>NC_139685.1:52754718-53354718 GCF_964106915.1 Podarcis gaigeae | reverse complement strand
TAATCAGTGGGGCAATAAAAACGAATTCAACCTGAGTTTCACTATGTCGCCAGTCAGAAATGATTTCTGAAAAAAGGAAAGGCTAGCAATCTTACAGAATTCGTACTCAGTAATGATGTCTCTGGCTTCACTAAGTACCTATTGGATATCATATCCAACTTAACTTTCTGAATTATGGTTAGCTGAGAAAAAGATACATATATATGAAGAACAGGATGAAACAGATAGATTACTGAGGTTCCGGTGCAGGTGCTCTAGGTACTCCACTGGGAAAAGAAAACATAGTAGTGTACTCCGTAGCCAATTCATTCTGCAGAACAGATGGCACGTCCCTTTGCTTTGCTCATTCTCTCCACCACTTTATGACTCATTATGTCATAACTCATGCCATAGCTTCTGGATTTAGTTTGGCTGCGCAAAACAGAATATTTCATTCTATCTAAATAGTATAGCAAACATGTTGTGCCAAGGGAACAAATTGGGCTAGATCTTCAGCTTGTTGCGATGGGCATAGATCCATTGAAGTCAACAGAGCTGTGTTGATTTACACAGATGAGAATGTGGTCCAACAATGATATGTTGCTTGAATGCAGATGGATTCCTGCTGGGGTTTTTCCCAACCAGGCGTTGACTGCTTCCAATATAACCATCACCAAGTACTGAAAGGTTGTAAAAAAGAAACTCATGTGCTCTTCCAGGTAAGGCACACAGCTGTGCACACTGGTGACAGCACAAAGGAGATCTTAAAGATGACTTCTCAAAAAGCATTTGAAAATTCACAATACACTTTTTGATCGAGAGATCTTAATTCCAAGAACTATACACCATAGTAACAGCTGGTATTTCTGGCATTAGGACCAGCTGAAGATACCAGTGACATTGATTTATTCATCTTGTACATTCCATTTGATTGTATGGTATGTGTTGTGTTTATTTATTTATTCTTCTTATTTATAGCCCAGCCTTCCTCACAAAGGAGTCCAGGGTGCTTGTACAGCATCATATTACAAAAATTAAAACAAAACAAAAAATTACTCCAGGGAGGTGGTGTGAAATTTTGTAATCTATCTCCATCAGCCCCAGTCCTATGCAGTTGCTTTCATTTCACTTCTAGAGATCAAGTTTACTTTCTCACCATAAGCACAAAAGGAGAGCTTATTCCTTATTGGCAGCTATAATGACGTCTCTGGCATCTACTGGCCAAGAGGATATCATGGTAGATTCATGCCCATATGTCTGATCGCTGGAAGCAGAATGCAGTCATATAAGCCCAGGGTGTTGTTATGTTGTTGTTATGTTTTGTTTTGTTTTGTTGTTGTTATGTTTTGTTTTGTTTTGTTTTGTTTTGTTTTGTTTTGTTGTTATGTTGTTATGTTATGTTATGTTATGTTATGTTATGTTATGTTATGTTATGTTATGTTATGTTATGTTATGTTATGTTGTTATGTTGTGTTGTTGTTATGTTATGTTATGTTATGTTATGTTATGTTATGTTATGTTATGTTATGTTATGTTATGTTATGTTATGTTATAGAGCTAGAGGAGGGCTCACTGGCACTTTCTACCCATGATTTGATGGAAGGAAGGAAGGAAGGAAGGAAGGAAGGAAGGAAGGAAGGAAGAGAAGATACTTTCATGCATCAAAGGTCAGAAGCTATAACTTATTTTTGTGTTGGGGACGAGTAATGAAATCTACTTGGACTTGAGGTTGCTTCTCTTCAGTACAGTACATGTTCCAATGAATTAGTAAGAGAAAATAAAATCAGCTGCATAGTAAATTCTTTCACCCTTCTTCCTGCCATAAAAGGCAGCAGTCAATTGCTTTTCAGATTAAAAAAAGAAACATGTTTTTTAAATAAATCACCAGAATGTAAAATGGCCTGTCCTGATCAAGTGTCATCAGTGCATGAGGTTTACATTCTTTGAAGAACAGCATGGGTCAAATGCAAAGCCCAAACTTTGTATGAGTAGAGTCAATACTCCTTGAATATTTAAACATATGGTCAAATCCTTGTTTCCCAGCCTCTTATCTAAATTGAGAACTGAACACTCTCAGCATATGCCAAACCTCTGCAAGTTCTCTAAAGCAAACACAGAGCTCCACATACATTGAGGATTTTCATTGTGTACAGTGACTGGAAACGGTCCAGTTGCTAAAAGTGATTTACAAAGCCAGGGATCCTTATTTTTAAGAAAAGAACCTGCGGGATCGGTGTGTGTTTGGGGCTCCATATGCACACTAGAACCCTGGTTCCACATCGAAGAAACTGAGATAGTATTCATAGTCAATATGGTTGCTCTGGGTACTTTTAAGGAAGAGACTTCCATGCTCATTTATTCAGACCTAAGGTATAACATTATTTCAGTAATGCTTACATCTACCCTGTAGGCAGTTCTATATTATTATCCTCACACTGAAGATGGATTACTGAAACATAGTGACATGCTTAGGGCTTTTCCTTGTGAGTTCACTGCAAAGCTAAAACCTGACCCAGGGGCTTCCAGCTCATAGCTTAGAATCCTAACCACTGTTCTGCACGTGCTCTCAATTGACATTAGTATAATGAGGGCTCTATTATACACCGATGCACTGTTTCCCTGCTGTGGCAGGTTTCCGTAGTGATCTGTTTGCATATTTATCTCACTTTGTGCATTCTGCGTCGGAGGAGGCAACCAGCTTGAAGCAGTTAATTTAATTACAGAATTGAAAAATAGCAACATTTCCACAATCCCCTGGCTACTGCAACAACAAGAACAGCAGGAAATAATCCAGAAGCTACTTATGGCCTTTGAATCTAGCTCCTCATAATTAAAATTATCAAGCTCTGCACAGGGATTTCATTTCCCCACATCTAATCAGAAGGTTCCTGTTATATGTATTTAACCCCTAGAGTGCTTTCCCGAGCAAATAGCTCAGCGCCCTGATTCAGCACAATTCCTTTCAGCATTCAAGTTAGCTGACCAAGGAAAGAGAAATGCTTTTGACTTTCTGAACCGGGTCTTCAGTTGTGAGGCCCATTTAAAGCTTAGATTAGTTATTTTGCTTTATTTATTAATTAACGTAATTGTTCTTGGCCGCTTGCCTGGAGCTGTATCTACCATTCTTGTTACCTTAAGCTGCAATCCTATGCAAACCTACCAATGAATAAATTCTATTGAAATCAGAGAGTAAATATGCAAAGGTTAGCGTTGTTCATACATGTAGTTGCATAATGTGTGGAATACGGTGGAGTGGTTAGAGTAAAGATTGGGAACCCATGGCCCTGCAGAGGTTGTTGGACTCCCTACTTGCATCAGCATTGACCAACATGTTCAATGGCTAGAGGTGGTAGGAGTTGTAGGCCATCAGTATGTGGAGGGCCATAGGTTCCTCACCCTCTCAGAGTGCTGGATTGAAATCCGCACTCAGACATGAAGTCCACTGTCTGTTACTGTCTTTCTATCTCACAGGGTTGTTACAAGGATAAAATAGTGGTGGTGACTATAGTGGAGAGAACCATATGCACTGCCTTTGTAAGAAACTTGGTTAAATGAAGAACATGAACATTATTAGACACAATGTCTGCTACTTTAGTGCCAAATGTTTAGTTATACCATAGTGGAAATTAATCCTTAAATTATGGTACTTCCAACTGTCAGGCCTGCAGTCAGAAACACAATACTGTATTATAAAGAAGATAAAGAGCCTCTCAGCTTCACTCATCTTGTGAAAATCAGCTGAATTCCATCAAAATCCCTCATATTGCCCCCAATATGATATATTTGTGTTTGCTTTAAGATAATATCTGAAGTGATACTAATCTTACCTAGATTCACCCAAATTTCTCCAGAGTTTAGAATTTTCTCTTGTTCCCACAAATTGATACCTTTGGAATTTTCCACTGCTTCATGTCTTTAATGCACACAGAATTTGTCACAGATATGCCACCCAAAAAAACAAATTTGAAGTGGTTGACTGTATCAAAGTCATATATCTCACAGATATTAGACACTAAATTTATTTGGTGTTTTTTTTTAGCTCAAGGTAGCATATATGGTTCGTTTGTTCTTTTTCCCAATCAACCTTGTGGGGTAGGTTAAGCTGAAAGACTTTGAAGGGCTTAAGGTCACTCAGCTTCATGGCTGAGTAGGGATTTGAGCCTTGGTCTGCCATGGCATAGTCCAACATTCTAACCAACCATTCTAACCAACCACTATGACAAGGTAGCTCTTGAAATGTTCCCATTTCTGTTTCTTTCTACTTGTTTCCTCATCCCTCCTGTCTCAGTGCCCATTCTTTGATCAACACCATTCATTAAGGAAGGTGGGGTGGAATAAATAAGCTGGGCAAAGTTATGAGATGTTCATGTAACTTATCATGAAAGGCACTTTGAGATGCAAGGGAAAAGTGAGGGAATTACTAATAAGATGCAAACACCTTGAAAATGTGACTAGGATTAGATGAATACATTAGAATAATCACCATCCAAGAATATTTAGAATTTCCTCTTGTTTTTACTCAGGCCAAAAAACAGTAGCCTCCTCCATTCCAACACACACACATATAGTTTCTATGCTTTTTTCCTCCTCCCAAAAGAGAAGAACATTTACAAGTAGCAATGTTATATAAAGACACGAGAAGACAAGGCAAGATAAAGTGTATCATTTTTCCAAAATATATCCATGGAGAAACAATTTTATTTTAATCATTTTTCAAAACCAAAGTCCCAGGCAAGAAGCCAAGGACAAGAATAGCCTACTTTTTTTCTTTTCTTTATAAGGAAATATAGTTCTTCAGAGCTGCAAAGAGAAGAAGAACAACTATATGTAAGTATAACATATTAGTCATTCAATTCATTTATGAATCACATATGTAAACACAGTCACATAGTTTGTTTGTTTTTTAAAAAGTTAAAACAATTTCAACTATAAAAACATTTTTTGAAAACAACAACCCACAATTAAAAATATAAAAACAGTTTAAAACATCAACAGCACATCTATAAAATCAATTCAAATCTAAAACAGGTACCAACCACGATGCCTATCTTAAAAAGCTTGTGGAAAGAGGAATGTTTTTAGCAGGTACCATAAATAAAACAAGAAGGTATCTAATATGCAATGGGTACCTTCAGTAAAGTTATCATCATCATTAATTAGATTTGTATACTGCCCTATACCCATGGGTCTCAGGCCAAGCCACAACACAAAGTTACAAAATAAAAGTCCAAAAGACATAATAAAAATAATTAAAGCAATTAATAATACAAATGTATAAAAAACTAATTAAAAAGTGCATTGGCTAGCCAGTTGGAAATTGGGCCATGTCAAAAATCTTAGGTTTCACAGAAGGGCTGCATTCACACATAGAATCTATTGTGTTAGATTTACTGGTTATAATGCTAGTCCTTCTGTCCCAATTTCTAATGAACCTTTTCTACATCTCAAGCATATCTCAGAAATTGTTGTTGTTTAGTCGTTCAGTCATGTCCGACTCTTCGTGACCCCATGGACCAGAGCACGCCAGGCACTCCTGTCTTCCACTGCCTCCTGCAGCTTGGTCAGACTCATGCTGGTAGCTTCGAGAGCACTATCCAACCACCTCGTCCTCTGTCATCCCCTTCTCCTTATGCCCTCCATCTTTCCCAACATCAGGGTCTTTTCCAGGGAGTCTTCTCTTCTCATGAGGTGGCCAAAGTATTGGAGCCTCAGCTTCAGGATCTGTCCTTCCAGTGAGCACTCAGGGCTGCTTTCCTTCAGAATGGATAGGTTTGATCTTCTTGCAGTCCCTGGAACTCTCAAGAGTCTCCTCCAGCACCATAATTCAAAAGCATCAATTTTTTGGCAATCAGCCTTATTTATGGTCCAGCTCTCACTTCCATACATCACTACTGGGAAAATCATAGCTTTAACTATATGGACCTTTGTTGGCAAGGTGATGTCTCTGCTTTTTAAATCTAAGAAATACAGGATGGCAATTTCCCCTTATTCAGTTCTGTCTGACCTCTCCCTAATCTTAACAAAACGTCTTCATACTGGAACCTGGGATTTGACTGTACAGATTCTAGACAGTCAAAGGATTTCCTCCCTGAATGCCATATTGTGTTTTTTTTTTTTTCATGTTATATGCTTCAGTCAAGGGGAGAAAAAGCAGGGGAAACAGGCTGAATTTCCTTAGTAGGGAGTGACTGGGAATTTAGTTGGTCATTTCCTCCTTCCAAGTGGAAAATTAACTCACAGCTCGTGGAGTTCCTTGTTCTCAGGAGCTAGAGGAAACTGAGAGTTGGTGGCAGCAGTAAGTTGCAGTACTGTGACTGGCCTTGCTTATAGGTAGCTAAGCACATCTTCACAGTCCATTCTTATTGGAATTCACAAATATTGAATACTTTTAAGCACCTCTGAAAAGTCCTGATGAACTGAGTATTAAGCTGTGCATTACTGCTCTTTGTTGTGTAAGTGTATACAAATACTATTTTTAAAATGGATGAACACATTCACATTCTGTATCTTTGGAATTTTCTTGGGAGTCTGGCTATGGAGGCTGTTATAAGGAGCTCCTGTATTTCAGAACTTACCACAACACCAATACTGACCGATCCGTTTGTTAGCCAGTACACAGCATTCTGTCAGCTTGACTTACCATAATTAATATTACACCATAGTGATAATAATTCATGCTGTTCAGTAATACTAATCAGTAATGATTTTTTTAAAAAATCAATTTTGCCAAGAGCAACTGTCACATCCTGCCTTGGGACCTATTACAAAATGCCTATGCTATCTCATCTCTCTGCTAAACGGAGCTGAAATGCTAGCCCAAATTAGTTTCTGATTGAAGCAGATATCTCCCATTTGACATGCCCCAACTGGAAAAAGATCTCCTTATAGCAGGAAATTGGGGAAGAGCTTAGTATGGCTTAATCCCATATTCAAGATTCTCTTCCAGAGTATATATGGGTAATTTTTGTAGTTTTATTTTATTTTTATCTTAAGCTGTAGCAATTACGTCACTAAAAATTGAGTTTGCTTCCTCTTTCCTACCAAATCTTCGAGGTGGATTCAGAATGCAATTTGGGACTTAACCAGCATGCATTCTGTTAGTCCTGGTTCAGAGCTGATAGCCCATTTAAGCAGACTGCTGAAATGGATGCTTAGAATGAGAGGGCAGAATTGTACCTTTTGCCCTCTTCTCCACCTCCACACATTGTTTGGAAGATGTGACAAGGGCCTAACTGCATACACTCCAAGACATGTATGCTCTGAAGGTGTGGCATGTAAAAATTGCATCATCAGAGCATGTATGTGTTGGAGTGTACATGCATAGACATGTATCTTCTAATCAGCTAATGTTGGGTGAAGTAGGGCCAGAAGATGTGATTCTTGCCTCACTCACACATTTATTTCTACACAATTTGAGCCCAAAAAGGGGAAGCTGTCTTATAGTGAGACAGACCTTTGGTCCATCTAGCTCAATATTATCTACTTTGACTGGAATTGTTTCTCCAGTGTTTCAGACTGACTGCTCTTTCAGCCAGCAGGAGATGTTGGAGATTGAACATAGAACCTTTCTCATGCAAAGCAGATGGCCTACCATTGAGGTAACTCTCTTTCTACACAGCCTTAGTTTGTGAAGGTCTGAGACCTGTGAACCTAAATTTCATCTAAGTGACCTATCCGTACTTACATTATGCATAGCACTCACTTGAAAATGGGTATCTCTGTGCTGAGACTATTATTAACAAAAACAAAAACAAAACACCCAACACAAACAATGGAAATATAATATAAATAACAACATCAAGAAAGCAAATGACCAGTTTCATCCTGCTCAGATTTCTATCCACATAATCCCACCAGGACTGCAAAAATGCTACTTTTAATACTCTGTCACCTGTGTAAATATAAAAGATTTATTACTATTTACCTTTTCTAAATCAAAGCTGTTTTACTAGCAACTGTGCTTCATAGTCTTGGAAGAATAATGATTCTTTGTAAACTAAAATAATGGATATTCCCACTTTGATTGCCAACTTTATGATAGCAGAATTGATTCACATCACACCAAGGGGGCAAAAAACAACAACAGAAAAGCAAAACAAAAGCAATTAAAAATGAATTTTGTGTGCCTGATGGCTTAAAAACCCTGTGACCAATAGCAATAATACAAATGAACAGTTACAAAAGGGAAGCCTAATCTAATACACTCTCCTGTTAGTGCCTCGGGCCTACAGTGAATTTTCAGAGCAATATAATCGTGAGTTTTATGAACCTTCAGTTCATAACAAAATTAGGAGTTGACTATTTGTTACTGCCCATGAAGAGAGGGAGGCAGGCAAAATCAATGTGCAGTTCTCCCCTTATTTTAAGAACCTAGCTTGTAGAAAGAAATGTAATCTTAGCAGAAAAGTCCAGTCATCTGTATAATGGTGGCAGGCATCAAAAGTGTTCTCTGAGTAGGTGTTTGGCGGGAAGCAGCTTAGAAGAAAACACCAACAGAGAATTGAAACTGAGAGCAGCCGTCACTGAGGCTTTAGAAATGGTTGCGAAGTGTAGCTAGGGAAAAATAGTTCGATCCTCACTTCAGTCCTTTGTGCCATGGTTTTTTAAAGTCTGTGGCAGCAAATTTCATTTTGATTTGACAAGGCCTCAGTTTCAAAATATATTTGCTATTTTTACCCCAGCGTTACTTTGCTTTGTTCTTAAAGATGAGGAGACCAATTAAGAACAAGCATGTTATTGAACCAAAATATAATTGGAGAATGCGTAAGAATATGCACTCTTGGATCTGGAGAGCTCTTGCTATAAACCAGGTTCTTTCAGCATAACTTTATAACCTGTTAATCTAAAACTGCCTCCAAGCAAGTCTACAAATAAGGATGGGCTGAGAGGCTGGTTTCATCCCACTTTGTTGTTCCTTGTACTCAGTTATAGGTCCATACTGTTCCATTCCATGTTGTGCTGTTGCATCCTGTTGTTTTCATTTTGTGCACATTCTTCATGTAAAACACACCCTTTTCAATAAGTTCACCAGAAAAATCCATTTTTTTCTACATATCTCTTACGTAAAATAATAAACACACTTTTGCATTGAAAATACATTGCAAAATGAGAAGTGTGTAATTCAGCCACAAGTAGCGTTCTGATCCACAAATAAGTTTGAGAGTATTGAATTGGGCCACTAAACAAATTCCTTCCTCAACCCTACCTACAAAAGGATACTATGACTGCATGGGAGATAACTAGACAACTATGTCACTCTACATACACTAGACATACAGTAGCTGTCTAGTGGCATTCCTATTCCCTTTGGTGAGTTTTGTCCTGCATTCTAAATACAGCTCTCTCTTTCAGGAGAACCCAAGAGCCTGCTGGATTAGGCCCATGGCCAATCTAGTTCAGCATCCTGATCTCACAATGGCCAACCAGATGACTGTGGGAAACCAGCAAGCAGGACATAAGCACAAGTGCCCAGGGAGGAAGAGCACAGCCATCATGGCTAGCAACCATCAATAGCCCTCTCCGCCAAGAATATGTCTAATCTTCTCCCTGTGATCTTTCTGAGAGCCAGCATGGTGTGGTAGTTAAGAGCAGTGGACTCGTAAGCTGGTGAACCGGGTTTGCTTCCCCGCTCCTCCACATGCAGCTGCTTGGGCTAGTCACACTACTCTCTGAAGTCTCTCAGCCCCACTCACCTCACAGAGTGTTTGTTGTAGGGGAGGAGAGGAAAGGAGATTGATAGCCGCTTTGAGACTCCTTAAGGTAGTGAAAAAGTGGGATATCAAATCCAAACTCTTCTTCTTCTGCTGCTGCTGCTGCTTGGACCCCCCCTCCTCTGTGACGGCTATTTACATTCTCTAAATGTGTGCATCGAGTGCATTCTTACAATGAACTCTTCTTATTTTAGCATGACCCCGAGAGATGTGCTCCTCCCAAGAGCTTAACGCATTTTAAAAGTCCCACCTTATACCATGCATTGTGCTTTAAAATACGCCGCAGTGCTGGAAATTGAAATGTGAAAGAAGGCTTATATAAAAGTATATAATATAAAAAACCAGGATCATTTTACAAGTAAATAGACAGCAAATGAACCATATAATTTACTGTGGTTTAACAATACATTAACTTTAAAAACATACCTCTGTGAGCAGCATTTGTTTTCCTGTTCTAACAGTGGAGAGAAATGTTAGATTCAAAATGTTTGTGGAGGAAAGTGTATGGGGTGAAAATGTACTGTTTGAGAGTTGTTCCTAAACCTGACATTCATTCAGCTGCTTGATTAATAATTTCCCTTGCACTTTGCTGCAGTACTGCTAACTCAGTCATTTTCTAATGGGAAAATCTATGGACAAATTGATGAACGTTGACGACATGTTAGGCTTTGCTATTAGTATACTGGTGCATTGGAAGAATAATTCAGGATATTGTATTTAAAGCTGAAATAATGTGGAAAATACTAAACAGGCTTGCAACCAGCTTCATTAACCTGTGTCCAGCTGGAAAACATAGGACATTTTCAGTGAGGATAGAACTTAGGTTCTATGATGGGTAACCTGAGTTTCAGTGCATGGGAAGACCTGCTGGTTAATGTGAATGATTTCAAGTGTTTGCCTCAGTGGTTCTCAAAGGGTGTGGTCCACCACATTTGTGAGGCAGGAGAGGATGGCAAGATTCAAGGACAACCAAAGAACCATTAGAATATTTCAGTGTAGTGTAGTGTATTATCAAAATACTTCTTTTATTTGCAGAATATGGATCAATATCTTTTCCAAGCAAGAGCATCAAGTGATACTGAGGGCTATCCTAGTTGTGATCCAGAATTTCCATTGGAACAGAATGCTAGAGAATAGTATTGGCTCTTCTACAGTTGTCCACAATATATTGTGTGAACAGGGATTTTCAACTTCTGACAAATATGAAAGATCAGAAAAGAGAAAGGCTTCATTGTGTTGATAAGGAGATGAGAGTTTGCTTGTCTCAAATTAGACCTAATATAAATGAAATTACCCGGCAAAGGCAAACTCACACCTCTTATCGAGTTTGTACTTAAGGACACTCAGTCAACATGGCCAAATAACTACTTCACCTCAATCAGTTTTTCGTTTCCAGTCCAGTTCTCTCTCACCAATGGCCATAGGCCCTTTTGGCTATGGATATGCTTGGCCAGCACACCAGTGAACCATCATTTTTCATCATATTCAAACAATGACAACTTTACACATGTTTTAAATTTGTTTTTCTACTGAACTGTTAGTGAGTCCACCATTTTTTGAGGGCCATGTGGCAAAATTTCAAAAGCTGGAACATGCAGGTAGGTCAATAAATGGACCCAAATCTTTCTAAGGCAGGAAAAAAGAATGGCAATTGTAGAAATGCCTACAAGATAGCAGATCATCTGCCCCTACACCAGACTTTTCTTTTACACACTCCAACATTTCTCCGATGAAAATAGAGACCTCCCATTACATAATTTTACTATTTATACCCCACACATCTTACTGGGTTCCCCAGCCACTCTGGGCAGCTTCCAACATATATAAAAACATAATAAAACATTAAACATTGAAATCTTCCCTATACAGGATTGCCTTCAGATGGTTCGGGGGTCAGATAACTCCCTACTCTCCAACATTTTTCCAATGAAAATAGGGACATTCGAAGGAAAAGTGGGACAATCCAGGATCAAATCAGAAACCGGGATGGATTCTCTAAATAAGGGACGTCCCTGGACTTGGAGGGTCTGCGCATATATCTACCCACCAGACTTCTCTCTTCATTGGGAGGGGAGTACAGTAATTACCTTCCAAAACTCTGATGGATATTTATTTTATTTCAAAACCACAGAAGTGTTCCCAAATATCCCCTCCTCACTTGCTCCCCTTGAAGAGACATCAACTGACTGTTACTATTAATTAGTGATCCGCCTAGTGAAGGATATTGTCAGCCATTTGCTCTAACAATATGTAGAAGCCTTGACTGCCCTTGCTGTTGCCACCAAGACTTCTCCAATAAAATGTAGAAATACATAGGTAGTGCAACATGTCCAGTGCTTTCTTTGGTTGTGTTTCACACACAGTAAAAGCAACATTCTTCCTATCTTTAAATACTGATATGAGTACAGGGATGGAAATAAGGAGTGCAAAATTATGGTCGATCTCTTCCCCCCCTTTTATGCATTTATAATGCTATTGTTTTGTTGACAGTTTAAGGTATCTATCAGCTCATTACTACCAGCAAGACAGGTGTCTCGCCCATCTGCTGTGGTGGATGGTGTGTGCAGCTATTAACAGTATCTCCCTCCTATTATTTCCAAATATCTGAATGAGATCCTCTCTGATTAAAATGTGCAATTTATAGAGAACATTGCTCTGCCAGATTGCTGTGGCTAAGAACAAGCTCTCATTGTTTTGTGGCAGCTTCCAGACTGCTAAAGGCATATTTTATGTTCCAGTACTTATGGTCACAAATGAGGAGGGATGAAACAATCTACAAATTAATAAGTACCTACCTCTGCACACAGATATAAACACAACTGATCATATGCACAGGAGGGGGATTAAGGGGGAAATATCCCCACACTATTGTCTATGGCGAGGCCACCGTTCCACTGCAGCAGAAGAGGAACAGGTGGGGAAAATAGAAAGTGATTGACTGCTTGAAACTGAAATTCTGTACAGGTGTGGCATGATAAAAATCTCACTGGAATGCTTGGATATGGCAGTGTGCTATTCTGATGGTTCTGCCACTGCACTGACATACTGTGATGGCTAAGAGAATGAGTTACAAATCAGGAACTCTGGGGTTCAAATCTTGTCACTACTATGTACTCTCTAGGTGACCTTAAGTGACCCAGATTCAGTGCCCTTCCAATAACTGAATAATAACACTGACCTACCTTACAATGACGTCATAAGATCTACAGCAAGATGTTATATATGAGATGCTTTAAATATCTGAACAGTGCTTTAGTATAACTGTTATTAGGATTCTTTATTCCATTTTAATGCTACAGATTCTATTTACATAATTTGCAGTTTGTCATAAGTTGAAGCGTAAATAAACTTATAAATAAATGTTGCTCTATATTTTTATTCTGTGTTTCTTTTATGTCATCTCTGCTACTGAAAGGTATGGATTCTATTCAATGGCAGCTTTGAATTGGCAGAAAGTGTGTTGGGGGCAGCCATTGTTGCTGGTCCCTCCATTAAGCCTCCTGTGTCCCACTTCCAAAGCTGCTCTTGAGGTTTGAGCTACGGAATATGGAGTGGAGGACTATATCAGGTAAGAGGATCTTGTCAAAACTGGGGAACTTAACTTGTGCTGTTGGAAGCACTTGCATCTAAGTCCCACTAATTCAAATAACATTCAGAAAGAGAGCTATGCTACTGTGGGGAAGCTGCACAACGTACCACACACAGGGTTGCTGCTGAGGAATACTTACCCTTGTCGTGACATCCTTGCACTGTGCATTTTTGGCCCCTGTTGGCTGATGGAGGCTAAGTTGTGCTGTGACAATTTCTCTATATGGATTAGTATCGCTATAAGGTAAAAGACCCCTGGACGGTTAAGTCCAGTCAAAGGCGACTATGGGGTTGCGGCGCTCATCTCACTTTCAGGCCAAGGGAGCCGACGTTTGTCCACAGACAATTTTCTGCATCATGTGGCCAGCATGACTAAACCGCTACTGGCGCATGAAGGATGGTGGCTAGTGCCAGAGCGCATGGAAACACCATTACCTTCCCACTGCAGTGGTACCTATTTATCTACTTGCACTGGCATGCTTTTAAACTGCTAAGTTGGCAGGAGCTGGGACAGAGCAACGGGAACTCACCACATCTCATGGATTTGAACCGCCAACCTTCCGATCAGCAAGCGCAACAGTGGTTTAGACCACAGCACTACCCAAGTCCCAGTATTGCTATACATTAAGGGGGAGAGAAGACAGTACTTCACACAGTGATGATAACTTTTGCGACACTCCCACATTGTACACAGATAATTTAGCCTTGCGATTGAAGACAGATCCAATAACTCTTTACTTGTCATATGCAATAAAACTTAACTTTGCGTATAGTAGTGCTGTGATTGAAACATTTTTTCCTGATTCTACCTAACTCATTCAACTTTAGATATCAAAGATATCAATGAACAATGCTGGCCCAATATCTTTTGCTGCCTGAAGCAGAGGCCAAATGGTGCCTTCCCACCTTAGGGAAAATACATTAAATACTGTATGCTAAACTAATATCCTGAAATGTTTTGTCTAGAAGCTTCCCTGAAATAGTTAAACTCGCTCAGGCAGATGTATGTGGGAACCTAATAATCAACAGAATCCTACCACCAATACAATACAGAACTAGTTAAAATTCAGCTCAAAATCTGATCTAAAATTTAAATTGGAATTTAAATCATAATATAGGCATAACTCTTCCCTATAAATATTAATGAAGTGTTTTATAGGAAAACAAAATTAATCTAATAAGTTCTGTTTTTCTCTTTTTAAAACCACCTAATTTAGTCACGGATCATAGGTTAATTTCACATTTGTAATGAACTCACAAAACTGCCTTAATTGAAGAGTTCATTTATTCTAGGCCACTTAGCTGAAAATAATAATGAGAGCAAATGACTTAAGCAGCTGATTTAGGTACCATTGTAATGCCAAAAAAGCCATGGTCCAAGAACTTCCAGAGTTTCATACAGAATCTAATACTATTATTTCCTGAACTTCTATAAAAGATCTTATAAATTAAAGTATTTCCAATTGAGCAAAACATACATACACTGAAACCTCAAACAATACAAGACCATGAGTGCTGTGAGGCTTGTTGGTTTGTTTGGTTTTTTAACTTCCTCTTCTTCTAAACTAGCAATGAGGGATGGGGAAGAAATCTGATTCAGTTTGAATTTAAAAGGAAACCTACCTAATTCATACTTTTTGAAACGATACGCAAACTAAGAAGCAACCCTCCTTCAAAATTCACTTCTTTGTCTTTTGTTGGTTGGTGGCAGCCATTTTCGGACAGAAACTATGTAGGGAGGGAAGGAGGGATGGAGCTGGAACAAATCAGGGGACAGGAAAGTTCAGATAAATCAGTTTTTCCTTTGTTTCTCTTGTGCCAATTGGCTGAAGCCATTTCCAATAAACATTGGAGAGAAGTGTGTGAGAGAATGGACAAATCATGGTTTAGAAATTTTCGCATATGAAAGAATGGAAATTGGCAGTTTGTTATGCAAACACAAGCGAACATTTTCCTGGGAATCCATGGTGTTCGGAAAGTGAGATCTGCATGTACAGGAAAATACACTGGAAAATGTTGAAAATACTTATTATGTCTTCCTTTTTAAAAAACCTGCACAAAATTAGATGTAACAGACCTTTGATTGTGTTCCAGCAAAACAGAAATGGGATGGAAGTTGGGTACTGGCTTCAATGTGTACAGGGAGCTTTAAAGAAATCCAGATAGATTATGGCTTCTTTATTCTCTTCCAAGACCAAAGTACTTTTCTACATGCGCATGGAACCTTTACACTCAAGGAACATTTTCCCTCATGAAAGAATGAGGGCCATGTTGAGATTTAAGTTGTGCCCAATGTTTTTACCCACAAGAGTCCAATAAACTGCATCATATCAATTCCACTCTGCTCCACAACTTTTGAAAAATCCTGGTATTTACTTTGCAGACTTTACAATGTGACTACAACTTTTACAATGAAAACTGGAGCATGAAAGCTACGGAGTTCACACTACCTTATTTGTAGTAGCATTAATTCCAGATTCCCACTCATTTGAAAGGCTTGGCAAGTGTAATTTTGTCATTTCAAGATAATAAAGCAGTCAAAGGTTGGGAAATGGTTCTTTTTAGTTCACAGGGGCACAGTCTTAAAATTAATAGTCATTATGTCATGTTGCTGCTCCCCCCCCCTTTTTTGAATAGGAGTTGAAACTGTGGGGAAGTATTGTAAAACGTTCCAAACTGGAAGGCAAGAAAAAAGTCATTGGTGATTCAGTTATTTCCTACTGAACGAGAAGAAAAGAAAGCATACATTTCACCATTTTGATGAACGGCAGTCGACAGGCCTCGCAGTCTGCAGGATACAGGAAATCAAGGGCAGAATATGCATTGTGTATTCATCACTCATTGTCCATTAAAATGTTAAATAATATTGCAGTGCCTCAGAATGCCTAGCACACATGAAAGGTATTGTCTTTGGACTTAATCACACTCAGTACAAATCTTTCCTCTCAGGGGGGAGATGGGGCTTAAATTGCAATGTAAAACAAATTTCCTGTAGCTTATCAGTTAAGGATACAAAGAGCTATATAAAGGTCAGTCAGTGGGCTCTTTGATGTGGAATGATAACAGAGGCTCACAGGAAAAGAAAAATCCCCACAGGCAGGGAGAGGATCCTGGAAGGATGACCTCAAGTTCAAGTTCATACTGGCAAGGTGGACATGTGTGCTCACACATATGTAAACCCTCACTATAAAAAGAACCTCTCATTTGGTAGTGTGCTATCCCACACAATTGCACATGCTGCTCATATTTTAGCTCTGTCCCCAGGCCCATAGTGAGGAAGCCTAAGGGTGCAAGAGATTGGGGACAAGAGAATTAATGGGAAACACCAATAAGTTACACATTAAATAGGCTTACGTTTATTAATAGGGTGACCCCATGGGAATCTCACTTGGGATGAGCATCTTGGGATGGTTCAGTCGGCTGATTCCTGTTTCAGCCAGGCTCAACTGGCGTTAAGTACCCAAATAAATATCCTAAATAAAAATACTTCAAAAAGCAACATGAGAGCTGAAACTTCAGATAAGGAAAGTGGAATCACCCCGAGGGTCCTAAGATATCTCTATGAACCTTTCCCTGGGCAGAGAGCCCAAGAGGATGTGTGAATACAGCCTAGCAATACAATACACTGATTGTGCTCTCTATGTTGCATGCCACCCCAATCTCTGAGTGGTTTGAGATTTCAGGGGTTACAGGAGCTTACCCTTACCCACGGTTTCTGTTTCCTTTGCAATGAGGTACAGCGGAGAAAGTGTCTTTATTATATGTGGTCTATTTACACATATCTACAACCTAGAGCCTATGATGGAAGGGTTCACAGCACTAACATCCCAAGTGGGGCTTGCTTCTCACATGGCTATAGCCTTGGATTCCAACAGAAACCAGGCATAGCTCTGTCTCCCAGCTGCCCAGCCTGCAGCCGGCAAGCTTCCAGCTTCTAGCTCACATAACTTCAACTCTGGCCTTTGTCTTTCTACCAGTAAGTTGAGGGCACAGAGCCACTTCCTTTGTTGCCTTAATGGCCCACACTTAGTGGGTCATCACCTCACCAGGAAGCTAGGCTGGTTATTCCAGGAATTGAATCCATGCTGGATTCAGAAGGGGATTCAAGCATGCAGCCTACCACTGCCCCTCCTAACTCATAGCAATAGTAATCATACAGGAACTGAAAGATTGCTTTTGCTGCAGCGTGGACTGGCATAAAATAACAAATGGAATAATTTGTTTTTGCCTTACACTGACCCTAGAAGCGTTCCCATCAGATATAATATAGTATAATAATTTTTAACATCACCACCTCAAAATCCACATCCAATTATAACTGGAAAAACAATGCTCTTGTTAATATTTTTGGGGCTGATTGTAGCTTTTATTTTTAATTATTTTTTTGCTATAATGTTTGTCACATCACTGCTTCAGTCGAGGAGGAGTGAATCTGGGGGTCTCAGAAATTCTGTGAAAACACAAAAATGTGTTGATTAAATCTCTTGTACAGCTTCCCTTGGGAATAAGGGACATTTTCTTTCCTTTTTCTCCCCCACCCGAAATGTCTAATCTTCCTTGTGCCTAGAATATTTCTTTATGGGTAAAGAAGCAATTGCTAAATGGCAGATTCCATTTCAAGACATTAGAAACAGTGCTGACATTGGCAGTTGCTTACAGCCCTGCCGTTCTCTGCAGCATCAGGGACCCAGCGCCAACTAAGGACAGGCTTCTCACTTAAACCACAAGGGTTTGCAATTTGACTATTCAGCTGCAACACTTGGAAAACCACCACTGCCTCCTCCATATCCCTTTTCCCCAAAAGAAAACAAAGTGGGAAAATAAAGTGGAATGGTCTCACTTTGAGGTTGTGGATTCTCCTTCCTTGGGGATTTTAAAGCAGAAGTTGGATAACCATCTATCATGGATGCTTAAGCTGAGATTTCTGCATTGCAGGGCCTGGTACTAGATGAACTGGGGGGGGGGGCTTCAAACTCTTGTTGTTGTTTAGTCGTTTAGTCGTGTCTGACTCTTCGTGACCCCATGGACTAGAGCACGCCAGGCACTTCTGTCTTCCACTGCCTCCTGCAGTTTGGTCAGACTCATGTTTGTAGCTTCGAGAACACTGTCCAACCATCTCATCCTATGTCATCCCCTTCTCCTTGTGCCCTCAATCTTTCCCAACATCAGGGTCTTTTCCAGGGAGTCTTCTCTTCTCATGAGGTGGCCAAAGTATTGGAGCCTCAGCTTCACGATCTGTCCTTCCAGTGAGCACTCAGAGGTAATTTCCTTAAGAATGGATGCATTTGGTGCTCGCTTCGGCAGCACATATACTAAAATTGGAACGATACAGAGAAGATTAGCATAAAGAATGGATGCATTTGATCTTCTTGCAGTCCATGGGACTCTCAAGAGTCTCCTCCAGCACCATAATTCAAAAGCATCAATTCTTCGGCGATCAGCCTTCTTTATGGTCCAGCTCTCACTTCCATACATCACTACCGGGAAAACCATGGCTTTAACTATACGGACCTTTGTTGGCAAGGTGATGTCTCTGCATTTGAAGAGGGTGTCTAGGTTTGCCATCGCCTTTCTCCCAAGGAGAAGGCGTCTTTTAATTTCTTGACTGCTGTCACCATCTGCAGTGATCATGGAGCCCAAGAAAGTAAAATCTCTCACTGCCTCCATTTCTTCCCCTTCTATTTGCCAGGAGGTGATGGGCCCAGTGGCCATGATCTTCGTTTTTTTGATGTTGAGCTTCAGACCATATTTTGCGCTCTCCTCTTTCACCCTCATTAAAAGGTTCTTTAATTCCTCCTCACTTTCTGCCATCAAGGTTGTGTTATCTGCATATCTGAGGTTGTTGATATTTTTCCCAGTGATCTTAATTCCGGCTTGGGATTCATCCAGCCCAGCCTTTCGCATGATGAATTCTGCATATAAGTTAAATAAGCTGGGAGACAATATACAGCCTTGCCGTACTCCTTTCCCAATTTTGAACCAGTCAGTTGTTCCATATCCAGTTCTAACTGTAGCTTCTTGTCCCACATAGAGATTTCTCAGGAGACAGATGAGGTGATCAGACACTCCCATTTCTTTAAGAACTTGCCATAGTTTGCTGTGGTCGACACAGTCAAAGGCTTTTGCATAGTCATTGAAGCAGAAGTAGATGTCTTTCTGGAACTCTCTAGCTTTCTCCATAATCCAGCGCATGTTTGCAATTTGGTCTCTGGTTCCTCTGCCCCTTCGAAATTCAGCTTGCACTTCTGGGAGTTCTCGGTCCACATACTGCTTAAGCCAGTATGTCAAACTCTACAATTCTATGATTATATGGCTTGTAATAGTACCACAGCTGACTGGCACAACATCTGCTTTCTACACAGAAGGCTCTGTGAAGAGAATCAGAACTTACAGGGTTAAACAGTTCTGAGTGATGTCTCACATTCTGAGGCGTGGCTATATTCACAGAGGGGAGTGTTTCTCTGTGTTTTTTCCTTTCGCTTTTGCGGCGAGGCAGCAAGATGTGCGCTCTCTTGCCGGGGTGATTTATGAGGTATTTCTACACGATTAAAGACTGTTGGAGATAAGCAAGAATGCTTGCGTGCAGTCTGATTTATTACACACACATTGCAACAGTTTTCTACTGCTGCGACAACTCTGCTACAGGAAGCTGACGGAGAGCTATCCACGGGAGTCCAGTGGGGCGCAGCGGAAGTGTGCTGGACTCCATCCAAAAGCCACAGGCTCCAGGTTCCCACATCTCCAGGTAGGGCTAGAAAAAGTCCTCTCTCTGAAACACTGGAGGGCTGCTGCCTGTCAGTGTGGTTGGTATGCATAAGGCAGCTGTATATGTTCATCAACCTAGGAAAAAGAAGAGGAAGGGCCAGGAATGGAAGAAGAGGAGGCAGTGCTGGGCATATACCAGGGGTCATTAATGCGGTGCCTGCAGGCATTAGTGTAACTGCCAGATTCTTTTCTGGCACATTCAGAATATCCCAATAAATATCCACTTTAGTCTTGTGCTTGGGACACCCTTGGGATGCTGATGGACATACAAAAATGTTAACAAAGTTCAAGTATCTGCAATTGTTTTGGACAGACACCCTGACGCTGAAAGGGTTGAGACAATCCAGCTGAAGTTTGCCATGATAAGTCCTATAGGAACAAGTTAAGTTGCGACAAACTTGTTTTGTTGTGTTCAAAGAGTCTGGCAGCACAATCCTAAATGAGTCCCCTAGGGTTATATCCAAATGCTAGTTCTAGTCAGAGTAGACCCATTGAAATCTGTGGTCATGGTAAACTTAAGTCCATTGATTTCAATGGGTTTACTTTGTGTGGAACTCACTTGGAACCAACTCACAGCGTTCAATGAGACTTACTGCCTAGTAAGTGCACTTTCTCATTAGTGTGCCTTGGTCATGATTAACCAACATTGGATCAGGGCCATAGTGGCCTGGCCATTCAGGAATATGCTCCCTAGAAAGACTAGGCAGTGGTTTCCATTAATGTTATACTGTTAAGCAGCTTGATGGAAAACAAATACAGTTATATTTTCATCCCCCGCGGATAAAATAGAAGTTATCATCAATTAGGTTTTCACAGCTCCTGCTAAGTTGCTTATGGCTACTTCGAAGCACACATTTGTTTTATAATTAAATTACACAAATGTCTGCTCTCCTACCTAGATTAACTAAATATAGAGAATATAGTTTCATATTGATTTCTGCTTTATAAAGTTCTTGTAACTTTTGTAATTGCATCTAATTTTAAGGTGGGGGATGAGGGGCAGGGAACTTCTCAAGTAGCTAATTCCCCTGCTGATCAATGGAGCTTAACTTCGCGTGAGCAAAGATGCTCACCATATGTTGAGATGAGTTGTAGCTGAATGCAGAGCCCTCAATCCTCCTTCCTGTCACAAGTTAGTTTTTCTCCTTTGATTTCCTTGGCACTTCCTCTCTTCATTTCTCCTTTCCTAATTGTACTCTATTGCCTCTTCCTTATCCATGGAGGTGTGCTGGTCCAGGAGGGAGGTTACCGTGGGGCAAAGTCCAGGACCTGGGTCGAGGGTCAGCAGACAGTCCTCCATGGGCGAAGTGGGGTCCACAGCGAGGAGCCAGGCAAGGACAGGAACTCTGGGGGAACCGGACTGGGTGCTGGCCGAAACAGCTTTTCAACGACGTTGCTCCCGCAACCTGGGACCGGGCTGACTGCCTTTATCTTCTCTGAGGCCAGGGGCGGTCCCGGCCCCCAGGAGACCCACCTCTTCTGGCCTTAAGGCGAGCACTCCTCCTGGGAGAAACCAGTTCCCTCTGCCTCTCTGCCCTGAGCCTCTGCAGTTCAGGAGAGGCTGAAGGGTTACTGGACCCAGGGGAAGACTCACCTGTAGGCATTGAGTCCTCAACCACCTCCGGAGCTAGAGTGGATTCACTTGGTGCCTGCTCCTGAGGATCTGGCACAGGTGCAGGCGCTTCAGAATTAAGCCCTGCCCCAGTTCAGCCGGCCCTGGAGGCTGGGACTCCTGTGCAGGCTGGGGTTCCTCCGGTTCAGCCTCTGAATCAGATTCCCAGGCCATCACAGGAGGTCTGCCTTGTGCTGCAAGGTGGCATGTCATCTCACCTAGCTTGCTGGTCATGTCAGGCCTCCTGGGGGCTCCTAGAAATAAAGACTCACACCTTGTTTAATGCAGGGGTAAACACCACAATGCTCTCCTGATGTTGCTGGACACCCATTGCCTATGAAAACTGGCTTTAACCATGTTTAAGATCATAGGAGCTACCATTTAAAGAAAACAAACAAAACCAAGAGGTCTTATGTGGGTGACTGAGTGCCCTTGGTTTGCTCCTGGACAGAATGGCTTTCTGAATTGTTGTCCTTTAATCCAGCCCTAGCCCTATGCTTTTCGAGAAGTTTTCTGAGTTGTGTTGTTGCTCATGTCTGTTAATCCAGTCCAATTCCTATGCTGATGAAGGAGTTTTCAAAATTTTACCCGGTGCTGCTGCACTTTCTATTTTGCTGCTGTGTTTTCTAGTTTCTGTAGACTCTAGCAAAGAAATAAATAAATTAAAATGACCACCAGCAGCTGCCACAGTCTGAAAAACCCAAGATCTTATCGTTGACAGCTAATCAATGAGCAACAAATGAGAAGTAATAATGCCCGACTTGAGAAATACTGTTTGTATTCCTAGCCCGAAGCCAGGGCTTACCAATATGTTAAGATCAATCACCCTTCCTTTTCAGACTGAACTTAAATCCAAACAATCAAACCTACTAATGCAATATATGCAGAGGACCCTCCCGCCTTCAAGCCAGTGTACAAAGCAGAATAAAGCTGTAGCAGGATGGAGTAGAACAGATTTAGAACAGTGCCAAGGGTTGCTTCCAGATGCATTCATTGTGATTTGTTTGTGCAAAGTTTTCAGGGAGGTTAGATGATGTCAGCTCTTTACTTCAGGTTTCTTTGTGGGGAGGTTAGAGGATGTTGCATCAAAGAGGTGTTCTCTCTCATTTTTCCTGCCACTTTCTTATTGGAAAAAGGCCACGTTTGGGGAGAAACAGGTTTGTTGCACAAGGATGCCAAATCAACTTTAATTGTGCAACCTGAATTTGCCAGCATAGGATCAAATCCCACCCCCAAAATAGCAACATTCCTTAGGGCTGCCAATGGCTCTGTCCCTACAGTGACTCCAGATGGAAGCAAGGGATTTTAAGCAAAAGTGACAAATGTTCTTTAAAGGATGGCTGTATGTGTTTCCTGAATGGGATCTGCCAGCAGGCTATGTGTGAGAAACAGCAAGTTTTGCAGTTGGAATGGGCTGGTATTGAGGAGTGATTTAGCCAGGTCACTTTAGACAGAGACAAACTTTGGTCTTCCAAATTTCAACGGTGCACCATGTGAGGCCAACATTTGGCATCTCAAATTCTGTTCTACTCAGTTCACTACATCATAGTTGCAACACTCTGTGGCACTCCCTAGCTTGGCATCCAGTATGGCAGAACAATAGGGACGTGGGTGGCACTGTGGCCTAAACCACTGAGCCTCTTGGGCTTGCTGATAGGAAGGTTGGCAGTTCAAATCCATGTGATGGAGTGAGCTCCCTTTGCTCTGTCCCACCTTCTGCCAACCTAGTGGTTTGAAAACACACCAGTGCAAGTAAATAGGTACTGTGGCGGCGGGAAGGTAAACGGCATTTCCATGTGCGCTAGCTTCCACCATGGTGCTCCAGAAGTGGCTTAGTCATGCTGGCCACATGACCCGGAAAGCTGTCTGTGGACAAACGCCGGCTCCCTCGGCCTGAAAATGAAATGAGCACCGTAAGCCCAGAGTCGCCTTTGACTGGACTTGTCAGGGAACTGCCATCGGAGGGACAGGTGGTGGACAGGCTCCAGGAGAATAGGAGAGAATCTGCAGCAGAGGAAGGAACCAGCAGGGGGAGTGCAGGAGTCACAGCGGAGGGGAGGCTCTGGGATACTTCTAGTGAGAATAGCGAAGAGGTAACAAGAACCCCATTAGGAACTCCCACCCTTCGCCGGAAACTGTCACGCAGAGAGTCACGAAGGCGCATGTCCGTCAAACAGCTTTTATGTTGGCGTAAATTCCGTAGACGCCCACTGTCAGATTCTACCAGCGACTGACGGAGTCATGCTTTGGGGGCTCCGTTAGTGCCTCGGTTTGGATGACCAGCCAAACCCCAGAGGGATCAAGCTTTTACGCACAAGCAGCTCACTATCCCATCACAGCAATCTGACAGTCTTTGAAAGCAGCTTGTGCAAGCAGAGGGCATCATGAGCGAACCAGCCGGAACCGGAGGAGCTGGAGCAGGTCCAAGCCTGGAAGAAAGGTACAGGGCGTTGGAGGTCCAGCTGGCGCTGCAAACGGCGAGGCTCGAGGAGAGGAGGGCTCAAGATGCGGATAAAGGGAAAACCACCCCACTTGCCAGACGGGTGCCTGGATTGGTGCAGAAATTTGGGGGGGATCCCAGGAACTATCAAGCCTTTAGGACAGAGATGCAATATGCTCTCAATCTACTGTTTGATGACTTCCCCGATGAGAACTCTAGAGTGGCGTACGTGATTGGCCATCTAGAGGGAGGGGCGAAGGACTGGGTTCGGCCCCTGATGGCAGCCAATAATGAAATCTTAAAGGACACTATGAAGTTTTTTCGCGCCATGGACTTGATGTTTTCCAGCGAGATCGAGCAGGGGGTGGTGCGCAGACAGTTAATGGCGTGTAAACAGGGGAGCCGGTCTGTACGTGAGTACTGGACTGAGTTCACCATGCTGATTCATAGACTAGGGTGGGACCTTGCTAGTGAACCTATTCAAATGCTGTTTGAAGAAGGTCTCTCTCCGGCAGTGAAAGATGAACTTTCCCGGGCGCCTAGGGCGGAGTCTATGGATCAGCTGACTAAATCAGCGCTGTCCATAGGAGCACGCCAGGAGGCTAGAGCTATGGAAAAGCGGGAAGGAAAGGGGGAACGTTGGAAGGACTTCCGCATTCCAGAGATTCCGGAGCAGCCTTTCCCGCCAGCAGAGCCGATGGAACTTGGAACAGCGCGCGCGCGCGCAGTTTCAAACACCAGTGAAGGGCGGAAGAAGGAGGGAAAGAGCGGCAAGAGATGCTATCTCTGCCAACAGCCAGGTCACTTTGCCAGAGTCTGTCCGCAAAGGAAGGAATGGCAAGGGATGGCGGGAACTGTTGGGGGGAAGGAGGAAGAAGAAATCACGGAGCAAGTAAAAGCCAACGCCTGGTTGCCAACATCAGGGCACAGCAGCCAGGCCAGGGAGTAGTGAATGTGCCCACGCCGGAACCTCCAAGACCAGCGCTTGTGATAGAGGTGTTGCTGGAACTGGCAAACGGACACCCACTGAAGATAAAAGCGCTATTGGATTCAGGTAGCTCATGTAATTTCATGAGTAAGGAGTTTGCAGCTGAACACCAGATACAGACTATCCCATTGAGTAAGCCTTTGCAGGTTACCACGATTGATGGGAGGGAGCTGTTGGGAGGAGAAGTGAACCAACAAACTGTACCAATGATAATGAGGGTGGCAAGACACACAGAACTGATAGCGTTTAACGTAGCCACCTTGGGAGGAGCTCCTATTATCTTGGGAATGAGCTGGCTGGCACTACACGATCCGCTAGTAGGCTGGCATCAGAGAGTGGTTTCCTTTGGATCAGCACATTGCCTAGAACACTGCAAGGAGGGAGAGGCTCAGGCAGGGGCCAGGGCCACTCTAGCAGGGATGGAAGTGATAGACAAGGGGAGGGTGCCACCACAATACGCTGACTTGATTGACGTATTCAGCGAAAAAGAAGCAGATAAACTGCCCCCGCACAGACCTTTTGACTGTCAAATTAACTTACTCCCAGGAGCACAATTGCCAGTGGGCAAGCTGTATGCAATGTCAGACAGTGAGATGCAGGAGTTAAGGGAGTTCATTGACAAGAACCTCAAGCGAGGTTTCATCAGAGAGTCACGAGTGGTGGGGGGCAGCCCAGTGTTCTTTGTGGACAAAAAAAACACGGGCAGGCCCAGGCTTGTATGTGATTTCAGGGCCCTAAATGCAGTGTCAGAACCAGTGACTTTCCCTATGCCTAGAATTGATGACATTCTAACACAGGTGAGAAAAGGGAAAATTTTTACCAAGCTGGACCTTAGGGGGGCATATAACTTGATACGTGTGAGAAAGGGGGATGAGTGGAAGACCACTATGTTCACCCCCTTGGGGGCTTTTGAGTACCGGGTTATGCCTTTCGGATTACAAGCGGGCTCCGCCTGCTTTCAATCATTCATGAATCACGTCCTGGGGCCACTGCTCTACAAGAACTGCGTAGCGTTCTTAGATGACGTCCTGGTGTACTCAGAGAATGAGGAGCAGCATGTGCGAGATGTAAGAGAGGTACTGAGCAAGCTGCGAGAAAACCGGCTGTGGGTGAAACTGGAGAAGTGTCAGTTTCATACCAGGGAGGTGGAATTCCTGGGGTACCTGTTGTCTGACAAGGGATTGGCCATGGATCCCAGCAAGGTTCAAGCGGTACTGGAATGGAAAACACCAAAGACCAAGAAGGACGTGCAAAGGTTCCTGGGCTTCGGAAACTTCTATAGGAAGTTCATCAAAAACTTTGCCCATTTAACAGCGCCCATCACGGATTGTCTTAGTAGCAAAAAGAAATTTGTTTGGACGGAAGAAGCGCAGCGGGCGTTCGAACGTTTAAAGCAGGCGTTTGCGTCGGAAGAGCAACTTTTGCACGTGGATCTACAACAACCAATGAGAGTGGAGACTGACGCGTCAGACCGAGCGGTGGGGGCCGTTCTTCTCCAGCCGGGAAAAGATACGTCTGAATGGAGACCGTGTGCATTCTTCTCGCGGAAGTTGAACAAATCCGAGAGGAACTACACAGTATACGACCGAGAACTGCTCGCCATTCATGAAGCATTCCGGAAATGGCGGCACTTGCTGATTGGGGCGCAGCACAAGGTTCAAGTCCGAACTGACCACAAAAATCTGGAATACTGGAGAACAGCCCGAGTGCTGAACCAGAGACAAGTGCGATGGGCCCAGGAGTTCTCCAAATTCCACTTTGAGATTCGTTACGTGCCCGGCTCCGAGAACGTGAGGGCGGACGCTCTTTCCAGGAAACCTGAGTACTTAGAGGGGGAGGGAGCGCCTGAGGCAAGGCATGTAATCCCTGAAGACCGCTGGGTGTGTGGGGCGGCATTGGTGGGGCAGAGGGAACTGATAGAGGGTACTGAGAACGATGAATACGCCCAAGAGAAACTCAGAGAGCTCAGGAGGACAGAGGAGAACACAGGGGGGTTTGAAGAAAAGAACGGGGCATTGTATTACAAAGGGGCACTGTACATACCCGATGGGGAACTGAGGGGCAGAGTACTCAAGCAGTTGCATGACAGCCCCACAGCGGGACATTTTGGACAGCACAAAACCATGTGGTTGGTTACCAGGGAGTTTTGGTGGCCCAAGGTGAGGGAGGACGTACGGGAATATGTCAGGGGTTGCGACAGGTGCCAGCGAGCGAAAGGAGAGAGGGTGGCGCCAGCGGGGCTATTACAACCCTTACCCACGCCAGAAAGGCCATGGGAGGCAGTATCCATAGATTTTATGACGGACCTGCCAAAATCCAAAGGCAAAACAGCTGTCATGGTGGTGGTAGATCTATTAACCAAGATGTGTCATTTTATAGCTTGTTCACATGCGGTCACAGCGGAGGAAACCGCCAAGTTGTTTGTAGAACATATTTTTAGGTTGCATGGCGCCCCCTTGAGGGTTTTGAGCGACAGAGGGAAACAATTTACTTCCAGGTTCTGGAGGAAACTTATGAGCTTACTGCACGTAGAACTCAATTTCTCAACTGCCCGGCACCCAGAAACAAATGGGCAAGCGGAAAGGGCAAACGGGATTTTACAACAATACCTGAGGTGTTATGTAAAAGACAGAGAAAATGATTGGGTGGATAAGTTACCTCTAGCAGAATTTGCCTACAACAACGCGGAGAATGTGTCCACAGGGATGAGTCCCTTTCTGGCAAATTATGGGTGTCACCCCCGGGCATTCCCAGGAGAGGGAGGGGAGAGGTGGAGCGTGCCGGCGGCGGAATATTTTTTTGAAGAGATGGAAGCGATCCACCGTCAGCTTCAACTTAACTTAGAGAAAGCCAAGGAAGAATATAAGAAGCAAGCAGACAGAAATAGGAGGGAAGGTGAAACTATAAGGGTGGGAGACCGGGTGTGGTTATCCACCCAAGGACTACCGTTCAAGGGCGGGAGTAAGAAATTGAGACCCAAAAGATTGGGACCCTTTGAGGTCATACAGCAGGTCAACCCAGTAGCATTCAAACTCAGGCTGCCCAGTCACATGAAATTACACCCAGTATTTCACAGGTCATTACTGTCGCCGTACCGAGAGGGACGTGAGTGGGGGGAGCGTGAGAGAGAGGCCACCCAAATGCCCGTGATAGAAGAGAGAGAGCGCGACATGAACGTGGCAGGAATCATTGATTCCAGGTGGAAGGGGAATCAGGTGGAATATCTGGTAGAATGGGAGGGGGAAGTAGAGTCGGAAAACACTTGGGTACCAGCAGAGGTAGTCAATGACGAGGTCTTAATAGAAACATTTCATCAGCGTTTCCCAAGAAAACCGCAACCCGTGGCACGATTTAGAAGGGAACACTTTGGGACCACCGATGAGGAAGGAGAGTTTGAAGGGTTCCCAGAGTCAGGGGTGGGTGAGGAAGCCGACTCCGACGAAGAAGAGGAAGACGGGGAGAGAGACGGTACGCCGTGGCTAGAAGTGTTTGAATCCTCGGATGACGAGGAGAGTTCCTTCAGGGGCTTTCCGCCCTCACCGCCAGTGGGAGAGAAGGCGGGAGGGGGTGAAGGGGGCCCTGGGGGGGAGGTGGATGTCAGGGAACTGCCATCGGAGGGACAGGTGGTGGACAGGCTCCAGGAGAATAGGAGAGAATCTGCAGCAGAGGAAGGAACCAGCAGGGGGAGTGCAGGAGTCACAGCGGAGGGGAGGCTCTGGGATACTTCTAGTGAGAATAGCGAAGAGGTAACAAGAACCCCATTAGGAACTCCCACCCTTCGCCGGAAACTGTCACACAGAGAGTCACGAAGGCGCATGTCCGTCAAACAGCTTTTATGTTGGCGTAAATTCCGTAGACGCCCACTGTCAGATTCTACCAGCGACTGACGGAGTCATGCTTTGGGGGCTCCGTTAGTGCCTCGGTTTGGATGACCAGCCAAACCCCAGAGGGATCAAGCTTTTACGCACAAGCAGCTCACTATCCCATCACAGGACTTAACCATCCAGGGGTCCTTTACATTTACCTTATGGCAGAACCAGCCGTGCTGCCCCAAATCCACCTCTGTTTTAGATTCTAGTCTTAATGGCCTTGCATTAAAGTGTATATTACTTCACTGACTTCAAAAATGCTAGCCCTTCCCTGTCACTGAGCTACAGCCACTGTTAAATTTCTCACAGCCAGCTCTAGGTCTTATAAGAAACATAAGAAAAGAGGGGGTTGCTTGGAGGATTAGCAGCACGTAGCATTTTCACTTTTTTATATAATATACAGTGAATATATAGTAGTATATATGTAAGTAGCATATATATAGTATTAGCATATATATAGTATTAGCATATGTGTAGTTTTATATAATTTACAATATTTATATGATTTTAGGTATTTCTATAGACATGCATTAGATATGTCTAAGAATGTACAGTTGAAATACAGGAATTCCTTTTGGAAACTAATAACTAAAATTTATATTTTTGGAGGGGAAGGGAAAATACAAAATTCAGAATCCAGTGTTAATATTATTATTTTTACATTTATCCTCTAGTGAAAAAAGAATGGGCTATGCAAAGCAGTGTTACTTTCAAGGGCATATATGGATCTGGTTCTCAATGCTTCAATGTAAAAAGTTTCCACATTAAGGCTGCAATTCTAACACTTACCAAGGAGTAAGTCCCAATGAATTACAATAAAATTTACTTCAGGATATACATGTAAAGTATTGCATTGCAACTGCAGATCCATGTTGATGATCATATCTGTTAAACGTTAATTGCTGAAAGGCTTTTGGATAGATTGAGAGGCAAAAGTGGAGAAGTGTCATCACATTCTCCCTAGGTTAGATATATGCCATTTTGCACGTTTGATGCTTCACAGACCAGTTCAAGGAGAACATTTGCCATATGGCCGGCAGATCCATCTGGTGGAGGAGCTGTTGATAGGGCATAACTCACTGAGGTGACATAACTTATTGATGTGACATAATTCACTATCCATGTCATACAGGAAATCAGAACAGTGCCTTGAAAGTAGTTTCTGTGTTTGTTTCCAAAGGACAAAAAGGAGAGTAAATCCATCTCCAAATCAATAATTGAGAATTATAAATTTATGATTGGTGTAATGTGTGTTTTCACTGGATGTTGCCAGTGACCTTTTGACTCTGTGGCACTCCTATTGACTCTGCATTTGAAGCGTTCCTGCTTGAGGAATGGCTTTTTTGTAATTGTTCTCCCTGCACAACCTTGTTCTGTTACTAATCACAATTACTCAAATTAATTAGGATATAAACACACCTAGAAGGACTGTAAAACCACATTTATGACTGTAATATAAAACAAGACATTTGCCAATGCTAATTGAAATGATAAAATAGTTTATAGGATATGCAGATCTTTTCAAGTCAACCCTCCCTGCCTTCATGTAATGGTACAGTAAATGCTTACTTTTCTTGATATGATTATAGTTTTAAACAATAAAAAGGGGGGGAAATTCCATTATCTTATGTCAAGCAAACCTCTAGAGAAGATAAAAGCACAGTTAATAAACAGGGTTTCTTCTCAATAGCAATCGCTCTATAACGGAAAATTCACTTTCTAACCTTCTAGCCCAGAATGTTAATCAGTTAATCAGTTCTCTTTCCATAATAATGGCTTAAAGCAGTTCCCTCCCTTTAGTGTAAAGGTGAATTCAAGGATTCTCTACAGATGAAAAGTCAGTGGTGGGTGGATAGAGGAAGCAATTTGCTTGTTATGTGCTTCCCACTTTCCTGATTAGTAAGAAGTTCCAGGGACAATGCTACAGGGTTAGTTTCTTTTAGATGAGAAAGCTCTGGAGACTCATGGTACCTTTTAAATATTTGTTTTATTTATGACTCTATGAACAGAACATAGTGGAAGCAAATAAACACTCTTACAGCAGGTCTCCAGACAACCACCTATACAGTCTCCTAAGACTGTGGCCCTTCTTCTAGCTAGAATAATCAGCTGATAGTCTCAAAACAACTGACTGATCTTTCTACTGTCTCACTATCTCTACTCAATGGAGAAGGATGTGGCTTTCAGCATCTCAGCCAAAGTATTCAAGAGAGATCCCCAGTTATTAAGATATCATCTCCTGTTGGTCTGTTCATTTAAATTCATTTATTTAATGCTTTTTTAACCCCACCTTTTAGAGTAGGTGTAACAACAACAACAACAACTCCTCCTCCTCCTCTTAAATGGAAACTTAAAGTAAACCCCCAAACTGCCCAAAGCCTGCGTTCTTGAACATGGCACATTTAATCTAGTTTCTACTGATGAAACATCACCATCCTGAAAAGGTAAGGAATTGTTGGCCAGCAGCTGAAACAAGAGTCAGGCAAAGGCTTATGGGGTTTGTGCAGCCACGTTTTAACTGCAAGAAAGTTTCCCTGGTCCCAAGGTTTCCCTTCTATAAAAAACAAGTAAGTTTACCTGGTTTTTGAAAAAGAACAGATGCTCAGAGTAGCTTGTTTAACCTCAGTAAACACCTCAATGGGATATCAATAAAAATTGTTGGTTCAAAGCAATGTTCCAAAGATGTTTAAAAGAAAGCAGACACAACTCCTACTGGCATTGTATTAGCAAGGAGTTTTACAGGGCAGGATCCACCATACTAAAAATGCTCAGTCCCTAATAAAGACTGCTATAACCCTAGAAGTGTGCTTGACCATCCAAAGTGCCTGATTAGAAAATCTCAATGATTGAGGTGGAGCATAAGGAACTATGTAGTCATAGGATCCTAGAATAAGGTAGCCCTTAAGGTACTTGTGGCCCACAAACATTTACACATTATTTATATATATATATATATAAGTATTTATTAAGATTTTTGTAAAAGAAAAGCATAAGTAACAAACAACATTGCTTATATCATAACAAAATTTCATAACTTGTTTAGACTTCCTCACGTCTCCTGCTCCCACTTACATTGTTAAAAAGTTTTTTCAAGCAAATTATCTTCTTGTTTACAATCTTATATCCACTCGTTTAAGTATAATCTAATAGTTCTCCCAAAGGGTTTGTCTTTTCCTTAATCTCACTTATCATCAAATTCCAATCTAGTTTAGTGGTGGCCAATTATTTATGATCAAGCATCCTTCTTAACATTCAATCAAGTTACAATATTTTTGTAAATAAATTTTAAATTTCTTCCAATCTTCTTCAATCCTTTCTTCTCCCAGGTCTCGGATTCTGCCGGTCATCTCTGCCAGTTGCATATAGTCTATCAGCTGCATCTGCCATTCTTCCAGTGTGGGTAGATCTTGAGTCTTCCAATTCTTGGCAATGAGTATCCTTGCTGCTGTTGTTGCGTACATAAAAAATGTTCGGTCCTTCTTTGGCACCTTCTGGCCGACAATACCCAGGAGGAAGGCCTCTGGTTTCTTAGTGAAGGTATACTTAAATACCTTTTTCAACTCATTATATATCATTTCCCAGAAGGCCTTCACTTTAGGGCAAGTCCACCAGAGGTGAAAGAATGTTCCTTCATTTTCTTTACATTTCCAACATTTATTATCAGACGAATGGTATATTTTGGGAAGTTTAACTGGGGTCATGTACCATCTGTATATCATTTTCATTACATTTTCCTTCAAAGCATTGCATGCAGTGAAGTTCAGCCCAGTGGTCCCAACCTTTCCCAGTCCTCAAACATAATGTTATGCCCAATATCCTGTGCCCACTTTATCATAGCAAATTTAACCATTTCGTCTTGTGTGTTCCATTTTAACAGCAAGTTATACATTCTTGATAGTACCTTAGTCTTTGGTTCTAACAATTCTGTCTCCAACTTCGATTTCTCCACCTGGAACCCTAGTTTTTTGTCATTTTTAAAAACTTCTTTAATCTGGGCGTAATGTAACCAGTCTCGCACTTTACCCTCCATTTTCTCCAAACTCTGCAATTTCCAATTGTCACCGTCTTTTTCTAATATTTCCCAATATTTTGGCCATTTGGCCTCCATATTGGGTCTTTTTCGGGCCTTGGCTTCCAGAGGGGACAGCCACCTTGGAGTTTTGTTTTCCAATAAGTCTTTGTATTTTGTCCAGACATTGAATACTGCTTTCCTGACAATATGGTTCTTAAAGGCCTTATTGATCTTAACTTTGTCATACCATAAATATGCCACACAAGCATTTACACAATAACCTTGAACTTGACCTGGTAGCAAATAAGCAACCTGTGTAGCTCTCTCAGCAGAGGACTAACAGAATTGTAGAGTTGGCAATGCAGGAATCTCGGCGAGATCATACAAGGTCGGTTGGCCAGTCAACCTCTGCTTATAAACCTCCAAGGAAGGAGAGTCCTTAGAGGGTGTTTTTTTTTTAGCAGAGGTTAACTTGTTCCTGTGAGCAGTCTGTTGCTGTATCCTGTTGAAACAGATCATTTCCCTAATGGGTCTTCAAGAAGCTGGATCAAATCCAGAATTGATTTAACATTTCCTCTTGGACCTGTCTCCATAGGAACTGTGGACACTTGCAGGTCAGACTATGTGTCCTTCTAGAGGAAAGGGAATGTGAGTTGTGGAAATCTGTGGGGTACATAGAGCTTAGTTTGCCCTGAACTGGTCCATAGTTGCTAAACTTGCAACTAACATGGTGAGCACATGTAGGTGACCATCTTTCTGTTTTCCTAAGGAATGTTCTGTTAATAATATTTCTGATTATTTGGAGAATTTTGTGTATGAAAACCTCCCTGAGAGGAAAAGAATCTCCAAGCATGTATATCATAGATCGCTGTAGCAAAATGGCTGCATACCAAATATTGACTGGTGATAAAATTTAATTAGACTACAGTAATGTATACATTTTATAACCATTCTGCCAAGGTGATCTAAGCTAGACTCCCCACCCCCCTCAGTAATGCATGTACCTATCCATTATCAGGGCTTGCAATCTACTGCCTTAAAGTCATTGGCAAAACTACCAGTTACTTCTTGAAGAATGTTTGCAGCTATTTGCATGGCTGGCGGATTTGAGATTTCATTGTGCTTAACGCTGGCTCAAACTATAACATTTTGCATAACAAGCAAAGAAGCCAGCCAATTTCCCTCAAAAGAGTAAATGCCAATACGTCTAACAATTACTGAGTTCAATATACTTGAAGTCTCTAAATTGGAACATGCTCCCTGGGCATCCAGATCCAAGGCCCCAACTAATCTTTTCTCACTAGGTAATATTCTTCTCTGCGAATCTTGCTGCAGTATTAAATAGCACAAATGGAATGCTGTTAGATTTACAGGATGCTTCTGTTCCTGCTGCTCTCAAATAAGCTTCACAGCAAGAAGATTTTCACTTTGCAGGTACATCCATGGTATTATAAGTCATTGGACAGAAAGCCACTGGGAACTTTTCTGCAATTGAAATGAGTGGGAAGTGAAATTGAGCAAGTGTCCACCTGTACTGTGGCCAAAACCCCTCTCATCTCAGGGAGTGTTGCACAGAAGAAGTCTCATGGTTAATATGTGTTGCATTCTGCTGTGAAAACCCACAGAAGAAAAAGTTTCTGCAAAAGACATCTAAATTGCATTTGTTGCAGTACAGTACTCTGAGTGGTGCTATCAAAAAATCCTAGTAGATTTATGTGTGTCATATTCACCAACAGTTTGTTTTAATCAACAAACTATAGAATAGTATCTGATGAAGTTATATTCAAAGTCCATTGACTGTGAGTTAAATTAGTCATACTCTGAGTATGACCAAGTCTAATGCCAACCATAGTTCCAAATATGAGTATTGAGTTATATTTTGAGTTCCACCCACTGATATTACTTATTTAATTAATATCTTCTGTTTCAGAATATGGTGCCTAGTTCAGTCCAAAATGACACTGTCTATGAAAAGAATAGCAGGCTTAAACCATGTCTTTGCTGAAATGAAGTTACAAAATCTAGCCAAATTTTATAATGGGCCATTTTGTGATTCATGTTCCTCTCTGTTCCTCCTTTTCCTCCAAGAGCCCTCTGCTCCTCTTGTTCAAAGGGCACTACAAGGTTTTAAGATGCTGCTGCATGCCACCCCATTCTCTGATGACAGCAAGACTCCAGAGGTTTGTGTTTCCTTCTGGAAATGAGGCACTGTGGTGTCTTTATGATATATGGTTCATTTACACATTTATAAAACCTTAGCCTACGGTGGAGGGGTTCACAGCATTAACACCCCAGAAGGGTCTTGTTCCTCTCATACCCACAGGAGAAAGCAAACAAAAAGTCCAAAACAATGAGGTGAAATGTTCAAAATGTACAACACAGTAAACTAAATCCCAATAGCCTTTTTTGGGCTTTCTGAATTTGTATCTGCAAAGGAGGCATGGGACTGTAAAACTCAGCCTCATTCTGAAGGCTTATATAAGCATCCTCAGTTGCACACACTTACAATCCTCTCAGCAATCAAGAACCTGTGCAGTCAGTTGCTGAAAACTGTGTGTGGCTGCCCTATGTGGAGAACTGTTGAACAGATGCCAGCTTTGCTGCCACATACACCCGAACAACATCATTATTGGCCCCAATAACATCAAACATACAATCTCAGGCCTATTTAATTGTTCATCTTCCACCATTATATACGCTAACAAATGCCAACAGTTCCCTTCAGCTCTCTATATTGAGCAAACAGGACAAACCAAAGAATAAATGGACATAAATCTGGCATCAGGAATCATAAAACAGAGAAACCAGTAGGGGAACACTTCAATCTCCCAGGACATTCTATACAAGATGTTAAAGTAGCTGTCTTATTGCAAAAGAATTTTAGAAATACACTTGAAAGAGAAGTTGCTGAATTACAACTCAGCGCCTGCCAACCTAGCAGTTCGAAAGCACCTCCGGGTGCAAGTAGATAAATAGGGACCGCTTACCAGCGGGAAGGTAAACGGCGTTTCCGTGTGCGGCTCTGGCTCGCCAGAGCAGCGATGTCACGCTGGCCACGTGACCCGGAAGTGTCTCCGGACAGCGCTGGCCCCTGGCCTCTTAAGTGAGATGGGCGCACAACCCCAGAGTCTGTCAAGACTGGCCCGTACGGGCAGGGGTACCTTTACCTTTACCTTTACTACCAAACTATAAACTATGGAGAGACCTGGTCTGAATAGATATATTGGATTCATGTCCCATTATACATGCTAAAGCTAATTTTGGTCATCTATCCCTTTAAAAATCCCTTGCCCTTCCCTGTGGATCCAACTGCTATCATTAACAGTCATCAACAGTCATAAGGTTGTAGTGACCTCTGCTTCAGAGTATCTGAAGAAGTGTGTATATACACAAAAGCTCATACAGTACTGAGAAAGTTGGTATTTTAGGGGCTACTGGAACATCTTTCAATAATGTTTTTTTTTAATCTTTCATCATTGTTATTTGTTGAGCGGAATGTTACAGCTCTACCACTGCAGATCCTTCGAGTTTGAACCTGTCCACCCCAGGTTCATCACTGGATTTTTCTGGGTAGGGTGGAATATTGGGGGCTTCTTTTTCTTGCTGACTCTTACTCAAGCAATGAGATTTTCTTAAGCACTGGCATGTACCTTATATTTGGCTGGTCTTCAGTCCTGACTTCTGGCTTGTTACCAAGACTTGACTTGCTCCTGGTTTGTCTTTTGGTCATGCCTTGCTTATTGGTTAGGATCACTGACCTATCACTTGGTTCCTAATTGGCAGATCCAGACCCAGTTAAAAAATCACATTCCATAATACAACAGCTACTGCAGTGTGAAATAAACATTAGAGAACAGGACAGAAGCGGCATCATGATGAACAAAACTAAAACAATATTCCTCATATCTGAATGTGTCTTTGTGGCATGTGGGGAAAGTCACTTGCGTGGTTCCAGATTGTGCAGGGATGGTGGTGGTTAGCAGAGTTTTTAGGTATTCTGGGGACATGTCTGCCATTTTAATGCCATTACTATTTTTTTTATTCATGTTTCTCCCTTCCTGGACCGAGCATGCTTTGGCTACAGCTTTAGGGAATCCAAAGCTCTCCCCTGCATGGGTTAATGTGAGAATTGGATTGCTCTGCCTGAGAAGTTGCTCAGACTAAATTTGGAACTCCACACATAAAAAGCAAATAGCTGATAATTGCCAAGTGTTTGACTTCATTTTATATGCTGCCAAACAGTCTACAATATTGATGCCTGTAATAATCAATGCCCCTCTCTTAGAGGAAAGGAGTGAGGTGATATTCAAGTCCATGTAAACAACAAACAATAACAAAAGCACAGAAATGCAGATACTGGGTGGCTTAAAAGAGGATGGCACACATGCATGGAGGCTATCTGGGACTGTTAACCCTGATGGATATGTGGGAATGTTTAGGGATGTGGGGGAGGATATATTGTCTAAGATATCCTGTCCCAACTTGTCTTTACAAGTTCAATAAAATCAGCAGAGTTAACATTCCCCCTTTTTAAACACACGCTCAGCAGATAGCTTGCTCAGACTCCTTAGAGTCTCTGTAAATATTTCCTGGTATTTTCCCCATTTAATCCCTCCTAAAATAAGATGCTACACAGTCTTCTGTAAAGTATAAAATGTTTACTCACAAGTAATCATCTGTTCACACAAAGGTTCCCAGAAGGCAGACTTAAAAGGTTAGAACATAGTTTAAATGTGATGACTATCTCCTTATGGGAGAAAGCCCCCCTTTCCTTCTCTTGGCCTGGAGCCAAGGGTGCATCTTAGTTGTGCTGTTGCTAAGATGGCATCGATAGAGACAAGAGAGACAAGATGATGGCCAGCCTGTGGTTCTTTCTACTCCTTGAGAGGCCACGCCCATCTCAAGTTACACATAGGAAGTTTTCTCTCAGTCCTGGAAAGCAGGAAGTTCCGGCTGGAAGACTGAGACAACCTTCATGTCGTGTTTGACTGCACCTGATTCTTACATCCCACAGGATATAGGCTTCCCATAGGCACCTGTGAGAACAGGATACTGGACTAGATGGGCCACTGGCTTCATCCAGCAGACTCTTATGATCTGACAGTCTGAATATAGCCTGTTCAGGAACAGTTTTGCTACCTGATAAACTGCTTGTCTGGAGAGCCTCTAAATGCCCACCCATATTTTACCACCCCCATGCAAAGTGGTACAGAAATGTTGTGGTGGGGATCCTTCTGTGTTTTCCTTATAATAATGGGCTTATCCCTTGGCCATTTGCAAAGTTTCAGAAAGCTTTGGTCACACTCCGGATGCTGTGAATGCCCCCCAAAATGCATCTGTCATGTGCAATCAGCAGCCCTCCAGCTAAGGATTCCCTGTGGATATTTATTCTCTCCAGCTCTGTAAGAAATATTGGGCACTGTGCCTTTCATTCAGTGCTGCAGAAATCTTTGTGGACTAATTCCCAGCTCAGTTAGGCACTCAGGCATAAAGAATGAAATGTAACAACTGCTGTATGTACCATCTAACCAATTATACCAAATGCGGACAAAAGGAGCAGGAGAACACAAAAGTGTTTCAAGCATCCATTATAAACAGTTCCAATTTCCTTTCTAAATGTCAAGTACAAAATATATATTTTACATGCAAATAACTCTGGAGGGTGGTTGCTAATATACTCCTGAAATTACATCTTTTTTCTTTCTTTTCAAAACCATGACCTTTCTTGCTAACAATAACTTACATTTTAATTAAATCTGTGGCCATTTTCACTTCACGCCAAATATCCTGATGATATACATTAGAGACTTTCCCTGTCAGAAGAAGAAAGCAAAAGGTCACAGACTTAAATAATTATCAACTCCAACTTTCTTAATGATTTATGGTTTTTTTCCCATTTGCAATAATAAAAAACCCACCCTTGACAGGTGTTTGACTCTCTTACCAGAAGAAGTGGAATAGCATCATAGGTGAGATATGTAAAATATGTGAGTGAAAAATAAAAATAAATAAATCAAAGTTTGCATGCTAGAGTTTCAGTAAGTTCAGAGTGTTGAAGTCTGTGTACATTTGCCAGTCTCAGGATTCAGAAATCCCCATGCCTCTACATTGCTTGGAGCTTCATGCTATTGGAAGTCTAAACCAGAGTTGGTAAAGGTATAAATTTGCTGTATTCTTGGGGAGAAGCCAAGAGCTGGAGAGCTGGCTTTATGCTCTGAGTAAATTGCAAGGGATTGGCTGGAAATGTGCTGGTCTAGGATCCTCCCTTCTATCCTTTCTTGGGTGGTGAAAGAAACTAGATAGAAAGGCACTGCAGGGTTGTTGTGCAGCAGTGAGGCCAAGAAGTGAGGCCAAGAAGTGGGGCCAAGAAGTGAAGGGTCTCCTGACCACCCCTCTTTCTTTATACTTACCATGTGATCATGCCCACCTGGAACTGGGGGTGGTGACCAAGTTGGGAGGCTCTGCTCAATTGCTCCTGTCCATGCAGCATGTCACGTTTAAATGTAGCAATGCTGTGAGATGAAGGCACATTAAAAGTGACTCTCACACAACTGGGTACCCTTATGCACCAATGAAAGATTAAACTCTAGGCTTATGGTACATCTAGCATTAACAGAAGTACCTTGATGATTAATATTGTGGCCTTTCATCTCTACTTCTATTACCCACTTGGAGAGAGAGAGAAAGACCATTAAAACACTCCTATCAATATTTTATTCAAGCTCAATATATCTGTGTGCCAGCCTCGTCCTGAATATATTTTCTTAAGAGCAAGTAAACCACACACATTACTACTGATGTCTGAGAAAGAGATGAAGAACAAGGAAAGTGGGGGGAAGCAAACAAAATCAAGAGGAAGAAGAGAAAGGACAGCTGGAAGTGAAAGGTGCTCATATGATAAACAAAGGAGCATCAAAAAGCAGTAAACACACGACAAACTTGAGAACTGTTAGTATTGAATCATTCCTTTCAAAATCAGTGCAGCCTATAGTCAATAATGCATTTTGTTTAATCGTTGTGGGTAATTTTATCTTAATAATTCCTGATTATTTATATATATTTTTACAAGATCTAAAGCCGTGATTAACAAACAGTACTAAGTGGGATTTAAAAACCATTGGTCATGTAAACACTTTATCATAGCTATCATTTTTCTGGATAGCTTCACTGATGGAAGAGAAGTTCACAGCATGTATGAATTTCCAGCAATATAATTAGCTGCAAGCTATTTGCATAAAATGCATCATAAAGGTGTTTGGCTCTAGGCTACATTAATTGCTTTTTGTAATGTTGTCCTGCAGAGTTCTAAAATGCTATCTGGAATGTCCTCCTTCCTTTCAAACACGGTCATCCTAGAAACATATAGGACTTGAGTGACGTCTGCTCCAGGTGTAAAAAACCAAGAGTTTTGGACTTCTGTTAGTTTGTTCTCAGCTTCAAAAGGAATAATATTGGCCATTGCCTGTCAACTGGTGTCAGTTTTCTCCAGATGCTGGGATACAACTTCTATCCACACAAAAAAGGTGCTGAAACCTTGGGGTTTCAAATTTCAGCAGCGTGCTGTGTGATGCCAAAACTTGGCACCCCCCCCCAGCTCTCATATTCCATTCTTGATCATAGCGGTGGCATCCCCTGCAGCACCCCTGGGGCTCTGTGCCCAGAATGACCGAGCTGGTCATCCTCCCCTAAATTTGCCTCAGAAAGGAGGTATCAAAAGCCAAGGGGAATCTCAAGGTTTACAGATGTACACACAAAAGAAAAGTTTTTGGAAACCACTCCTCAAAACAGCTCAATGAGGACTGCCAATGGTCAGTGGTTGGAGAACCACTGTGGTGGGTAAGGGGAAAATCACGGGGGGAATTAAAATTGATTCTTCATACATGCAGACAAGGCATTGACTACATTCACGCTATACAATTAAAGCACTATGATGCCATTTTAAACAGTCATGGCATCCCACAAAGAATTATGGGAGCTGGTGTTAAGGGTGCTGAGAGTGGTTAGGAGATTCCTAGTCTTCTCACAGAGTTGTAATTCTGAGAGTTTCCTGCAAGAAAGGATTACAGTCATGGTTACAGTTATGATTTTTTAAATTTCCTCCCTTTGATTCATTTGATTCTTGTTGACTTTACAGCTGTATTCTCATATATATATATATATATATATTCACTAGACACTAGAACCCATGTTAAAAACAAAGGGCAATGATGATTGATTGATTGATTGATTGATTGATAGAGTTTACTTATATGCCACTTTTGCACAATGAGCTGTGGCCAAAGGGGCTTCAGGTAAACATTCAAAACATCAAAATACAGAACATTGGAAATACAAATATACAAAATACAGAGCATGTCAGTAAATTAATAAATGACAAAAGCCAACAATTTAACGAACACAAAATAAATTCAATATTACAATATTACAAAAAAAAATATCAATCTAGCTTCAAGTATATAAATATGAAGCAAAATGAGTTAACTAACTCTGGTGTTTCTGGTATATCACAACTAAAAATGCATATGTATTATTCATATAATATAGGGGTTCCACCAATAATTATCCACATGATTAGTCAAGTTCCTTTTAAAAGAATCTGACAACACACCAGTGGCTGAGCAATAAGTGAGTGCTTAATGCAATGGGGGGGGGGGGTCCAATGCAAGCAAAGTTTGGTCAGGGTGGAACTGCAAGTTCTACATATTAATCCATTAAAAATTGAAAATAGGAAACTGGCTTATTCTGAGTCAGACCACTAGTCCATGTAGCTGAATATTGCCTACACTGACAGGCAGCGGCGCTGAGGATTGAACCTGGGACCTCTGTATGCAAAGCAGAAGCTCTGCCATTGAGCCATGGCCTTTCTCCATTCTTACTCATGATTTTTCCTCCATTCCTAAATAAAGAAACTTTAACAACTTTTATATATATAAAAAAACTTCCTTTTCTGGTAACTCCAGGCTATTTTAAATATCTGCATAAAGTAGGAACACGCAATGCATTATAAAGCTTTATTATCTCCAGTTGTAAAATGGAGAAAACTGAGCTACAGCAGCTGCATAACAGTTTACATTAACCTCCTGGGCTCCAATGTCCCTAGGGAGAAAATATGACTTTAATCTCTAACCTGATCCATATGTCCTGAGCTTTTAAAGCATGCTATGAATAGTCAAATTGGAACAGAAAGTTTTAAGCTCCAGATAGTAATCAGGAAACCTGTAGAGTGTGGAGCACTAATGAACTAGTAAACTTGTAGGATCTGAAAAGAATCCTTTCTGGAAGCTGTTGTGAAGCCAACATTTTATCATCAATACTTGGAAGTCATTCTGACCTAGGACTGATATACACACCATAGCAGTTCCCATGTGGTTGTTTGTGGATAAGAGGGCTGGATTCAATGTTGTGGCTTCTCTGCTGCTACAGCACAATAGGGCTTCCCCTTCTTCTTTGGTTCCCTCCAGCTCCCACAAGCCATCAAAATCACCTCAGGAGGAGAGGAGGACCCACCAAAGCAGTTTCTGTGGGTGTATGGGAGGAGGCGAGTGAATTGAAGTCACATTACACCAGCAGAACCCCATGGGTGCAGCACTAGATACAACCCATTAGGGTTGGGATTTTTTTGTGTGTGTTCTTAGAACCTGAAACAAAAATAGAAGATTTGCAGCAAGTGATAAGCAAAGTAAATGAAATAACAGTTCCAGACAGTTACTGTAGATCCATGCAGCCAGGCTGGAGGAGGAGAGACACCTCCCAAAACACACACATACACTCCCACCAAAGCAGTTGCATTCTCAGTGTGCAGGATGTTGCACATCTGCTTATACCAAATGCAGAGTGGGGAAAGACATGAAACTGAATATTGCCTCCATTTGGGAAACAGCATGGCAGGGTTCAAACCAATCCTTTTCAATGCATGCACAAGGGTGCTGTGGGGGCTTAGTCATAACCCACCAGGGCCAGCCACATATTTAGCAAGCATGAGAAGAGTCCCTGTGTATGTACCAATGTATGCATGTAGAAGTCTTCTGCTAGGGTGAACTTGCACCCTACTTCACAAGAGACAGCCCTCTAGCTGAAGATAAAGAACCAGAAGAAGGGGAAGCAGGGGCTCAACAGTTAGTGCCTGGAAAGCAAACTGAGGAAGCACCTTATTTACTTCTTCTCCATGATTTCTTTTCTCTTTAAATTGCAGTACTTATTTCTAGATATGCACCTATTCATATAAATAAGCAATTTTGGAACTTTAATGGAAATTCATAACTTCTTTTGTCCTCTTCCTTTGATTTTTGTGTCAGCAGCCAACCTGTGCTCCATACAAGCGCCACCACTTTGTGGTGCCCTTCTTCACCCCTTTAGAAATTAATGCTACTGTCAGTGCCTGTCAATTGGCCATTTATACACCAAGTTTAAAAACCCTCATCTGGTTCAGGAGCGCCATCAAAGGGCAGGGGAGAAATAAATTTTCAACACGGGCAAAATGTGTGGTAGATTATTACATGCAAAAATTGGACGTGGATAAAAATGGACTCTGTTTCTAAGACACACTAATTCAGACTAGCCTGGGGTGATGTCCCTTCTTGCTTCCATTGACTTCCCTTTTTCTGTGGGTCTTCAATGCTCTCAGTCTGCAGCCAGTGTCTTTATAAACATTTTAGTATGTGTACTGGCTGGGTCATCAATCACTAGAGTGAAACTCATGAGCTGTGGAATAATGTTAATAAAATGCTAATAGCTTGCTGTTCTGCCCAGGGCAACCATGTGCAGGAACTAATATAATATTGATCCTGCGAGGCAGTAATGCAATAACACTAGCAGGATTTCCTCTGAAATACACATTTCTGAGCAGTGCAACAATTATGAGCAATTTTGGGTGCAATTATATTAATTACTGAAAGGTCCTTTAGAGTTTTTGAGCAAGTTCCTCGCATACCTTCTAGGCTTCAGTCACACGGCAAGCACAGTAACAGCAGGGACAGGAATCCTGTCTACATTGCCATTCTCCCACTCCAGTCTGGTGGCTTCTTGTGCAATGAGAAACTCCTCCTAAATGCACATCTATCCCCCAAGTGACGAATGTGTATTGCTTCTCTCTTCACCGAGAGTACTGGAGAGTTCCTATGGAGCTTTGGATTTGTTAATGTTGTTAATATGGGTGTGAAGTGTTGTGACAGCAGCAGCAAATCAAAGGCAAAGCGCCCTACCATCAAGAACAGATTTAGAAAAAATGATGGTGTATTGAGTTGCCATTCTCTGTACTATCACACCCAAGGATTCCTTTATATGTGGTCCTAGCTGAACTAGAGAGTGGCTTCTAAGTCCTTGGGGGTGCATTTCTCTACCTGAAAGAGAGTCTCCACCCCCATCGTTCTGCCCAGACTTTGAGGTCCAGCTCCGAGGGCTTTCTGGTGGTCCCCTCACTGTGAGAAGTGAAGTTACAGGGAACCAGGCAGAGGGCCTTCTCAGTAGCAGCACCCGCCCTGTAGACCACCCTCCCATTAGATGTCAGGGAAATAAAGAACTACCTGACTTTTAGAAGACATCTGAAGGCAACCCTGTATCGGGAATTTTTAAATGTCTAATGTTTTACAATTCTGTTAAGTGTTGTAAGCCACCCGGAGTGGCTGGGGAAACCCAAACAGATGAGCAGGGTATAAATAATAAAATGATGATGATGATGAGAAACTCCATCAAGAAACACTTTGTTTAACCCAAGAGAAGTTTGGGAGGTTGGCCACCTACCTAAGCAGAATAGTGAACCAAACATGTAGTGGAAAGAAGATGGCTGCAGGACAGGAAGGAGGGGTTACAATGCTCTTGGCAGGGAAACATGAGAATGTGGAAGATGAGTAGCAGTGCAAATAACCTATTCAATGAAAGTGACCTTCTAAAGGTGCTACTTGAACCAGTATGGAACCAGACAGCTGGTCCTTAAAATAAAGAATGTGGTGTGGCATAGCAGTTTTCAAGTTGATCATTGGGGCAAAGCCAACAGGACTGGAGCAACATCTGGTTTGGGATATATCATCCCTAAGGAATTAGTATAGGTATTTATATGTTGAAGCCTCCAAACCAAGATGGTGAGCTGGAGATCTTAGTTTTAAAGGAGAACATCATTAAAGTAGAATGGAAACTTGAAGAGAACCAACAGGACACCATTATTTTTGAATACAAGCCCTATAGGAAGGAAAGGGAAGGTGTATTGGAGGTGTTGTCATTCTGTACACCAAAGAGCTTCCAACAAGCTAGAAATTACAGGGTTGCTGTGAGCTCCAAGAGTATTTTAGTACTGGAAATTCTTTTTTTGCCCTCCTGATCAAAATGTGCAGGGTAGTCTTGAAATAGAGAATGAAGTGAAGGAGGCATCCAAAGAAATAAATGCTGTGTTAATAGATCAGTTACCTTAACATAGTCATGTTCTTGTCATTACAAAGAGGTAAAAATTCTAGATACCCTAAATGAAAATCCCTAAAACAGTTGATCATGGAACTGATCAGAGAATAGCTGACCTTGGATTTAATCTTATGTGTTGCCTAGATCCTGATATAAGATGTATTATTGAAATGATGGAACACAGTGCTAATTCATACAACATATATGTAAGCCAACAATTGCTAAGGAAGTTGAAAAAGGCACATTTTACTTTATAAGAGGAAAAAATGGGGAGATTGCTTTTAAAAAGAAAACTGAAAAGGAAAGTCAAATATCTCCACAATGCTTGGGGTCCCACCCCCCACCAAACCACAATAATAGAACAGGAGGTTTCCTTTAGAAAATGGAATTCTATTCCAAATGAGGACAAAAAGAACACAGATTTTGGTGAAAGGAATGGAAATAGACAATATGAGATGCAATAGAAGAATTCAAGGAGCACAATGCTAAAATCAGTAGGACTAACAATAGAGATACCCTTTAAATACAGTAGAGGCAGGAAACTGGCTAGGGAGCCAGCTGGACCTTTGGGCGAACAAGGGAGTCAAAGGTGTGCTAAAGGAGGCAAAGGTGGTTACAGGAAAGCGGAATGAATTCCTTGCATCTGTCTTCACTAAAGAAAATGTAAAGGCAGTCTGAAGAACTGAGGGAAATTGTGGTCTATTTGGCACCCACCAAAGAGTTCTTAAAGAACTCAAAAGTGAAATTACTAATCTAACACAAATATATAGCTTGTCTCTAACTTGTCTCTAACTTCCATACTCAAGCACTGGAAAGTTGCCAATGAAACACTATTATTATTATTATTATTTAATGGATTAGAGGGGAGGAGTTGGGGAGGCATTCAGGAATTTAGTTAGCTTAATATCTGTCCTGGGAAAACTAGTGGGAAAGCCAGTCCTGAACTAAGGAGGGGGGGTTGCGGGCTCACGCCCCCATCCACATTCTCGTGGGGCTAGCGCCAGCCCCGCAGGACTCAGGGATCCCCATTAGTATTCATTTCCGGCAGTGCCAGCCAATGGGCTGGTGCTGGGGGCAGGCCCACCTGAGGGCACTTAAGGTCAGGGCAGCCCGGGCTCACCCCTTTTCCTCCTCTGCAGCAGCCGCGGTTTCCCACCCAACCGCCCTTTAGGTGTGCATTCGGACTTTGCTATGGGCTTCGGCTGGTCGCCGCAAGGGGCCTGGTAGGAGTTTTTCCATTTGGCTAATTGGCTGAATTTTGAAGCCACTTGGTTTTTTCGCCTACCTCGTAGCAAAACGTCACAACTCCATGGTTTTGGCAGTTAGGCATTGCCCGGGGTATTGTCATGCAAATGAGGTCGGGGGGGGGGGGAGGATCGCCATCACCTCCCCCAATTCTTGAAGGGTAGTTCGTTAAATGACTCCGGGGGGCGTCGCCTCGTCCGAAACCTACGGAGGCTAGGGCCTAAAGCGCGCTCCCAAGTGGTAACCCCTTGGGGAGAGCCTAGGGATGTGCATCTCGGGGGCTCCCCCTGTTGGTGCTTAACCATTCCTGGTTAGACCGGATAGTCTGTTAGGGCCAGTGCCTAAGGCCAATACCGCTCTTACCTGTAATCAATAAAGTTGTGGCCATTTTTCGCCCATTAACCTAAATTCTGGTGTCCGGTGTCTTTATTTATTCCATCTGTGGGAGGGGGCGGGAATCGCCACGCAAAGTATTCTGACTAACAAGATTATTATGAACTTTCTGAGAGATTCTTTTTAAAAAAATAAATAAATTGTGTCACATAATATTAGAACCTGGGATCATCTAATGAAGCTGAACTCTGGAAGAATGAAGGCAGACAAAGGTAAGTTGCTCTTCACTCAGCACACATTTAAACTGAAGAGTACCCTACCATGAGAGGTAGTAATCACCACTAACTGGTTTGATGTAAAAATGGGATTAAACTCTCTCTCTCTCTCTCTCTCTCTCTCTCTCTCTCTCTCTCTGTGTGTGTGTGTGTGTGTGTGTGTGTTTATGTATTTATTTGATTTTGCCTCCCACTTCTCCCTAAAGCTTCTCCCTAAAGCCCCAGGGAAGGTCTCAGCATTTGAAAATACAATTCATAGATACTAATGCAATCATGGTAATAACGAAACCATGACGATGCAGGACAAGTGTTGTATAGCAACTATGTCAATCCAGTTGGGAACTGCCTTTGCTTCCCTCTTAAGCTCTCTTCTCCCACTTAGAAAGGCCAGGTTTGCCTCAGAGGGAGACAAATGCTCAAACAGAGGGAGGATTTCAATGGACTACTTATTTCCCCCTTCCTCTCAATTATGTTCTACTTTTCAGATGTGCACTTAAGGCACATGAGGTGATTGATGAATAGATTTGTGGTGGGGGTAGCGAGGGAAGTGTAGATTATAGTCATAGTTCACAGTTCTCTAAGAATGTGAGCACTTCATTGTTTTATTCACAGCACCAGGGAGTCTCTTATGATGCTCCCGTTTGAATCCCAACGACACTGAAACATTTCAGGAAGGCCATTAGTTTGCCTTACGGTGTTTTAGTTTGATAGAATTATTATCCTTCCTTTTTCTTTGTTTAGTGAAACAGTATTGCATTTTGTACCGATGGGATTTTCTAGACCAGGCATAGACAAATTCCGGCCCTCCAGATTTTTGGGACTACAATTCCCATCATCCCTGACCACTGGTCCTGTTAGCTAGGGATGGTGGGAATTGTAGTCTCAAACATCTAGAGGGCCAGAGTTTGCCTATGCCTGTTCTAGACCTTTTCAAAAGCAACTCACATTCAGCATGTTACACTGTCACATTACAGTAATCCAGTCTGGGTGTAACCAAGGCAAGAATGGCAATGGCAGTATCTGAGTTCATTTCCATCTATGTGAAGGTACCCCAGCTTAAGTGCTGTGCTGAAATTTTCCCTTCAAATTCTCCAAAGTTTTCTTCCCATGCAATAGAAGTTTCCATTTTTCTGCTTCCTTCTCAGAACACTTCAGAATTCCTTCAGAATTTTAGTGAGTTTTGAGCTTAGCTTATCCTTGTGAGGTGGCCACATGTGGGTTGTGTTTTTCTTCACCAGATTCATGTTTTGTAGGTCACTCACAGACACCCCTCAGCCACCGCAAAAGTAAGAAATTCAGCAGGTGCCTTCTGTTTTAGGCTTTAAGTGTCGGCTGAAAAGTTTTCTGATCCAGCAAGCTTCTGCAGGCAATTGGTAAAACATCCTTCTGTAGCAATTAGTTGATGATCGCTGATTTTATTTTTTTTACTCAGTTTTTATTGTACAGTGGTACCTCTGGTTGCGAATGGGATCCATTCCGGAGGCCCATTTGCAACATGAAAAGAGCACAACCCTCAGTAGCGCGTCTGCACACACACGGGTTGCGATTCACCGCTTCTGCGCATGCGCGTAGTGTCATTTTGCACTTCTGCGCATGCGCAAGTGGTGAAACCCAGAAGTAACCCTTTCCGGAACTTCCAGGTCGCCACGGGATGTAACCTGAAAGAACGTAACCTGAAGCAAACGTAACATGAGGTATGACTGTATATCAATGCTTTGATATTTTATGATATAGTAGTATATAAACATTTTAAATATATAAAAATAATTTCTGGTGCAATTTACTTTTGGCTATTTGAGTACAAGTGGTTTTAAAATCACAGTCTTAATTAAGGAAGCAAGCAAGTCAAGTGAGCTCATGTAAGTATCAGTTCCCCCTCCCCACCCCCCAAAAAAAACTATTTAGAAAAGGATGAGGCTGCCAATTCCAAACTGCATGAAAACTATATTTTCTGCTTTCATAACACATGCATTATTTTAGCAGAACACTATGAATAATCTTTCGCACACGCTAGTAAGCTCTTAAATCTAATCCCTTTTCAACAAGCATATAAACACTCTAGTCAAATTGAATGCCATCTGTTCTTCTAACGCCATCACAGACAAAAAAGAGAGAGAGAAGTTTAACAGCTTTCCCAACTGGGAAAGTAGAACTTAAAGGGGTGGTGGTGGAATGTTGCCTTGTTTGCTCAACCAGGAACAGATTCTGAGGACCTGTTTCTTTTATTCTTTCCCCACCCCATTTCCCCCTGATTTTGATGTATTCTTAAGGTGACTTTGGAGATAATAGGTTGTTGTTGTTGTTGTTTACTCGTGTCCGACTCTTCATGACCCCATGGACCAGAGCACTCCAGGCACTCCTGTCTTCCACTGCTTCCCACAGTTTGGTCAAACACATGCTGGTAGCTTCGAGAACACTGTCCAACCATCTCATCCTCTGTCGTCCCCTTCTCCATGTGCCCTCCATCTTTCCCAACATCAGGGTCTTTTCCAGGGAGTCTTCTCATGAGGTAGCCAAAGTATTGGAGCCTCAGTTTCACGATCTGTCCTTCCAGTGAGCACTCAGGGCTGATTTCCTTAAGAATGGATAGGTTTGATCTTCTTGCAGTCCATGGGACTCTCAAGAGTCTCCTCCAACACTAGATAATAGGTACCGGTACCTCTCTCTTAACCACATTCATGTTCCTTTCAGAGATGTGCAAATGAGGGGTGGGGTCCTCCTAGGGAGTAATAAACCCTACCATCCTTGCCCAGGAATTAGTTGGATGTGCAATGGGCTAGTTGCACTGCAGTTTGGAAGTGCTTTTGAAACTACCATTGCTCTTGGTCCTGAACAGACAGGCGATGGCAGTGGCCATGAGTTCTATTCTCAATGGTTATGCCTACCTCCTCTGTTGGAGGCAGTATACCTCTGAAGACCAGCTGCTGATAATCACATGTGAGGAGAGTGTTGCTGCACTCAGATCCTGTTTGTGGGCTTCCTAGAGGAATATTATTAGCCACTATGAGAACAGGACATTGGACTAGCTGGGCCTTTGGCCTAATCCTGCAGGGTTTCTCTTACATTCTTTTTTTCTATTTTCTATTTTTATTTTGACAAAGTAATAATCATAAATTAATAAGAGTAAAAATGTGCACCCCACCATAGAGACCATTCAATTACAACTATTCAACCACCCAGAATTTCAACAACTCTTGCGATGGTTTGACCCCTTTTCGTTTTAACAGTACAAATTCTACACCTTCCGTATCTCCTCAAAATCATTTCTCCTGCGTATTCCCCATCTTAATGGCACATGTTAGTTTATCATTAATAGCTATATCCCACGCCTCTTTATACCATTCTTCTATTTTATATTCTGCTTGCCCCTTCCACTTCCTAGTGGTGCCTCAGATTAAGAACTTAATTTGTTCTGGAGGTCTGTTCTTAACCTGAAACTGTTCTTAACCCAAGGTACCACTTTAGCTAACGGGGCCTCCCACTGCCACTGCGCCACCACCACACGATTTCTGTTCTCATCCTGAAGCAAAGTTCTTAACCTGAGGTACTATTTCTCGGTTAGCGCAGTCCATTACCTGAAGCGTCTGTAACCTGAAGCATCTGTAACCCGAGGTACCACTGTAATGCTACCTCTGGACTTTCGGTCAGCTTTAACCAAGTGATTTCTGTTATCTCCTTAAACAAAATTTGCCAGGAAAATTGTACATATTTACATGTGAACATAATTCCCAGTTTTCTGGCATCCCCTCCAACATAACACTGAACATTTCTTGTTTATTTGATTTAAGCTGACTGGTGTTAAATACCATCTCCAAACTAATTTATAATAATTGTGTTTTATTCTTACAGCCAACATTTTCAATGTGCGATTCTCCCATATTTCCCCTTTTCTTACATTATTAACAGTGCCATGATGAAAAATTCTCTGACCTATGTCCCCCCCGCTACCATTCTCTATAAATTAATAAAAAAGAAATTGCACTAGAAAGAAGAGGAGAGAGATGAATGGTGAAATTCTCATGATCAGGATACAAGGTTTTCTGTCAGAACTTTCCACAGGACTGGGCCAATGAGATAAGGCTTTGTTTTGTGTCACTATCAGGTGAGCCTCACCAACTCGAGGGATGACCAACGATGCTCCTGAACATGATCCTAGTAATCAAGCTGGGATATAAGAGTCCAGGTGCTCTTGAAGGTACCCTGGACCTAAGCTGTTTAGGGCTTTGTAAATTAATACAATCTACTTGGCAGTAGCTAAGCAGCCAGTGTAGATGTTTTAACAATAGTGTCACTGTTGCTGGCTATGTTGCTGTTGCTGGCTATGTATCCACATCACCACATTTTGGACCAGCAAACATTTCGTGATATGCTATATTCTCATGGCACCCATGCTGCTTTCTCAAAATTTCAAATGCACTCACTAATCCCAAAAGGTTGGCAACAGCTGGAATCAGTGGTGGAGGAACCTTCTCCGGCACCCGGGGCGGGACGCCGAGGGGCAGGGTGAACCACCCAGTGACATATGCACAATGTCCATACGGAGTGCACATGTGTGGCATCCCATACGGAGTACGCATTTGTGTGCACGTGTGACGGCTGTACAGGCTGCTGCGCATGCTCGTGTGTACGGGCTGCTGCTTGCACGGTGACCCTATGGGCTGCCACACTAGCAGCATCCTGTACAGACTGTGCATGTGCGGCATCCCATACTGCATGAGCGGCATCCTGTATGGGCTGCACATGTGCAGCATCCCAGACAGCGTGCGAGACTGGCAGCCCATACAGTTGCTGTGTGAGAGGCAGCCTGTACGGATGCTTGTATGAATGGCGCATGCAAACGGCAGCCTGTCCGGACGCCACACGAGCGGCGCCCATACTGACTGCATATACCCTCGACTGCTCTACAGCTGGGGGGAAGCAGGGACCATCTTGTCACACACACCCCAGAGTGGCACCCAGGGCGGCCTGCCCCCTCCCATAGCTGTCAACTTACAGATTTGAAAATAAGGGACCAGAAGCCTCGAAAATAAGGGATCAGCAGCCAAAATAAGGGATTTTCCAAGCACAGGTATGTTCAACTTCTGAGCCCCTCCGAGCCAAAGGCAGAAAGCCCAGCCAGCAGCCAAACGAAGCCTCAAGCGATGGTTCCCACAGCACAGCAACCCGGCAAAGGGGATGCAGCAAGGGAAACCACCGTCACCTCTCCACTGGGAAGTGCTGAGCAAAGGCGAGTCCCCAGGCAACGCGGCCGATTTGATCAGCACAAGGCATGCAAGCTCCACTCCCCAGTCATTCTTAGACTCCGTATTGGGTGAGCAACGCAGCCAAGCAACACAGTTGGAGCCTCCCTCCTCCCTGGCCAGCAGGGAGGGAGGGAGAGGAGCTGCTTCCTTTGACACCCAGGAAATTTAAGGGACATTATCAATAAGGGACAGCAGCGGGATAAGGGACTTTCCCACCCAATAAGGGATGGTTGACAGCTATGCCCCCTCCACTCCCCACTAAGTACACCCCTACATGGAATAGCCTTTTTGTTGAACAAGTTAGCTCAAGATATCACTCTGCTCAAGCTAGCTGCAAGCACAAGAAGAGAATTTGCTATCCTGATGAATCCTTGTATATATCTCACATTCTTAGGATAAAGAAGATCACAGCTCTCTTTGTCCCCTGGTTCGCTCAAAAGCTCTGAAGATTTTGCTTCATCCAATATACAACTACCCTATTTAATTTCCTGTGCATGATAACTTTGCTTTCTCTCACGTAATAAATGATGGCCAGGGATTCTACTCTAATGGGTTAGAAAAAGAATGTTGTAAGCTCTTGAACAGGACTTCGTGGAGAAATATCACTGTTGGGGGGAAAGTATTGTACATGAACGACAATTTCTCATTTGTGAAAATGAACATGTTTTTTTCTTCTCAAGTGACATGTTTTCATCTGAAAATAAAAGGCAATTTCCACAGGCAAAAGCTGTAACTTTAATGCAAATATGATTAGATATTTCTGTGAAAGTGGCAAATTTTAGCCTCGAGCACTTCTATGAAATTTCAAACTCCTCTATTTGCACCCAGAGAAGCTTAATATTACAGGCTAAGTTGGGGGGGGGTGCATATGTTTGACATGTTTTGCACACACTTCCAAAAATGCTGAATTCAATCCATATACACTGAGATGTACAGGGCTCAAATCCAGGAAGGATGTCCCTTCAAGTGCTCCTTTGTAGATTGAGTCCATGCACACATAATCAAATGAGCCAAGACTGGATACCCTTTTTAAGCCTGAGATCCATATCCCCTTATGGACAAACTTCTAGGGACTGCATGCCAGTGGTGGCTAGGAAAAGAAATAAAAAGTGGTTGACACAAGAGCCAAAAATAGATGGAGCAATCGATGGGACCATTACTTTCCTGCAGTAGATTATATCCCAGCTGCCAAATGGTCCAAGGTTTCTACTTGCTCTCTTGTATTAGTCTATCTTCCATTCATTCAAGCAAGAGGCATTATAACAGGTCAAATTCATATTCCAGCCAGGCAAAAGCATTCAAAGAGGGTGGGGAGTAGAAATGGTGAGTTGTGCACCCAGGAGGGGTCCAGAAAACCAGTTAGAAAAGCAGGGGAAGCCATGTTTGGAACCCAGGCCTGAGCTTCTCCATTTCCCGGCTGACTGCATTTCCTGGGTATGGACGCCCCAAGTAATGATGGCATACAATGACACAGAATTATTCCTGTAGGCTGTAGACATTCTGATCCAGCAAACATGGCTAGCTGCAGAGCTTTTAAAATATTCTTTAAAATCCTAGCCATCTTGTCCAAAGTAAGGTAAGTTAGGTTTCCTCCCACCTGAAGATTTTGGCAAAATTTGTTTACCCGCCCCCTCCAATCTTCAGGGTCATCCCCCCCCCCCCGAAGTGCCCCCAAAAGCTGGGGCAAATGACTCAGATTGTAAAGGATGCCATTCTGTGCAACAACAGGGGCCTCTGACCGTGTGTAAGGATCTGTGGAACAGGGCAGGTGTAGCGCATTTTCTACTGTACCGGAAGGGAGTTGAAGCTTTATTAACAGTTTCAGAAATGCTCCTTAATTCTTAATTTTATTCTGGGATGTGATTTCTTTATCTCTCTTTTTTATTATTCAAAAGCTTTAAAAACATAGCTTGAGGATATTTTGAAGGCAAGCCATTAAATCAGATTTTAAAAACTGCCTCTTATGAGGAAGAATGGCAACTTCAGAGATGCAGCACTGCTTAATGTTAAGATTAAATTACAAGGTCATACGCCCAAAGGCATAGACAATTGTTACTGTTATGCATATATACAAACCAATAAATGTATACTCTGCCTCAGAAGACATAGAAATATCCTTTACCCTGAAGGCCTCAGATTCTCACAATGCAATTACTATTGAGGTCACATATAGTTTAACTTTTATTTGGCTACTTTCTCCTAGCACAGAGCCACTGTGCCTTCATAACAAATATTGTTCTCCAGCTTTTGAAGCAAAAACTTTTCTGGATCAGATGGACTATGAGGAACATCTTATAATTATAGTAACTATTTATTATTTTCAAAAGAGCAAAATAGTCATTATTATGTTGCTTTTTGATTCAACAGAATTAACATGGCACATGGGTTCATTTTTTCCATTTGTTTATTATCAGTCAAATGAACAAATCCCAAAGAAAATAAAAACTGTACTTGATTCAGTAAATATCAGGCATGCTGTGATGCTGTATACACTCCCAGGAGTAAGTTCCATTGAACTCAGTGGGAGTTTCTTCTGCGTTGACGTGTACGTATTAGAACTGCACTGTGAGGATAGATTTAAATGTATTTTATGGATTCAGTTCATTTATTGGAAGTGTATACATCTTAATTACAATCATCTCTAAGCAGTGCTCAGGGAATGGAATGTAATGAACATTAAAATTGTTTTTAAGAAATCAGAATTCATCCAAAATGTGCACTGGAATCATAGATAGATAGATAGATCAGTAGGCACTGGAAGTTCAACAGGGAGGGGGCCTGTCTGTCCTCAACTTGAAAGAAGTTCCATAAAACTGGACTCACAATTCTGAACATAAGGCTCCTGATGGATCCAAGCCATGTAACTTTGCCATGGAGCCCCACCAACAGTGACTCACCCAAAGTGTCTCTTACTTAGGGCAGATCCAATCACATGGATCAAGGGTGCAATAGGAGTGGCAAAGTACCATATTTTTCCGAGTCTAAGACACCCCCAAGTGATGACCCCTATTTTCTGAGCCCCAAATTAATAAATATTTAAACACCAAACAGAACAACTTTGATATTTTATGAGTGGGACGCGGGTGGCACTGTGGGTAAAACTTCAGTGCCTAGGACTTGCTGATCGCAAGGTCGGCTGTTAGAATCCCCGCGGTGGGGTGAGCTCCCGTCATTCGGTCCCAGCTCCTGTCCACCTAGCAGTTCGAAAGCACCCCTAAGTGCAAGTAGATAAATAGGTACCGCTTTATAGCGGGAAGGTAACGGCGTTTCCGTGTGCTGCGCTGGTGCTGGCTCGCCAGAGCAGCTTCGTCACGCTGGCCACGTGACCCGGAAGTGTCTCCGGACAGCGCTGACTCCCGGCCTCTTGAGCGAGATGAGCGCGCAACCCTAGAGTCAGACACGACTGGCCCGTACGGGCAGGGGTACCTTTACCTTTACCTTTATCTTTATTTAGACTTCAAACAGAACAACTTTACCAATATATTTAGTATCATAATTACAGCAGGTAATTAAAAACAAAACAAAACTGGGGGCCTAGTCAGCATTATTATAACGTGCAGTATAAGAAATGGAGCAGCGGTGGAGCTGGTGTGGAGATGGACAGCTTAACTGGAACGAGAGCGTGTCCCTGATGGCCGGGAACTGGTCGGCACCGCAATGCAAGAATCATAGCTAATGAACCCTTTAAGAGGGAATTCATATGCTGCAGACGTCAAATTGCTTTTTTCTGCTCCAAACTTCCAGGGGAGCGAACTTCACTCTGCCCCTTGGGCCCAAGTGGTCTGCCTGCTGCCTCCCCCCCAGCTGTAGGGCAGCTGAATGGGAGGAGGCAGGCAGACACCGGAGGCCCCACGGTGCGCCCCGGCCCTATAGGCGGCGCACACCGCCCCAGGCACCGGAGTGTATTCCTCTACCGCTGTTAGGAGCTGCGACTGCCAGAGCTGCCTGAGTGAGTGCGCTTGAGGAATGGGGGGTTTGGGTAGCCAGGGGATGGCTGAGGGAATCGGGTGGAAGGGACAATGTCCAGAGTGGGGGCTGCTGGGGGGGGAGTACCAGACCAGGGTTTGTTGTGAGGCCAATAGTGAGGGGAGGCTGGGGAGAAATAATATAGATGGCGGCATGTATTTATATATTTAATTGCAACATTCCGTGTATACGATGACCCTAATTTGAAACTTTAAAAAATTGGGGGGAAATATCTTATACATGGAAAATACGGTATATACTGGTTGAGTGTTAATTAGTTAGTGTTAGTTTCAGTAACAAAGATTAATTGAGCATTACAGTGGTACCTCTGGTTGCAAACAGGATCCATTCCGGAGGCCCGTTCACAACATGAAAAGAGAGCAACCTGCAGCGGCGCGTTTGCGCATGTGCGGGTTGCAATTTGCCGCTTCTGCGGATGCGTGTGATGTCATTTTGGGCTTCTGAGCATGCATGAGTGGCAAAGTAACCCAGAAGTAACCCTTTCCGGTACTTCCAGGTCACCATTGGACACAACCTGAAAGAGCGTAACATGAAGCAAATGTAACATGAGGTATGACTGTACAGTCCTGTTACAAATTAATGCAGGAGAGTACAGGATACAGGCTATATGTGGAAAGCACAGATCAACTACAATTCAGCTTTACAATGTGATGATTTACTACAGTGTAATACTTCTGTACTGGTGCTTCTTTATAGTTAGGAGAACAAAAATCTTCCAGTGGGAAAGAATGAACAACCAGTGCTTTGATATTAGAATGAGAGCCAGTGCCTGTAGTGCTTATCTGAATATAAACTCATTCAACTGTCAGTTTCCTCATACTGGCTCAATAACCTAAACTTAGCCCATCTTTCATGATGCTGAGATTCATTAGCTTCCAGTTTTGAAAGATGATCCACAGAGGCGGTCGCCTACACATGTACAAAAGCTTAATTACTTCAATAGAATGGGCCCAGGGTTCCAATCACATGGTACCATTTTGCAGAACTCAATGAATGTAGGAGTTTGGAAAGGGGGGGAGACTCACCGCTGAGCCACGTTTGTGCCTATTAAAAGTGAGTCAAAGCTTCATTTTGAAGAAAGGAGAAGCAGTGCTGATTATAGTCCAGGATGCTGTCTCTTCTGTAGTCAGAATCTGAATAGGCTCTCAAAAGTTATGCTATCTCAGGGCATGTGAATGGAAACCAGGCCTGTGAATGGCTGAACATATAATATACTGCACTTAAATAGTTAGTGTTGTCAAAAAAAGTGTTCACGAGACCTGAGATTTGGTTACTAGGATTTCTGGCATGAAATGACTGCTCCACATGTTGCCCAGATAATTTACATGCTTCTAATGTGATTTATCTCTGTCCATTAAGTGCAGAGCTCCTGCTGCTAATTTTATAGTTTTGTTTTGCATTGATATTGTAAAGAAAAGCCATTAGTGTCTATTCTTTTTTTTAAACCAAGCATGGAAAATGTATCTGAAGAAAGACAGTATATTAATTCTCAAAAAATAGTGCCTCACAGATCTAGAAAATATAAGCCTGTGTGTTTAAAGCCGTTTGTTTGAAGTTACAGTATTGTTTGCATTTTTAGAAGTTGCTGCTATTTTTTAAAGAGAATAAATCTATAAATCACAGAATTCACCCATATCTAAATTTGATCTTTTCCCAGTTCACTCTAGCAAAGTACCTGGCATCTGCCTTTCTTTCTTTTCTTGTTTTTTTTGCCAGAACAATAAGGTTACTTTGCAGTGTGCAGTCATGCTCTCTGATAACAGCTGGTGATACTAGGTCCTGGTCCTATGTGAATTGCTAATGTTTGACCTACAGTAAAAGTGTAAAGAATGCAGATGTTCCTATTACAAACAGTAAATCAGCACTAGGACTAGGAGAAGAAATAGATATATATTTATGGAATACAAAATCACCACACTGTATTTGGTTCAGCAACAGCTAGTAACTCATGGATATCATCTAAAGCAACTTGTGGGATCTTGGAGACTATGGGATTTACTTCTGAGATCAAAGATTTTGCCACAACTATAATTTATGAACATACTGGTCCTCATTCAATGGTAGATTCCTTGTTAGTTAGGAGAACATAGGTGGTGGTACGGGGAGAGGGTTATTTTTTCCACCTTCCGAAGCCCTGTTCAAACTCTCAGCCTAGATCTTTAAAGCCCTAACCAGTTTGGGGCCAGCAAGATATTTAAAGGCCCACATCCTCTTCTATAAACCAACCATGCATTGATTTTTTGCGCAATGCCCTGCTCTGTGCTTTGCCACCACTGAAGATGTGATTGCAGGTGATGCAAAGGTAAAAAGGTAAAGGACCCCTGACAGTTAAGTCCAATTGTGAACGACTCTAGGGTTGCAGCGCTCATCTCACTTTACTGGCTGAGGGAGCTGACGTTTGTCCACAGACAGTTTTTCCAGGTCATGTGGCCAGCATGACTAAGCCGCTTCTGGCGAAACCAGAGCATCACACGGAAACACCATTGACCTTCCCACCGGAGTGGTACCTATTTATCTACTTGAACTTTGACGTGGTTTCAAACTGCTAGGTTGGCAGGAGCTGGGACTGAGCAACAGGAGCTCACCCTGTCGCAGGGATTCAAACTGCCGACTTTCCGATCAGCAAGCCCTAGGCTCAGTGGTTTAGACCACAGCGCCACCCACATCCCGCAGGTGATGTACAGGTAGCTTTTTAGGAAGTTCTCCTGGCCACCTCTTTGTCCAATGCATTCTTTGTTTGCCAGTAGTTATTATTCCATGTGGGGTATGACCTGCAGAGTACCTGAAAGGAAATCTCTGGATCTGGCATTTTTACTGATACGAACAGGGGAAAGGCTACTATTCCGTGGTAGAGCACCTGCTTTGCATGCCACAGGTCCCAGGTTAAATCCACAGCATCTCCAGGGAGGGCTGGGACAGACTGAAATCTTGGAGAGTTGTTGTCAGTCAAAGTAGGTGATACTGAGTTGGATGGACCAATGTTCTGGCTCAGTGTAAGGCAGCTCATTGTGTTCATATGTAGATCATTGTGCTACTGGTTTACTGTTTTATGAGTTTGTTGATGGGTTTATTTGCATCTTTTTTATTGTTCTGCAGGTTGAATTCTTACTAATTTATTTCCATTTGTTACTTGTTATTACAGTTATGTTGTTAAGACAGTTTGGGGTTCTTTTTGGGGATTAAAAATATTCAAACCAATCTATCAGTGAATTGTGAGTCTGAGTAAAGGTGCATTATTAGATCACAGTGAGGCATTTTTTATTTTTTTTTGCAACTGGTAATACAAGTGCTATTTTTCTAGAAAAAGAGGTGCCAGAACACCATGAACACCTCCCTCGTTCTCTTAGAATAGCAATGGTGCCCACCTGAGAGGTCCCAGAACCCATGTGTGAGGTGCAGGAACTGAGTTCCTGTGAGTTCCCCCTGAAAAAGCCCTGGATAATACTATATAAAAGAATCTATCTACCATCATTATAATTGTTCAGTTTTTAAAATACAGCTGTGTGATTCTTAAAGAACCCAAGAGAAAACACAAAGTGTTCAAGTCAGGGCAGACTTTGATTGAAATAATTTTAGTAAAAATCATATCCTTTGCCCTTTATATTGGCACTATCCTTTGTAACAACTCACAATCAGCTGAAGTACACAAGGTTTTTCCCAGTTCTTAAAAAATTGAATTCTAAGAACTGACAAGTATATTAGAAGGTCTAAGTTAGTTTAAGACCATTCATTTATCCACAGCCAAACGTGTGAAATTACAAAAGCAGATTTCTTCATAGACGTATGAGGAACATATTACCATAACTCACATTATCAGAATTCTCCCTCAAAGCACACTTTTCATTATTGGCAAAAGAGTAATTACTATAATGCAAGAGGTAAAAGGTTGATTGAATTATTTTATATTGCTTTTAAAATTATAGTCTTTATCAGATGACATTGAATTATGCACTTAGAAAATTACAGCTAGTCTTCTAAGACTTTCTTTAATACTAGAAAAACTCACTGTTTGAAGGCAAGTGCTCAATTAGATACCTATCAGTCAATGAGTAAAACTCCCACAGGCTCTTCAAATATGAGATATTGCCTGAGGGTGGGAACCCTAATTCATGACTTTCTCAGTTTAAAATACTTAAAACAAAACAAAACCCAAATCTCATTCTTCATGGTTTCTTCTTTTTATTTCTACAACTCAAGGATGGGGAATCTGTGAGCCTTCAGATGTTGCTGGACTACACCTCCCATAGCCATTGATTACACTGGCTAGGACCAATGAGAGTTGAAGTCTAGTATCTTCTGGAGGACCACAGTTAACATGAGAAGGAGAAATGTCCCCGTCATCACCACTTCTGGAAAACTAATGGAATATAGCACATTTCCATCCATGTTATTTGATTCCAGAAAAAAAAAACATTGTTTGGGGACCCCTTAACCCAGAAATTATCAGGAGTTACCGTAAGTGACAAAATGTGAGGTGGTATACCAGCATACAGTTCTTTCCTGCTGTTTTCTTGGGTGAAAAATAGGACACATTTGTAGAAATGGAGAAAATAGTGAAAAATTTGGGTGGGGGAGTAGCAATGTCGATCAATGATACTTGTTGTTGTGTCATACCATGCTCACAGGTGTGAATGAAATTTAGCATGGCGCACTGGTATATTGGTAAAACCACCACCATTACATAACCCAGCATGTACTGTAGTGTGAGAGGAATGTTAGAAAACATTACAGAAGTGCTAGCATTATAAGCAGGAAAACTAATGCAATATTCCCCCTATCTGAATGTGCCCTAAGTCACAGAGGACATCTCAATGAGTATAGAAGGCTGGTTTTTTTGGTGACATCTATGGATGGGTGAATCTGTAAATTTTGGTTTCTCTATGGTTTTCACATCTTCAGTTCAATTCTCCGCATTTCCACAACAGTTTGTGAATTTCCTACATATTCACGAAAATTCATCAGCATGCTTTTATTGCAGATTTATCAGAATATACACATTTTGCAAAGCAACTTCCCCTAATATAACGCACTTTTGTTATTTTCACTAATATATACATTCCATACACATTTTACCCTAGAACATGCATTTTTGTACATATTTCCAGGCTGGATAACTCAATTGCAAAGCCCAGAGAAGTGCAAATTTCAAAGGATAGCTGTGTTTCAGTTCTCATATTGTTTCAGAAAGTGCAAATTGGTTAAGTTCACCTTTTAATGTGAATGGAACTAACTTTCTCCCACACCCCCAGTGACAACATTTGCTAGCACTTACTAGGATATATTTGTAATGAAGTGTGGGAATTCCTGGGTCTAAAGATAAACAGTTAAAGGAGCCAACCCTTTTTCTCTATCAACTCATTGACATTGTTCTCATCCCACTTAATATTTCATGTCAGGTTATTTGATGCCACAACTTATTGACAAGGTGATTAAAATATCAATGCAACTGCACTTTACATTGCTAATTAGAAAACATTTATTACATGTTAAATGTATAGTTACTAATTGCAGCATTAACAAAACATAGCGGTATATCAATTTAATGACGTGTGTTTGTTATTTAGGAGGTTTGAATTGCCGTGACATATTGATGGTATTGTCAATATATGGCCCAAAATAAAAATGTAAATTGAAAATTTTGGGGGAGGGGCATGATCCTGATTGTAATATAGTGGTTAGTTGATAACCACTATTTTTAAAGCTGAATGGGAAGAAGGTCTAGAATTAGGAGAAGACCTAGTATTCAAGAAGGCCTTTCCTTTCATATTAAGGATGACATATAAATAAAATAAACGAATTTGAATAGTTGAAAGAAATGCCTCATGGTAATAGTTAATAAAAATCACAGTAGTGGTTAATGAAACCCCCAGTTTTTAGGAAATAATAGTAGCATATAAGGTAGTGGACTGAGGGAAAAAGTGTGGAGGAGCTAGGAAATGAAGAGCTAATGCAGGCATCGGCCCTCCAGCTGTTTTGGGACTATAACTCCCATCATCCCTACCTAACAGGACCAGTGGTCAGGGATGATGGGGATTGTAGTCTCAAAAATAGCTGGGAGGCTGAGTTTGGGGATGCCTGAGTTAATGGGACAGATGGGTGAGGAGGGAAAACACATCTTACAGAGCCTGGGGAGGTGGAGAGAGGCCATGCTGGCAGAAAGAGAGAGTAAGGGTAGCAAGGGAGATTTGGGCCATATCTGCACCATGAATTTAAAGCCTGGTTGCACCATTTTCACAGTCAAGACTTCCTCCAAAGTGTCCTGGAATGGTCCTTTGTTAGGAGTGCTGAGAGTTGCTAGGAGATGTTTATTTCCCTTCACAGACCTACAATTACCAGAGTTCCTAGGAAGAGGAATTGATTAATACAAACTACTCCAGGAACTGTAGCTCTGTGAGGGGATTAGGAATCTCCTAACATCTCTCAGCTCCCTTAACAAGTCCCACTACACAAACCAATTTCCAGTGCAGCTATCATTGGACGCCACCCCAAATAAGCCACTTCTTGGTTTAATAAGTGGCTAGTTATGACATCCACTGATACATTCTATGCTAAGAGCGAGTGATTTGACATGAGATAGGTGCAACTCCTCTGGAAAAAAGCATGTGATATTCTATGAATCCTGCACAGAAAATGAGATGGCACCAAAGCACAAATTGCATCAACTGTTATCAGTTGATGAAAAATCAGATTGCTTGCGCCCAATATACACAGAACCAAACAAAACATATGCAAGAATCGATGACAGCAGCGATAAATGCAAATTTATGACATGCTGGGAATGATTTTACATCAAGCATTAATCAGGCTGCTCTAACCACCTGCCCCTCCCCCATCTCAGCAGCACAGCTCAACAGCTAACAACTTGTAGATCAGCACGAGTGTGGCAGAAAATCTGCTGTTCTGTCTAAGACATTTTGACAGGTACAATCTGTACTGTATCCAAAAAGTGTTCCCAGTATAGCACTTAGCAGGATGGCTGGGCTGCAAATAGTGAAAATGTGTATCATAAAGTTCTAGGGATTCTAAATTGTTAAATGCTACATTTTAAATCAACACATTTTATTTAACTTATTTAAATCACCACGTTTAATATTTAATGTCCTCTTTGTGCCTCCCCCTAGTTACTTGTGCTGAATGTTTTTAAAATGTATTTTTAATGCAAATCTGTTAATGGAAAGGAAAAGGAAAAGGAAAGGAAAACAGAAGAACACCCACACAACAACACCCATATAATGTTAACAATGCAACAAACACTAGTACATCCATCTTATTTGACACATAAAGCTGAATATATGTCATCCAAATGTCCAAATAAGTATCCAAAGGAAGTTGGTGTTTATAAAAAGTATGTTCCTATGTAGCCAGGGCTTTAAGGTTTTCAGATCATTGTGTAACAGATGGCAGGTACTGTATTTATTCTTCTAAGCTCAAAACTCTTAGCAGCGATAAGGGCTTTTGAAATCTATATTTTTATCCTGCCATTAATCCCTGTACCACAGGAATATAATTTTATACTTCATGATCACCCACAAACATCAAGAATTTTACCAATACATAGCTGATATGGGCAACAACTTCAAACCAAAAGCTCCAAAGCTGTGCCAACAGTCTGTCAAGAGCTCTGACAACCAGGTGCGAAGGAAGGTGTCATGACACCCGGGGTTGGCGTCACTACATAGGGCGCATGTGCAGCATAGCTAGATTCAGCACATGCATGTGACGGCGCACATGATCTGTATAGCGGTTTGCCGCTGGCGCCGCTTCAGCGCCTTACAGATGGTGCCGGGATCCCTCCGTCGTCACTGCAGCTGCGAACGCGGCTGTAGCGGCGATGGAGGGGTCCCGGCACTGTTTGTATGGCGCTGGAGCAGCACTGGCGGCAAACTACTATACAGCGCATGTGCAGCGTCGCTATGTACAGCACATGCGTGCGACACCGCACATGCATTGTACTTTGTGGTTTGCTGCTGGCACCGGGATCCTCTGCTTGTGGCTGCAGCTGCAAATGGAGGATCCTCCAAAGGCGGCTGTGGCGGCGCAATTATTACTGCTCGTGCCACTGTGAGCCCCCACGGGGTAACTTCTTGTCACCCCCGCAGACATGGAACCCGGGACGTACTCCCCCCCCCCTGTTGTAACGCCACTGCTGACATCTTTTAGGAAATTGGAATTCACATGCTGTGCCATCTTTGAGAGAGTTTTAAGTAACATTTTCTCTCATTAGTAGATACTGTTATTATTGACGCAAATTTAGGAACAACTTCACATATAAAGCAATCAAATTTTGTGTTTTATAGTGCATGCATCACCCCAATATATATATATATATATATATATATAAAGTTTTTTATTTATTCAACAAGAAAAAACGAAAAAAAACACAAATACCAAATTACACACAAATTACAAAAAAAAAAAAAACCATAGACACATAATTATCTTAGCAAACAATAAAACATCTATTGGTCTTGACACTAAAGACCCAACCTCCCGTCTACTCCATATTTCAAATTCAATACACACTTTTAACATAATTTAACTTATTCTCAATAAATCTAATTTCTTATATCTACCTTGCAATTATTACTGAAGTTCCTCGAATGCTGCAACAGAATTTAAACTACTATATTTATTTTTCAGATAATCTTTGAAAACCTCCCATTTTGAAACAAATTACTGTTTTTATTTGTTCTTTATTTTTTCTGATAAACCATCTAATTTGGCATATTCTGTCAGCTTTTGGATCCAATCTTGTATAGAGGGGATTTCATTACTCTTCCATTTTGCTGCGATGAAAACTCTTGCTGCCGCCGTCGCATATAAAAAGATACCCTCCCTCTTTTGTGGAATATCCAAATCTGTTATTCCCAGGAGGTAGGCCTCTGGTTTTTTGTTGAAAGAGATCTTTAGCATTTTTTGCAGTTCTGCATGGATACTCTCCCAGAATACCTGTACCCCAAAATATAAAAAGACAAAAGAGGACACAGATTTAGATAGATTTGCATGTGCTAATTTGTATGTATGCATGCACATTTGGAAATAAGTACTATCACTGAGATGGAAATATATCTCAACAAAGCGGGGAACAAGGCTATGATCAGGTGACCTGTGTGCCTACCTCTGCAGTCTTCTGTCCAGGTCTCTAACTGTGGATAGACAACTTCAAAATCCCTTCTATGCCTTCTTAAATTTCTTTGTAGACAGTTTTGACTAGACAGCTGTTCAAAACATGAGACCCCTTCAAATATATTATGTTTCACTGAGAGCCTTTCAGATAGAGGTCTGTTCTCTGGAAAGTAGGACCCATGGCCACCCTAGTATTTTGGTTCAGGTGGCAAAAAGCTTATTGTTTTCCAAACATCTTCAATTTCAAATGAATGGAAAATCTAATTATTTGAATAGGCCATTACTTGCAGACAGCTGCAGAAGCCTCTCTTTATTTCTTGTTATCTGATTACTGAGCAGCACTCGATGACTCAAAGCTAAATAGGTGAATTGTCTACATTAAAAATATATTGTCATGATGCTACTACCATCATCAGAGGCACCATAACTTGGATGCCAGTTACTACAAATGGCAGTGGAATGTGATGTTGTGTTCATGTCTTCTTCTTGGGCTTTCCATAGGCATTTGGTTAACTGCTGTGGAAAAAGGAGAATGCTGGACTAAATGACCCTTTGGTCTGATCCAGAAGGATTCTGCTAATGCTTTTGTTATGTATGCAGAGATTAGAGACATTTACTTCTGCCATTTAATCTGTGGTGACTATCTTATTCTTGAGAAGCAAATTACAATTTTTTTTTTAAAAAAAAGATTTTTAGGCTGCCTTATTCAGCCATATCTTCCCAAGGTAGATATAAAACACAACACATCAAAATCAAAATTCCATAAAAATGTTTAAAAGCACCACCATAAAATGGTAAAAAGAAAAATCTGAAGTTGGACAATAGTCGTGTTTGGACAAACCAAAAATGTGCCAAAAAGTGTTGCACCTTCCAGAACTCTTTGGGTGGTAGCACTAAGTAACACATTTCACCAATACAAAGATTTCTGCTTGTATGATGGAAATTTTGGCCCCTGTTTCCTTTCCCCATGTACCACAGATTTGGGGAGTGCATATAGTCACATGGGGAGAGGAATGGGGTAACTTCCATGGTTCAAGTGTAAATCCTTGCACTGACAGAACATGTTAGTTGGATACTACCCCCTCATCAAGAAAGATGTTATACAAAGCAATGGGAGTGAGTATGACTAACGTACAAAAGAAATATGGCTAGATGATGTAGTATAACACCACTTTTAGACTCAGCTCCAAGATAAAAACTGCAGACTGAATATCTGCCAGGTATATGGATATTGAGTTACGCACCTAGGATTCTGGAATAAAGAAGGAATGGCTGCACCCCACTTTTTAAAATAAAAACTTACCCAGATTTGTGCCTTGCTTAAGCAAATCACTAATAACCATGCCTCTATATTACATTTAAAAATAGTTCAACATGATTTCTAAAATGATTAAAATGTCATAGCACCCATATCTGTCTAAGGCAGGGATGAGGAACATGTGGCCTCCATATGTCGTTGGAATCCAAATTCCATCCACCTTGGCCAGCATGGTTAAAGATGGTGGTAGTTTTATAGTCCAACAAGTTCTGGATGGCCACAGGTTCCACATCCCTGGTCTTAGAGAAGGCAACTCAAAACAAATGGAGTCTTGCCCTGAACTAATGGGGCCATACAAATCTCATTTCTACAAACTTGGGATCACAAATGTGAAGGCAGTATCGCTTTGAGTCATATACATGCATGTATGAACCTGGACTATGATAAAAGTGTCAAAAGGCTGAGCCATTATACCAAAACAATATTGATTTTTCATCCTGAATACTATATAATGTGGATAACATGTAACAATAGCCCATTTATAGATGAAGCAGCTATTTGGATGGTGGATATTAATTTTCTGCTGTAGAAGTCATTTTAATCAGCTTGGCACATTTCTTCATGAATTTCACTGGGGAACAGAACAGTAAAAGCATATAGATTTATAGCTCAACAGATGCTCCACACAATACATAATGTTTTACTTCCTGGTCCATATTCATCATCCTTACCAACTCCTAAATATATACCCCCATCTTTGAGAACATCTGGTGTCCTTTCTTTTCCCCATACTTACAAATAATAATTTGTTTGGGAGAGTATTTTTCCTTGTAATACTTTAAACCCTAGAGTTTATTTTCAAGCTGAACACCCCAAACTGGACTCTTGTAATTAAACTTCTGAATTTATTCTTTCAGAGAGAGAATTTCTGAAAACCAAAAAAGCTACATGAAAGAGTCAAACAGAAAACAAAGATAGATTTTGAAACCATACTATAGGCATATTATGAATATGTTTCCTAGTACTATTAGAAATATTTCCTCTGTAACATCTACTATGAGGAGCAAAAGTAAGGCTTTTATTGATTTGCTTTCATAATCAGTTCCTGTGTAGACATTGCTGATGGCTTACTGGGATTATCTGAATTAAAGAAAATAGGCTGAAGGTATAGAATGAAGTGTGTTACCTTCTTCATATCATGATAGCATACTGATTTTTTTCATTTGAAAAAAATAAAATAAGCCCTGGACTGACTTAAAGATGAATGATTGATGTTATTGTGCTAGGGGGTAGGTCTCTTTAAGGAAATGTTTGTTTGTTTGATTGTTTCATTGATGCCATCGTTTTCTCTAAGGAGCTCAAGTTGGTGTATATGGCTCTCTCTCTCCTCGTTTAATCCTCACAACAACCCTGTGAGGTATGTTAGACTGAAAGGCAGCAACTGGCCCAAGGTCACCCAGTGAGCTTGTGGCTGAGAGGGGAATTGAACCGTAGTCTCCCATGTCCTAACCCAACACTCTAACCACTACACTACACTACACTGGTTCCAGGAAATATGTGTGTGAATTTCCTAGAGGAATGCTCACCTGTCCCAGTTCATTTTTGTGGGCACACTGACAGAATTGAGAGATGGATCATCTATGCAGTACACCTTTAACGAGTAAGAGGGCAGCTACAGGGAATACATAAAGGATTGGATACATGTGCAGAAGATGCTTATGCCTTGGTTCCTGGCCTCTATCTTTAAAAAGTACCAATAAAGCACAAGAAATTGATGAATCACTCGCATTCAGTCATTACTATTAAAGAATGCCAGTTGGTGCTCATTACAGTAGTTCTTTCCCTCTCCATTCAGGTCACACAGGGTTGTTATACTGCAGATACCGACAGAAAGTTTCATTTACCCAAATATTTGGAACAATATTAGCATTTCCTAGCTAAGAATAAGCAAAACATTTAGCCATAAATAGTTCATACGCTCCTACTAATGTGTTGGTAATAAATTTAATGTAACATAAATATTAAAACAGTGTACCAATTATAAAACAAACAAACACCCATATTCTGCCCTCTGGGGTAAGCACACAGCTTTGCAGATGGTCTGCTGACAGAAAACAATCACAGGCATCATCAACAACTGCAGGCATCTATTGAGCTCTCCCCCTCCCCAACTAGTGGTGAACTGCTCAGCATCCTGTCTGTACAGCACCATTGGATTAAAATAATCAATAAATGAAATGAATGCCAGAGGGTTATAAGCATGCAGTTAAGGTGGCAGACCTTAAAGTGTATACTGCTATATACTCAAAGAAGTCAATGAAGCTGTTGTTGAAAAGTGTTGGTCTTGGAGCTTCAGAGAGTTCTTCTTATTATCATTGTTCTTATTATCGCACCATATTAAAGAATCATTTACTCCAATTCCACAGGCTCACAATATACCTTAAAGAACATAGGAAAGCAAAGGGGGAAACAAAAAAGCTTGTTTGCAATTAAGTGGTATACAAATTCTACTAAATACATCATACAGTATAACTCAGATCTCCTACCCTATTCCCATTTCCATAGTCCATTTCCATAGTCATCCAAGCAAATCCCACAGTGACCAATTTAGCCCTCTCTTATCAGCCTCAGTGCATGATTTAAACTATATAAAAATAGACATCTAACCATTCTGTAGCCCAAAGTACCCTTGTTAGCAAAACTGTTTTGTTGGATATCACTCCAAACTATTTTGAATTGGTTTGGGGCTGTTCTTTCCACTCTTATGTGTGGGTAAATTTGTCATACCCTTATTATACCCCAAAGGATGGCTAAATTGATTTCCCCCTGGAGAAGAAATTTGAGGTGGCATGAGTGGGCAGCTGTCCAATCTGGATGGCAGGGAGCTAGGATATGTAAACCTGTTCCACCTCTAGCCTTATCCCTTTTTCAGTGTGGGCTTTTTGTCAGTTGCATGTTGAAGGGGCTGAGTAGGAATTTGGGGGCAGGACCCCCAATTGGCCCAAGTTTCTTCTTTTTTGCTTACATCACATTGTTGGGAGTGATTTTTAGAACGGTATAATTTATGGTTTAATCTGGCCTTTAGTTTGAGCTGGAAAGACAGTTTAAGACCTGGGGACCATTAATCCAGAGGCATTACAGAATAGGGGCATCACCCTTCAGTGTATCTGCTTAGTGGGTGATACGTGTGCCCTGTGGGTCTGGCATGCACATCGGGGTGAATGCCAAACTAGTGGAGTCACAGTGTGCTTGTCTAATTCACATACCAGGGGAAGAATTCATTCCAATCCTAACTGCAGGGCACAGGTAGTGGCTGGATTCATCACCTCAGGGATGGGGATGATTTCTCCTAAGGAGGGAACTTTCCTGCTCAGACTATGCTTTGTTTGCTTGAATTAAATACAGTTAAGTTAATTGGTTTTCTCTGCAGATCCTCCCGTTTTCCTTAATGTTATATTTAATAAAGACAACCTTTTCCCAACTTAGAGCATTGTCTTGAGTCTTCCTTGGGGCAAACCATGTCCCAAGAAGACGGCAGACAAACTGGATGGAATATCAGAGGTGAGTTAATAATGAAAAAACATGAGGAAAGCAAGGTCACGCATGGTACGGTAAGGAGTTGCTTTGGTTAAGCTCTGATGACATTCCAGCCAATGCTGATAATCTATTTAAATCCAATTACATTATTATTTTCCTCTGTCTCAATTTTCAAATGACTTGGTGTATGTGCACATCTGGCCTAGTGTGTACTCCATGGCAAGCCAAACCATGTGAATTTGCTGGCTCCCAGGAAAGAGCTCACATCTGCTTTGCTCTTCTCCAGTTGTTTTAACTTTGTGGTTCTCTCTCTCCTCCTTAAGCACAAGGTGTAGCCAGACCAACCAAGGAGAGACCTTAACCATGTTCAGTGACATGGTAAGTTTAGCTGAGCTGAAAAAAATGAGGAAGAGCAAAGTGGCTGTGAATTCCTTCCTGGGAGTTTCTGCTAAGCAATGGTTTGGCTTAGCATTACACGAGAATGTGACTTTTTATTCATTTTTGGCATCAAAAAATTGTAAGGTTGCAGCTGTGAAATTTAAAGGCTCAGATGATGAATCAGAATCAAAGGACATCTGTTGCTTAAATTCATCACCCGGCTTGAGGTGTGAGTTATAACTGTGCTTATAAAGTAGACAACTTTTTCTTTCTTTTTTTAAAAAAAAAGAAAATGTGTTTAATCTGCAAAAGAGGTTTCTTGAAAAAGACACATTGTACAAGGACTTGGAGACTTTCCAATGGTTCATGAAAGGGCATGGTATTATAGGTCACATAAATTATTTATTTAATTTATTGCAATTTTAATTATATATTAGATTACTCTACATTTTTTGGGATACTCTACAGTTTTAGTGTCCTTGCTCAGAAGTGACTTATGAATATTATACTCAGAACTATGGTATCAGAGGGTTTTTTTCTCTCCCCAAGTTAGGTTGTGCATATGTATTGAAATACCCTTAGGTCATCCATTTTCAAACTGTGCTTCAATGAATCCTTGACATTTTTTGAAACTTCTTAGTGGTGCCTGAACATGAAGGCCAACTAATGGTGAATAAACGTCCCCCAAAGCTTCTTCTGCCATCTCCCCCGCTGTCCTGTGCTGTCTTAGAGGAGCATTAGGAATGTTGGAGATGACATTTGGTGAGCCCAATAAGCTTTGTCAGTGCCCTCCATATTGCCTGATGGCCTTTAGGCTTTAAATCTCTTCAGCTGAAAGTCCATGCAGGTACCAACACAGATTTGGGGACACATTCTGGGTTCCTTTGCTTGCATGTTTACCAGGTGAGGAGATGAGAATGTTCTACAAACATTTCTCAGGCAAGTATCACATAGTTCTGCTGTGGATATTCAAGATAAACATTCCTTCCACCTTGGGTGATTTAGCTATATATTCAAAGCAAATTTTCAAACAAATATTAAGCAGGTAACATCGATATATAGTACAGGTTTGTTACAGCATGTCTGCTGTCTGAATAAGTCATGAAAGTATTTTTGAATTCATTAGACTCTTTTGTGTGTTTGTATAGCTTTCCTCATATTAGATTCTCCTGGGAGAAATTCCAATTTAATCATAATATTAGTTAACTCAATCACTCATTCTTCTTCTTACAGTAATGACTTTGTGGCAAAACTAGCAATACTTACCCTAGATTTCTAAGAATTCCTCAAGTAATTAGATTAGAAATTATGCAGTGAGAGCCCATTTATAATTCTTCACAGTTCAAGACTTTTGTCAGTGTTTTAATCAAGCAGCAAATGATGTATTTCTTAGCCTACTTCCAATTCAAGTTGGCAATCCAAATTTGTATGCATTACAACACAAGCCTTTTCATGAGGTGAACCAAACCACTGGAGTCGTTTGTCTTTCTCATTCTCCATAGCAAGACGAAGAGAAACAAAAACAAAGAATTCCAGCAGTGATTTCCAGAGTCAAAACACACCTTGATGCCCAAATAAACAGACATAATTAGAACATAGGCAAACAAGTGGGATTAGAATTAATATAATGCACCTGTAGAATGTATTATCACCCAAAATGAATTGACATAATTGCCTGGATAGTTTATGGAAAATACAGCTCTAAATGTACATGCCTATACTAATCTAGCAGCAGATTTATTAGTGACAAGGGAACACGCAAGGCCTTCCTGCACCACACACTGCTTCTGGTAGAGAAGGAACTTTCTGGAAAGCAGCACAGGATAATGGGAGCAGTGGGGAAGGTCCCATGCACAGTGGGAGGTGTGCTGGTTGTAGAGAGGTCAGGAACCAAAGGTCTGACTAATCTGGACATTATCTTTAAAAAGAGAGTTGTTTAGAATATCAAACAGACAGTTGCTGAAGCCATCCATTTAAGTGGCACCTCGGGTTATGAACTTAATTCATTATGGAGGTCTGTTCTTAACCCAAAACCGTTCTTAACCTGAGGCGCACTTTCACTAATGGGACCTCCTGCTGCTGCTGCTGCGCTGCTGGTGCGTGATTTCCATTCTCATCCTGGGGCAAAGTTCTCAATCGATGGTACTACTTCTGGGTTAGCGGAGTTTGTAACCCAAAGTGTTTGTAACCCAAAGCATTTGTAACCTGAGGTACCACTGTATATGGAGCATTTATGAATTGGAAAGGGTGGGTGGGTCTGTGCACCATGAAGACTTAGTGTCTAAGCATCTGCCCTAGTCCCAAAGTGATATTCATCCATACACAGAAGTAAGAGTCCATCAGCAGTTTTTCAATCTGACGTAGTACACTTCTGCAAAAGGATGCAGCATGAGGATGCGATCAGCACCCAGAGGGGTATATACAGTGATTCAGGAGCATTCAGTTTGTCAAGGGGATAGAATCCAAACAATCCTTTCCTGCCCACTCCAAAGGTGTCAAAGGTGATGGTGTCTTGGAAGCACAATCTTCCCCTCCCTGTGTGAAAGAACACTCAACTCTAACTGAAAGTTGTCCTGGGACTGCATTGCTGAAAGGCAGCATGCTTTGGCCTCTGACATCAGCCAAGGGCCTCAGGGCATCTTGGAGACTGAGGGATAATTATGGCTTCATCCATTGAGTGGAGAAGGAACAGCTGCAGTTTGTTTCCGTGTTCCCTCCTAGAAAAAAAAAACACTTATAGGAACTTTGTAACTCAGAGCTATGGCCTGAATTTGGTTCCCTTCCCTCCTCTCCCAGTCACTTCCTTTTGTGTTGTGACTTTTAGATTGTAAGCCTGAGGGGAGAGACAACCTTATTACTGATCACAGTAAGCCGCTCTGGGAGTCTTTTTTCTACAGAAGAATGAGATGGAGATGCTTTTAATACACAAATAAATTCATCCCACTTGGGGACTATGTAATTTCCCAGTGATAACTATATAATATTTTATGAATAAGAGTGAGGCCAAACTTCATACTTCTACTAGTTGTTTGTTTTACAGCAATATTATTGTGCATAGTGCTTTCCAAAGTCCATCAGGGCAGGACTCTACCCAGAGACACTTGCAATCTGAAATTCAGCTCAGAGAAAATAACAGAAGGAGGGGAATGGAAGTATTGTTGCAGTTTAGTCGTTTAGTCATGTCCGACTCTTTGTGACCCCATGGACCAGAGCACACCAGGCACTCCTGTCTTCCACTGCCGAGTTAAATGCAGGAAGAATGTGCAATTATTCGAATTACAACACAAATAGAAACTAGGGTATTGTATCAAGTGCTTCATGGTGAGCGGAGTGAGTTTTGAGGAGGGATTTGTGAGATATAAGAGGATGGCATCATGGTAGTTTTTGGGGAGTAAGTTCCAAGTACTCCCATCTTTTTAATAGTTCTCCACATTGCATCTGTGATGGTAGGGAATCCAGAATGGAACTGCCACAGTTTGTTGTTGAAAAAAATCTTTCTTATCATGTAATTTCCTGCTAAAAATCACCCTCCTTTTAAACCCACTTTTTACCCCTAGTTTAAAACAAAATGTATCAGAACAGCCTGTGTCCTCAAATGTTTTTACTACCACCAGCAGCTTTAAAGGGAAGGGTGATTCTCATTAAGAAAATGGCAGAAAGGGAAAGTGTTGGTTCCCTTAAGCCTCTTGCTTCCCCAACCCAGATCAGGTGCCCCATTTGGCAGCTATTTCCTAAAACCATAAAGTGGCAGATTCATTCATCTCCATCACAGGGTTTGCATTTGCCTATAGCCTTCTCCTTAGAGGGAAACTATAATATAAGAAGAGGCTGCTGGATCAGGCCAATGGCCCATCTAGTCCAGCATCCTGTTCTCACAATGGCTAATCAGATGTTTGTGGCAAACCCACCAAGCCGGATTCAGTCTATAACGCTCTTCCCTCATGTGGTTTCCAGCAACTGGTTTTCAGAGGTATTATTGCCTCTGATCATGGAGGCTAAGCATAGCTATCAAGGTTGTTGTTGTTGTTTAGTCGTGTCCGACTCTTCGTGACCCCATGGACCAGAGCATGCCAGGCACTTCTGTCTTCCACTGCCTCCCGCAGTTTAGTCAAACTCATGCTGGTAGCTTCGAGAACACTGTCCAACCATCTTGTCCTCTCTCGTCCCCTTCTCCTTGTGCCCTCAATCTTTCCCAACATCAGGGTCTTTTCCAGGGAGTCTTCTCTTCTCATGAGGTGGCCAAAGTATTGGAGTTTCAGCTTCAGGATCTGTCCTTCCAGTGAACACTCAGGGCTGATTTCCGTAAGAATGGATACGTTTGATCTTCTTGCAGTCCATGGGACTCTCAAGAGTCTCCTCCAGCACCACTATCAAGGTTAGTTGCTCTCAAAGCCATGAGCTGGGATTGATCCTCTGCATATCATCTATCTGAAATCATTTTCCATTTAGACCAACGGGCATCAAAAGTGCTTATCTTTGTCTGGATCTTGCCAAAGCTCATATTCAAAATTAACAACTAGGTGATCAAACTATCTAGCAGTTAACTGTGGTAATGAGTCCCAGCCACAGCTGATACTAAGTGACACAGAAACAGGCATTTTATCAGTCAGTATTGTAAGAGAGATTGGCTTTCTTCCCATGTCTCCCTTACAAATTCCGTAATAAATAGTCTGATCATTTTGAGTGACATTTAGGATCTTTATTGGGAAAGACATTTTCAAATGTATCTGTCTTTTGTCTGGTTTATATCTGACATTTATAACAACCAGCTATTACCTCTCTAAAGCCTGCATCTGAAGTGCTCCTGTCTCTTCATTCCCCCCCCCCCCCCCCGTGCTGCATAATGGTGACATTTCCAGGTTTTCTTTCTGTCTAGGCTTCTCTCTCTCTTTTCCTTTTCTTTCTCTTTCTCTCTCCCCTCTCCTCGTGCAATCATTACATCGTCTTTAAACCTATTTCAGAGTTTTACAACCTGCACAAAAATGAGTGTCTCATGTCAAATCTCCCATTGATCGGTCCTTCCCATATGTTATAGAGTGATCCTTTGGACAGGTCATTCTATGTCCTCCAAATAAATAAAAAAATGGCCTGTGATCTTTTTGTCATCTGCCTTTTCTTTCCTCTTGGCAGCAGAGTTTTAGCTGCTTCTGAGTGGCTCCGCTTTGTTTTCATATTTGTTTGGTCCAATTTATTTGTATTGCAATAAGGTCCTGCGATGCACAGTTCCATGCCTTCCTGCCAGTAGCTTTCTAACGTATCATGTGGTGTCTCTAATCCATGTGTCATTATTGTAAGCTGTGAGATGCCTGAATACTGGCTTTTATCTCAGAGGGCTCTAAATGTCCTATACATCTGCCATCTGCAGATTCATCTTGGCACAGTATTGTTATGTGTTCTGAGAATGATATTTCCCGGACACAGAAATCACTTTGATCTTTTCTTGAATTGCTTCCCTACTTTTTAAACATGGAAGGCCTACTAACATCAGATAGAAGCTGCTGGCGTTTGGAAAGTTTACGACGTGTTTACAGCGTAGCATGCCAAGCCTGCTTTGGATTATGCAGGTCACACACAAAGAGTGAAAGTACCCTTTGCACAAAACAACTTTCCCCCGTCTCCTTGCCCCATCCCTAAATCTGTCTTGGAGGTTCCAGCAAACAACTGGAGCAGATTTGAAGAGGGTGCAACATGTGTGGGGAGGAGAGGGGGAAAAGCTTTGTGCGCAGGGATCAGCAAACTTTTTCAGCAGGGGGCTGGTTGACTGTCCCTCAGACCTTGTGGGGGGCCAGACTATATTTTTTTTGGGGGGGGGAATGAATGAATTCCTTTGCCCCACAAATAACCCAGAGATGCATTTTAAATAAAAGGACACATTCTACTCATGTAAAAATACGTTGATTCCCGGACCGTCCATGGGCCGGATTTAGAAGGCGATTGGGCCAGATCCAGGCCCCAGGCCTTAGTCTGCCTACCCATGTTTTAGGTACATGCCTGTTTTTTCGTTTTGTTTTTAGTGACTAATTTCTAGTACAATACTAAGTTGTGGCTCACAACTTTAAAGCTTTCATTTTCAAGCCTTGTGGTGAACTTAGTATTCACACAATTTTTATTTCTGGCTTAGATGAATCCAGACTGTTGTAGAGCTTTTTCTTTTAGTTGCAGTTTCCCAGACACTGCTTGAGGCTGCAGTATTCTGGGTATATCCGGAAAATTCTGGACATATAGCAACCCTACATTTTATGCTCTTTTAACGGCAGACACAGAAGAGTAGAGCCAGTGTGGTGTAGTGGTTAAGAGCGGTAGTCTCGTAATCTGGGGAACCGGGTTCGCGTCTCCACTCCTCCACATGCAGCTGCTGGGTGACCTTGGGCCAGTCACACTTCTTTGAAGTCTCTCAGCCCCACTCACCTCACAGAATGTTTGTTGTGGGGGAGGAAGGGAAAGGAGAATGTTAGCCGCTTTGAGACTCCTTAAAGGGAGTGAAAGGCGGGATATCAAATCCAAGTGGTCTTGTAGATTATATACCATTGCCAACAGTTCAAGTGCATGTCTTAGAATTACTAGCCCCAAATCCCTCTTCAATATGGGGGGGGGGCAGGGATAACCCATCATTTCAGCCTAGAACCTTCCAAGAACAGTGTCTGTGGGTTGTGTTCAATGTTAGTCATAGAACAGACCAGTTAAAAATAATATTCTTTACTATCTTCATTTCAATGGGTCTACTAATTTGAGTAGAATTTAGCTGGATATAACCATATTAAAAATAAGAAGGATATCTTTTTAATGTCTCAAAACACTCTTACACTCTCAGCAAGGATTCCACAGTGGAAATGTAAAAAACTCATTTACACTGCAAAAATCCAAAGAATCATAAATGAAACTATTCACTTCTGTACAATGTTTGAATGAGTGCTCTGCCAATATTCTAGTTCAATTCCCCCTACAGCAACCATTTGCTGGTCGGTAGGCAAAAGGAAATCTTAATCAAAAAGGAAATGGGATGATTTTGGTGAAATTATTAGAAGTAAGATGTAAGGTTTGGTGTCTTAGTTGATTAAAAAGCGACTGAGGTATGTGCGTGTTTAATGTTTGTTCTGTTTTGCAATCCCTGCACCTGTCTCTGGCAATCCACAGCTTTTCTGGCTGCCATGTTTCCACACACATGGCACACGACACACTGGAGAGCAGCACAGTGATTGTAAAATAAATGAGCATATGTAGTATTTTTTAGCCTTTGGCTACAATGTATTATTGAACTCCAGACTCTGACTTCTCCAGAAAATATGACAGAAATTCTTCCATCCCATGCTAAAGCAGCAAAAATAAATAAACCTGTCATATATTTCATGGAGAGTGAAGAGTTTACTGAAATTAATGCATGTGGTATTGGAAAGGGTGTGGCCTAGTCTGACATGGTCTATAAATTCTGGAAGCTAAAAATGTTCTTTCATGTGAACATATGACTGAGGAGGAGGAGTATTGAACCAAACATTTTCCAGGTTTGATTTTAGCCCTGAAAGTAGTGCTTTCAGTGAGGTGATCTTTCCACAAAACCTTGATCCTTATCTTTTCATGACGGTTTGCCATTGCTCACATTGCTTCCCTATTGTTTCCCATTGGTGGATTTGGAATAGAGGAGGGTCTGGGAGGGGGTATGCACCTTCTTTTGTTGCCTCCAGTGTGCTTTGCTCAGGCTGGTCCCCAACCCAAAGGGATTTTATTATGTGTTAAGGAAACCAGCTTGGGGGCATTATGAAGTGAAAAGCTGACAGAGAAAGGATTATTTATCCTCTTGCCTTAATAAAGTGCAAAGTCCAGGAAATAGAGGTTGTTAGACCTTTAAATGTCCTAGTATTACGCACTCACAATTAAGCACTCCATACAGACCCCTCGGAGTGAATGGACTACAACCTTAAGTAAGTTTAAATGCTTTACTTACAGTAATCAGAGGTCTCACTCATGTATTGTACAATGCATTGCACAACAGAAGCAATACAGATAAGGTATTATTGTATTTTCAAACATGGATGACACAGGAGCTCCAGCCTCATGTGTCTTGTCAGTTACATGAAAGAAGAGGAGGAGGAGGAAGGAACAGGAAACAACCCTTGCTTCCTGCCTCCCTGAAGGTGAGGGGGCATGACCTAGTTAAGTCTTCGCTAACATTTTACAAGCATCTTAAAAAGCAGAGACATCACCTTGCCAACAAAGGTCCGTATAGTTAAAGCCATGGTTTTCCCAGTAGTGATGTATGGAAGTGAGAGCTGGACCATAAAGAAGGCTGATCGCTGAAGAATTGATGCTTTTGAATTATGGTGCTGGAGGAGACTCTTGAGAGACCCATGGACTGCAAGAAGATCAAACGTATCCATTCTTAAGGAAATCAGCCCTCAGTGCTCACTGGAAGGTCAGATCGTGAAGCTGATGCTCCAATACTGATGAGAAGAGAAGACTCCCTGGAAAAGACCCTGATGTTGGGAAAGATGGAGGGCACAAGGAGAAGGGGACGACAGAGGACGAGATGGTTGGACAGTGTTCTCGAAGCTACAAACATGAGCCTGACCAAACTGCGGGACACAGTGGAAGACAGAAGTGCCTGGCGTGCTCTGGTCCATGGGGTCACGAAGAGTCGGACATGACTAAACGACTAAACAACAACAACAACATTTTACAGCTTTGTGGTTCTTAACCCTTTCACTTACTACATAGCATAGATATGCATTGTGAGATTTGACTGCAAAATCTCCTGCCACTGAGTGTCTTTGCTTTGTGTGCATGTGTTTTGTGCTGTGTGACTATAGAAACCATTGGCTATGAAGTGTTTCCTTTTTAATAACCTGAAATAACTATTCACCTTTGTCTGTGGCACTGTTCCTTCTTGAAAACAACTAAAAACTCATGATATTTTGAACTGGAGGGAGGCATGAGATGTGTGGGTGAGTGTTCTTAAAGCCCAATTGAAATTTTATTTCATCAAATATAAGACTTGGATCGAAGATTATCTCTCTCACATCTAGTGTATCCAAAACCAGCAGGACACTCTCCTCTGTACACAGATGTCTATTTAATAGCTCTGGAAACAGTATTATCACAGGTGCTCGGTGGCCAGGAATGTGTAATTGCTTATTTTCATGAAGTCTGGCACGGCCAAATTCAATATGTTATTCCTTGTATCTGCCACCCACTGTATTAAGTGTCTGCAGGCAACTATGATCTCCTATTCTCAGTCTTCCCATTAAAGTACAGCAGCATGTAAGGTGTTCAGCAGGAAGCAAAAATGGCTTTCTTATAAGTAAATGCAACTTTACCCTTGAATTTGCCTTAGAAAGCATGAGAGCTTTTGATTCAGAAGCAATTTTAGGCATTTTCTTTTGGCCCCCGCAAGTCTTTCTTGCTAGTGTGTTTGAATGGCGGCAAAACCACAGGTGAACAATAGATACATATTTTTCACCTAAAATAAAATTTCACATTTTGTGGTATTTTTGTCTTACTTTCATATAAGGTGCTAGTGGTCACCTTAAAAAAAATCTTATCCTTTCCTTAACTGGGGAAGAGAACCTTGCTGCCACCCTCAGTTGTAGCTTACAAGACATTCTATGGGAATATGGGAGCAGCAGCAGACATATTTTTTCTTACCATGTAGGCATGGAGGAAGTATTGGCTAATCTAAGCAGCTGAAAAATGTTAAAGCAAGAAAAAGATAGCCTTTGACCTCCATGTAAGTAGTGTTGTAAATCTGGGAGGAATTTTAAAGGATTTTTCTGAGGAAAAAACTGGCCACACACAGGACAAGATACAGCTATGCACAAATGGTTCATGGGACAGAAACAGACTGATCTGTCCATCCCTGGTGAGGAGAAGTGAACAAAAAGGCCAAATTGGATGCATATTTTCTCATTTACAGACTTCATGTTCTAGGAGGTTTAATGGTTCCTACTAAAATGGAAACATTTTATGAACCGATTACTAGCTATTGATTTTTGCATACATTTTTATTATGGCAAATTAATTGAATGCCAAAAAGTTCTGAATGCTCTAGAGCATGTCTCTCTTAAACAGCTTACATCAATAATTCTTTATAATCCACTATAGGTACATCAGATCAGGAGCCTAACAGGACTGTAGTGGCATAAACCCACCATAACAAAACTGAGGCCAAAAATGTACATCCTGGAAACCAATTTGCCTTTTCTCTCTTAGCTTTTACAATATCAACCCCGGTTTAGCAAACTGGATGAAAAAACTTGGCAGCTGAAACAGAGGTGTTTCCACCGCTGATGAATGGTTTAAGGTACATTTCAAAGGATGGTTGTATTTCAGTTCGCACATTGTTTCAGAAAGAGCAAATTAGGTAGGTTTCTTTTTTAATTGCAAACGGAATTGAATTTCTCCTCCATCCTTACCTACCACTAATGTACATGTTAATTTTACCTTTGAAGGCATTGTGGTTTCTTAGCATGTCGGGGGCTGATTCTATTCTACTATACTTTCCTTTTTATTCACATAGGAGGCAGCTCTGTGTTATATCCTGCAGTGCTAATTTAAAATCACTTAGTGGTATACTTGTTCTGCTGGCAAAATAGTTGTCACCAGAGCAATGCTGTTGCACAAGAGAATGCAAAAGCAGGTTGCTGGCAACTTTGTTGCACAAATGATGGTGTACTCATTTGTGCAATGAGCTTCTGTGCAGCTAGCACAACTGTTGCATTGGATTCCTCTGTTGTGCAACTTTAAAACTCACTAGCACAAAAGCCCTTGCACATGCAGACAGAAAACAGAGGATACAGCCCCATGATTCTAGGTTTATCTAGCTCAGTATTGCCTATTCATTTATTTAGAATGTCTTTCCCAGTCTTTATTGCAACAGCAGTTTCAGAATAAGTAACAACTGTGCTGTAACCATTATGTGTTGTCTGTGATCACCAGCAGTGGCTTTCTAGAGTCTCAAAGATCAGTTTTTCACCAAACCTCTCTGGAGATGACAGAGGTTGAGCTTAGAACCTTTTACATGCACAAAGCAATGAGTTCTTCCTTTGAGATTCTGCCCTTCCCTTCAAGAACAAAGAAGAGACTCCGTAAAACATTAGGGCAAATGTGTGCAGTAGTTCTCATATTATGAAATAATTGTTCTTCCCCTTTAAGTCTCATTCGCAGATTTCTTTTCTTTTCCTCGTACTGCCTCAAATGGAAAATTGGACACCTACAGCTAACCTGATGCACACAGACACCATTATTTTTGTAACAGGTGTGTTGTTTTGCATTTCTTGCCCAGAGCTTTTCATAAAAGGTTTTCAGAATTTCAGCCCTGGAGCCCAGGTTGAAATTATGAGCGGAATTAAGGTGCTGATTTTTGCTCAGGATCAGCATGGCTCACCAACTTCAGGGCTGCCCAAAGAACTTTTGAATCACTCAGCCTGCCACTATTAGAGAAAGATTATGACACAAGGCTTGAAAAATAAGCTTTTCAAAATGCAAGTGTGTTGGGTACTGGGGGAGAGAATTGTTTATGATCCAGTTGAATGACATTGGGAAGCAAGGTACTGTATATCAGCCTTACATAATGAATGCAAATTGTATTTCAGGTTCCAAATGGGAAAGCATAAAAGGCTAAGGAAAGCTTTAATTTATGATTTCTACAGTTTAATGCTTCACACCATTAAGTGCCCATTAAATCCTTACTTTATATGCTTCTAAGTGCATCTCCATAATCCAAATAAAAATATTGTTTTAATTCCGCCTGATACAAAATTAAACATTTTAATTAAGGAGATTTGTGATAAATAGGCTACTAGCAAAAAGTATGTTGAGGCTCAGTTGTGACACGTCACCTATTTTTTTCAGGTTTTGTTTTGTTTATTACTTTGTTAACTGATACATGAATGATCCGTATTTGCAGATAACAGTTTTGCAGCCTGGTTTGGCTTTATATTTATATTCTAGTAAAAATAATAGAATTGTAGAGTTGGAAGGGACTCCAGTGCAGGAATATTCTGAGGAAAACTCTGAGATATTTGTGAGGAAAAAATGAATTCTGCTTGCACAACAGAACTTCCCCTTCCTCTCCTCTCCAAAACTGCTCCAGAGGGTGCCTCAACACTGTGGACCAGATACAGGGGAGAAGAGGGGGAACTTTCATTGTGTAATTGGAAGCCAGGTTGTGCTGGTGGGACAGCAGCACTGGATATACCATATTTTTCGCTCTATAAGACGCACCAGACCACAAGACGCACCTAGTTTTTGGAGGAGGAAAACAAGAAAAAAAATATTCTGAATCTCAGAAGCCAGAACAGCAAGAGAGATCGCTGCACAGTGAAAACAGCAATCCCTCTTGCTGTTCTGGCTTCTGGGATAGCTGCGCAGCCTGCACTCGCTCCATAAGACGCACACACATTTCCCCTTACTTTTTAGGAGGGAGAAAGTGAATCTTATAGAGCAAAAAATACGGTAACCAGGGCTTTTTCTCCAGACTGAAGTTGCCAGAACTCAGTTCCGGCACCTTTCTGGTGGGCGCCAATGCCATTAGAAGAGAACAAGGGAGGAGTTCTGGCACCTCTTTTTCTAGAAAAATAGCACTGGATAAAACCGTATATTTTGAATTAACTTTTGACCTTGGAAGACAACTTAAGTAGCAGAAATGGTCCTATTTCTCTTTTTCCATACAATTCTGGAGGGTATGCATTTTTGCTGCCTTTCACTTTTGTTTATCCTCGCAGTCAAATTATTTTTTGATGCAAGATTATAATTGATTTTAAAGTCATCAGCACATCTTTAAGTGGCAGACAGTCAAAGAGGAGCTCTTAGGATCAGTGTTAAACGTCAATGACTTTCTAGCCTTGCTGGGATATACATGTCACAAAATTCAATACAGCCTGATAGTGACAGTAATAAATTGAAAACTCAGCAAAACACAGCCATTAGTCAACAGTGTGCAATGTCAAAAACACACGCCCAAGTGATTCGGGAGTAACATAGATCAGAATCAGAACCAAGTGGCCTGTAACAAGCAATACTGCTGATACGGAATCATCCAGATTATTCAAGCAAAATGAACCTAATTAACAAATGTAGATCAGGTAGTGCATCAGGAAGTTTGGTAAATTGCTTTAAGGTGAAAAGGATCAGGGTTTTATGGCAGAATGATGGCATAGCAAGCAGTATAAGGAATTGGGACAGAGCACAAATGGCAGGACAAAGGAGGCAGCCAGAAAGGTATGACATGAGGCCTAGAAGCAGGAATGACTGGTAGTGTGAACAGCCATTGCTAAAACCAAGGGGCAGCAGCTGTAATGATTTTCCATGCTGATATTGTTTTACTGTTTGATTGACTAGTTGATACTGTTTTATTTGCTTTTTTATGGGCTTGTTTCTTAATAGCTTATTTGCTGAGGTTTTTAAATACTGTAAACCTCGTTAGATAACTTGCCCAGAACAGCAGCTTTTAAATACCATAAAATAAATGCATAAATAATGGCATTTTTATATAGGGGCATGGGCCAGTCACAAGTCATCTGAGAGCTGCCAGACCATGTTATATCATAAGTTTGAATGAAACTGCAATTGAAGTGGGAATGAGGCTTTGTGAGGCATTTCCTGCATGATAGTATGCTATGGTAATGCAAGGAAACCACAATGCAAAGATTGAATCCTAGTGATGCCTTGCAAACTGTGAAGAAGCACTCTCAATAACTATAGTCCTCCAGCTCCTGACCAAAGTATGAAGATCTCAGAACAGTTGTTGATGTGAGAAATTTGGGGAATTGGGTGAAGGAAGAATATTGCAAGGGGCTGCCCACTGTCCATTGCCCCATTTGTTTGAGTTGAAAAGCGTCCATGCAATGAAAGCCTTGAACATCAGACAAGGCACAAGACACTCTGCACATAACTGGCTTCCACATTTGGGGCTGGGGTAGAATTACTACCATGGTCAGAAGGGGCAGTATAGTGATCTACAGGGTGGTTACTGCTACTGTTGTTTTGGTTGCTTACCTTCCCCTGGCAAGTGTGGCTTTGCGTACTGATGGGCTAAAGCTTCTAGTGTCATGACCTTTTCTCACATGACTTGTGTGGGCTTTTCTGCAGGAAGATGTGTGGAAGAGCAAACCTTAGGACATGGACTGGAGCTGAAGAGACCTTCGGGCCTATTTCATTTTAAAATTCTCCAAGAAAAAAGCCCACAGAGCATTGTGCAGCTTTCTTTACTTTCTCTCTGTGTTAGGAACTCTATAATAACTCCCCAATGAGTTTCTTGTGTAACACCCAATAGAATAATTAATAGCTAGGATTGTATAAAAATCTAGGTAGGCGTATGGTAACCACAGGCAATCTATACAACTTGAGCTGTAATTACGCATCTTTGCAACAATGCCGATTCTTAAAACTTTGTTATCCCCAAACCCTCCATACAAGAGCACACTTCAGTCCCATTTTTTTGCAGTAATCAGGACAACCATGTTGACTGACACATGTAGGGCTATAGTTGTGATATTCCTTTCTCCTCTTTGTGTGCTGCAACATTTTCTTTGTTGAAAACCACCTGCTGAGCGGCTAGCAGAGGTCTTCAATAATGTTTTCACAAGCAATATACCAATTCTCTCTCTTGCCCTCCAAGCTCCAGATAAAACTGGCATGGAAAGACACAGGGAAGTTCAGCCAACACTCAAGGTTGAATCAAATGGACTGGCCTGCAAACGCAGGAGACAGCCTCCAGCAATCTAGCCTTTTGACAGACGTGCCACTAGATTCAGATCTCACAGACTGACTTCCTATAAAACAGTGAGGAAAATGCTGCCAGGGAAAATACCTCTCACCTAGTTCATAAGAATCCATTTGAACCCTAGAAAAGCATGGGTGGATCCAGCCCCTTCCTAGGTGATCAGAATGCTGCATGGCATAGCCTAGGGTTTATTATGTATATGGTGTGGGAGAGGCAGGAATTGAAAACTATTAAATGGGTTTGTTATGAATCCCCAAATTCAAACCCAGAACAAGGCAGGGTCCATGCATATTACTATCTTAAGGTCCATGTACCTTGCAGTTACCACATGGACCATTGCAGCTCCTTGGTACAGAACATGGGTATGCATGGGGGGGTGGTGGAATCCCAGGTTCATTCCCTAGTATAATCACTTAAAAGGATCTCAGTTAGTAGGGCTGGGAACCCTACAGGGCATGGCATTAGTTACATCTATTCAAACATTTCCCTTTAATACAAATTAGCTTCTCTTTTTTGAATTTTTTTTTGGGGGGGTATATTCTAATAGGATTGCATTCAAGATATGTCATAATGCAAGATAACACAAACTAATTTAATTAAAAACAAAGGAGAGAGGAAACGCAGAGTCCTCTCTCAAAGTTACCTCTGAACCCCAGGGGTGGAGCTACCTGCCCCGGCACCCAGAGCAGTGCAGGGGCAGGACTAGCCGGCCCGCCGCCCACACGTTGGGTGGGGGGGCGCTTGCTGCCTGCACTGTGAGCATCGGGGAAGGGCTGCTAGTCGCCCATGGCAGCATTGTTCCTAGCGGCCCGCCGCCCCGCTGCAAGCGTCCGGGGCACTGCTTGCACACTGGTGGTGGTGTAGCGATGTCACCTGCCCTCATGGCTGACACCCCGGTGTGCACCGCACCCCCCGCACCTGCCTTCCTCCTCCAGTGCTTAACCCTTGTTAAGTGGATCCTCTCTTCTTCTTTTTTTAAGAATATTTTTTTATTAAACGACCAATCACATCAAATCAAACCAAATTACATAAATTCCAAATTACACAGCCGAATTTTAATTTTTTGTTGGGGGTATCCATATTTCAAGTTCTGAAGGGGATCCAATCAACTTCTTGCTTCTTACTGCTGTTTTAAAGTCCACAAATCTAACCTTATGATGTTCACAGTACTATCCAGTCCTTTCTTATTATTTTTTCACATCTCTTGTTGTTATTTTCATATATTTTTCCCTTCTCTTTGTGACCTCTGATAGTCTCCACAAGCTGGTTAGAACATTTTGTAATCCTGCGTGGATATATTTTTTTTATCCAGTAGCCATATCCAGACGTTTTCCATATAACATCACTTCCATACATCCAAACAGTCTTAGCGTCATTAATCTTCACCAATCTGCCTCCTTTCTCAAAACCTCTGAGGAGAGTCACCAGGAATGCAGTCTGAAAACAAGTCCGTTCTTCCTCCCGGCTATAAATCCTTTGGCAAGATGGTGACTCCGAATTAATTGCTGCGCTATTCCAAAAGCTCTTATTGCTTCTCGATCTCCATAAAGCATACTTTTGGTTAAAGTTTATCTCTACACAGACCTTAATCATCCTGCTTGGGCCAGTTCAACCGACAATTCAAATGAGAAGGGGTTCTTGTAAATCACATAGAAGGAAAGTAAAAAAGGTCCCCCCCATTCAGTCCCATTGTCAACATACCCAGCCTTTGGTGCATCTTCATCGTAAAATATTCCTGTTTCTCCAACCCGTCGTCTTCTTTCGCAGAGGTCACTTAAATTAGCAGACTTCACTCCCCTTCTTCACTTGAAATATGTGCATTTGCTTCTTTTGTAATTAATTATTCCAAATTGCTGCAGCTAGTGCGCGATCAGAGACAGCGTCCAAGAGAGCCGAGGTCCACATGGGGGCATTCTGCCTAGGGCCCTCACCCCCTTCTTTCGAATTAGGGGGTGATTTATGGGCACAGCAGGCAAGGGCAGTGTTCCCCATTTCCTTGTGGCAACAAGGGAGGCTGCCTACTCCCATAACAGTCTCTTAATTACCCCGTGTGGGTCGGAGAGATGGTATTGTCGGCCATCTTCCAATGTGCCCCCTAGTGGCCCCCTGTTAAGTGGATCCTCTCAGCTCTCACCTGGGAGCTTCCCTTTCTGCTTCCAGTCTCTACCCTGGGAGATCTTCCCTTCCCATCCTTTCCCTGCCTCTCACTCATGGTCCTTCCATCTTCATACATGTAATCCTTGGATCCCAATAACGGTCCAGAGCAGAGGACATCAAAGGAAAACAAAAGGGGGAGAAAGAAGGTAACAAGAAGGAAATAATAGAAAAAAGAAAAAAGGAGGAAATAAAAATAAAAAGGAGTTCTGACTTTCTGTCTGCCAAAAAAACTATTCAAAACATTTGGTCTAAGATGACATCGAACTGCTCTATTTTCTGTTAATTAATAGTTAAAAGACAAAGGGTGTTTGTACATGACTTTCCTAGCCTATAACCTATGACTGATAACTAGAATATACCAGGCACACCTTAATCTATGGACATAGACCCCCCCCCACCCCAGGAGTTTCTCCTTTTCTTCCATTGCAACTCTGACCTCTATTGATGTGAATATAGTTTGCCACACACAAGACATGGGCATGTAAATACTTTTAAGGTTGTTTTTATTGTAGTATTGGGTTTCTTTTAGCTTGTATACTGCCTTGCAATATTTAAAGTCTAGTCTGAAAGTATTTAAATAAATAAATGTGCACCAGGGAATGTCATGTACTCAGGGTGAGGGACCATCTAATGACATAGAATCATAGAATCATAGAGTTGGAAGAGACCACAAGGGCCATCGAGTCCAACCCCCTGCCAAGCAGGAAACATAGTTTTCAAAGAAAATGTTCAGTATATTCAAGGCCACTCACCTCTTCTTCTTTTTTGTAGCATTTCACATTTTTGAGAATTCATTTTGCCATATTAAAAATGTGATGGATTTAAAACTCAGCTTTGTTTGAGATGCCTCATACAAAGTTTAACTAACAGCTCAATCTTGGACTGTAAGATTAGACAGACTCCTACTTTATGTGCTGCTCATCCTGATCTCCTAAAATCTGGTCTTCAGCTGTTTATATGCACACTTGTCTGCTGCTTTCTTTTCAGGCAAATATTTGTCTCATCTTCTCAGGTAATCCTATTCCTAACACATACACACTGTGTCTGGATTTGTATTCCGTCCCCTGCTGCCCCACTATTTACCCAAGTTCAAAACTTGGGCAAATAGCAATTTGTTTGGGCAGAATTAGTAACACCTTATTTTTGGTGGGCACAAATAACCGTGTAATTATTTTCTGAATTAAGAAATTGCCATACTATCTCAGACTCATTACATGGGCATTTCTTCTCAGCTGATGGTATTTGAAGTGTTACATGCAAATTGGTAACTAGCAATTGTAGCTATTTGTCCGTCCCCCCCTCAATATCAGAGAAGCAGCAATTAGACACAGTATATTCTCAAGGAGGAGGGAAACACACACAAACCTTAAAATGGCACATCTGGTACTGATATTTGTGTGACACAAATCAGGGTTGGGTTTTTTTATTAAGCATATGTGTAACATTCTCTTTTTTACTGTGAAAGTGCTCTAGGATTGTTCATCCTAACATAAGAATTTATATTAAGTGCTCTGCTGGATCAATCCAGTGGCCCATCTAATTGGGAGTGAAATTTGAAGAAGTAAGGAACTTCATGCTGCACCATTGCCTTTCTATGCCTAACCTATATGCTGGCTTCTCACTGCTGCTGCAAACTTCAATGGTTTACATCATGGGTAGGCAAACTAAGGCCCGGGGGCTGGATCCAGCCCAATCACCTTCTAAATCCGGCCTGCGGATGGTTCGTTAATGCATCTCTGGGTTATTTGTGGGGCATAGGAATTTCATTTAGTCCAGCCCCCCACAAGGTCTGATGGACAGTGGACCGGCCCCCTGCTGAAAAAGTTTGCTGACCCCTGGTTTACATTAATGATAGAACCAGCCTTGACCCACCCACGCCCCCCGGACAGTTAAGTCCAGTCAAATTTGACTATGGTGGTACAGCGCTCATATCCACATTCAGGTCGATGAAGCTGGCATTTGTCCTCAGCTTTCTGGGTCATGTGGCCAGCATGACTACACCACTTCTGGAGCAACAGGACACCGTGACAGAAGCCAGAGTGCATGGAAACGCTGTTTACCTTTCCTCCGCAGCAATACCTATTAATCTACTCGCGCTGGTGTGCTTTCAAACTGCTGTGACGAAGTGACAGGAGGTCACCAGTCATACGGATTCAAACTGCTGACCTTACAATCAGCAAGCCCAAGAGGCTTGGTGGTTTAGACCACAGTGCTACCCGCATCCCTTGATGAACAATAGAGCATTACTAGTTTCATTTTTTTACAAAGGCAAAATATTAGACCTATCCATTGAGAAGCCGGCTAAAAATCTTTCTTTCTTTAAAATTTTACCCTTACTGGTTCTGTTAACTAGTGAAAACACATCATTTTTCTGGTTTTGCTAGCTCATCTGAAACTAACATTCCTCATATGTTTTACCCAGTCACCCAACATTCCTCATACGTTTTGAATATAGGGACCTTCCTTATAGTGAGCCAGTAGCTAGTATCATCTACACTGAATGGGGTTTCAGACAGAGGATGTTCCCAGCCCCACCTGGAGATGCCAGGGACCTTCTGCATGCAGAGCAAATGCTATCCCATTGAGTCATGGCCCTTCCCACTGCTATGGGAAAACATTCAGATCTGTTTGAAATTTCACTTCAGATGAAATTTCAGAGGTGGCTCAGGCTCACACAAAGAGATGGAAAATATTTGCTCAGTAGTGAACATTTACCTACTCATAAAATAATTGCTCCTAAAATGTTAGTCATTCGTGACATGATCCTAACTGCGTTATACTTAGGAGAGCATAATGAAACAGGCTTCAGAATTTACCCTGGAGCACTTCTATTGCAATATTGGATTGGGAGCTGTAATTTGCATAAATGAAATGAATAAATAAAAAGATAGAGGTATTTTTCACTACATTTGCCACCAAACCAGTTTATCATTTAAGTAATTAACAAGATGTTGAAAATATAATTCACACATTCAATTGAAAATGAATTAATAATGCTGGTTTCTCTATATATGGTACATTTGTTTGCAAAAGAATATTTGTACAGATACACACACACACACACACACACACACACACATACAGCAGGGGTAGTCAACGTGGTGCTCTCTAAATGTTGTTGGACCACAACTATTGCCCCTGTGCGATGTCTATGCTGGCTGGGGGTTAATATTATTATCTTATTAATCACCTTCTACACAACCAACTCACATGATGTAGAATTAAAATCACAAAAAAGTTCACACACACACACAGACACAAAGCAAGCCAAGACATTTGAGACAAATGTAAACCAATATGAAATAGTTTTTGCCTGGCACCTAAAGATATATAATGATAGCTCCTGAAGAACTTCCCTGGGCAGAGCATTCCGCAAATGGCAAGCCACCACAGAAAAGGCCTGTTCTCATGTTGCTACCCTCCAGACCTCTTGTGAAGTGAGCACATGAAGAAGAGCCTCATGAAGAAGCCCATCATTCCCTTCACCACTGCCCAGTGTTTGAAGCAGAAATTGCATGATATATGAATTCAAAGTTGCTTTGCTTGCTACATAATACAGTAATGCAAAACTCTATGACAAAGCAACAACCTTTCTCAACCCTCTTTTATGACATCATACAGTGGTACCTCGGGTTACATACGCTTCAGGTTACAGACTCCGCTAACCCAGAAATAATGCTTCAGGTTAAGAACTTTGCTTCAGGATGAGAACAGAAATCGTGCTCCGGCGGCGCGGCGGCAGCAGGAGGCCCCATTAGCTAAAGTGGTGCTTCAGGTTAAGAACAGTTTCAGGTTAAGAACAGACCTCCGGAATGAATTAAATACATAACCAGAGGTACCACTGTACTTGCAACAAAGGAAACTGGACTCCCTTCTTATAAAAACTAGTTAGAAGGAAGGATAATTTTGTTTGTCTTAAGAATATGATCCAGAACTGGAAAATATTAACCTTAAAGCAGGCAAAAAGGAATAATGAAGAACAGGATTTTTAAAATAAAAATATATTTAATAATATTTATTTATTACAGCATTTATTTGCTACCCTTCATCAAAATACCACTGGACAATATACAACAGAAAACAACACAATAACTTGGAATAATACCACTGCACAGCACAATAGTAAGTAAAGAGCACAAAAACCTAAAACAATGATTTCAATAACTGAAGCAGTGCATTTTCATGCTCTTTGAAACAGGAAGAAAGGCCTGATGTACTAGTAATAGTGATAACATAGAAGAACACAGTTCACCTGAAGCCTGCAAGCCTAATCCATAAAACCTCAGTTGCAACAAGAGATGTGGGGGAGGGAAATCACATTTTTATCTGCCAATTTATTCCCAAGTTATTAGACCAACTGTACCATCAATGTCACACACCCTCCCTTCCTTATTTTGACGCTTTACTGAGAGAGAAATATACCTGCAGTTCTCATAGAAGTGGATATGAGCATTCACTCCCTTACACAATAAAAACTTCATAATATATCAATAGATGGCAGTAGCTGAATTCTCAACTAAGGAAAAGACATCGTGGAAAGCCTCTTAATTGCATCCTTTTGCAGACAAAACAGATGCTCCTTTTGCTCTTAAAAATAATTTATGTGGTATCATAAACCAGGGTCAGTGTACAATTTCCCTTATTTCTTTCCTTCTTAAACCTCTTATCATCACATTTCATAATACAGCACCAAATTTGCTGTAGGCTATAAACCTCGGGACACCACAAATTCAATGTGGGATCAAAGACAAAAGGTCAGCTACATTATATTAATATTCTTATAGAAACAGAGATCCAGACTATTTACTCATTGGAAAACTAGCTGGTTTTTTACCAAACCAATTGAAAATGCCAAAATATTATTTCCTATCTGAAAAGAAGAAATCATGTTGGGTACTACCAGGAACTTTCCCCTGTAGAATGGTTGTAAATATTTTTCAAAGCATACAACTCTATTAAAAGAAAATGCAGTGTTACTCTATTTGTCAGAACAAATTTCCTATTATTAATTTAAATTAACCATGGAAGTGAAACAAATAGTGCCTTTAAACACACAAACAAACAAACAAACAAACAAACAAACAAACTGGAAGTAAATTCCTGTTTAAAAGACACTGGAGACAGATTTACACAACCCTTTCAATGTAGGGCAGTTGTGGGAAGATGCTGTATTGCACTGAATTCTAGAATTGGTTGTTAGTATGCATCATTCTGCACTGACTCAAGCCAGGATTTGGCCTTCAGGACAACACTGAGTGAGCATGAGGAATGTCACTGACTTTCATTGTTAATTAGTTCAGAATATGAATCTATCTGAAAACAATTCTATTCATTGTGAGTTTTTAATGGACCTGCACATAGCCCATGAAGAAGGAAAAAAACCAAGCTCTGCACAATACTGATTTGGCAAATTTTCCAGAATTTGAAATTTTCAAATTAGATGAGAAATTTAGTTAGATCTTGCTTGAATATCAGCATTAGACAGACTGAACATTTATTTTACTATTTATTAATATTTATAGAATGCTCAATAAAAAAGAACCTTCAAGCATTTTACATGGGTTTTAAAGAAGTAAGAGGATGTGGGTGTCGCTGTGGGGCTTTAAAGAAGTAAGAGGATGTGGGTGTCGCTGTGGTCTAAACCACTGAGCCTCTTTAGCTTGCCAATCAGAAGGTCAGCGGTTCGAATCCCTGCAACGGCGTGAGCTCCCGTTACTCGGTCCCAGCTCCTGCCAACCTAGCAGTTCGAAAGCACGCCAAAGAAAGTGCAAGTAGATAAATAGGTACCGCTCCGGAGGGAAGGTAAACAGAGTTTCCGTGCGCTGCTCTGGTTTCGGTGTTTCAATGTGCCAGAAGTGGCTTAGTCATGCTGGCCACATGACCTGGAAAAACTGTCTGCGGACAAGTGCCAGCTCCCTCAGCCTGTAAAGCGAGATGAGCGCCGCAACCCGAGTCGTTTGCGACTGGACTTAACTGTCAGGGGTCCTTTACCTTTTCACCTTTTAAAGAAGTAACATTCAAACATGTTTTCTTATTGCTGAGTTATATCCAGCTGCAGTGAATTCACTATGCTTAACACTTAACATTTCTAGCCTTTACATTTCTCTGTTCCTGCTGTAACGGGTTAGGAACCCTGCCAGGCAACTATCTATGATCCTGATATAAAAAATCAGGGTTTCTCTGGAATCCAGTAGTCAGGTTTCAGCAAACAAAGCAATTGGTTAAGAACATAAGAAGATCCCTGCTGGATCAAGCCAAAAGCTGGATCAGGCCATCTCACCCTGCATCCTGTTCTCAGAGTAGGCAACCAGTTGCCTCTGGGAAGTCCACAATCAGGACCTAAGCACAGCAGCTCTTTCCCCACTTATGTTCCACACCAGCTAGTAGACAGAAGCATTGTTGGCATCTGTACAATACACCATTCAAATGCCTTAGGCATGTCATTCTGGATTTGTGTCAGGTATACTCCATAGCCTTTTCTTCTTCCAAAGATGTCCCACAGGGCAATGGATTGAGATTGTTCCTCAGGGTTTACTCCTGAAGCTTTTTTAATGGATGAGTATAGCTACAAAGTCCAAAGATTGTCAAGTCCAATGATTACAACGTACAGTTCCTGTTGGCAGTGCCATTTCATATTGATATCTTCCTTCTACATCGTCCTATGTCTTAAAATGTAACAAACGAAACTTCCTTCTGCATCGTCCTATGTCTTGAGAGTGTAACAAACAGAACTATTTAGTAACAACAAGGCAGCTGATGATAGAGCAGTTCTCAGGATACACCCTTGTTTCGCCCATTGGACTTCTTCAGCGACAAGGTTTCCAGGAGATTTTTCAGTAGGTTTTTTCAGCCGAAAGTAGTCCACAGGAACGCAGAAGTTGCCAGTCAGAGACGCTCCGTATCATTTAACAATCTTGACAATGATATGGACTTGACAATCCTTGGACTTTACAACAATAATACATATAGAAGGTTAATAGTAATATGATATGTTATTGCCATCAGGAATTGTGCTTTGCATTTTTTTGATATGATGATTAAATTACATATAATGTTATTTATTACATATAATGTTATGTTACTTTACAGCCAGTTGCATGTGTGTTATAGCTGCATGGCAGCAGAGGTTCAGGATCAGAGTTTTCCTTTTCCTGCATGAGCTACCTTCCCAGGTTGATGAATCCCTTCTGCCCCTCATGTTGAACCCACTATTGGTCTCATCTGCTCAGTCTGCCAGAGCATGTCTTTGCATGCAGGGGGTAAACAAATCCATGACTCATTGAGGGTTTCAGACCCATCAGCTACGCTCACCTGGTTTAGACAACCAGTTGAGGCTATTTTCCCAGTGTGTGGCTGTTGTCACATGCCGGCAGCTTCTAGGAGCCACAGGTGAGAGCAGAGCACAGAGTAGGTACTAAAGGTAGACAAACTACCCAAGAAAAAGCATGGCATGTAGCCCCACCAGAAGTACTTCCCCTCCCCTAACATACCATACACCATGTTCTTATAGGAAGGATAACTATGTATACTATGTACAATATAATGGCAATATCCATGAAAACTCAAATCCCATCTAAAACCAATAAACCAATAAAAAACTTATAAAAGCAAATAAAACAGATTTGGGAGATTCCTGAATTCTTTGAGGAAGAATCTAGGCTCTAAGAACCTACCAATGTCTCGGTGCATATACTAGGTCTTAGTTTATGTGTCTGATGAGAAATGTCTACAAACAGGTACATTTCCCATTGATCTCAATTTGCACTAAACAAGTAGTGTTTGTCTCAATTGTCACAATTTATTAACTCACAGTAGAGCATTTGTACATGAAGTGTAATTTAGGTAGTCACTGCTAATAATTATGAAGGAGGAAAGAAACAATGGTCTTTTAAGTCAGCATTTTCTGTTTAAATACTGAAGATTGCAAGGATGCATACTAACAAGCAAATAGCAGCTATTTTAAGTATGCTTTAAATTTACAGTATGTTGAAGCTAATTGACATTGAAATTGCAAAGCAAGTGCTTCACACATAAAAAATTAATGACTAGCAAGTTCCTTTTTTATTATGATGATCAGAAGAATTTGCTTTGTGCTAGATTGTCACCATTTCAGCCACTCACTGTTTTAAACTATTGCAATATACGTTAGTCAGGGTGTTTCTATGTCCTTATGCTCCATCTAATGAGGCAAAACAACAACAAACCCTTGCTTTAAAGTATTTCTATGAGCCTGTGTGCTGTGACGCAAACCCTATAGGATGCCTAGGAAAAGGGCCCCACATTCTGCATAAAGAGCTGCAGAGGATGTTAAGTTGTGAGTCTGCTGCCTAATCATGACAGGTCTTCAAAAAGTAGGATTGGTTCTTCCCATCTTGTGACTGGAAGAAAAAGAGGGGCCTGTGAAAATCTGGTCACATAGAAGTAAGAAGTTCTTCCTTTATGTTTATTTAAACAATGGAAAATCACAAATGATTTTGAATATTAAAAGAATTATCCACAAAGATTAGTATAATATCCATACTTTAAAAAATATAATAAAGTGATTTAAAACTGCAAATTCATTATTGTAACATATTGCATAATATGTTATTTGTTGTTCCAATACATTATAAGGTCACCTGCTTCCATTACACAATAGCTGGTTTTCCCCTAGTGAATACCCTCCAGTAGTTCCTTGTTGTAGCATCAGTTGAGTACAGTCTTAGGCCTTACACTTCAGTATGTCAGCCTCTTAGGTTCATTCCCAGCATCTTCTCCCTGTCTCATCTGGCTGGAGGGTTGTCTCCCAGCCATTCTCTACCAGAAAGCCGTGCTGACCAGAGTCCTGATCTTCCATCCATGCAGGAGGAAGTGCAGGGGGCAGGGCTGAGATTACTGTTTATAGTCAACAAAATTCAAACATGCAAATAGGCAGAGGGCAATAAGAGAGAATTGGTCCATGGCTGCTGCTGTCCCCCTAGTCCTTAACTGAGCATTGAGTGTACATTGCCCTTACATTTAAGTCATTTGGAGGGTTCCTGCCCAGTGAAAGGTCAACACGTTCCCCAAACACAGACTATTATCTTTCCCTCCCACTAAGGTTTTTAGCAGTTGAGTAAGGGTTTTCCCCAGAAAGATGGATACAAAACTTACACAGAATGCTATCATGGTCATAGGGCACCACCATGTTATAAAACAGAATCTGGGGTGGGGGTGGGGAAACCTTCTATTGTAAATATCAAACGTAATAAAATCACCCACTTTATTAAAGAGCTAGATGATGAGGCTAAGCCACAGACAATCGGGGTCATTTTTGTATGGGTTTCTCTGTTTCATAAGTCTGTTGCATTAGACCCATGGGATTTCTCTTAGATCAGTTTAACTGTATAAACCAGTAAGGCTTTCTACTTGGGGGGGTATATACAAGAAGAAGAAAACTCTAGCCAAATTGCTACTTTTAAATTCCAGTGCTCACAGCTGTCTGCAAGATAGGAAATAACCCACATGCTTTGTTTTAGTGGCACTACATAAAACTGGATGACTTGCTGCTAGACAACTCTGCTCCCTTAATTTCTAATGCTGTAAAGTCATTTAGGGAGGCATCATGTCTTATAGCACTGTTCACATATTACCTTTTACTAGTGCAGCGCCAGAAATTTCTCCTGTGTTTTTTCAACCATGCTCCACCAGTTAACAAGAAACAAAATTACATCAAAGGGGAGAGTTTGGTACGGGTGTTAAATTCACAGGGGCTGGGTTCAGGGTTTCTGTTGAGATTATCTAACTTTCCAGATGGTCAAGGGCTGAGTAATCCCACTAGTGAGCCACCCCAACAACCAACTGCACAACTGTATCCTTTTTCATACGTCTAAGCAGGGCTTTTTTTCAGGGGGAACTCACCATAACTCAGTTCCGGCACCTCTCAGGTGGGTGCCATTGCCATTATAAGAGAACAAGGAAGGTGTTCGTGGTGAGTTCTGGCACCTCTTTCCCTAGAAAAATAGTACTGCTTCTAAGTCATTTTTCTCCCTCCCTCCCTGCTCACCTTTGTTTTTCGTGCTCCAACAACAGGGAAGGGAGTGGAAGGTCTCCCTCTTCCTTCGTGCTATGATGGCTGCTGCATTGTTATAGTAACCTACCACATGCAAGAAACACTGGGAAATTTTATTCTCCCAGTCCAACCAGCACATGCCATTTAAGGATACAGGGGAAGGTGAAAGAGAAACTGAGAGCACATTTAAATTTCTCTCCAATTAAGATTTCATACCAAGCTAGAGAAAAACATTTGGATCATAATACCTGTTTTATACGGAAGAATTACAAATTATGATTTGGAGCAGCATCATTTGTTATTACCTGCTTGTTTAGCTAGAGTGACATTGTGAGTTGTCTTATGATACTGCTTTGGGGAAGTAACCATTATTGGTACTGTACTGTGCTATCACTATGATTCCGAGAATCAATTCACTGAGTCTGTTTGGCTTTGTTTAATGCATCCTTATCTTCTAGCCTGTTACTATAAGAAAGAAGCATAGAGATTTCTCTATGTACCGGTAAGTAAAGGTCAAAAAGCAAAACAAAACACATAGGCTTCATGGACCGAAACAAGATAATGCCATGATCTGCACTGAGAATGCATATGCAGGAAACATATGAATAAAACCAAACATTGTGTGGTTTTCCATTCATCTGGTTTTCATAGGAATGGGGATAGTGTGTGTGTGTGTGTGTGAGAGAGAGAGAGAGAGAGAGAGAGAGAAGAATCCTCAAATCTTTAATGGCAACACAATGCATTTTGAATTAAGTGAGGGAAGGCACACAAGTTCATTTTTCCAAAAGTACAGCAAAGCTTCAAAAAAGCCCTCCAAATAATTAAAGTGACTTTACTTTCCTAAGCCAAAGGCTGCTGTTTAATCAATTCCTGTGTTATATTATCATTAGGAACAGGTAGTGATTTATAAGGCACAAAGGGTGAATGTTAGGAAAAACTGAACATGCAGTACTCCCATGGTTTTTGTGGTGAGGTAATGAGAACTCTTTTATTACCAATGGTAAAAAATGGCAAACATTATGATTTAATACTGTGGAGGGTGTTTTATAACCATATATCATTCTTTGAATCAACCAAACACTTCTCCCCTTCTCTGTCACACACTATGAACTCAAGGCTGCCTCTTTATTTTGTGCAATAATGGCTGTTCTTGCTGCTGTGATCCACAGTATTTTTTTCCCAAGACTGCTGATTGTTTCTGCTCAAAATCACTTACTTCACAGTTCATGTTTACTCAAAAGTAAGTCCTACTGTGTTCATTATTAGGACTTACAGCTAGGAATGTGTGCATAAGATTGCAGCTTCAGTTACTCAGAAGCAAATGTGAGAATTAGCATGACTGAGCCCTCAGTCTTTCTAAAAAAATCCTTTTTTTGGGGGGGGGAGAAAATTTGAAACGTGGCTAGCATGAAAATCCTTGGAACCACCTATCTGAAAGCTAGCAGAGTTAATCCCCTTTGTGGGGGCTACAGTGTCTCCAGGTATTCCCCCCATTTGAGAAAAAACCAAAAAGTTATGTTCATTTTAAATTTAAAACATTATAAATTTTAAAAGTGGCTAGTATGAAACCCCATGACTACAGTGTCTCTAAATTTCATGCCTCTGTGTGAGAAAAAGAAACTTATGGTTGCTTTGGTTTTGTGAAGGAAGTCAAGGAGATTTCTGCAGAACTATTTTTTTCTGGATCACAATCAAGACCTGGATCAGTTGAGAGTAAATTAGGTTTAATCTTGATTTACAAATCAGATGTGGGTGGTTCATTGTCATAATAAATATACAACTTTCACACCAGAGAGATGTAATCATCTCAGGACCAGCCTGAGATATTTTGACACCTGAAGTGGACCCCAAAATGGCGCCGTCCCTCCCCACCAGGAAAGAAGGGGTGAGGAAAGATCTACATCAGGCTGGAACAAAGTGGAAGAAAGATCAGGCAGCAATTCCAGTGGATCCTGCTATCTTAAACTGTTACCTCACCTTGCCTCATGGGTGGACCTTCTTTCTTTGGCGATCACTCATAGCCAAGTAAGATTGTCTTCCATAAACATGGTTTAAAAAATGAGTCCATAAGTGACTGTGGAGGCCAATTCTGGATCCACACGTCCTTCCACAGTGGGGACATAGGTTTCCGGGTGGGAGTTGATCATGGTGAGGGTTTGCCAAGAGTGTCTTCCTCTTAGCACGTTTCTCCCTTTCATCCTAAGTTCAAGCATCTTCAAAACCCATGACACCTTTGGTAAAGGTTGTTCTCCAATTGGAGCGCTCACAGACCAGTGTTTCCCAGTTGTTGGTGTTCTTAAGAACACAAGAGTTTGAGCTAAGCTCCAAGGGCAAGCTTAGAATGAGTCAAGATATAAGCATTTCCTATTCACATTGTGCTAATATTATCTCTCATACTGTAGATCCTTCTGCACAGTTTAATTAACAGATTTTTGTATACTGACGAATTTCTCAGGATGTGCTGCCATTCCCACAATACAATATTGATGCTCACTACACTTATCCTAAAGCGAGCAAGGACTCAACCCATTCTTGAGCTACTAATTTGGCATTACCTGTACAGTGGTACCTCAGGTTAAGTACTTAATTTGTTCCAGAGGTCCGTTCTTAACCTGAAATTGTTCTTAACCTGAAGCACCACTTTAGCTAATGGGACCTCCTGCTGCTGCCACGCCAGCAGAGCACGATTTCTGTTCTCATCCTGAAGCAAAGTTCTTAACCTGAAGCACTATTTCTAGGTTAACGGAGTCTGTAACCTGAAGCGTATGTAACCCGAGGTACCACTGTATTGATCACAAACATCCATCCATTCATTCTTTGTGTACTTCCTTCTTTCTGTGCCCTGCTTCTTGACTTAACAGGTCCCCAAAGTAGTAAAGAAGGTGCTTTAGACATAATAACTTTCAGCAGCCATACAATGATCAAACCAGAAGTTCCAACCGTTTAGGGGCATAGGGTTCTGCTTTATACTGAGTCTGAACATTGGTCCATCTAGTTCAGTATTTTTCACACTGATTGGAAGCAGTCCTCCAAAGTTTCAGACAGGAGACATTGCCAGCTCTACCTGGAGATATCTGAGATGTTTTGCATCCAAAGCAGATGCTCTACCCAGCCCAGAAACCTAACAAAATGTTACCACTCTCTTAAAATACCAAAGGAACAGATGTGGTAGCTGTACTTTAGGAGAGAACTCAGTGCCCAAGAGGCCACCCTTTTCCTATAGCCACTCTCACTGTTACCATGGGATGCCCAGCCACCTCTACTCCACATACCCATGTAGTTTTTCCTGGTAAAAGGGAAAATGATTAGCACATGTATATTGGTCTATGCTTTAAATGGGGCTTAAGAAGCCTCCGTAAAACAGGTGTGCTTGCAAAAGTCTAAATAAAATAATCACTGTCGCCATCCTCATCTTTTATTTAGTAACCTCATGTTATTAAGCACTGTACAATTAACGTTAAAAAAGACAATTATCCACCTGGGGAGTCACAGTCTAAAAATACACATGTATCATCACAAACACAGATTCTTCCCTAACACTGAAGGGAAAGAAGAAGAAATGCAGATTTCCATTGTGTACTTGACCTTCTCTTTCAGGATCAGAAGAGGAGGGGTATCAAAGTCCATTTTGTATTTCATGGGATTTAATGAATCCACAGATCAACAGAACAATTTAGGGACTTAATTACATTCTTGCATGCATCAGTGGTTAAAGAAAAGAGATAATTTCTTAAAGAAGCATATTCCTTCCTTATTAATGGATATATGAATCTTCTAGTTCAATCATCCACAAAGGGAGTGACAATATTAAGTAGGAGTTATGTAGTCCAGTGTTTTAGTATGTAGCTAGCCAATACTGGAGATGGCAGCTTGAGAAGAATAAAGGATAGCAATAAAAGAATGCTAATACCAGATTGTGTTTTCATATAATTTATTACTCTTTTATGTTTGTTTGCTTTTAAAAAATCATGATATGCATATGACTTTCATACTTATTTTGCTGTCCAATGGCAAGAAGAAGTGGTCTTATTAGGTAATCATAGAAATGAAGGTAAATAGAGCAAAAGGGCAAGAATACAAAGTAGAGGAATAAAAAAACTCCAACAGCTAATATTGGAGTAAATCCCTGGATGATTTAACCATCCTAGGACCACCTGTATGAAGAGCAGAAACACCTACAGTGTCTATCAGCTCAAGGTCCCTTTGGGAGGCCAAGTGGGTCCAGCATCATTTTTGTCTGAATGAGGACTGTTGGATTAATTTCAGAAAATCTGAATGGCATTTGAAGGTAACTAAGCACTGGGCGAAGGAAATTGTTATGCGAGTGCCAGCACAAAATCCCTAGTTAGGTTGATTGTAAATTATGTGTTGTAGCATCTTTGATGCTGTGACAAAGGAGGTGTGACAGTTGAAGAGTAAAGGAGTAGAAATCAAAGATTAAAAAAACTTTGAACAGACTGGTGCCTAAATAATTAATTAGAACTATAAAAAAACAAAAAAAGGAGTGAAGCAGAAGTAATTGTTGACACTGATATTTAACAAATATAGGGTTCCTCTCCCCCTCTCCCAAATCACAATTGGGGCTTCTAAGAGCATGTTGCTATCATAGCAAGCATTTCTTGGAACTGCATGTTCTGAATGTCCCATGTTTTTTGGGGGGTGGGGGGGTTGTATGGTGACAGTTACTGAATAATTAGGTTATCCTTTATAACTGGAATTTATTTTTAAAATGTGAATGTGTGAGCTCTCAGCAAAGAATGTGACTGTCTGTTTCACCAGGGCTGGCCTACCCATGAGACAAGGTGAAGCAAACACCACAGACAGCAAATCCACTGGGGCACCAAATCTTGATTTCAATGTTTTTTCTCTGTTGTTCCTGATATAGATCTTCCCTCACCCCTTCTTCCCTGGTGGGGAGGGGTACAGCATTTTGGGGTCCACCTATGGTGCCAAAATGTTTTGGGCCAGGCCCGGGTTTTACTCATTATTATTATTAATGCTATTATTTATTAAATTTGTATATTGCCTATATCCACAGGTCTCAAGGAGGTTCTCTCATCCATGCAGAAGCAGCACATTTTGCCCAAACCCATTGGGACTCCCCCCCCCCCCAGGGCACTTTGCAGTCTGCTGGTATCTGGGCAGTCTTATAAACTCTTTTGGTTTTCCTTATATATCTTGAATACTATTTACACAATCAGAAATATACAAATTTGTCTTTTTAAAATCCAGGTGACAAGCTACAAATGTTTAACTCATCTTATAGTTGGTCTCTCTTAAAATTTGTCAGTTGTTTTGTGTCAAGAGGAAGTCCCAAAGTTACTTTGAATTTTGTTTTGAGAGCAAATTGATGGCAACTCTACATCTGACCTTAAAGACGTGTCATTTTTAATGACTATTGAGATTCCGAATGTTCTCACCGAGGCTGGAAAGGAGTCATGGATTAAAGGATTGACTTGGCCTCTTGCTATCATGCCATGATGCTTGCAACACCCTTCATTTAAGATGGGACAGGCTTTGATGGCAATATTATTTGACCCCCAAGGACTCAGCTTTGCACTATGCCTTTTCAATAAAGTTGGAGCCTATTTAATATACTACTCAGCTGTCCTGGCCTTCTTTCTACTTCTTCCCTGAAATATGTATTTCCTATACACTTCATCTTTTAGGGAATAGGAGAGATGTTCCTTCTTCTTCAAAAAACAAACAAAAGACAAATACATTCAGAAAAACAATGGATGCGACATTTTGCCCAAAGAGATATAAAAAAGGAGCACGTGTAATTTGTTACAGAATATCATCTCAGCCAGAGCAACATCAAAAACTAGTAAAAGGGTTAATGCATTTCTGACTGGAATAAGATTTGGCAACATGCTATACAACACCTTGATATCAAGCAGTCTTTCTTATTTGCTGCTGTATACCTAGCACAGAAGGCAGGAAAGGTTCCTAAGGCAGGATTAATGCATTCTGATTTATGCTGCTTGTATCAGGCATCCTTTCATACACACCTGCTTCTGGGTCAGGGCAACATTCCTCATAAAACATTTCTGACGTGGAGCTGAGATATAAATCCCGAGAATAAAGCAAAGGGTTTAAAAGGAACATGAAAAAAGTTAACAGGTAACATAATAAGAGTTACAAACACAATCATTTCTATACGCAAGAGAACTCTACTTCTCTGCTCATACTTATCTTTCTGACCCAGTCCATGAACTAACTCCCCCCGCCCCCAATTCTCTCTCTTTTTCTCCCATTTCTTTAGCTCTGAGAATTGGGAGGGGGAAACACCATATAAATATTGATTAACTGAAGGCAAAACATATTTGGGAGGAGAAAAATATGTTCCCAATTAATTATTGGTCACGATGAAGTCCTCCAGTAATCGCAGATCTCTCCTGGAGCACAAGTTGTCCCAATTCATTTCCAAAGCAAGGAATAGTCTGCATTCACAGAATGCCTGTAGGCATGGAGTATTCTCAGAAACAGATAGGGAAAGGGAGCCTCCGCTCATACAGGGCTTTGCTTTTAGGCTAGAAAGCATTTTCACTGATGCACCAGTTTTTGGTTTCATTTCATCTGGGACAGTGCTTACATTTTGTCTTCCGGTTGATACTGCCATTTTGATATCAGCCAGAATATGAATTAACTCAGTCCTGAAAAATAAGCTGGGAGCATCCATAACTTGAATTCAAGCCATGGCACCTCCATCTTGAACAGTTTTCATTCACACTGCAGCTGTACAGAAAGACTCTCAAGTATTGGGACTGTGCACTGGCTCTGGCAAAATCCAGGATTCTGAACTAATTCGACCCTTGATTTAGAGTGTGGCTGGAGTGGGTTGAGGCAGCCCCAGGGTGGATCAGGTCCATCCAGACTGATCTGGGACTGTCAAAAGAGGAAGTGGTCTGGTAGCAAGGAAAGGAGTCGGGGGAGGGGGAGACATACATTGGCCACCTGCTTGGGTCTCCTGACTACATGTTTGGTTAGGTATGATTAAACACTGTGAAAGGTTCCCAAATTTATTCACTGCCCAGATCTGGGTCAACCTCAGATCGTCTCTGGTTGGATTGCAAGTGTTCCAAAGTGCTCCAAATCGGGCTCCCCAAAAGACTGATGTATTCACAGTCCTGCTGAGTACTCTTCCAATTCTTTCTTTTGTACCTTTTTCTGTTGCAATGCAGGACTCCAGAAAAATGTACCAAATTCAAAAACTTTGCATTTTGGCTGCAAATTAATAATTAGGAACACACTTGGAAGTGCACTCCCAATTTGTCCTTTGCAGCCACAGCTTCAATTTGCTTGCATCTCATGCCATTTTAAGTCAGGTACTGGAAATGGATGTGTTTTCTGCCCAAAACAGTCAAATGGGACAACCTTCAGAACAGATTATTTGTTTGATAGATTTCCTCAAGTTACTTTTGCTGGTCTAACACGGCTTCTGATGCATCAGCAGCCAGCACCAATGAAGGAATAGTTCCCTCCAGTAGCATTTACTTTACTACATTAATGATTCACCCTAGAATTAAAAGATCTTACACATTCTGCAGCAGGGTCAGCAATAATCTCAACAGTTCAAATTAAACTGTAGCTACCTACCCAATTAGTTCTGGTTCAGGCCATTCAGTTCATCTACTTTATCTGGCTGCTTAAGAAAAGCTTAATGCATTCGTATTTATTGCCAATTGCCCAAATTCTGTCACCTCCTGCCCAAACACTTCTGAAGCCAATTGCATAGGCAAGACGTAAGGCTGAGCATCTAACACGTCTACATGTTTATTTGCTCTCTGTCTCTCGGCACTTGAGGGCTGCTTGTTATTTCCTTGTTTCCCGCTGCAACATTTCCTACTGCCATCCTAACTTGATGGAAATATTATGGCAACTAATGAAAACTATATGTTTAAGGGGAAATAATAGAAGCCGAAGGGAGCTTGAATGCGAGCTCCTTGCTCTGTTCACATCTTAGAAAAGGAATTAATTATACTATTCAGTGTTCCCAAAAGAAATTAGTGACTTTTATAACCTTCCCTTCTTCCCTTAAATGTTGCCATTAATGCTCGAGTGTAGGCTAGGAGCTGCTTATTGTGAATTAAAGGGAGGGGTTTTTTTGGAGAGGGGAGAAAAGAAAGGCATAGCAGTTGGTGTGGATGAATGAAAGCTTGTTTCCTGTACCAGCACAACATAGGGAATGGCAGGAAGCTGGCTTATCAGTGTCAAAGAGTATGCTTTCATCTTTATATGCTGATGGCACCCAGTACCAATTTGCCTTGCCCAGGATTTGACTGTTATGTATTTTGCAAGCCTACTGGAAAATAATGAGCAACCAACCTTTCTGACCTTTCTGAATGATAGGTGCCTTCTGACCTGCAAGTAAACAGCACCCTGGTTTTAATACCCAGCTCTACATTTCCCCCAGAGAGAAACAACAGACTTTTTGCCCCCATCCATCACCATCTCATTCTGGAGACTGATTATTATTTTATTTCATTGTTCTCCCTAAACACCCATAACTAACAGCCTCTTTCCCAACGAGACACATCTGCCATAGCCATTCGCTGGTTATTTCATAACGAGCTATCATTGTCCACAAATAAATGGATTTTAGCAGCCCAGCTTGTTTCAAAATAAGCAGCAGCAAGAACTGTGTGCTTCTTCAAGAGCCTCGATTGAACGCTCTTCCAAAAAAATAGTTTCTTGCTATTGCAATTGCCCTGTACGTTCAGGTCATGCATTTGGTATGTAAATTTCCTGTTGCTTCTGTTTTGTTTCAAATGTTGTTTTCCAAAAAGCTGGATTCTCCAGAGGGAGCTGGAGCTCAGAAGCATGTGTTTAACATCTGGCACACTACCTAGCGCTGTGCCACATGCTTATTTAAGTAGGTGCTCCCCTGCTATCGTTATCTCCCAAATAAATCTTTTCCCAATACAAGCATTTCTTACAGAGAATTTGGCAAAAACTACATTGACTTTCCTCCAAACTGGCTTGGGGGGGGGGAATTGGGAGAACTCCAGAAAAGTACATGGGGGGAGAAGAGGGGGGGTCATTCCATCTGGCAAGCCAAAATGCTTTTACTGACAGAGTGACTGCTGTTGTACACAACTTAGTCTGTGAGTGGTGGGAGACTCTAGGGGTTTCTGTGCACCCCCTTTCCCCAGGACTTGGTTTCCTTGGAATGCAGGCTAGTGCAGACAGTGGTGTCTTTAGGATATATGGGTTTATCACAGATAATAATAATAATAATAATAATAATAATAATAATAATAATAATGTATTTATACCCCACCCATCTGGCTGGGTTTCCTCAGCCACTCTGGGCGGCTTCCAACAGAATATTAAACATTAAAAGCTTCCCTAAACAGGGCTGCCTTCAGATGTCTTCTAAAAGTCTGGTGGTGGTTGTTATCTTTGACATCTGGTAGGAGGATGTTCCACATGGCGGGTGCCACTACTGAGAAGGCCCTCTGCCTGTTTCCCTGTAACTTGGCTTCTCACAGCGAGGGAACCGCCAGAAGGCCCTGGGCGCTGGACCTCAGTGTCTGGGCAGAACAATGGGGGTGGAGATATGTACAACCTGAGCATGAGATGGAAGGGCTCACAGCATTAACAGAGCTTTCCTGCCCACTGGGTACCTAATGGGAAGAGAACCATCAATGTTGGAGGCAACATACCTAGGGATTCCAGTTGCTGAGGATCACAAGTGGGGGAGAAAGCAGGGTTTTGTGCTCATGTCCTCTTTGCGGGCTTCTCATAGGCCCTTGATTAGGTGGGTTTTTAGTCCAATCCAGCAGGGCTCTTCTTACGTCTTTAGATAGTAAAGCAACATCTGAAGATCCCAGGCACTCCTCCCCGATGTAAGTGCATTGGCAGCAGAACCCTAAACGTTTTAACTCAGAAGTAATGCTTATTTCATCCAATGCTTTAGGATTATGACCTCAATATAGCAGACTCATTATGAGATTACATGCATATAAATAAAGTTCTCAGCAGCTCCAGTTCCTAGTAGGAATCAGTGCTGTGCTCTTCCAGCACAGTAGCTATCTCAATTTTCACTTTCACAGTCAACAAGTTTGTTTCTAAGAGCTTGGCAGAAGGCAATAACAGAAGCAGGCATACCCTCCTGTCTCTTTATGCTGTTCTTCTGAAGCTGGCAGGAATACAAAGCATGGGGCCTGGCATGGATGCTGCACATGTCTTAACAACTGAATGCAGCCCTAGGGTGGGAGACATTTAGCTATTAATATTGGTGCCCCCCCCCAGTAGGCTTTTATACAATATGACATTTATGGCAGTGGTCATGACTTTGGCACACCCATCCTTGGCTGCCTCTGAAATTTCATTAAAAGTATAATGTATTCCAACTTCAGCGTGCTGTGATTTAAAGTGACATCAAATAATCTGCTTGGTGTGGAACTATTTTCAGCATCGTGTGCGTTCAAAGTTTCTATTTGTTTCCAAACCCTTTCACTACCTCATTCTCAATGAAACAGTTTTTGACTCAAAAGATGCTCTAGGGCTGAAATCTTTTACATATACTTGGGAGGGGGAGGTAATACAAACCCAGGATCCACTAGGATGAGTGGGTTAAGATCTGGTGGATCTTTGGCTCCACCTGCTGAAGCCTCGCTTAGCCAGGGCTAACTGGCATAAATCCCCAACCCCAGTTCCGGCAGAGATACACCAGATTAGGCCAGTGTAAGTCCTCCCCTCACCCAAAAAGGGTGTGTGGGGAGGGGTAAGTGGTGGAGGGGAAACCAGACTGAGTAGGACATATGCTGTATCCTAACTCTCTTTATCTCTGTCACATGACCTGGCTGTTGGAATTCAGTCAAGGAACCGGGGGCAATTGGCAGGCCCCTAGCTGGCACCGGCCCACTCTACGCAACAGAACAGAGCATATTTACAAGCAGTTTATTCAGCGTACAGCAGGACAAAAGGAAAACATGTCTGATCCCTTTCATGTCCAAAAGCAAGCAGCCAAAAGCAAAAGCTATACACAAACGGAAGTTCCCAGCAAGCTGTGCTGGAGTGTAAACAGGCATGTGACACACAACAGCCATGCCTGTACTTAAGGTTTTACACATAATCCTAACATTGGCAACTTGGGGAAACTTACAGAGGCAAAAGGGTGGTGTCAAGCAAGCTCTATTTTAATAATAATAGTACGATAACAATTTATTATTTATACCCCGCCCATCTGGCTGGGTTTACCCAGCCACTCTGAGCGGCTTCCAACAGAATATTAAAATACATAGTCTATTAAACATTAAAAGCTTCCCTAAACAGGGCTGCCTTCAGATGTCTTCTTAAAGTCTTTAAAGTCTTGCTTTCCCCCTGTGAGGTTTGGGCTGGTTCAGCCAACAGTAGGGTTGCTCCTGAGTAGGGTTTGGGTCTGGTACACTTTACACCAGTTTAATTTAAACTGGCATAAATCATGCTGGCCTCGCATAGTTAGGATTGCTCCCATACATGGGAGTAAATCCCACTAATCATAGTGGGACTTACTTCTGAGAAAACATGCACTGAGCAACTATGCTATTCTTAAGTTACAGAGACCCATCTGGCCTCAGTTAGACGTTGGGCATTTAGTGCTGCCAGTCCCATGCTGTGGAACATTCTCCCACCATCAGAGACTTGGCAGGCCCCACAGACCCTCCATGTGTCCCTATTTTCCAGGGACATCCCTGATTTAGATCCCTGAATGTCCTACTTTTCCTTAGGATGTCCCTATTTTCATTGGAGAAGTGTTGGAGGGTATGAAGTTATCTGACCCCCCAAGGTGTCTGAAGGTAATCCTGTATAGGGAAGTTTTTTTTAAATGTTTAATATTTTATTATGTTTTTTTTTAATATGCTGGGAGCTGCCCAGAGCGCCTGGGTCAACCCAGTAAGATGTGTGGGGTATAAATAGTAAAATTATAATCATGGAATGGGACATCCCTATTTTCATTGGAGAAATGTTGCAGGGTATGGGCCCCATTGCTTTTGACTTCCTTAGAGCTGTTTAATCTTTATTTTTGATTAGTCAATCACCTTAATGATTATCTGTATTTTTTAATAGTGATTTATGTTTTACTGGTGCACTCTAGTCTGATATCATATGATACGGTGGCACAGAAACAGTTTTGTAAAACAATAACTCAGAGCTACAGATACCGCTGAGCAGAAATTTCCCAGAAGACATTTTTCAGAGAAAATTTCTTAGAATTGTCATTTTCTCATACACAGAAAATGCCAATTTGCAGCACTTTATCCAAATATACTCCAGCATTTTCTGTGGTGGCTGCCTCCCTGTGCCCAATAATGACGCTGCTGTCTGTGGCATTGTGGGGGATGCAAAAATACTGGCTAGGGTTGTTGTTGTAGTAGTATTTGTTTTTTTTTAAACAACAACAACAATGTCATCCAAAAATAGACAAGCAAAACTTAGGAAAACAGAAAGAAGCCAGACAACTGCCTTTGCTAATGGTGGGCCCACTCTGATAAACTGATGCAGAATTTTTCTTCCCCTCTTGTTAGATCATCCCAGTATTTTCTCTCTACAACTGGGTTGAGAATTATGAGAGACCCTTTTCACACACTTCTGGTTACAGGGTTTGCTGTAAACTCTCAGTGTATCAAAGCCTAAGGCAAAGTCTATGTTAGGGACAGAATTACCTGACCATGCCCTTTGCCACTATATTTATTCCACTAATAATTCACAAAGATGCTGTCTGTGAGTTCTCACAATTGTAGTCTCTTTATGAAGCAGCAATTTCACCATCAGGAAATCACTCCCCCCCTTTTTTTAAAAAATAACCCCTTCATTATTTTTCAAGCTCAACACTGTGTGTAGAGAAAGTATTACCTCTATGACGATGCCTCAGGGGATAATTACTCAGGAAACTACAAGCTGACTGTGTTCCAGCAGGTGTATTGCCAGTAGACAATACTGTTTGGTTATTTTGAGATGGGATGCAAAAATACACACCTTGGAGTGGAGGGATTGCATTTCCTAGTCACTTTGCTCTTGTCTTATTTTTCCTCAGCACTTTCTGAGACAAACTGTGATTCCTGATGTAGATATTTTATTGTAAAGGCTCTTGGCTATGCACAATAAAGATTGACTGATGTACTGGTAGATATATGAATGAGATTTAAAGACATGTAGATTTGGGTAGCATCAATCGGTAAACAACATAGTAATTCTATATAATTAGTTGAGGAAAATCCAGGATTTTTCCACCAACCTGTTTTGCTCTATTGCCTGACAAACATAAGTCGATGTATGGAACCTCTATTAGAAAAACCTTACAACTGCACTTCCCTTGCCAGTCTCTTTATTTTGCAGATAACTCCAGGCTATAAAGGTCTTAATTACTAGAGGCATGCATCAGCTCTGTGTACCCTAAATAATGAGGCAAAATGGGGTGATTTGGTTGATGATCTCATATTCCCAAGTCAGATTGCACTGATTTCTTTTCTATGTTTTCTATGCTCTGCTGCCACTTCATCCAACCGTCTGACGATTTTAAGAATTGCATAGTGCAAGCACTCATTGTTAGGCTCAAATTATTGTGCTTCCTGAAGTGAGCTCTGCTTTTTAAACTATACCAAAGTTGTTTGTAACCATAAAGCAAAGGAGCCAACAGGGCTGGTTAAACCATTAGGGAGAGTGAGACTGCCACCTCAGGTGATAGGTTGTGTGAACTACTTCATGGGGGGCACACGTAGCCACCGGAATGAAACAAACCTCTCCGGGCTTCTTACTTATGAAGCACAGCTTGGGGCGTCCATAAATCTTCAGTCCCAGCATGCTTCCAGCGACACATATCAGATGACTATGTGTACACCCACTCAGCAGAGTTTAGCAGAAACGAAGTGGAGCGTTGGTGTGTGCATTCTAAGTATTTGCGTGTCGAGGTCCCCAGGGCCACCCCAATAACTCACACATCACACAGAAAATTTTGTTTAAGGTTTTTGACATAATTTTGGCCACAACTTTATTAAAATACAAAAATGTGAGTGGTTGCTTAGGCATTGGTTGCGACTATCTGCCCCCCCCCCATGGGGAACAGAGTGATATTCTGCACGCCTGCAAAAGTCAGAAAAGGGGAATACACTTGGGGGTAGCGACGGAGTAGGGAACCTGCCCTCAAATGCAACCAGGAGCTCTTGCAATGGCCCAAGCACCCTTGACAGGTGGACAAGCAATAGTTAGCCCCCGATTCCTTTAACAGAATCCCTTGCAGCAGCAGCATTAGAGGGGTAGGCACAGCCAATCCATGCCCCTCAACCAACCAAACCATAAACCAATGCCTAACCGCAACCTTACAAGTTGTGAGGATTTGCTACACAGTAGGCAGAAACCAAATGGCCCCAGCCAATCAGCCAGGTGGACAAAATTCCTACCGGGCCCCTGCCCAAAGAGCAGACGACCCCATGACAGGCATAGCAAGGTCAAAGCGAACAACCCTAAATATAGGGAGGGGGGACGGGCAATCCGATGCATGGGCGAAAAGAGGAAGCCCTAGCCTCATGCAAGGAGTTTTAGCATTTCTGGCTGTCAATCAACAAATGGCAACATTAACTTCTTCCCAACAACAAGGGAAGCCCATTCACATCAGTGGCCAACAATCAATTAGCCCGCCCCCAACTTTGGAGTGTCCTGGCGGCCCCCACTGCAACACGTGCTCTCCATGAAGGAGAACATGCTTTATTAAGCAATATATACAGCACAAAGCAATTATGGCGTTTTTCCTCCTTCTTCTCCGAGAGAGAGAGAAAGTAAGTACAACAGTACAACAGAGCGGAAGAGATAAGTCTGTTCACACACTTTCCAAGCCTAGAAAGTAAACACAGACATGTGATGTAACCATCACACATCCAACAATGGAGGAGTGAAATGCTAACACTTGGCCTGTCCTGCAGTCTCTAAGGCCCCATTCACAACATACATTTAAAGCACTATTGTACAATTTCAACTGTCATGGCTGACCCCAAAGAATCCTGGGAACCATTGCTTGTTAAGGGTGCTGAGAATTCTTAGGAGATTATCATACAACTTTAACAGTCATAGCTTCTTCCAAAGAATTATGGTAACTATCAGAATTGAGGAGCTGAAAGGGAGCTCATTCACTTCATTGAGCTACAACTCCCAGAGTTCTCTGGGAAGAGGGATTGATTGGTAAACAACTCTGAAAATTGTAGCTCTGTGAAAGCTTTGACCCAGAGCTTAAAGGGCCTAATTCACCCCAGGTCCATTTACAACCATAATTCAAAATGTTGGTGCTTACGTTTAAATCCCTATATGGTTTGAGATCTGGACACCTGAGGAAATTTTTACATCTCCAGGCATCCGGAACCTCTTTGGCCTGAGGGCCACACTCTCTTCTGGGTCCTCTTCCAAGAGCCAGAGACAGAAGTGAGCAGAACAAAAAAATGTTGATTTTTACTTTTTACAGTAGACCAGTTTCTATGCACCCTCCTCCCTGTTTTCTATCCAGACAAGCAAAAAACATTATCAGAATTCAAGGACACATTTCAGCTGGTCCAAAACACTCAGAATGTGAAACAGGTCCAATGAGTGGTGTGGCCTGTGGAGAAGGGGCTGTTAGTGTCTGCCAGGGTCCTACTCGAGTGTAGGCTGAACTCCTGACAGGGGCATGGCCAAGTAAGAGATAGGCTTCTTTCTTTCTTTCTTTCTTTCTTTCTTTCTTTCTTTCTTTCTTTCTTTCTTTCTTCTTCTTCTTCTTCTTCTTCTTCTTCTTCTTCTTCTTCTTCTTCTTCTAGCAGATGGGAATTAAATATACTCTAGAATGTTTGGGTGGGAAGAGATAGTCAAGACAATTTCATTATGTTCCCAACTATTATGTTATGTTACCTTAACTATTTAGATCACATCACCAAATGAATTATTCAAGTTCTTGCAGTCTTATTTCAGGTTTGATCTAATCAGAAAAGGATTAACATTTCCCATATCTCCCTAATCCACCTGTCTTCATAATTTCCAAGCTAGGCTGAGTCTGACAGAGAAAAATGTTCAGCAGTTTGAAAGTATGTTAATATAGTAAATATATCTGAAATTAAGGGGTTTTCTGGAGGAATCCTTGTTTGGGTGCCCATTTCTTTTGCAAGAGAAGAGCTATGGCTCAGTGGCTGAGAGCATGCTTTGCATGCAGAAGGTTCCATAGCCACTCCCTGATATCTCTAGTTAGAGCTGAGAAACACCCATTGCTGTGCCAGCTGGGGCTGATGAGAGTTCAAAATATCTGGAGGGTACCAGGTTGATGCAGTCTGGTTTAGGCAACACTGAGGTAGATGAAACAAAAAAAATTCCTTCCAGTAGCACCTTAAAGACCAACTAAGTCAGTTCTTGGTATGAGCTTTCGTGTGCATGCACACTTCTTCAGATACCTGAAGAAGTATCTGAAGAAGTGTGCATGCACACGAAAGCTCATACCAAGAACTGACTTAGTTGGTCTTTAAGGTGCTACTGGAAGGAATTTTTTTTTGTTTTGACTATGGCAGACCAACACGGCTACCTATCTGTAACTGAGGTAGATGGTTTGGCATGGTATAACACGGCTTCCAATGTCCCTAGCCCTACTTAATTTATTTTTTTAAGTCTCTGAATATTAACAACCATCACTAAAACCCTCCAGTGACATTTGTAGGTATATTAGGTATCAGGCTGTTGCTAGAGAATAAAAGTTATGGTGACATCTTTGCTCAATATTCAAGATGGGTGAGCTGCTCCTTGACAAATTATTCCTGCACTGTACTAAGCAATTTGGTTTGATCCATAAAAGCACGTAAATGCATGCTTCATATTAATCACCTTAGATCCCTGGCAGAAAGGAAGGGCTTAATGGTAAGCTTGAGTTTACATGTCATTGGGTCTAGCTAAGGGTTGTTTGACAAAAATGCTTAAGACCATATCTCACAACAGACTGAGACTAGGAAACACTCTTTCAAGTCACTTTAGCACCTGGAAAGTGATCGTCTGAAACAAATATACTAGCAAACTATTGTTTGGTTCCATATTTAGTCATGCTTAGAGTGGACCCATTGAAGTCAATGGAACTTACATTAGTCATGACTAAGGAGTAGCTATATAGTTAATGAATGTTTTGGGCAAATGCCATATGATTTCCAATTTAGTGTTAATTGTCAATAACAATCAAGTGGTCTGGATCCTCCAATTATTCAAATGAATGAAACTCACAAACTTTAACAGCCGTATTTTTACACTAAAGACTCCTAGTTCATCACCCCTCCACTATTCCACATTGTGGAACTATCTTCTTTGATTGCTGCTGGTATTTGAAAAAAGCTCTGGGCAGAGAAGTCTCTATTTCTGACATTAATATTTTCCACAATTCACTTCTGTAACTGTTTGTTGTTGTTGTTTTTTAATGGAGTGCTCACTTGCTCAGCCTATAAAGTGCATTGGAATGCTTGACTATTCAACCAAGAGCAAAAAACTTGACTGGATTTTCAATAGTTTAACTTGAAAAGCTGAGCAGTTGAATTGGCCATGCTGTCTGGGTCCAGCAACATCGGGAGGGCCAGAAGTCACTCAGCCCTTCCATGGGCTGTCATGTGCTAATTCCTTATTTTATCTGCTTTTTACTTTCTCACCTCATTTTATCATCTTGTGTCTAATCAATAACAGATTTGTTATAAATAGGGCTGCTTTTTAATATTTAATATCAATATACATTAATGCTAATGCATTCTTACTAGCATTCTTGTGTTTAATTGTTTGAGGTTTGCATCTGGGGGGGGGGGGAGAACTTTGTTCTGACCCCTTTCAAATGACCTTGCAAAATCTGGCTCCAAGCTGTTACGCTAACATTGGTATAAAAATGGGGAAATAATTTTACTTTACACCCTTGAGAAACAAGAGTGAAAGCAATATTCGGTTTAACTGCCCATATGAATACTTGAAGTTGTTCTGGAGTATTTATGCAGCAGATGAGCATTGCTTGCTGTGAGACAGTTCAGGCATCCCTAATCTGGAGAGACTAGAAGCTTGTTGTATCAACCCTTGTTACAATTTAGCATCTGTAAACATTCTCAGCAATGTTTCAGCTGCAATATTTTAACATCCAAATAAATGAGCGATAAACTATAATAAAAAGAGCTGCCTTTTTAAAAATTTAAACCAGATTTTAAATAGAAGAAACTCACAAAATATAATGCTGATAATCAAACTAAACAACTTTCTGCTATCTGTTCTTAATCCATTTATTTATACATCCAAATCATGTGATGAACACTTATTGAAGGACAAAAAATCATGAATGATGTGAACAGGAAAAAGCATGTTCACAGTGAATAATTTTACCACTCTTGTAGTTTTTACTGTTCACTTTATTCAAGTGCATTACCTTCCACTTGCCTGGTTCAATCTAATTGAATTCTTACAGTTTCTCATGCTAACATCTCTTAAGTTCTTTATTATTATTTCTGTCCTTATGGTCTGCCGGAAATTCAAGGACAGTGTGATTTACATTTTGAGGGGGAGGAATTTCTGCAGGGCTGTTTGAAGTTACCACATAGTATATACTAAAATAATGCCCTAAGGATTGCATTTGAGGAATGGGGAACCAGCGGCTATCCAGATGGACTACAGCCCCCATTTTCTCTGACCATTGGCCATTCTGGCTGAGGCTGGTGGGAGTTGGAGTCCAGGGAGGGCCACACTGCTTGCTGAATGAAAGCAATGCCATGCTTTTTGGCCCACCCTCAACCTTTGTGAATGGAGCCTACATGTGTGGGTTCCTATACGAGCAATCTAATATCAGGAAAATGGAGAATCACACATATCTGATTGGATGTACACACATACTGTAGAACCTTTGTAATAGGACTTTTGAATGATTACAGGGTCATTGGATGTGACCCCTATTTCACGGGTCAACCATGACATTAATTGTACTCAGATGAATAACCAAACCAGGGCTAAAGACAGCTAACAAATCTGGTATAGCATTATTAATTTGTATTGCTTATTTCTTGTCTAACATGATGCTCCCTTTCTGCCATCCTGGAACCCAAGATATTGCAGGTGTAGTTCCAATGAGGTCTCCCATCCAGGCACTAAGCATAAGGCACACCTACTTGGCGTCAGATACCTTCAGATGCTTTATTTATGCTCATCAAAGGCATTCTCACAGTCTGAAGAAGTGATGAATGCAACATTCTTTTTTGAAAAGGTAAATACAGTTCCAAATACAGGTTTTTCTTAAAATTAGCTCCTTGTGTATATACAGTTTTGTTTCTTCTTTAACCCTTCCTTTATTGGTACTGTCATTACACTGCTGTGTTACCGAGAAAGAAATCACATGAGACAAACAAGTTTCAGAAAAAAATAACGTCACCATTTTCATCAAGCTAAGATGGCATATGATGGGCAATGGTAGCTGCTTAGCCTGCCTGTTCTATGTGCCCTGTAAACACTTTGTAATTGTGCAGTGACCAGAAACTGCTACTGGATCAGTGAGCACTTAAGATTCTATTAGTCTTGTCTGGTTCTATTTTATTACCTTTATTATTTGATGAATTGTGTTTGCTGTCCACAGCCATTTAGGGAAAAAAACACAAGGAAAATACTGAGAGGGAGCTATGTTTTAATTTGTTGAAGAAGGCCTCACAAAAAACCCATCAACTTTTTTCCTTTGGTATAAAATAAGAATGCTGAATCCCTGCACTTTCACCAGACTTCTAGTCTCCTGCCTCTGATGTGGCAGGGCCCTAAAGGAGGTGCAATGTATGAAGGACATTTACTACCAACCAAAAAACAGAAATCATGAACCACTGGAAATAGAATTTTACAAATTTCAAATAACTGTATATAATCTACACATTCAAATAGCTGATATATTTATTACATTTTATGCTGTTCTAAAAAGCACTGACTGAGGGGAAAACATCCTTCATTTTAATCTGACAACAACCTTGTGTGGTTTTTGCTGCCACTGTTTATTGGATTACTTAGCCCCCCCCCCCTCACCATAAGGTCCAAGGCTGGGTTACAATAATATAAAAATAAAATATTAAAGTCAATTAAAGTGATTTAGCATCAGGGGAAAAAAAACATATCTCATCCACCAAAGGCGATTGAGCAAGCACCTTGGCTGCATATTACCTGTTGAGAATGAGAGCCTTCTGGCCCCACCCCCTTTGCGGCCTTCCCAAGGATCCACCTCCTCCATCCATGACCACATGTTGGGACTGAATGTTTGCAAGAGGAAACCAGATCTACCTGTGGAGGCTTCTCCACACTGCTTAGAATTCTGCACCACAAAAGCTATAAATTTCAAAAAAACAAAAACAAAACCCACCAAAAACAGCCAGTTCCCCGCTACAGACATTCCACTTGTATAAATCACTTCCTATGAGGCACTTCAAAGCAATTTACCACACACACATACACTACACATATAAAAATAGTTAAAATAAATGCATATAAGAAGACAATTTTATTTTTTAAAAAACCTCAATTATATATAAAACAATTTAAAAAAGAGCAATCATTACATAATGTAGTATATACATAATAGATGCCAAACATCATATATTACATTTCATAATGGAAACAAGGTCTGGTCGGTGTAAATATGCATGTAAATATTGTGTGAAATGGCATAAACAGGATATGATAGGATTGACTTTTCTTGACCAGTCGCTAGACAGTGTGTGTAGGCACATCATTTATTGCTCAAGGAAAGAAACCAAGGAATTCATGATTACTTTCACAATAATGTCACTGTTCCATTGAGAATTATATCTAGTTATACAAAGAGTTATTATTCATAATGTCTCTGTGTTTTATGTTCATATATAAAGTTTTATAAAGGTTTTCCAACAAGGTGCTGGAGGATGCATCATCTTATCTTGCGCAATAAAACTAAAATAAAAATAAAGCAGCAACAGCAACAAACAGAACAGTTTCTGAAATGTCAAACTTGCAATTGCAATGAGACCTGATATTCCAGTGCAGAAAGAAGATAATGATTTTGCACCAGATAAAAAGCCAAAATCGCTTTGGTCATCAAACAAGGAGATAAATAACAGGTTACTCATGAGGTCAATAGCTTGTGTAAGCTTCCATTAGGAAATGGAGCATAAGAGGAGACTATGCATACCTTCCCATTCAGAAGATTCCCCCATCAAATGTGCAGGGGATCTTTTTCTAAAAAATGAATGATTGTACATAAGAATGGAGGGCATTCCGATAGCTATTGTTAATCTGGGTTCAATAAAAATAAACATCCTGAAGTATATAATAATATGCTGCTTGCTTAGTGCTGTGTTGTTGTTCTTTTCTCTCCCAATTTTGTGTTAGTGACCACAGAACACAAAATTACCCACCTACTTCTCACTCTCTTTTCAGAACATAGCTCCTGCAATATTATGTTATTTAAGAAAGGCCATCACCAACTTTAAAAGGTGTGCAGGATGGTGTTTCTCCATAATGTCCCTGGGGAGCAAGTGCTATATTTAATAATAGCATGCCTCTTGATCTAAGGCTGTACACAAAACAACACAATTGCTGATATAGTCTGCTTGTCAAGAAATGTGGAGCAAATGCATGAATTCTGCTCAGGTTATGTTTCAAAATGGGGAGGAAGACTTGCTCAAACTTCATGCTGTGTTAATAGATCCCATTGCAACAGAGGAGACAGGAAGCTGCCTTATATAGAATCAGACCATTGGTCCATGTTGTTCCATATTGTATTCAGTGACTGGGAGGGATTGAGATGGAGATGGGAGCTGGCAAGGCAGGGAAGGGTAGGGCAGGATTGCTTACCTGCCATCCCAACACTGGGATCACTGGGAAACTAGACATGGGATTGGAAATCTGCCAATCTCATTTTTTCCCAGTCTTAAATTCCATTCTCTGCATTTCCACATCAGCCTGTGATCATACACCTTTTATTTTTGAGCAATTTTGCCCAACATACACATTTTTGCAAAGCCGTATTCTTGGCTGAGAGAATACCTGGGTGAAATCCATCTGAAATCTTCTCTGAGTTTCCTTGGAGCAAGTGTGGGGTAAAAGTACAAGACAAAATAAGGTCTTGTGAGGTTTGTTATCCAAACTGGAGAGCACTGGGTGGATTCTGTATAAGGCTATGGGACTTTGAACACAGACTATCGATGAAAAAAAGGCACCTCCCATGGAATACAAGAGAGACAATATGGCTGAAACTTAGCAGCTTTATTTTGACCATCAAGAATCAGTGATCAGAAGAAATACGTGCTTTACTGTAGGATAAAGAGAGACAAGGATTAATCCCCTGATCTCAGGAGCACATCTTGAGTTGGAGATACAAGGAGCTAGATCAAACTCTCTCTTACCAATCCCAAAACATGGAGCAGTGTAAAATAAAAGAATGGGACGCAGGTGGCGCTGTGGGTTAAAGCCTCAGTGCCTAGGACTTGCCGATTGAAAGGTCGGCGGTTCGAATCCCTGCGGCGGGGTGCGCTCCCGCTGCTCGGTCCCAGCGCCTGCCAACCTAGCAGTTCGAAAGCACCTCCGGGTGCAAGTAGATAAATAGGGACCGCTTACCAGCGGGAAGGTAAACGGCGTTTCCGTGTGCAGCTCTGGCTCACCAGATGCAGCTTTGTCACACTGGCCACGTGACCCGGAAGTGTCTCCGGACAGCGCTGGCCCCCGGCCTCTTGAGTGAGATGGGCGCACAACCCCAGAGTCTGTCAAGACTGGCCCGTACGGGCAGGGGTACCTTTACCTTTACCTTTAAAATAAAAGAAAACTGAGTACAGAGAGAATGATGGGGACAAACCAAGAGGAGAACGTGGAGGTGAAACAGATAGAAACTGAGAGATGGAGAGAAAGATATTGGCCAGCTTTGAACCTGCATTTTCTCAAACACTTTTCATACCCCTCTATTTTCAGAATGTACAGCGCTGTTTGGGAGCTGCCCTTTAGAAAGTCTGAATTATTTTCTTTTTAAAAGACCTTGATACAATAGAATCTCTGAAGTAGGGTTTTCTTTAATGTCCCACAGGCCATATGCCTATCAACATCGTGAATCTGGATAGGGAGTCCCAATTTGGACTTGTCTGCAAGAGAAATCTGTTGGATCTATTGATTCTGACAGTTGTATTGGGTATTTTACAAACTACTAGCTGGCTTTGTTCAAAGAGTTTCTCCTGCTTGATCTTTCTCCTGAATCAGGTCAACTGAACTGAAAGTGACAGTTCTGTTTACTGATCTTATTTAGGGAATTGGGATGCCAAGTCCTATTTCAGTGATTTCAGAGTGAATTGTTGTTGGAGAAGTAATGCAATCTGAAACAAGACAAAGTGCACACAGATTTTATTCTGTTGCACACAGTCTTATAAGACGAGTACTAATAATATTTATGTTATCACTACCACAAATGATAATAAATTTTGCATACATTTAAATTTTCAATATTGTCCATTTCCTTAATTCTCTTGTGGCTCCCAAACAGGGAAGTTAGACAAACAGCACAATTCTCTACTCAGAAGTCTCTTTGAGTTCAATGGCAGATATAGGATTGTAGCCAAAGTTGATTGATTGATTGATTGATTGATTGACTGATTGGTTGGTTGGTTGGTTGGTTGGTTGATTATTTCTCAGTGGTATATAAAAAACTGAAGCAACGAAACAAAACTATTACAAAATACACAATTGCATATGGTTAATACAAAGTTACCAATATATAATTTTTTTTAAAAAATCAATCATTTTTCTTCTGACATACCCCCAATTTCAGTCTCCAGGTGTCCAAACAAACTCTCAACTCACATGCAAAAGTCTCACAGTGAGAAGAGTTGCTGGAAACAGTGGACATCATTCTAGTCTCTCACTCTAGGCTTGCTTTTATGGGCAGGCCCAGGGTGGATGCTAGTTCCTCAGGCTGCCCACAGCTGCACTTTCCACACGCAGTTCCGGGTACAGCAGGTTTGCTGAGTTTCCCAGGGGGTCCAGAGGATGGGAAAGGAGCCCGCCTTGCTCACAGCTCTTTCTTCACCCTCTGTCCTCTCCTCCTCCTCCAGCTGCCATTATGAGTGATACATATTCCTATACTTTTAATGGGCAAAAAGCAAAATATTTCAGCACCATAAAAAGAGGTCATACTATAAGAATCATTTTTAATTAATCAGGAATGAAATGTACAGTGCTTCATGTGATATGGGATTTTGAAAGGGGTGGGGTGGGGTGGGGGGCCACCAGTGGCGCATTGGAAGATGGCCGACAATAACATCTCTCCGACCCACACGAGGTAATTAAGAGGCTGCTATGGGAAGTATGCAGTCCCCCCCCAAGGATATGGGGGGAACTGCCTTGCCAGCGGTGGCCACAATGCACTCCCAGATTCGAGAGAAGGGGGTGCGCCGGTCACTTGGCTCAGCCCTCGGTGTGGTCGGCTCTTCCCGGACGCCATCTCCAATCTGCGCGTGCTGGTTTGCTTTAACATGAAAATATAATTGGAAATATATAATTGGAAGATGTTAAAGCACATACGTCAAGCAAAGGTCGGGAGATAGACTGCTGATTAATGGATCTCTGGGATCAGAGCAGCGGGCGAAGACAAATAAATCAAGAGATGAAGCGCCATTAAGAGATGGGTATGTTTGGAGCTAATAAGGTGGGGTGGAGGAAAAAACTTTTCTTTCTTTGTCTTATATGAGCATAAATAACCCTCCACCCCAAAGAAAAACGAACCAGCGTATTTTACTACACAAGCAGGAATCTAAAAACTGTGTGGGATGAATTAATGATGAATGAAGAGAGGAATGGTAAAGATCGGAGAATGGAAAAATTTTATGACGCAGTTTTAAAATGGCGTCTCGCAATGGCAGAGCCCTCTAGGAGATATTTTACAAGCCTGGGAAAACTAAAGGGCAGACCGGAGATAAATTTTCGAAGGAGGAGTGGAATGGCGACTGTCCCTATGAGATATGACTTGTGGAGTGTGTAAAACCCACACAGACGATGTTTGTTCTTAACCTGCCTGTGAAGATTATCAGAGATCGCAAAGAAAGGAATATATGACAACAACAAGAAGATGAAGAAAGTAAAAAAGAGACTATCTGGATAGAACTGGATAGAACTGTTTAATGAAAGCAGTAATAGAAGTGATGTTTGGATTCTCGTCCGGAGCTTGATGTATGGGTACCCCCAACAAAATTGAAAAATTTGGCTGTATAATTTGGAATCAATGTGATATTGAAATAATGTGATATGATTGGCCTGTTAATAAAAATTATGTTAAAAAAAAAAGAAAGGGGTGGTGAGGGACTATGGCTTTCTGCTTTGGGAAATAAATTACTCATACCAGTACAGTGGTACCTCAGGTTACAAACGCTTCAGGTTACATACGCTTCAGGTTACAGACTCCGCTAACCCAGAAATAGTACCTCAGGTTAAGAACTTTGCTTCAGGATGAGAACAGAAATCATGCTCCGGCGGCGCAGCGGCAGCGGGAGGCCCCATTAGCTAAAGTGGTGCTTCAGGTTAAGAACAGTTTCAGGTTAAGAACGGACCTCTGGAACAAATTAAGTTCTTAACCCGAGCTACCACTGTAATAGAAAAGGTAGATAGGAGGAGAAGCTGCCCTAGCCACAGGTTGTACTTGGTTTTCTGAGAAACACATAAATCAGCAGAGGTTTTTGTTATTGTTGTGATAAATATACAAGAAAAATAAGTGAATGAAGATAAATATCTATACAGATATGAGAAAAGAAAGGTCAGAAATAAGTAAATGCATGATTACTTAGCTAAGCAGAACACCCCCAACAGTTAAATCAGTCTTTAAATTGCTAAATTGAAATCTCCAATACAGTATATGGATAACATCTTGTTTCTTATTGTAGTAGCACATTAAGAAATTACTCCATTTTTCAATGAGTTGATTATCTAGTTATTTACTGTCTCTGACTCTTGCAACATCAGACAGCTTAACCATTGGGAGCTTTGATTGGGGAGCCGCCCAGAGTGGCTGGGGAAACTCAGCCAGATGGGTGTGGTATAAAAAATAAATTATTATTTTTATTATATTCTTAGCCAACTTCCAATACAAGCACCCCACCTCCAACCCCCAGAATGCAACAAATAGCTTTAGATGCTGCTGTTGGCACATATGTTACTAGTTCTGTATCTAATGATATTACTCTATCATTGACATAGCTATTTGTAAATTCTGGAAAACTGTTTCTGAGATCAAGGAGCAGGTATTTGTTTACGTTTGGATATAAGTGGACACCATTATTTTTTTGTTTTCTCCAATAATTTTTATTGCTTTTCATGTAAATACAAGAACAACATATGACTACACTACAGTAACTTGTCCAGTGGTACAGTCTCATATGCAGTATATGGTACACAAGCAATACATTTATTTGTGCATTATCAATTCAAGTATCCTCTCCAGAAATTTTTGTGTTGTGGGTAGAATAAAAGTATTTTCTGTATTATTTATAAAGGAATGGAGAGGAAACCAAGTCTTGTTAAAAGTGTCTATCCTTGAAGTGCCTTTAATTACAATTTTTAACCAAGAGGGTGGACTTAACCTTTCAAAGTGTCACATATTTTAACCACTGATTTCAAAACTGCAATGATATTCTGGTTTCCTGGAATTCCCAAGCAAGGCTTGGTGTGAGGCTGCAAGTGCAAAATAGAGAGGATTTCATCAGTTTTGAAAGCAGATATGGGAACAGTGCATCACACATGAAACTGCTAATCAAAGAGGCAACTTATGGGAAATGGTGCTAGTGCATAAATCTTCCAGTGTGATCCTGAAAGATAATGAAAAAATAAAATGGTTGTGGTTGTTGTGATTGTCACTGATTTTTTTTCATTTCCTCCCTCTTCTTTCTCACCAGATGATCATGCCTACTGTAAAAGTGGAAGAAAGGGGTCAGGAGATGGCTGTATGTCTAATTATTTACATATAATTCCAGTTTACTATACAAATGCTACCTGCAGTAAATTAAAAGGAAAAGTGTGCCATGCCTCCATTTTGTTGCCTTTTGTTACCCTTCCACTAATTTTTAGCCACTGTCTAGATATTCAAATCTAAAATAAATGAACATAATAAATGCATTCTAGATTCAGGGAGATAGCTGTGTTGGTCTGACGCAGACAAAATAAATAAATAAAAAATAATAATAAAGTCCTTAGAGAACAACTAAAGTTAGTTCTGGTTATAAGCTTTCGTGTGCATGCACACTTCTTCAGATATACTGAAACAGAAGTCACCTGACCCTTATATATAGTGGAAGGGTGGGGTGGGGTTTTTCTCAGAAGGGTAGTAGGAGATGGGTGATTGACACAATGGGTATGGTAAACCTGTTGATGACTGTTAACAACTGCAATTAGTCCTACAGGAAAAAAGCAAGGGATAGTATGCAGATGACCAAAAATAGCTTTGGCATATGTAATGAGACACACGTAATGGGACATATCTTGTCTCATTACATATGCTAATTTGGTAATCTGCGTACTACCCCTTGCTTATCCCCATAGGACTAATTGCAGTCGTTAACAGTACCCATTGAATCAATCACCCATCTCCCACTACACTTCTGAGAAAAACCCCACACCACCCTCCCACTATATATAATGGAGTGGTGATTTCTGTTTCAGTGTATGTGAAGAACTGTGCATGTACACGAAAGCTTATACCCAGAACTAATTTAGCTGGTCTCTAAGGTGCTACTGGACATTCCCCCCCCCCATTTTTTAAAAATAATAAATGCATATAATAGAACTGAATGATTAAGCAATCAAAGCTTTTCTTCTGGGTCTGCTGAGATTTACAAAATCATTTCTTCAGACTCCCCTGGAATGTGGTTGGCTGGTAGGGAAGGGGGTGGGGAGAGATAATAGCCCTTTTCTGCCATCAAAGAAGTGTGCACAAAGATTCCATCTACATTTTACACAGCTTGATGAAAATGCATTATAACCTCTGTCTCAAAGGAGAGGCAAAGTGAAACAGCTTAGAATAACCCATCAATAACAATGGGAAACAGCCACATGCCATTAAAGGGGCCAAGATAACTGTAACAATGTAATATAATAAGTTGTAGCATCTGTAAGGAGTATTCTTCTGGCAACGGAAGACCATCATTCACTCAGCATCTTAGCTCACTCAGCAGGCAATTAAGGACATTTCAATTGCTGGATAAGAGAAATATTGCTATCTTCCATGTGAAGTTTGCAATGAAATATGTAAGCAACATTCCCAGGGTGCTTCCAGGCTCAAAGGCTGGATGCTTGAGCAAGCGATTATACTCATTTGTGCAGGAAGGAGACCAGCAGAACTGAGACAGGTGAAAAAGGTGGTCTCTCTTTCACAACCTGTGTCAATTGTGGCACCCTTTTCCTTGTAGTTTAGTGCTACAGGAAAGAACAGAGCATGAAAAAACCCTATAAGCTGCACAGTCCTTGAAATGTTAGCCGTTCAAATTATATGCATAATTACATGTAATAGTAAGACACATTTTAGTACTTCCCTTTGGTAGGATTATTTTATATTCTGAAAAATGGACACCTCTGGGATATGTGTGTTGGACATTTATTATTTGTTAATTGAGATATTGATATACCACCCGTTGCCAAAATGCCATAGGGTGGTTTACAGCATAATAAACAACACAATAATCATGCAATGCAGGAACTTTTTTTAAAAAAACAACCAATTATTGCAATACAACTCATAACAAAAGCAACAATAACAAACTATTCATACATTAGTTCACACTCAGGGGACTACACAGCTCAGTCCTACCTATTCCCATCTACTCACTTACCAGGTGCACTCCCTACTGATCACTTTTTTTTGGAGAGGGGATAAGTTGAGATGGTGTTGCCAATGTTTTTGATCAATCACAAGGAACGGACTCCTGGAAAGCATTCTGTTCAAAAAGCAAGGTACTATTGTAAAGGCACCAATCTAAGGGGCCCAGGTCTCTTCATCCCCCCAATAAAATATTGGAGGGAGGCAATGTTCAAAACAATCAGTTGCAGGAGAGGCTGAGTGTGGCGCCAAAAGCATAGTGTAGCTTCTGTGGCTGGTGATTCCTCCTCCTCCTCCTCCTCCTGCTGCTGCTGCTGTCGCAGAGGAAAAGGATGGGGAAACAGCCCTGGGCCAGTGGCAGCGGCAGGAGAAGGAGGCTAAGTTCCACAGAGGAGCCGCCCAACATTGAAGCCGCACTGCTACTGCATTCGGCTCCACCCCTGACTCCCCCCAGTGTGCCTGTGTCATAGGCATGTCATGCATGCATCATTGTGCCCCCATCTTCTGCTCAAGCTGGCGCCTCCAATTCCTGGGGTCAATGTGTTACAGTTACAACAAAATACAGACATAGCCAATGGGATTTTGTTTGATGCAAAACAGGTTCTGGCATTGCTTGTCCATCTGCTTACCCTGTGGCTAATATTCAGGATGGGGCAGGCAGAAATGATACAACTTGTTCTCTTAGTTGTAATAGTTCTCTGCTTTATTCTCATTGTTGGCACGGTTATTTTCTTTAACAGCTTTAGGCAACTGCTATGGCACTTGAAATCTCTGCTGTGCTACACAGGAACAATGCTAACTCTCTCCCTTCTGTCTTTCTTCTCCCCTCTTTAAAAAATAGCAAAAATGCTTTATCAGAATTTCTAATCTTTCCTCGATGGATAATATCTATGCATATGAAACTTTCCATATGTAGAATTGTTTTGTAAAAAGCTTCCTGCATCTCTCTCTCTCTCTCTCTCTCTCTCTCTCTCTCTCTCTCTCTCTGCATTCTACTGAATTCGTTTCCTAGCTGCAGGTACATCATGCATACAATCAACATTTCTTTTTGTGGTGGCGGGGTCACAACTGCATCAGTTGGCCCTGCCCCAACCATCGCACATGCTTCTGACTTTATGGATAGAGGCTAAGTGCACATCAGCTCTGTTCAGATGGTTAGATGTACATGCCATGCTTGGAATGGGGCCAGACATGTGCAAGCTCCAACCTTAAAAGGTGTGTGTCACACTATTTGTACAGGGGTTAATTCTCAGCTCCTTAGGAAGATGGCTGCCCCCATCACTTGCTGCCTGTAACTGCCTCGTCCTTCCCTCCATTGTCTCATGCTAAACCAAGCCTGAATCATCAACAGACTCACCCAGAATCTGTTTTAAGCCTTTTAAGGGAAGCGTCCCCCCTTTCACCCACAAAGGTTTCCATTGAGATGAAAATAATAGTGTCAAGAAGGAGATTTTTGTCTGGACTGTTGCACGGCACTGGCTTCCCTATGGTTACTTTTAAACATAGAGTTACAAGTCAATGAAGACATATTCAGAGTGAACCCATTGCAATCAGTGGCTTTAAGTTAGTTGTATCTATTGATTTCAATGGGTCTACTGTATGACTTAGTCTAGGGTTGGGGAACCCCTTTCAGCCCTTCTGGGCAGCCACCCAGAGATCACAGGCTAAGCATGGCTAAGACAAGAGACAAAAGTGGGCAGAACAATGAAAGTGAATTTTACCTCTATACAGTAAGCTAGCTTCTACAAAAACTCACCCCCCCCCAAGCCCTGTCTTTTAAATAGATAATAAATCACAGCTTTGGAAGCACCTAACATTTGAGGAGCATTAATCCTAGTCCTGTAGAGCCACCCTATAAAGAAACCTCACTTGCATTGGGGGTGGGGAGAATCTTTGTTTTGAGATCCCTCCAGTGTTTGTCTTCCAAATGCGTCTCGAGCAATTTAGCTGTGTTAGTTGATTTCCCACTCACCATCATTTTGTATGCAAGCATATGACAAATCAATCACATCAGCTTGCCAGGGAATAGAGATGTTTCTGTGTAATGCTTGCATGCTTCATAAAACCGTTTGTGTCATTAAGGTGAATAAACAGGAACAGCAGGAACATCGGTTGCAGCAAACAAAATGTCATCCTCGAAACATGGAAATGAGAGGATCTGAATGCTGCGACAAAGAGCAACTTATGGCTCATTCCAAACAGAGAAAACAAATGGTGATAATTGACTTGGACAGTAGCATTGTCCGGATAGAAACCAGGAAGGCCTTGGCATTTTGTGTCTGATTGTACGCAACAAGATGAACAGTACACGTGTCAATCTTACCCCTTGCTCAGCTGGGGTGATCCTGCCCACTTTCATTCATTTTTATGTGGGTTTACTCCTTTTCCACATTAAATAGTGAGGATCCAATTTCCACACTTAGACTGAAACCATCACATTAATATATGACACTTCTAATGCTGGCTCCAGGTTCATAGGCCTTTGGACAAGATGTCCTCAGTATCTTTGAGTGGGTCAAATTCTTCCCAGACACTACAACCATCCAGTATTCTTTAGGAAAGCCATGGCTGTTTCAGGTAGCATTATGGCTGACAACATCAACTCTGCCATGTAAGAATCCTTTGCAGTGCCTGGGCAGTCAGGTATCCATAGCAGTGACTAGAGGAGGAAGGACTGCTGAGAGGAGCGCAGAGAGAAGAAACGGTGTGGTGCATTTGCAGCAGCACAAACAGACACCTGCTTTTGCCCCAGCTGCAACAAAACATGTCTCTCCTGTATTGGTCTCTACAGCCACGGCAAGTGCTGAAAATTAGATTTCCGAAAAGTAGATTCCGCCTCCAAAGGCACACTTCTCCATTGCCTCCCGAGACAGACAGATTGCAACAACATCATCAACAACAATACTACCTAAATGTGTAGTGCAGATGGGGCTTGACTGATGGAGATGCTCCAGGGATTCAGGCTGGACTCTTTGCCAGACCAACTTTGAGATAGTAGGGAATGATAGTAGTCGGACGTTTTACATTCAAAGCATGGCTCTTCAAATGAGCTGTGGCCGTACCCCAATTCATGGTTTTAAAATACTTGAAACTTGTTCACTTTCCCATCTCTCTGCTCTGTCCTAGTACAGATGGACCTCTTGGGAATCACATTTAAACATAGCAAGCCTTCAGATTTCATTACCACTTCCTTCATTATTGTGCCTTGAGGTGCTATAAATAACACATGGCTAATTTGTGAGTGTGGCATGTTCAAGCAAATGTGTATTTTAATCAGGGCACCTTCTGACATTTGGTAATTGGTTTACAGATTTGTTATATAATTTCATGATTATTAACTTTGCCAGTGGGGGAAAGCTGGACTAAATTCAAGAGTGAGCTACAGCTATGAAACTCTACAGAAATCAGCAGAATTCGAAAAGTATAATTCAAGCAGACATTTGCTTTATCATCATGTACATATTTTGCTCAGTCTCTGAGTAACAACCCATAATGTCAGCCCATTTCCAGGACAAACTTCCATTCAGGGAATGGGACTTCCCATTCCCCTTCTTCCCTCTGCAGCATTCCCCAGCACTTCAGAACTGTGATCCAAAGGATTCACACGCACACACACCCCGAGCAGATTTGGGAGGTGCAGATGGGAGGAGAAATGAAAGTCCCATTGCATGAACAGAAATAACTGAATATTATTTTCAGCTTTCAGTCTTGTTTCACTGAGCAGACAACTTTTGCAAACTATGGGATTTGTTATTTCTCTGCTGACAAATACTTATTAGGGCAGATGAAAATAGGTGCCCCAATTCACCACCCCATTTGCAAATGACACTTTGGAGATAGTCATTGGCATAAAAAGGGAAGCCTGTACAATGACATAATTGAATCATGCTATTTATAGACCATCCATTGACCAAAGGCCTCTGTATCTTTCCAAAAGCCATTTATATGTAGGGTGAAGTGCCTTTAAAGGGGACCCAGCTGTATATGCATAGGTGGTCTCAGTGATTGGGAAGCCTGGTTGTGCAGGATTCCAAGTCCCGGGGACAGCCTGTGTGCATAGAGTAGGATCTGATTTGCAGATGTTTTCCCCAAAATGTGGCCAGCAGGTGACTTGATGGCAAGGATTGGGTGGGACCAGTAGGTGTGGCTTTCCCCACTTTACAATATATGGAGGAGAATGTTCAAGTGTGCAGGTCCTTGCATTTGTTTTAAATAGGTCATAAAGAGAACCCAAGCTTCTAGACTAAAACATGCAGCACTCATTCTAAAGCAGGTATGACAAGACCTTTGACCCTCCAGGTGCTGCTGAAGTACACCTCCTATCATCCCTGGTCATGGCCCATGTTTTGCTAGGACTGATGGGAGATGTAGTTCAGCAACACCTGGAGAGTCAAAGGCTCCCCATCTATCTAACAATAAGTGAAATGTGTGGGTGTGGGTGAGGCAGACATAATACCCACTTTACCATTTTAGATGTAGGGGCCTCTTTGCCTGTTCAAATATTTCTTGGTTTTTTTGTTTTTGTTTTTGTTTTCATCTACCACATAGAGAAAGATGTCAAGGATAAGCGTCCTCATGTCTCTAACATGCTAATTTCTGCATGTAAATTTCTGACATGAGGGAACATTCAATTATGCACCACCTCCTTGTATTCTGAAATAGTGTCATCTTGTGAGGACTATATAACTCCAGTTAAAGCCGTTCTGTTGCAGCCATTGAAACTGTTGGGTTGGTATTCACTAGATTCATTTATATGTCAAGTCTGGCCATAAATAAGACCTTTCGCAGTAAAATACCTTATTGAAAGTAACCCCAAACCACTTTGATGCTGGTGAGAAGAGCAGCCAAACTACAGTAGTTCTCCAACTTTTTGCAGACACTCCAGAATAATTGAAACATCTGACAGAAAAGAATAGGTGAGGGCAATGATGATTGATCCATGTCTTTAAGAAAAAAATTGAATCCATATTTCCACCAGGGGGTTCAGACAGCAATATATTCATCACAAGAAAAACCCCACAACTGCTCAGCCTTTGCGGCATTAAAAAAAGCTGCTCGCTTCAGGAATTTACAGCTATCGAGCAAGATTCATACCCTCTTTCTTCATTTATTGGAAACAAATCTCTCACAACTGAATAAATATATATATATATACATTTAAATTCTAGTTCCAAGTGGTGCTGAGAAGATACATGTTTTCTGCCTCTCTCTCTCTCTCTCTCTCTCTCTCTCTCTCTCTCTCTCTCATCCACCCCATCTTCCTCTTTCCTCTGCCTTCCCTCCCTGCCCACCCACCCACAGAGAGAGAATAGGAAAGATGTCAAAACTGAAACACTGAAGTTGTTGTCTCTCATGCATATAATAGGATATATGTATGTGTTTGAGATAAGAGGAATGAAGGTTGAGTGGTTAATGCACATATCAACTGGCCATTGTACACATTCACCAGGCCTCACTTCCAACTTCCCTCTCAATTCATGAGACAACTCAACAATTCACTCTGTGAACAGTGGCATATTTATAAGAGCTTCATACCTGAAACATGATTAGTACACCTTAATAAATTATTTTCCTAGCACCTGTTGAGAGTTCTTTACTCTGGAATACCCCCCCACCCCACCATGTTCAATAGGGCTTACTTACAAGTAAATGTTAATAGGACTGCAACTAAAACCCCAGTTAGGGCTGTAATTCAATTCACACTTACTTGGGTGCTTACTTGACAATGCCCGATTTAATGCAACGAGTTTGTACAGGTGAATAGTCATGGTTTGGGCCCTACTGAAAATCTGTTATGCAGCTTTTTCTCCTGTTCTAAATGTGTGTAGCAGCAACTTGTGCTAAGTCTTTTTTCCCCCTTGTCATATGGTTTTATTTATCAGCGGCTTTGGCATCTGCTATAAGAGGTTTATTTTTGTCTTTGCGAATTCATGATAGTAGCAGAGCAATTCATTATTTCCCCACCAAGGAATAGACCGTTGTCAATTTATCCTTGTTCTGGGGTCTTAGTGTCCACTCTTATTGCAATTTCCATTGCAATCAATTTAGGATTGGTTGCTGTAGCAAGGGCATGACCTTGGTTGTACCGCGAGTATGTACACTCTTCATAGATAAGGTGGGGGAACAAAGCTCAGCTATCTTTAATACATTGGATTTATTTAGGCATCCGCAGGTCTCATCTCATTGCACAGTGGATGAAAGAACAGAATGTTCCACAATTGTGGATTTTTAAAAATGTTAGTTGCTCTATAAATGCTTATTGATGGGCAGCACATAAATTATTCATCTGGTCCGTGAACCCACATCTTGGCTGTGAGTCGTGGAAGATCTGCTCTCTGACTTGCTTACTTTTTTCCACCTGACCTTGGAGGGTTGGGCTCTGACTGACTCCAGGATCCTTGTCCATCGTGGTTGCTAAAAGTGACTGGGGAGGGTTGAAGACTTGGACAATGGAGATACTACATGCTTCCTTGAGAGATATTGTGGTCCTGCTTGCTCTTAAGAATGCAGTAGTGAGGCCCTTACGGGGGGGGGGGATCTAGCTTGTATCCAATAAACTTTGATAACTACCATTCATCATTATTTTGGACAAGGTTTTGATGAGAGTAGTGGCCTCTTAGATCCAGGTGGAGGAAAAAGATTATTCAGATCCATTCTGATCTGGGTTCTGGAGCAGTTTTAGAATGATGGCAGCCTTAATCACTCAACTGCAGGGGTTCTTAACCTGTGATCTTCAGGGTGTGTGTGAACCAGATACAACCCCCCCAAAAAAAAACCCACCCTCAATGCAATAAAATAAATTATATGCAAAATGTTGTGTGTATGTGTTATGTGCATATTTTTTTTCTGGGAAGTGGGAAGTAGCTTCTATCAGTTTTTCCAAAGGGTCCTTGACCTCCAAAAAGTTAAGAACCCCTGTTCTAGTGAATGACATACAGCTCAGTGATGCTTTACATACAGAATATCTCAGGTTCAATCCCTGGAATCTCTAGATATAGCTAGGAGAGACCATTGTCTGAAAACCCAGTGAGCCACAGTCAATTAGTATAGACAATACTGAGCTTGATGGAACAATGGCATGACTCATTGCAAGGCTGTTTCCAATTACCTATGTTCTTTTCCATTCTTTTATCATGATTCCCTCAGTAACATACATAAAATGCAAAGCCGAGATGCTGAACAAATGCAATCTGAATTCTGCTGTCAGATCTGAATCACTACCTTCAGCAAAACTAGGCCTGTTGTGCTTCATATATCAACATGACAATTCTCCAAAACTAATCATGCAACAGTTTCTTCCAAATAGATGTGGGAAGAAGGTTCTGGGGGAAAAGACACAATTGCGGTAGTGGTGTAGTCCCTGTGCGAGGGGACAGAAGGAAAAGAGGATGTCCATTCTGTAGGGACAAGTGAAGAGGAATGCTCTCTGCTTCAGCGGCTAGAGTGCCAGATGCCAGCTACAGCTGGACAAAAAGACCCTCTGGTCTAAAGAAAGAGTCTCTTGGCAGTATAATTTGAGGATAATTGGTTCTCCAATGAACATGTTTCATATGCTATTAGCTAGTTTGTAAAATGTTGCACATGGACACAAATGATTGGTTTCCCAGCACCTGTTTTCTTGTCGTTCATTTATTTGTTTTGTTAGCCTAAAAGTTTTGTTCTCTAAGTGGGCGGGGTTGTAATTCTGATAAAGTTTGGCTTGTTAAATGTTCGTTAATATCAATTTGGCTCAAAGTCTTTTTGTGGTCTTACAAAATTCAATTCATGAATACCCACAGGTCCTGCTTTGCAAACAAACCCTGAAAATTGTTTATTGAGCAAGGTTCACATAATGAGTCAATGATTCTCATTGATTCCTATGGGGAAATTTCTAATGCATTCCTGACCAATAAATATATGATGCTTACAGTGAAGCTTGGGTACTAATTCTTTGTATTCAGGTAAGTGAATTTTCACGTAGCAAGCACCCACGTGTGTATATATGCGTTCCTAATTATTTATAATGATGGGGTTTTTTTGGGGGGGTATTGTTTTTTCTGAATTTTAGCTTGTTTAGAACAACTTTCAAAAGACTATCATAATGCCTTATTCCCATCTCCCTGACCATTGGCTGGCTGGTTGGGGCTGATGACAATTTCAGTCTAAAACATGTGGAGGGCAGCAGGTCGTTGAAGGCTGGTTGAGAATATTGGATTTGTGTGTTTTTGGTTTTTTTTAAAAAATGATGTTATTGGTGCTTCTTTATTATTTGCTTTATTATTTGCTTTACATTGTTTAATATATTTTTAATCTTTTGTTGGAAGCCACCCAGAATGGCTGGGGAAACTCAGCCAGATGGGCGGGGTAGAAATAAATTTATTAATTTATTTTATTTTTAATCTATGCTATATGCCTCAAGAGGTCCGGACGGTGGCAACATGAGAACGGACCTTCTCGGCAGTGGCTCCCTGTCTATGGAATGCTCTCCCCAGGGAAGTTCGCCTGGTGCCTTCATTATACAACTTTAGGCGCCAAGCAAAAACGTTTCTTTTTAACCAGGCCTTTGGTTGATCTTATTGACATCCAACACCCTTTTATAATGTGGCTTTTTTGGGGGGGGGTAATTGAGTTACTGCTTTTGGTTTGATTTTATATGTTGTGGTCTTGTTGTGAACCGCCCTGAGACCTCTAGGTATAGGGCAGTGTATAAGTTGAATCATATTATTATTACTACTACTACTACTACTACTACTACTAATACAGTATTAAGTATTTTGAATTGTGTATGTTGTATTCTCATATGTATATGTTTAAATAGTCTCCTGGCAAATAACTCACTGTTCAAAATACATTGGGATTGAGATGTGCTCCTTAAGAACATGAGAAGAAAACCCACCCCTACCTATCTCACATTGGTCAGAATATCCCATATTCTGTTGTGCAAATGTAGGTGGCATCTGATGCCTCGTGTCCAAATCAACACCACCTCCAGTTGTTAAATGTGGTTGCCAATCCGGCATGATAATCCACATGAAGGAGTTGCCTCCCTTGTTGGATCAGAGCACATGTTGTTATCCACCTAGCATGAATGTCTGCTAGGTGACTGCGGATGAGTAAAAACATATTATACAAGAAACGTCATGTTTTTCAGCATTAGTTGTGAAGCGGCAGCACAGGTGGAACAGCGACAGCAATATTAATCTATCATCCCAGGATGACAGCAAAAGTACAAAAACAATTGATTTTTTATTAACATCTTTAGAATCTGTAATAAATCACTATCTGGTGGAAAAGTGACGTATTTTCTTCCTCTTACGGTCCTGGCATTTTGTAATCAGCTTATATGAAGTATTCCATTTTCTCCAAGCTAGATTATCTGGTTTGTATGTGTCACATTTTGTGGATTCATATGAAGAATGAAAACTATTAGCGTGAAATTGTTTGTTTATTTATTTATTCCCAGTGTTATTATACACACATTTATTTAAGCAAAAAACCCTTCAACATTTATTTAAAATACTGATCCTAGAATAAAATACGGATCCTCTGATCCTAGAAACATAGGAAGTTGCCTTTTTCCTAGTCAGACCATTGGCCTATCTAGTATTGGTCCAGTATTATCTTCACTAATTACCAATGACTCTCCAGAGTGTCAGAAAGGGAGTCTTTCCTAGCCCTACCTAAAGATGCCTGGGATTGAACTCAGCACCTTTTGCATACAGATTACAAAATCCCAGAATTGTAGAGTTGGAAGGTACATCAAGGGTCCACTAGTCCAATCCCCGGCAATGCGGGAATCTCTACTAAAGCATCCACGGCAGATAGCCATCCAACCTCCAGTAAAGGAGGGCCCAAAGTAGTCTGTAACTCTGTCAAACAAGTCTTAATGTCAGAAAGTTATTTCTAATGTTTAGTTGGAATCTGCTTTCTTGTAATTTGAACCTACAGATTCAGGCTCTATCCTCTGAAGCAGCAAAGAAATAAACTTGCCCCATCTTCCGTGTGATAGCCCTTCAGATATTTGAAGATGGCTATCATTTCACCTCTGCTCTGCAACTGAGCTACAGCCCTTTCATTTTTATACTTTTCCAAATGACTACCTCTAAGTATTTTAGGTATGCCTAAGTAAGCCTGGCGTGCTCTGGTCCATGGGGTCACGAAGAGTCGGACACGACTAAACGACTAAACAACAACAACAAGTAAGCCTAATTTTCTTTGATATTGTTGTTGTTATAAATTTGAGATTCAGTACAATTCATTTGCTCTACATGAGAGTTATAATATGTGCAGGGTGCTTTTATATATATATAAAGCTTTTGTACATTAAGAGTGATAAAAGGTAAAGGTAAAGGATCCCTGACAGTTAAGTCCAGTCATGACTGACTCTGGGGTTGCGGCGCTCATCTCGCTTTACTGACTGAGGAAGCCAACGTTTGTCCGCAGACAGTTTTTCCGGGTCATGTGGCCAGCATGACTAAGCAGCTTCTGGCGAAACCAGGAGCAGTGCATAGAAACGCCATTTCCCATTCCCTCCAGAGCAGTATCTATTTATCTACTTGCACTTTGACGTGCTTTCGAACTGCTAGGTTGGCAGGAGTTGGGACCAAGCAACGGGAGCTCACCCCATCGCGGGGATTCGATGTCCTAGGCTCAGTGGTTTAGACCACAGTGCCACCCGCGTCCATTATTAAGAGTGATAAATGCCTGTAAAGAGAATGAATCCTCTTCATCCTTTGAAATACGTCTAGGTACACATGACATTTTATTCTAGAATCAATGGAGACCGAGTACTTGCTTTCCTGAGTGGTCTACACAATCTAGATCTATTGCATATTTTTTTGCCCTTGAAAAGTGCTTCTTGAGAAACTGGTTTTATTCCAAAAATAAAAGCTCATTGCTGATTCATTCTGCATTGCCCTGCAGTGTGTCCATTTGAAAACATGAGAAAACATAAGAAAGGTGGTCCCAGCAATGGGGGTGGGGGTCTACATCTGCCAAATGACATTTTTTTGGGGGGGGGGGAGTATACCAAGATTATAATTACCACTCTCTTCTTTATGCACATTGGACATGAGCAGAGAGGAAAAAGCAGAGATCACCTAATAAAGGGGAGGATTCAAATATATATCAAGTAACCCCACCCATCCTAGTGTATGCCAGGATGTCGTATGTTGAGGGTGAGCATGAACTATTACTAATTTAGAAAAGCTACATGTTGTGCTACAAATGGGCTTATGTGTACACAGGCTAAGTACAGTGGTACCTCGGATTAAGTACTTAATTTGTTCCAGAGGTCCGTTCTTAACCTGAAACTGTTCTTAAACTGAAGCACCACTTTAGCTAATGGGGCCTCCTGCTGCCACTGCGCTGCCGGAGCCCGATTTCTGTACTTATCCTGAAGCAAAGTTCTTAACCTGAAGCACTATTTTTGGGTTAGCGGAGTCTGTAACCTGAAGTGTATGTAACCTGAAGCGTATGTAACCTGAGGTACCACTGTAATATATTGCAGCTGACCCCTTTCGAGACAAAATGGAAAGCTTTCTGATTTTAAACTTCAAAGAGAGGATGGGGTGAGGGAGAGTGGGAGACAGAGAGATCACCACTTAACTTACTGGGTGATTTTGCCCATGTCACCAGCGGTTAAGAAATTAAAATTCTAAAATGTGGTTTATATATATTGACTATGCAAAAGCCTTTGACTGTGTCGACCACAGCAAACTATGGCAAGTTCTTAAAGAAATGGGAGTGCCTGATCACCTCATCTGTCTCCTGAGAAATCTCTATGTGGGACAAGAAGCTACAGTTAGAACTGGATATGGAACAACTAACTGGTTCAAAATTGGGAAAGGAGTACGGCAAGGCTGTATATTGTCTCCCTGCCTATTTAACTTATATGCAGAATTCATCATGCGAAAGGCTGGGCTGGATGAATCCCAAGCCGGAATTAAGATCGCTGGAAGAAATATCAACAACCTCAGATATGCAGATGACACAACCTTGATGGCAGAAAGTGAGGCGGAATTAAAGAACCTTTTAATGAGGGTGAAAGAGGAGAGCGCAAAATATGGTCTGACACTCAACATCAAAAAAACAAAGATCATGGCCACTGGGCCCATCACTTCCTGGCAAATAGATGGGGAAGAAATGGAGGCAGTGAGAGATTTTACTTTATTGGGCTCCATGATCACTGCAAATGGTGACAGCAGCCACAAAATTAAAAGACGCCTGCTCCTTGGGAGAAAGGTGATGGCAAACCTAGACAGCATCTTAAAAAGCAGAGACATCACCTTGCCAACAAAAGTCCCTATAGTTAAAGCCATGGTTTCCCCAGTAGTGATGTATGGAAGTGAGAGCTGGACCATAAAGAAGGCTGATCACCGAAGAATTGATGCTTTTGAATTATGGTGCTGGAGGAGACTCTTGAGAGTCCCATGGACTGCAAGAAGATCAAACACATCCATTCTTAAGGAAATTAGCCCTGAGTGCTCACTAGAAGGACAGATCGTGAAGCTGAGGCTCCAATACTTTGGCCACCTCATGAGAAGAGAAGACTCCCTGGAAAAGACCCTGATGTTGGGAAAGATTGAGGGCACAAGGAGAAGGAGACGACAGAGGACGAGATGGTTGGACAGTGTTCTTGAAGCTACAAACATGAGTTTGACCAAACTGCGGGAGGCAGTGGAAGACAGGAGTGCCTGGCGTGCTCTAGTCCATGGGGTCACGAAGAGTCAGACACGACTAAACGACTAAACAACAACTAATATATTGCCATATTTAACAGCCTTTTCCCTTAACAAATGCTTGAAATTAAATTGTGGCACGTTCACTGCTTGGCCTGAAACTCACTCTGTCATTGTTGTGAAGGATATCAAAATCATACAATTTATTTTTCCCCCCTTTTTGCGTACATATTTAATGTGACACATACTGGAGCAAGAACAGGGAAGGGCTGTAGATCACTGGCAGATAATTATGCTTATTTTTGAGTTGAACATGAGGATCATGCAAAAAAAAAATGCATCTTCAAAATTATTGGCATGCATTGTATTTTGTGTGTTTAATGTATTAATTAAGGCCAAATTCCAAAAATCTATTTGTCTTACTTTAAGATTCGCATACTTGGTTCAAGTTCTATTCAGCTCAGAAAATCTTATGTTGTTTAAAGTCCATTATACTGCCAGCTCCAAAACTTTGAATCTCTTGTGTTGATTTCTAGTCTTGAATGGTGGGCATTAGATCAGAGGTTTCCATTTCTTTTGCACTGCTTTCCAAAGCCAATTCCACTGAAAATCTAGGCAGAATGGAAACCCGGCAACACCGTGAAATAGAACAAATCTAAAATTCAAGGTAAAGTAGAAGGTCTATCCTCAGCGGAGAATTTGTAAGATAATTAAAGCAAAACCCCACCTGTTCTCAAATGTCTTGACCTATTGCTTTCTCTCTCCAAATTGGAAAGTACCTGGCTTAGAATATCAATGACATGACTGCTGCATATTCATTGTAAAGGAATCTGAATGTTTCTAATTAATACACACAATTGATCCCCAAAAAGTGTATCTTAGCAGATTTACACTTTTTGCATGTACTGTCTCTGCATTAAGCCATCGGGATTAAAGTGAGCTGCAGCAGACAGCGAATTGAAATAAATGAAGATAATGAAAGGAAAAGAAATAGCACTTTACATATCATGAAACCCTACTGTATAGTCAGAAAAACAGGATTAAAAACAAACTATTTGCGGGGTGGGAATGATAAACCATTCACTTTAATATGAGTCAGGTAAGATTACATAATCCATTTAGAGGTTTTTATTTACAATTAAGCAGTATACAAATAAATAAAATGATATCTTTCTTGCACCTTTGGACCTCTTCCGAGACATCATCTAGAAAACTGCAATGGAAGTGGGAAGGCCTAATATTGGTTTAATTTTCTACTTTATTGTAATGGTTCTAGGGGTTGCTCGTGCGTAAATTGGTGCCACACCTGGCTGGGTTGCCTGAATGAACCCTTTCTGTCCGGACAGCCACTCGCCCGTGGCTGTCTCAATCGCTGGCAGAATCTGTCAGTGGGCGTTTCTTGAACTTCTTCCAGCAAAGAAGCTCTTTGACGCCTAGTCTCTGCCTACTCTCCCTGCGTGGAAGCCTTCTGCGCAGGGAGGATGTGGGCAGCGGAGGACCCGTGCTCTCCCTGCTGGTCCCCGGCGAGAAGTCATGGAGCCACCTCACTGATTCCCCCATCTGCCCCCCTTCTCCACTGGTGCTACGCTGATTTCCTTCCCCAGAAGATGGGCTGCTTCTCTCCCTCCCGGGACGCTCTCCAGAATCCCTCTGGAGCCCTCCCTCTCCCTCTGGCTCCGATGGCAGTTCCCTGACACTTATGAACACAAAGTTCACTCCAAACTCAAAACATAGGGTTGTTGCCAACTAAAGTAAACTCAAAGTAGACCTATTGAAAGCAATAAGCTTAAATTAGTCATACACATGGGTGTACCCTGTGTATGACTAGCACTAGATACCACCCATAGCTTACAGTACAGTCCTTGAGATGTCTTTTGTATTTTATGAGACTAGTAAGAGATTTATTTGTATTTAAGATGTGCAAGTCTGTTCTACCAAGTCTGTGGTGGACATGCAAAATAACAAAAGCATTCTGGGAAATAATACATAATGAATTGAAAAAAGGTTTAAGATAACTTTTGTGAAAAAACCAGAATCCTTTTTAATGGGAATAATAGGTGAAGAAGTACTGAATAACTTGAAATGACTGTTTATGTATGTGACGACAGATGCGATGATGCTTTTTGCCCAGGGGTGGAAAGAAGAGAAAGTTCCAGCCAAAGAAGAATGGATAATCAAGATGATGGACTACGCCGAAATGGTGAAAATGACTGGGAAGACCAGACACCAAAATGATAAGAAATTCAACAAGGAATGGATAAAGTTTATAGAGTACCTGAAAGAACACTGTAAGCATCTAAAGACGCTAGGAGGATTGATATAACACTTGTAATGTAATTTTTTAAGGTTAAAAGTGGACAAAAACAAATTTGGATAAGTATATTTAGATTAGTAAGGGAAAAAAGATATACATTGGAAACCATGGAGGGGGCAGAGGGAAGTCCGGGGATTCAGAGAATCCCTCAGATGTATTAAAATTGACTAAGCTTAAATATAAAGGTTATTTATAAAAAATGAAAATATTATTTTTCAAAAAATAAAATAAGATGTGCAAGTCATTATAAAAACACACATGTCAGTATGAAAGGCAGAAGCTACTTGGGATCTCCACACCTCCACGCACCCTCACTTCTACCAAATTTAAATCTGGTTTATGGAATGTCTCCTCGGGAAGGCTTGCCTTGTGCCTTCATTACATATCTTTAGGTGCCAGGTGAAAAAAAAATCATTTTCACTTAGGTCTTTGGCTTATTAAACCATCTATGACCTTTTAAACTGTGGGTTTTTTTTATTGTTCTGTTTATTACTATGTTTTGTTTTTTCTGTTTTTATACTGTAAAGCACCCTATGATCCTCGGATAGTATATAAATTTAATAAATACAGTGGTACCTCGGGTTATAGATGCTTCAGCTTACAGACACTTCAGGTTACAGACTCTGCTAACTCAGAAATAGTACCTCGGGTTAAGAAATTTACCTCAGGATGAGAACAGAAATTGTGCGCCAGCACCACAGTGACAGCAGAGGGAGGCCCAATTAGCTAAAGTGGTACCTTAGGTTAAGAACAGTTTCAGGTTAAGAACGGACCGCCAGAACAAATTAAGTTCTTAACCCGAGATACCACTATAATGGTAATGATAATAAGCGTCATCAAAATTTGGTGCAGTGCTATTTCTGGTGGCTGGATGCTCTGCAAGCTAGGCTGGCATGTCTGCTGGTACATTCCCCTCTATTCTCAATATTTATGAAAGTATATTTTTTATTACTAGTATTATGACTTCCTATTCTTTATTTTGTGGAACAGCTCAATCCACAAGGATGGTTTTCCCCCACCTTTTTTCTCATTCTAACTTCATACACTTTCTTCGATCAGACAGGATTCACATTAATCTCACAAGGAAAAATACATTGTGTTTTACGGATTTCTTCGCTGAGTTGCTCTTAGGATTAATCACTGTAGTCCCTCCTCATGAATCATCAGTAGATTTTTAAATGAGCTATAGATCATCCTCCTCCAAAAACTATTTTTCTAAAAAAGGGAGAATCCTTGTTTTGACATTTGATAATCAGCTTCCGTAGATACACTCAACGCGTATGTGTTTGTTTTAAATATATCACCTCTATAAAAATAAATCCTCTATTTATATGCAGCAGATGCTGCTCATATAGTTAATTAAAATCTCTAAAGAACTGATGAATATGCAGAATACAATAATCCAAAGAGAAATGTGAATTTCTTTAAAACATTTCATCTTAGTAATTAAAAGTTAGTATGACACACGGGCTCACAATTTATCAGCTCCTAGTTTATCATCTAAGCTCTGTTGGTTCACAAAGTATCTATTCCCATTTTATTAGAATTCACACCCACTGATATTAACCATTTATTATACACATTACGGACCATATTAACCTAGACTCCTTTCCACCTGTCCAGCTTCAGCCTGGCCTGGCAAATAAGTTGATATTCAGTAGCATGCTGATGTAATTTACCGTATAGCCCTAAGTTGTAATAACATCAAACCATGGAAACTGTTTCATCATACAACATTACATAAAATCCAGCTTCCAAACATATCACTATATATATTGGGTCTGTTGGGAATTTAATTAAAAATAAAATGCAATTAATAAAAGTGTATATCGTCTTGACAATCTACATTCTAATCATTAAAAAAATAGCTTATAACCATAAATCCCATAAACAAACCCTGCTCTCTTATGAATAAGTATGTTCCTATCAGCTGATATTGGAGGATTCCACCCACCATCATGACTAGTAGTTGATACATCAAGCCTCCCTGAATTTGTTATCCATTATCAAAGCCACTTGCCATCACCACATCTTGTAGCAGCAAAATTCCATAAATACGTTCTGTGTTGTGTGAAGAAGTTACCGGTACTTTGAACAATGTGGCTGCCACTGCCTCCATATATGGTGAACTGGAGGGATTTATTAAACCTCACCGGAACATAAGAAGAGCCTTGCAGATCAGGTCAAAAACCCATCTATTCAAGCATCCTGCTCTGGCCAACCAGATGCCTATGAGAAGCCTGCTAGCAGGTCCTCTGTTCAACAGTGTTCTCCTCACTTGCTATCCCCAACAAATGGTATTCAGAAAACATAGTCATCATGGCTTATAGCCATTAATAGCAGTATCCTCCACTAATTTGCCCAATCCTCTTAAAGCCATCTATGTTTGTAGCCATCATTACACATTGTGGGATTGAAACTATGCTTCCACAACTATTGGATAAGCGCTTTCATTTGTCTGACCTGAATTTTTCGGATATTCAGCTTCATTTGACAGCCCTTAATTCTAGTACAGTCATACCTCTGCTTACATATCCCTCCCGTTATGTAAACTTCGGGATACATAAGCGGCAAATCTGGAAGCATATTTCCGGTGTGTGTGCATAAGCAGTCTCGCCAGTTGCGAAAACCTCTGGCTGGACCTCTGGAACGGATCCCATCTGCAACCGGAGGTACCACTGTATTAGAGGAAGAATACTCTCTGACTTTTTACACGCCAGACACACAATGTTTTAAACTTCTAGCAACTCCTGTTCTTAGGCACAATTCTACTAAGCTAAAATATCCAGTTGTTCAGATGGCAGAACTAGTCTATAGTATGCTCTGAAAACCCTGCTTATAGTATGCTCTGAAAACTGCTAGTAGCAAGCCAAATACCAATAGCTAACTGGCCCTAAAACATTACTGCTATCAAAGCAAGGCTTTGTCCTACTGCAAAACTCTAGGTTCCACTTTTAAAAGTTATCTGACAATGAAGTGTATCAAAACTCAGGAAGGCTCAGTCTCAATGTGAAAACACCAGGAAGAAATATGAGACAGTACAGTAGTTCCTAATGCCATCATTTAGTGCTTATTTAGAATTACAATACTCAGAAGTGTTTTCACTACTGAAATAAACATTACCAGAATGCTCTCTGTAGGCTTTTCAGCTGTGCATTGCTCACAGTGAACTCCATTTAACTTATGATAGCTGCTGGGAAAATAAATAGCCCAAAGTGGTTGTGTAACTCCACATTTTTAATGCAAAAATGCTACTTTGAAGCTGATGTTAATTGCAAATGAAGGACAAATTTAAATATATCTTAATTAAAGTACTGTAGAGGTTTGATGGCAGTCCCTGCTGTATACAAAATGAAAATAATGGGCCCCCTTCCCTACTTTAATTTGACACAATGGAAACACAGTTGCTCAGCCCACAAACACATTTAACCCCACATATTTTGATTTGTCATTTTAGTTTTGCTGGAGCCATACTTAGGCAGGCGTGGATTTGTTGTTTGAAGCAAAGGGCTAAGTCTGGTCCATGGGAAGGTTGACCTTAGGAACTAATGGGAACCAGTTGCTGACTGAATCAAATCCTATGCATTATCTGAAAGGAAATGTGCACAAGACTGCTGTAGACATTTTTTCTTGTATGGTCCAATATGGCCTATTGTATGGTGATTTCATGTGTAGTGCAAAAAGTTGACACTATCAAATATCTAAACTTACCTACTCTAGTCAACCAACTATTTATTTTCCCTCTGACACCTGCTAGGCCTTGTTGAGTAGCAGTAATTTTAATGTATTTTGCTAGTTGCTGGTTGTAGTAAATCCCATAAAAGAATGGGGAATGGACAGAACTTTAAATGGTAGTGTTAAATGCCCATACAGTGGTACTTCGTGTTACAAACTTAATTCGTTCTGGAGAGCCATTCTTAACCCAAAACCGTTCTTAACCTGAGGCGTGCTTTCACTAATGGGGCCTCCCGCTGCCACCGCACCACCACATGATTTCCGTTCTCATCCTGGGGCAAAGTTCTCAACCCGAGGTACTACTTCTGGGTTAGGGGAGTTTGTAACCCAAAGTGTTCGTAACCCGAGGTACTACTGTACTAGGGCACAGGACATCCTATAAACTTAACCCCCCCCACACACACACTGCAAGAGCCACCCACCATTTTTCCCCATGGCATTTTCCTAATCAAGATCACCCCCAATGTGATACTTGTCTAACGGGTCAAAACATCTGATGCTGTATCCTTTGCCATATGGGTCAAATAATTGCTTCTAGGATGTGATTTTAATAAGAAAATGGTGAGGGGGAGAGAGAGAGAGAGTGTTAATCCTCAGCATCACAGTCTCAATCTGCTATTAAAACTTTAAAATGTTGTAGGAGATGCTATTCACAGATCTCTCAAAGTTGGCCTAAAGTTGGAGACAATGCCCACAGTGACAACTTTGATTTTGGCAATGGTCAGAGAGGATAACATGGTAAAACTGCTGATGGCTAACTAAAGTTAGGAAATGTAAGCTAATACATTTTTAAATTTTTAGGTTACGGATGCGCCCTAGACACGTTCTCAAAGTGATCAATCTTTGGATCGTGTTGAAAAGAGAAGGGGAGGAGGAAGGGTCTTATATAAATCAATAGTGATTTTAATAAACTGGGGGCTTCTCAGTACTAAATCTGTCTGCATCTGATCTGAATTGCAATTACCTGTCAAAAATTCATCCATCATAGCTTAGTTCCAGACACACATTCTGCTAGCAGATGTTTCAGGAAAGCTATTTCATAGGGGAAATATATCTTTTAGTGTATAGCATTCTCAAAGACAAAGGAGAAAAGCAGCAAACATTTCAAACACAAGCCAAACAGCAATAACCACATCCAAACTTAGTTTGATTTACATAATTTGTAATCACATCAAATATAAATCAATATAAAAATGTCAGGTTGAACTGATCCCTCAGATATGAATTATTGCACTTCAGTATTGGAGACTTGATGACAGCTATAATATTTCCAGCCTTCTTAAGGTTGTGATCCTAAGCACACTTCAGAGATGGATGAAATATCCCTGAAATGTCTTAGCCCGACCTTTAATAATCAGTAAAACAAACAGGCAAACCTTCTCCTTAACTTCTTTCCTATATACACTTTCTCAATATTATTGTAAGAATTCTTTCAAGGTGAGAGATGTAGTCATTTCTGAAATTCATTTCCATAATTTTTCCCTCACCCTGTTTTACTCTTACTACTTCTGATTTTTCCTTTCAAATATTCTTCTGTAACTGATATCACTCTGCCTTGAATGATAGCTTTGTGGATTACCTCAACTTTGAATTTGCAAAGGATGGTGGACCAGCTTTAGGAGTTTCTGTTGCCAACTCCACACCACTTAGCAAGCAAAGGGGTGAAACTTTGGGCATCTTAGAAGTCTTCAAGCTCTATGTTTGTTACAGAGTGATGGGTGGGTGTTCAGATTTTGCATTTTGTGCAATGTTTGCCTGCACTCAAAGCTTTTCTTTTTAAAAATGTTTTTCCTTAATTCCTGAGGTTGCTTGCTAGGGTCCATGAAAAGATTGTTATTTTCCTTTCCCATTGCAAAGCGAGTTGTATCCTAAAATCTATAGACATTAAATGACAGGGATATTCTGATCTCATCTTCCATACAACGTGCACCTTGGCTTAATGCAGATTTCCTCAACCTCCAGATGTTTTGAGACTACAATTCCCATAATCCCTGACCACTGGTCCTGCTAGCTAGGAATCATGGGAGTTGTAGGCCAAAAACATCTGGAGGGGCTGAGGTTGAGGAAGCCTGGCTTAATGCCTTATTTTGTATGTTATTTTTTGTATCGTGTTTCTACTTTCACTTTGAATGCTTTGTTTTGATTGATTGAAGCCTTGGGCTCTCTTAAGAGGAAGGGTGGTGTATAAGAAATACTTACAACAACAACTATTTGTAAATCCTGAAATGATAAATAGCTATTATAAGCAGCTATTGTGTTTGACTTTGGAATGGAAATTTGCTCCTAAATGTTTAGTTCTAGATAGCTTTTTCTACTTTTATTTTAATCAATGTTTATTATTATACTTTATGTTATAAATAAATATATGTAAATAATTTTTAAAAGGGAGAGAGAAAGTGAAAGAAAAGAAACTGCCTTATATGTGGCGTGTGGAGATCTATTTCAGATGTTTCTGCAGTTTAGCTCTGATGCAAGAGACAGTTTCTATATGTTTTTTCATTAAAAAACTTTTGAAACAAACAAAAAAAGTAACCCTTATTTGCTTGTATGAAAAATTTAATAAGTGCAAAGATTACAAAGGAATACAAAGATCATGGTTATTAATAAAAACCTATATTTGATATTACATTTTGCAAAATAAATGAAACAGTTTGTTTAACACAACACAAAAACCTCTTCATGCTGTTGTGGGTTTTTTTTTTTACACTTTGGGCTGGGTAGTACATACTGCAAGTGAAAACAACCCTGCTGGCATGCATTTCTTTAAAAATAACTCATAGCAACGAACAAATTGCATAGCTAAGAAACCTTTCACAGCAAACACCAACTGTTGAACTATAAACTGCAAATGAACTATAAACAGCACTACCATCCTCCCTTAAGGGCTGAAACATGTGTGTTGCTTTACATTGCACACTGATTGTGCTATTTATTTCTATATAATTGATCAGTGAGTGGCTTGCATACCATTATTTCCTTAGTCTGAGATATGAGTGTAGACCTACTAGGTGTTGTTTTCCTTGACACCTGCACACATGACACATTTAAAAGTTGCATACCATCTTTATTCCCCCCCACCCTGTTGATTCTATCACTGTAGTTGCTCCCATGCCTAACTTAGGACTCAGCTTCATTAGTAAAGAAAAAACATTTTGAATGTGCTATAAACATGCAACACCAGATGGCGTCAGAGGGCAGGGAATTTTTATACATGTTTTTCCACAGGGTTTTATTTATTTTTGTTATAACAATCTAATTTCTGACTTATTTAAAGTGTCCTCCCCCCTGTGTGTAGATCCACCTTGTATTTGAGAATCTAGGGATGACAACCATATAATGTAAAGATACACCACTTCCCCCTGTATGCTAACATGAAAATAGAAGTAAGGGGGGGGAGGAAAAGTAGGAGGTGTTGGTGGCACTCGTCATGGCCATGGAAAACCTTAAAGGTGACACTGGTACTAGGCATTGGTAGAGCATTGTAAAACCTACCTTGTATTGTGTCCCCAAACAAATAATCACCTATAGATTCTTCGTATATTTCTGTTTCTTCCTAATAACAATCATTCCGTAGGAATGCAGCCTTAATTACCTCAGTGTGGGCTTGGCTAGTTATTGGCTGTCTCAGTTCTTAAAAGACCTGTACTATGCTTTATCTGACCATACTAGGCCCTTGTTTTTTGTGTTTAATTGTGAATTTTATTCCATAATATTTTATTGTACATTCTGCTGTAAAAAGACCAATAAAAACATGTTTACAAGAAGAAGAAGAAGAAGAAGAAGAAGAAGAAGAAGAAGAAGAAGAGAATGACAGCATCTAGGAACTGTGCCAGTGACTTTTGGCCTCTGTCCTTAAAAGGCCCCTGTGGCATTCGCACAGAGCCCCTGGTCGTTCCACGGACTATTGACCCTGCACCACCACGGCTTATCTCTTCCACTGTCACCAACCAGGTTTTCCCGGTAATACATTCATTTTTTTTTAAGAATATTTATTGAAGTTTTCAAAAAATTATATAACATAAAAACAACCAAAAAAGAGAAACAAAAAGAAAACAAAAATAACAATAAGATAAACATACATACAAAACAAAAAAACAGGTATAATTTCATTCCCTTATGGTTGTATAACTTACTTTCCCGACCTCCTCATACCTCCCCTTCCAATCTCTAATCAAGCCAATTCAGCAAATCCTTCCCCTAATTTCTGATTTAATTTTTAATCTTTCTTTTCTTAATTACATAATCATTACAGCTAGAAACCCCTTAATTTCTAAGTCAACATCGTTCTAACATTCAATAATCTTGCAATGTTTCTTAAGATAGTCCTTAAATTTTTTCCAATTTTCTTCCGCCGTCTCTTTTCCCTGGTCACGGATTCTGCAGGTCATTTCTGCCACCCCGGTAATACATTCAGACTCGGTCAGGTTGTAACGTATTAACAAAGATTCTAGTTTATTGTGAATTCAAACAAGTTTTAAATACTTTGAAACACTGTGATCCGATTCACTCTCTGTCTCCCCTCTGTCTCTAACCCACTCTGACTCCTATGCCTCCCACCCACAAGAAACCAATCGAACTAACTGCTGAAACCCCTGTGTTGAGCCTTAAACACAGTTAGGTTCCACCCCTGGGCTTTCTTATTGGTCAACCTATTGACCCTTTCTCTTTCTCCCCCAGTACATCTCCTCCATAATGCCCCCAATCTCAAATGCAAGTAAAAGAAGGTAGGTGGCTTTCCCAACCCTTTCATCACTGTTATATCCCCCGCCCCAAATTTTATCCTGTTGACAGTTTGGCTCAGTTTAAAGATACAGTGTAAAATGCTAGTACTATTCATTTATATTTATATTATTAATATCTTCAAGAGAATGTCTATCAATCTGATGTCCAGCTTTTGTTTTAAAACTTTTCAGTCTTTTACAGTCTGCTTTATTTCTCTTTTATAAATGATGGAGCTATTCTTCTGTTCAACCAGGGACAGCCGTTTCTCTAAATGAATAAATTGAAATTGCTATGTATTTTGGCATGGTATTTTCATGGGGATTGATTTCGTCTACAGAACTGAGAAGAGAAGAGAAGAGAAGAGAAGAGAAGAGAAGAGAAGAGAAGAAAAAAGGCACCGGTGCCCAGGGCTGATTTTGATTTTAAACCTCATGTGCCATCCTTAACGTGAGCCCTGGGCTTCCATGTCAACCCAGTTTGGACTCCAGTTGAAATGGGATTGACATTTGGGACACCCTGCTGTATTTCAGAGGCACAGGCTAAAGTGAGATGTTTTCTCTGTGAGAATGGCTGATTTGCAGGGCAGAGCTGTTGGGTAACCACATTTTAAATGCTACTCAGCCAATAGACTAGGTGTGGCAACTAGGAATGGGGCAGAAATTTGTATCAGTTTGCATGTAAAGGTGGACCTACCTAATTTTCACCTTCCGAAACAATACTGAAGCTGAAACACAGCTGCTCCTTGAAAATTGCACCCCTCTGAATTATGCAATGCAGTTCTCCAGCCAAGGAATGCTCTCAATAATACATAGATTAGGGTAATTAAAATGCACATAAAACATTATGGCTAGCAATGCATTAAAAATTATGGCTAGAAAGTAAACAAACTATGGAATTAAAGCAGTGTAAAAATCATATCTATTAGAAGGCAGATAGAATTTTTTAAAATGAATTTTCATGAGGAGTTCAAAAAAAATCACAAAATGATATGGAAATGTGGAAAACTGAAGATTGGAAAAATGAGAAACTGAGAGAAACCCACACTGACAGATTCACGTATCACTAGTGGAAACTCATTTCTCTATATAATTTACTACAAAAAAGAGCTGAAATGCCACAATTTTGGAACATGTTTTATTATGAAAAATTCAGTGCAAATAACTATTACAGTGGTGCCTCGCTAGACGAAATTAATCCGTTCCGCGATTCTCTTCGTCTAGCAGTTTTTTCGTCTTGCGAAGCAAGCCCATTGACAGCTTAGCGGATTAGTGCTAGAGCTGTCAAGCGGCTTCCAGCGATCAGCTGTTAAGCGGCTTATCAGCGGAACAGCTGATAAGCGGCTTAGCGGCTTAGGAAAAGGGCAAAAAAAGCAAAAAAAACCCGCTGGGGGACGCAAGATTTTTTCGTCTTGTGAAGCAACCCCATAGGGAAATTCGTTTTGCGAAGCGCCTCCAAAACAGAAAAACCCTTTCGTCTAGCGGGTTTTTCGTCTTGCGAGGCGTTCGTCTTGCGGGGCACCACTGTATTTGGTATTATTTTGTATGTTTTGCTTAAACATCAGCTTTTGGGTTAAAGATGCTTATTTTATTATGCATATGTATGCTGTTATATGTATGCTTGATTTAAAAAAAAACCCAAAAACCTGGAAACTAGGGAACAGAAAGCAAAATATTATCATTTGCTGATCATTGTTGTTGTTCTTTAGTTGTTTAGTCATCCTCTGTCGTCCCCTTCACCTTGTGCCCTCCATCTTTCCCAACACCAGGGTCTTTCCCAGGGAGTCTTCTCTTCTCATGAGGTGACCAAAGTATTGGAGCCTCAGCTTCCCGATCTGTCCTTCCAGTGAGCACTCAGGGCTGCTTTCCTTAAGAATGGATAGGTTTGTTCTTCTTGCAGTCCATGGGACTCTCAAGAGTCTCCTCCAGCGCCATAATTCAAAAGCATCAATTCTTCCGCGATGAGCCTTCTTTATAGTCCAGCTCTCACTTCCATACATCACTACTGGGAAACATTAGCTATTATGGATGACAGAAAAAATGGCTTTGTTCAGTTTGGTTTACATATCTGGAAACAATACATGAACCTAGCTATCCTCAAAATTTGCATTTCTTCAAAATTTTGTCATGCAGTTCTTCAAACAAAAATATGCACAGGGAAAGGTGTGAAGAAAAATACATAGTGAAAATAACATAACAACATTAAATTAGGAAAAATTATTGTGGAAATGTGCATATCAGCAGAAATACATACCCAAACATGAGAACTTCAAAAAAATATTTTAAAAACATCTCAAACTGTAGTGGAACTTTGAGGAGCTGAACTTTAGATTGGAAAATTAAAAACTATGAGAAACTGAACTTAAAACTTGATAGATGCACAGGTACTGTAATGAGCTGGGATTACAGGTAAAACCTCTCCTTTACAGTATGTGCTTCCAATCTCAGCTTGTTACATACAGTGAAGATACCAGGTAGCCTGACATCTGGCTGGTTGATAGGGAATCAAATACTTATTCATCATAATGCATATCAATCTCTGACTTTTGTCTTCTGGGTTTCTGGGGGTTTTCCTGTTGTTATTCTGTCTCTCACAACTACAATAAACCTACCATTAAAATTATGGACTGGTCATTTCTTCGTCAGAGGACAAATGGGCAAATTTAGCAGGGGATCAAATACTTCCCCCCCTCACTGTAGGTCACTCCAGGCCCCCTCCTGTAACCTCCCTTTCAGGGTTTTATGAGTCAGTACTAAAAAAAAAGATGAAGCAAGGAAGAAGTGTCTGGATTATCTGAGCATCTGTGGAACTGCCCTTTCCTTATTTCTCAATAACTTCAATCCACCACCACACATCAGCACAAAGGAGAAGAGAACATCCAGCTTAGAGGACACCAGTGGAAGACAAGCTTTAACTGCTCTTCTCCTTTCAGAAATAATGCATTGGTTTCAACCTTCATTCTGTTCATGAAGGTTTCCTGTTAGTGCTATTAACTGATCTTCATCTCCACCAGTATTTTATAAGTTGTAATGCCTGCTGAAGATGTGTGTTTCCATAAAAATAAAATATGCTTTGCAGGAGTATTAAGCAAGCATAATCAAAATAATCATAAAGGCAGTATTTTGCAATCAGGTTTCTGTCTTTATTTTTTATTGCATGCAATAGAACTGCTTTTCTTATTTTTGCATGGCTTCATTCAAATTAATTCCATGTGAGCTGTTTTTAGAATCTGGCTTGTGATATTCACACACACACACACACACACACACACACACACATTGAAGGATGCAATTTAGTTTTTCACTACAGGAGACAAAGGGTTTAGTTTATGCTATGTTGGTCTTCACTTTGTTTACAACAATCAATTTTGTCTTTTACAGCTGAGGTCAAATGAGTTAGATCCAAATAAATGTGGTTCAGTATGCATTTAATTTAGTTTCAAATGCACCCTGTCTTGAGGGCTCAAACTGTTAGTAGTTTTCCACTCTACTTTTCTCCTACAGAGTTTCTCTCACTTCTCAACTGGATTCATACAATAAGGGGTTTCCCTTCTCTCTTATCACTGGGAATCAAATTACCAAACGGTATGGGGAAGTTTGTTTCTTAAATAGGTGTTAAACCATATGCCACAGCACCATGTGACCATAGCACCATAAATGCTAAACTATATGACAAAGCAAAACCATAGCAGAAAACTGTATGGCTTGATAAAATGGGCAGTAGCATTTGGTCACCATCTGGTGGGATTCTTGGTTGACTGCAGGAATATATTGAGTGGTGAATTCTGCACCCCCTTCTTGCCTAACAAACTTCAAAAATCTTAACTTGTTCAGCTGGGTCAGGTTCTGGAGTTCATTATTCATTAAGTTCCTTGACTGAAAATGTCAATGCTCATCTCAAGAAAATAGTTATTCAACACACATATTCAATGTATCAGTGTGCCTCACCACAATCAGAAAACAGAGCTTTTATTCCTTTAAGAACTTTAGAGCTAAGGAGAAACATGGCAGGCCTGATTCCCTTCTTCCCCATCACTCCAGGCTCAAAGCTTCATCAGCACAGCTGCCTTCCCCAGCTGGAGTCCCATATGTTAAAGTAGGCAAGAGAAGGGGTTAGCTCAGAGCTTAAATTGCCTCATGTTATCCAGCCCACTGGTTAGATGGCTATTCCCAATGTGTCCTGAGGGCAGCAGAACTATTTTTAATGTGGCCCATGTGGACATCATAGTGAACATCCCTGATCTGTATTTTTGACTCTACACAGATGAACTATTTTATTTAGATGTTTATGCATAAAACTTTGGCTTGATTATCATGGTAGAATTACATTTTTGAAATGGTTTTGACTATCATTATTCATTAAATAATGATTACTTACACCGGGGGAAAAAGAAGCCTCATAGCACTGGGTCAAGCAATATATAGCTTTGTATAGCAAAGTTGAAATCTGCTATATTCTCTGTGCCTGGAACCTATTTTGCTCTGAGTCCATTTGATGGTTCAGCTGATGGAGGTGTTTTCACACATTGTGAATTATGCTGAATGTCCTAGTAGATGTCCAGATTGGCCTGTATCTGGGATAGGGAACCTGTGAGCTCCTATGGAGTTGCTGAACTCCATAGGCCCCATCCAATTGTAGTTCAGCATCTGGAGGACCTCTGGTGGCATATTCTCTGACCATAATCCTCCATCCAGCTTAAAGTCGGAAGGAGAGGAGTCATCATCTGGGTGCTGTCAGTGACTGGCTGGACAAAGAGGAGTGGTGGGAGGCACCAGCCAGGGAAACCCCAGGAGAGGAAGTCTCAGAGTATTTGTGGGTATTTGTGGTGGGACACAGAGGAAGGGTCAGAGAGAGAAGATTGGTGGGAGAAGGTGTTGGAAGCTGAAGGAGCAACAGAGTTTAGTGAGTAGGAAGAGCCTGTGACAGGGAGCAATTCAGACTCTGAGGCTGAAGCAGGGGTTGGGGTCAAGAGACTGCTGAAGAAGCCAGGGACTGAAGAAAGGAATGCTACAAGTGAAAGGTTTCTGGAGAAATCCCGAGAGTTGAAGAGCTGAGAGACTGACAAACTACAGGGGAAAGGAATAAGAGGAACCATCTATGGAGGAGAGAACAGCAGCCTCCTACCTCCATAAGAGCATTTGTCCAGAGGTAGATCCATAATTGGGGAGTAGCAGAGTCTGGGGCATAAACACATACCAGCCCAAGACAGTGTAGCCAGAAACAGGTTCAAGGGACTTGAGGTACCGTATTCACCTAGGGATAACTCGTCCTTGGAGCTCATCTCCGACCCCTCAAATTCTCGTTGAGTTTTAAGGTTTACCTTCAATTGACCTGAGTTGCTCGTTGTTTCTTCCCCTCTTTCCCCTTCCCTCTTAAATTCTAGACCTCGAATTTGTTTTCCCAATCCTTTAAGTTTTCTCCTGGTTTCCTCCAGTATCCTTTTAGGGAATGAGGGAGTGGACAGTAGGCAAGAGACATTGCCTTAGCATCCCTCGTCCATCCCAGGTTTGAGAACCAAGGTCAAACATTCCCCTCCAAGCTAGGGATTCCTGATAGCAAAAAGAAGGAATTACTGATTGCATCAAAACAGCTGGCAAACTGTCCCATTGAGCTCATTATAATAGGCACCTTTTTCTCACACCAGCACAATCTTTAACCTTTGGAAACTTTCCGGTGACTATTCATTTTTCATTTCTGTCAGAAAGAAGACATTTATTTAGATTTTGGACACTTGCCTGTTGCTTAATATAGGGAAAAAAGAGCTTTGAATTTGTTGACTAAATATTAACACCTGAGGACCAAACTGAAAATTAAGAAACTGTTCCACTTGACTTGAAGTATTATGGCAGACTAGTGAAATGATCAGTTACCTCAGCTGTAGCATTTAGGTGTTGGTAATTACACATCAGTTCAAAGATTTCAAAATTAACCGAGTTTATATGCAGTTAGGACAGTGGGGAGCTTGACATTTTCCTGTCACATTGAGTAACTCCTCAGTTCAGCCTGTGAGTTTATTCATACATGTAATTATATAAAGCAGCTATAAAAGCCTCCAGCTTTTTTTTTTTTTTAAAAAAGGAGGTGGAAGAGGAAAACTGATTTATAATTTTTTTTTTACAGCTTCCTTGGAGACAGAAGGCAGCGACTTATTTATTTTTTATGGCAGATAAGGAAAGTGAGCTTGTAAGCCTTCTGAGTACATGCACTTCTTGATTTAAAATAGTAAGCTCTGCTGGCCTACCATAAAAATCTGTTTTAAATATATATCTGACATCCCTCATCAAGACTGAGTGGATGATCGAGGTCAATCAGTATATTGCAAACTGCCCTGTGGTCTTTGGATGAAGGGTGGTGGTGAAATGAAATGAAATGAATAAACAAACAAACAGGGAAACTTGTGTTGGTTACACTAGAGCCATTATTTCATCGTATTCTTAGGAGCTCAGGGTGAGGTCTGCATCTACCAAGCTAGGAAATTATAAGAATAATTGGAATACAAATGAAATAAAAAAGTAATGGACATAATCATGGCTAACAAGAGCACACAGACTGAGAACATTTTAAAGAGGCATCCATCACTAATTAGTCATACGACACTCATGTCCTATGCAGCACTGAATGACTGTTTATATTGTACCGCTCTCATGAAATGGATCTTTGATTCTGATGCTTAACAAAAGAGCACATTCTCAAAGCTTCACAGGGTTTTCACAGAACTTAGGATTCAGCAGATACTTTGGAATCTCAGTTAGAGAACGGAAATGTAAATTCAGCTGTAAACATTTTAAACATATTATGCGCTATTTGCCAGTCCGTCCTTTGTATTTGAAGGCCAGAGTGAAATTGTTGTCACCTATTCTTCGCTTGTACTCTTCAGTTGTACACTTCAGAAAGTGGAGATCAAACATTTAGCTGACAAACAATTGCGTGCTATGAATTTGGCCACTAAGTTTACACTGGCAGCTAAGAAGCTGAGTTCTAGCCATATCAAGAATTATCATGAATCATAAATTTTAATCCAGTGCTTTGTTACACTTGGTGGATGGTATACATGGCTACTAATGGTTGCCCTATGACTTTACGTAACAACTTTCTCCTTTAATGCATGTATTACTTTATAAAAAAATAAAAATTTCCATATTGTAGCCTTTGGCTATGTACAATTAACCTGATCAATTAACTTACACTGTGCTGTGTGTCTCAGCCCACTAAATTATATGAACAAATGTTACATTTTACATCGTAATATTATTGCTTCACACTCATTATTGGAGGCCAAAATCAGTCTCAACCAGCAGTGTCCACAGTTACATTACATTCTTCCATAATGGTGGCTTCCTAGTGGTGAATATCTTGTGAAGTAATTTCCCCCATCCCCAGGTGACAGCAGTATCAACGACCTTGTGTTATGATGAAAAGAAAGAATACAGTCATGCACTGCAAAAACATGTTCACAAGATATTGACAAGATTGCAGACCAAGCACTTAATAATTGAGCTTATTGATGCAAAATAATCATTCCCCCTTGTGCATAGATCTTTAATTATAGGAACCAGTTTTCATGGAAGCCTATATTTATTCAGCCCAAGGGCTACATGCTATGAATTAACCACTGTTAATAACGCAATAGAGGCCTATAGTGTGCTATATTCCATGTTAGTCTGCTGTAGCAGAATCAGCAAACAGAACTGTGGCACCTGAGAGACTAACAATTTTACTGTGCCATGCGATTGTCTAAGTAGCAGCCTTGAACGTGCTGCTGCTGCCTATCAGAGCTGCTTCGGGATAGGAGGAAGGAAGTCAAATGACACCGGGGTTGGTTCAAAGAAAGAGTTTATTCTGCTCTCCGGATAGCAGAAGGCACTTGCTTGGTGAGTCCACAGCAAGTCCAAAGAAATGGGAAATTTCATGCAGTATATATATCCTCCAGGCACCCTCTCCCTCCTTCCCCAGGAATCCAACCACGTCAGCCTATCCACGCAGGTTGACATCACAGATGTTCCTGCTCCGGCACTCTTAACCATAAAAGGGATTTCCTTCCTGCACTCCTGACCATAAAAGGATATTCCTGTTCCTACTCTTATCTTGGAGCCAGAGGTCACCATTTCCGAGAACACACTCTGGCGTTGTTCCCAGACTTGGATCTGTGCGTCTTTGTGGTCAGAACATAAGATAAGGCACAAACGTGTTTTTTCTGTTCTACTGGTACAGTCAGGGTCATCCTTGACGTCACAAACTGATAAAGGAGAGAGCTGTGTTCTTGTTATGCATTTGCTCAACGGCTCCAGTTTATGCATTTTAGCTAATGAAAAATAGGGATTTTGGTGCAGTTTAAAACTGCCTGCACAGTCAGTTTTGGGTTTTGGGAAACCCATTCCTTCATTGCTATTGCCCTAAAGAGTGAGGTCTTTGGGGTGAATGTGAGCTACAGAACTGCCCTAAGCAACAAGTAGCTTGTTATCACAATGTTCTCTTCCCAGCTTGAACCAATGTTTTCCTGATTTACTTGCAATGTGGATGGAAGGGATTGGTGCTGGGAGATCAGAGAAGAAAAAGGCAAATTCTACTAAAATTCAGCTACTCTAGTCTCATGATATGCTTGATAGACAATCGCCTATGGAATTAGTTGTTCCTGCCAGCAGAAGAAGAAAAATGGTCAAGTGATGAGATAAGCACATGAAGACTTAAGCGTGGGAAATTGCTATTTTGGGTAATTTGTTTATATGTGACACAGCTGCCCAACAATGGAACAGACACTGGGGTGGGGTGCTACTGCCCTTAGAGCTTTTATTCATCCCTCCTTCTTGAACTTGGTTTAGGGTCTCATCCACACTATGCTTTTAAAACACTATTATACCACTTCAGAAGTCTTGGCTTTCCCACAAAAAACCCTGGGAACTGAAGTCAGTTAAGGGTGCTGAAAGTATTTAGGAGACCTGTCATAGAGCTCCAGTTACCTGTGCATTCAGGGAAGTTTACCCAGCATTACAGATCTTCCCATGGAACTCTGTTTATATAAGCTCTCTGGGAACAACGTTTCAAAACCACTTCTTCAGTGCTTTGCTACACTTTGAAGTCAATGAAAGCTGAAGATGATTATGTATTTTTCTTATGATGAATCTATTACACCTCAAAAACAAACATTCATGGGACTAATATTTCCACTAATGAAGTCAGAACATTTTTCTATGGGCTTCAGAGAAGCTGGCGTTGGCCCCTTGTGAATTCTGTGGTTTATTTGAGAAGTTTTGATGGATTGTTCTGCAGCAAGTAATTATTTTCTAATAAATACAAAGCTCCGGAGCCCTCAAGAATCTTTAAGCTAAATGAATATGAAGCTACAAATAGGTTTATACAATTTCACAGTTCATTTTCAAGTGATGGTGTCCTGGGAAATATTAGAAACTTTAAATAAAAGCCTTTGCATCACGAGCTATTAATTTTAGAATCACTGAAAAAGAGAGAGAGAATTAATGCTTAACTTCTGTGTTTTATGTGGAATACTTTGAACCAGCATGTAGAAATGCAAAACTTTGAAACCCCAAAGACTTGTGGGGAGCAAAATGTATGGCAGGCCATCAGTGATTATCTGAGACAATGTAATGTGTAGGGACCTGAAATAAAGTCACAATGGCATTTATAAAACATTTCAATAACATAACAAACAAGTGCCCTGATTAATCAGGCCAAATGTTCATCTACTCCGGCATTCTATATCCAACAGTGAACAGTAATATGCCTCTTTGAAACTTAGATGCAGAAGAAGAAGGGTAGAACCTTTCATTGTTTCTCTCAGTTCTCTTGTATTCAGAGCTACATTTCTGCTGAATACTGTCATGTCATTTGCTGTCATAGCTAATGAAAGCTATTCACCATGAGCTGTATCTACTATTGCACATGTGGAGTTCCACTTGAGCCATGCAATTAATTCTCTTTCCTCTCCTTGCATGACCTCAAAATCTGCTGTAGAGGTTCCTACAGAGGGTGGGCAAAGGGCTTTAGGGGAGAGGAGAGAAGTTATGTTCTGTTAGCCAAGCAGAAGTCTGCTTGGCTAACAGAACAGCACTGTTGGATGTGAACACATGTTTGTCTAATAAAGGGATGGGGGCACCTGTGACCGTACAGATGTTGTTGGACTCTAGATCCCATCAACCCCAGTCAGCAAAGCTAATGCTCAAGAATGATGGGGCCTGTATTCCGACAAGATCTGGAAGGTTTCCTACTCATGATCTAATGGGCATCACCGCATCTAGTGACTGTGGATTCCATATTTTAATCAGGTGTTGTGTGAGGAAGTGTCTGCTTTTGTCTGTTTGATCTGTTGCCTGCTTTCCCCTTACCTTTTATTTCTAATAAAGCTTCACAATGGGATTAGTGTGTGATTGCCAGGGTCAGGATTCAGGAGTCCCCACACGCCTAGATTCCTTTGGGTTCCATGCTATTGGAAGTTTAAGACCAGAGTGGGTAAAGCCAAGAATTTACCCTATTCTCAGGGAGAAGCAGAGGGCTGGAGATCTGGCTTTATACTGTGTGTAAATTGCAAAGGGTTGGCTAAAGGTGTGGTAGTCCAGGATCCCAGGATTCCCAGGATGTTAACCATACATCCCCATCTTGCCCCCATTTCTGGGCCTGTAGGTAACTACCAGACAGTAGTAAGTAATGTTTTTTTTTTTTTAGTAAGACCCAAGTAGCAGCAATGGGAAAGTGGTGTGAGAAGCTCCTCTGAGCATTACCCTTCTTCACAGATTCCATTAGATTTCTGAGAGAGACTTATACATCATGTGAAAAAAATCACATAAAGTGCAAAAATTAATCAGGTAAGAAAAGATCAGAAAACAGGAAGAAGTGCTGTCTGGATGCAGCTGAATTTAGGCCAGGCATCTGCTCTGCTGTGTTTCACTGATTTGCAACAAGGCAAGCTATTTAATGAATAATTCTCATTTTCCAAAAGTGCATCAAACAAAAACATTAGATGACCCTAGGAAAACCCAACTTGTCAGCCATGCTTCTGAATAGATAAGTATTTAGGTTCTCTAGTTCTCTCGTTTAAAAGGCTGAACGTAATCGTAACAGCAATGCCTTTAATATGGATTAGTAACATTGTCATGTCGTCTTAAAAAGTAGCAACACCAAATCTTTCTCATATCGATCATTGTACTCATTTTTATCTTGGCCCAAGATAATACACAACATTGTTATAGCATTATTATTTTTCATTTGTTCCCTATTGATTTGCTGCCAGTAACTTACAGGTCAATTTACAAAGAGATAGAGTATGATTTATTCTTTTTCTAAAAGACTGTGCCACGTTGGGAATACTTTTTATAAGGCTGTCAGATCTTTGGGATATTTTTCCTTCTTGCACAAATTAATTATATTAATAGATCAGTGGCTCAGCTCCACCTAGATTTATATCCCAGATACCCTTGACAATTTTACACGAATAAGTGCATATATGTCTAGAGATAAAAAGTGTCTCTTTTACAACTAGGGCTTATTAATTACTTCTGCCTGAAAAAATTCTGGAATGTTTGCCCTGCTTTCAGCAGAGCTGAACTGATACGTTTGTAATGCACAGGGCTTAGAGCAGTTTATTTTCATTTCTATATTTGTACTGCTATAGTCTGATAACTATGGGTACAATCCACTTCCACCAAGTGAGAGTGGCTAGAATTATGGGGCACCACAAAGGAATATTCTAGGGCAAAAGTACATGTATCCTCCATACAACTCAATGGCCCAATGTACAGAGCTGTGTGCTATGCAACAGGCTAAAGAAGAGTGAATCAAAGTAAAATGGGGTTCAATGATGTCCCATAGGGATCCCGTAAGCCATAGTTTTATAAGCTGTGAGCGTGGCTGGATGATTCATGACCTTTTACCAAAAAGGTATGTGTTTGACAGCTTGGACAGTATGCAGCAGTGTTTTTATTTTAGTCTAGACATATATTTGGGGTGTGCCAGTCTGCACCCGTCTGTGTGACTAACAACTACATGCATGGGCCATGTGAATGCTGTGTTGCTAAATTATTGCACTGAAGGGACAGCATATCTATTGCAGGTGAAAACAAGTATTTTCCCCAACTCACTGAAAAGATGCATGGCAGAAAACCTAGACTGGTGAAATAGCTGCTGCTTATATAGGACTGGTTCCAGCCGGTGTTTCTGTGCAGTCACTTAAGGAGTTTATAGAAGCCCAGACCACAGTCAGTAACAAATGACTGGCACCATCTCTTAGCTGCTGCTATGTGAGTTCTGCACCTACTGCTAATGCCAGCCATTAGACCCCCACCCCCCACCCACTGTGTGTTACTGGGTCTGGAAGCCACCTGCCATTTGAAATGTTCCACAATTATTTATATTTATTTATTGCATTTATAGTTTCTCTTTTTCTCCAAGGATCTCAAAGTGGCACACATGGTTCTCCCCCATCTCATTTAATCTTCACAACAACCCACAACAACTACACCACTCTCAATGCTCAGTGCTCTTGAGTGTCTGACATAGCATTGCTGTAGGGCATTGTGGGGGATTTCAGATGGCAGCTGGGGCCCAATGATAGGAGGCAGGCCTCCCTTGCTAAAGCCATTTTAGCAAGGTTTAAGCCAGATCTCAGCAAGGTAGAGAAGGCAGGGTCACTTGGAGAGTAGTGCACTGGGTTGGGAATCCTGCTTTGAACATCTTTCCCAAGGTTCCCCCAAAACCTGGAACCAGACTTACTTCACTGGGTTTCCTACGTCTTTGACAAATCCTATGTCTCCTGAAGTCTCACATAGTCTCACTTGTGTGCCTTTCCTTTCCGGACGCTTGGCTCACAAGTTACTTCTATCCTATTTTGGTTTCAACTCTACTCCAATCACCTGGCATCAGCAAGCTGTATTTTGGCTAGCTTTGAAACAGAATATGAATTAAATGATATAAACTACAGGGGCTCAGAGCTGGGAAACAAAAAATAATAATCCCACTGAGATGTTCTACTTGGCAATATTGCGTGCATCTTCCAGCAGAGGTTTCATGAGCAGGTGTTGCACAGATGACATCCCCAACTAATTCCATGGAACACCAGCCAACTGTGTTTGCAGGTGTTTGTGGATTGCCTTGCTGCCGCCCTGGGAGAAAGAAATCCCCGCACCTCTAAAGATCTTGCTCAGCTCGATGAAGCACGTGAAATAAGGAAAGGCAACTGAAAGGAACCTTCTTCTTACTTAGCCAAGAGGATAATATGTTTATGATAACATTTGCATGGACTGTACACACAGTTTCAGAATGTTGTGATTGAATATGGTTAGTGGAAACAAGGCAAAATGAGGAAAGTTTAACTGCAGCCTGCCACTCTTGATAAAGCCTGTTTCAAGGGCCCAATAGCAATGTCTTAATAAGATTTAGTTATGTTTCGATGTCATCTTTAAAAATAGTAACACTGAATATTTCACACGCCTCATTTTCATCAACACCTCTCATACTGATCATGGCTGGTCCTGTGTCTAGCAGCTTGGAAACAAAACAGGGTGACTCAATATATCTATAATATGTCTGTGTGTGTGTGTGTGTGTGTGTGTGTGTGTGTAGACACACACAAATACAAAATCTGCATTAATATATTAGTTTATATTAGCTTTTACTGGGATCTGCCATAAACAGCAACCTTTCCATTGATGCTAAGATGGACAAATGTATTGGCAAGGCAGCTACAGTAATGGCTCGCCTCTCCGAAAGGGTATTGGAGAATATGACGCAAATAACCAATACCAAGATGAAGATGTACCAGGCTTGCATGCCCAGCACACTGCTTTTTGGACGTGAGTCATGGGCAACAGGTGTGATGCCTCAATGCCTTCCATATGTACTGCATCAGGAAGATTGGGTGGGGGTGTTTCACATTGCAGGAAAGATAAACAAAGATGTGCTCTTCCAAGCCCACATTTCCAGCATATTCTCACCCCTGTCTCTGCCATGTCTATGCTGGCTTGGTGATGTCCACAGAATAGACATGAAGTCAAACTGCTGGAGATTTACAGTCCCTGTCTCACCGTTTGAAATATAGAGAGTGACCATCATCACTCCTGACTTTCATCATCAGGCAGCCCCCTTGTCCCTTTGCTTACACATACTTGATGCTGCCACGGTGCACAGAATTTGGTGGCAATATCATGTGAACTACCCTGAGATCTACGGAAGAAATGTGGTACACAAATTAAAAATAAATAAATGAAGTAGGATCAGCTTTAAAAAAATGGTTTTATGTCCTAAATGGTCCATTGCAGCCTCCCGTTTGTTGGCTTTGAAGCCCATTTTATTTAGCCATTTGTGCTGTGCTATATTACATTGCCCTTTGATATTAAAAAAAGAACACCACCACCCTTTTCTTAAAGATGCATCTTTGGAGCTAATGGGAACTGCATGATTAATGGCACAAACTGCATTGCTGTTCAATAATAAAACAAAGTCTAACTGGTGAGGGCATTGCAATAATAGTTCTGTGCTAAACTATTTCCGTGTAAATTGTCTGTTAAATGCACTTTTTATTATTTTATATAGCTGCTCATCAATGCAATGTCAAATGGGTCAGTTCCTGTCAAGGTACAGTAGATCCTTGTACACCCGGTAGGTCTCCAAAGTGTGGTGAATGGCTGTCTATTAACACTTAACGGAAAGGCTGTGAATAATTCATGCCCAGATCCCAAAAGATGAATATGAGAATTCAAATTTAAGGCAGGAAGAAACTTCCTTTATTGAGACAGAACTTGCAGCTATTAGTTGGTCATACATCAGTCCTTTGTAAAGATGTCCCCTGTAACCTCGTTATGTGTTTGCAATAAATTAGAAGAAATGTGCTGCCGTGTCTTGCCAAACTATTCCCCATTCCTCATGCTATTACAGCACAACTGTCCAAGCAAGTCAAGGTATCAGTCAACGCATCAAAACCTTAATCAGCAGAGATGTGTATTTGAATGGGGTAGCAAGGAGGGTAGCCATTTATTTAATAACAAGCTCTGGCATAAATACGACAAATGGTGCTGATGCTGAAGCAGCAAAAAGTTTCAATCTCTGGGAGCCGATCTGAATTGTCATATGTCTGGATTCAGGAGAGATTGGCAGTCCAACCTTTACCTGCATGAAAACTTCATTTCAATGTGCACAGGTACTGTATTTCTTTCCTTGTATCCTTATGGGTGCACAGAAATGGCATTACATAAATTTGACTACCGTTCTCATCTTGGTCCATCCCAGTCCATCCTTTTAAAGAAAAAAAGAACTTGTATATATCTACCAGCTGCTCTCTTGATATACAGGAGATAGAGATTTTTCCATTGGAGCAAATCATATAGATTAAGCAACCACAGCCATAAAATCCTCTGAGTTTTGAAACCCTGATGAAAGTACAAAGGAGAATGGTGGTTGTTTGCAAAAGAAAAAAGAAAAAGAAAAGTTTCCATTATACTTTCATTATTATTTGATATATTGGCACTGGCACCATAAAATACGCCAAGTCTTTTTTTTTTTTTTTAAGGTTCTCAAGCCCATGCTATAAAATTGAAAAATTACCAAAGGACTTGATGTCCCCAAGGACATGGGCTGTGTGATGTTGCTCTATTTTCTATATGACACTATTGCATAATATATACAATATTAAGCACTATGGTTTGTGGAAGATAAAGGCCTGAATTCCTCCGATTTTACTCACAAAGAAAGATGCTAAATATAAATTATGGTTTATATGTAGGGGTGCCCTTTCTCATTTCGGGGGGGTGGGGTGGGGAGAGATTTAGGGGGGTGGGAATCAAAAGGCCTGATCATGAACGTATTCAATATTAACTTGCAAAAAAAGTGCATTTGAAGAATATGTTGTGATTACTTTTGAATGTCCCATAATAACTATGTCATCAGTAATGCGAGCAAATTATCCCATCTACCATTTATATAGAATCAAAGGTCCTTTTGCTATATACACTCAGTAAAGAGGGGACCTTTTTATTGCCTGTAAGATTGCTTCTGTGTCAGTCTGTGGCCCATCTCTTTGGCTGCCTATCAAAATGGTATTTCCCTCCATAGGTGGGTCCCAGGAGGACTATGCTGGAAATGCTACACCTATATAGACACTGCATTGTGTGGACTCTTCTTCCATCCCCTTGTGCTGCGCTATCAGGTGGTGGTTGCACAGAGTATAAGAGCATTTGGGCCGATATCTGTAGGGACTAGCAGTATGAGGACCATTGCTGGCTAAGCCACTGGGCTGGAAGACTGGGAGTGCTGTGAATGTGAATGTTGTGGTGCATTGATGTGTCTTGGGGCATGTCTCCCTTGTCTTAAGTTCCTTGGCTTCCCATGTACTTGGAAGCATGTGGGTATAATCACCAGCCCAGTCCCTGATGCGTGGGCTTTTGCAGAGTTTCCAGTAATACTGGCAACAGTGAAGTGGGGGAGGTATCTGCTATTTATATTCAATTTTTGCATTTAGAATTCTGCTGTTGTGTTATACCTCCTGACCTGGGCTGAGCAAATATGGGAACTGCCATTGGTAAATGGTACAGAAACTTTGGTTGGTTCAAAACAGGGAAGCAAGATTAGGGATGGGACATTGTGATTGTATTACATCCATTTTAGTCCTTCGCAGTGGCCTGTTTTGAGGCCCAGTTTAAAGTGCAGGTGTTAACATTTAATTAGCCTTCATCAGATTGGGACCAGGTTACTTCAAAGACTATCTCCTCCAACAGAAATACATACTGTACTCTCAATCTTAGTGCTCATCCCTGGGGGACCTTCTCTGGGTACCCAAACCAAATGAGGTGCAATGAGTAGCTACTAAAGAAAGCACATGTTCAGTTGTGGAACACCCTCCATGGAGATGATTTCCTGGAGAGGATGGCTTTGTTATGGTTCTTCTGCAGAGATTTGACGACATTGTTTATTTTCCAACACTTTTTCAGTTTTGAAATCTTGTAATGATTACAAATACTCTGAATGTTTTTGACATTTTAAGAACCGCAGAGTATTTGGTGCTGCTGTGAGTGTCATTTTTTGGGTGTCTGTTTTTAGTCTGGCATAGGTTTCATGGCTTTGTTTGCAAATTTTATTGCTGTTGTGGTTGTTGTTGTTTCACTGCAAGCTGCCCAGGGAACTTTCATTATTGGGTGGCACAGAAATACTGTGAATAAATAAAATATGGGTTGTGGAGTGTGTTCCACCTGCATAATCTTCAGATTTCTGCATGGAAAAGGGCCTCATTCACCCACACAGACACGCCTGCCAGTTACAATCACCTTCACAACTTCTTTTTGAGCCTGCAGGACAACACCACCAGGAGTTAGTGTTGGATGCAGCAGTAGGTGGTAGATTTGCTGGAACAATGGAAGAGTGGCCAGGCTGGCAATTCTTGTTTACAGTGTGACATGTTGACATTTATGCTATCTTTTCAAATATTTTATTTCTAACTATGATTTTTGGGTGTCCTTTGCTGTAGGGCAGGTGCCTGCCAAAAAGAAGGCGTTTTTGGCAGTCGTGCCAAAATCCCCTCCCAAATCCCCTCCCTACACATGCATGTCTGGTACCTTTTTGTGAGAATTTTTCTTATACTACTACTACTACTACTAAAAATAAGTAAGTAAGTAAGTAAGTAAGTAAGTAAGTAAGTAAGTAAAAATACTGCCCATCTGACAGGGTTACCCCAGCCATTCTGGTGGCTTCCAACAAATTAAAACACAATGACATCAAACATTAAAACTTCTCTGAACAGGGCTGACTTCAGAAGTCTTTTTAAAAGTCAGCTAGTTGTTGTCTGAGAGCCTTTTAATTCTTTTTGTGATGCTTAGCAATGAATTAATTGGGCTTAAAACACATAGTATTATTTAGGTTATTTGCTGTTTGTTTTGCACTTTTTACTGTTTTCCATCTAGTTATTGCAAGCTGCTTTGAGGCCATTTGACTGTAAGACAGAACAACAACAACAAAAGAATATAGATGAAATAAATGGCAGAAGCAAGAATGACAGCAACATGTAATTCTGGGGCACCCATGCCGTTTTGCCACCTGAGGTGAAACGGGAATGTGCTGCTCCCTGCCCCACCCCTGCTGCGCAGCCCACAACTTCTGCCACTGGCAGAATGCCCTCCTCTTGCCAAACTCTTCCAGGGCTGGGGTACTCCAGAAACCATTGCTGCTCATGTTCTCTGCCCCAGGGGTGGGTAAGATGAGCACCAGCATCATAAGCAGTAGGGCAGGAAGCGTGTTACCTCTTGCACTTCTGCCACCTGAGGCAGGTGAACAGACTCTGCTGTAATCATGACCTGAAAAAGTTATTATTATAAAGGTTGCTGCCAGACTTGGGAAGGGGGCAATAGCCCCAACCCAGCTGCTAAACTGCTGAAGTTGTTCAAAAAGTGTTATAAAATAATAACAGAAATAGGTAAAAGGTAAAGGGACCCCTGAGCATTAGGTCCAGTCGTGGCCGACTCTGGGATTGCACCGCTCATCTTGCTTTATTGGCCGAGGGAGCCAGTGTACAGGTTCCGGGTCATGTGGCCAGCATGACTAAGCTGCTTCTGGCGAACCAGAGCAGCACACTGAAACGCCGTTTACCTTCCTGCCAGAGCGGTACCTATTTATCTACTTGCACTTTGACATGCTTTCGAACTGCTAGGTTGGCAGGAGCAGGGACCGAGCAATGGGAGCTCTCCCCGTCGCGGGGATTCAAACCGCCGACCTTCTGAGCGGCAAGTCTTAGACTCTGTGGTTTAACCCACAGCGCCCCCCGCACCCCCAGAAATAGACAAACCAATAAAAAGGGGGGTCAGGTAGAAAGCCCCATCCCAGTGCCACGGTAAATCCGCTCCTCTCCTCTCCAAAATTTTTCAGGAGCTGAATCACTCACCCAAAGCGTCCACCCACCATTCATTACCATGAAATGGGGTGGCAAACTGGAGACACCTGTTTCAATTCACCCCCACATTACTCCACTCATTTCCATTACCTCTTCCTATCAAGGAAAACCATACTCTGCCCTTCCTTTTCACCTGTCAGTAGTTGAGAATATAGAAAGCTGCCTCACACCAAGTCAGATCACTGGTCAACCCAGCTCTTTATTGCTTACATTGACTACCAATGGCTTTCCAGAGTTTCAGAAACATGTCTTCCCCACACCATACTATGTCAGGGATTGTACTGGGTCCTTTTGCATGCAAATTGTGTGCTCAAAGCACTGAGCTATTGCCCTTCCCCACACTTCTGACAGCTGCATCCAGGTCATCAAATTAATTTACAGCATCACAAACTCAAGCATGTATTGCCCAGCCATGCCTGTGGTTTCAAAATGCCCTTGGATGTTGTCTATTAGTCTTTCTAAATTTCTGCATGATTCATTTTAAGACACTGATCATTTTGCTGGAGAACTTTTTCTTTTCTTTTTTTTATTGAGGAGCAGACAAATGTAGTAATATCCGCTTCAGATGGTTTGCAGTTATGACACACCTGAGGACAGATAACTTTCATAAGCCACATCACTTTATAGGCAATGTTCTGGCTGTATCACGATGTGTAATATTGTTTCCTACGATGGAATGTATACTATTGGACACCCTTCACTAAGATGTTGCTGAAAGTTCAAAGCAACATCTTGTCCCTCATGTACGTCCTTTCCAACATTTCTGCTCGTGTTAGTTTTCACTTCTTGCCTCTGGAGTATGATCAGAGTTTCTCCAACAACTTTATGAATTAAGGTTGGGCCTAAAATGTGCGCTCTCTCTCTCTCTCTCTCTCTCTCTCTCTCTCTCTCTCTCATATGTTTGGCCAAATTGGGATGGGACTTCAGGGGATGAAATGGGAGATTATTTACTTGGCTGTCAGTTTGAAAGCTGGGAGAGAAAGTGCTTTGGCTAGTGATGAATCTCTCAATTCCGTTCAGTTTCCTGTTTTTCCAATCTGAAGTTCACATCATCACATTTCCCAGACCAGAGTTTGGGATTTAAAAATAAATAAATAAATCGTCATGAAGTTTTGTGAGCAATTTAGTGTGCATTCCTCCTCATAAACACATTTTTGTAGCCAATTTTGTCTAATGGACACATTTTTGCAAGCAATTTCCCCTTATAATGCATTTTTATGCAAACTTTCCAACAATATACACATTTTTGTACCCATCTTTTGGTTACAAATGGCATCACAAAATTTGGAGAGCTGTAAATTTCAAAGGATATCTGTATTTTGGTTTGTTTGTTGTCTGGAGAACTGTGAATTAGATAGCTTTGCATTAAAATGCGAAATGAACCAAATCCCACGTCAACTCCCCATTTGCTTCCCATGCATTCCTATGGCCCCTAAGGATATGGGAAGAGAGTTATTCCATGCCCCAAATATTCCACTCCCCCACCACAAGTCTTCTCATTTGCAAAGCCTGCTATGTCACAGTAAGATTGTGTGGCTTACAAAGTGATTTATGATCTACCAAAAAAGGCAGTAGAGGGACTGAGCCTCCAACTGCCTAAAAGCCACCTCATTAGCAGTAGCTGGGATAACAGTGCATTGTCATAATTATGTTGACCAATAGGACTGCATTTTGAATCTATTGAGTGTTTCTCATCAACCTTAAATTACCTTTGCAGGAAAGTTACAGCTACAACAGTGTCTTTTGTTCCTCTAGTTTTTGGCACTAAGATCTGAGACTTAGGGGAAACCCCTAACACATAGTGAAGTTAAAAGTTGAAATTGTAAGGCAGAAAGCCCTAGGGTCAAACGTTGCCTTAGACCTGAAATTACCAAATGGCTTTTGAAATGCCTCCATGTATAAGTGGCAAGTGTCCTCAACCCAATCTGGCCAATGTGCAATATATATATATATATATATATATATATGCAGGTTTTGGTGTCCTCGGGTGTCTTCCCGTGTAAAAGTTGGGGTGTCTAGGCGACGTTTCGACGAGGTCTCACTCGTCATCTTCAGGCTGGTGCTTTCGGCTTCTTGTTACTGGAACAGAGCGGGATCTCAATGTTTGAGTTCCTATAAATACTGTAGAGGGGGTGTGGTGTCTAGCCTCCAATGTTCTGGGCAGAGAGGAAGTTCCCAGGCTAGTGTGCCTTTTCTTCTTTTGTTCCTTAATTACTTGAGAGATACCTTGAGTGATTTCTTGAGTGATATCCTGAGTACCACTTAGGTGGGTCATTAGGTGTGGATTACTCAAGGTATCTCTCAAGTAATTAAGGAACAAAAGAAGAAAAGGCACACTAGCCTGGGAACTTCCTCTCTGCCCAGAACATTGGAGGCTAGACACCACACCCCCTCTACAGTATTTATAGGAACTCAAACATTGAGATCCCGCTCTGTTCCAGTAACAAGAAGCCGAAAGCACCAGCCTGAAGATGACGAGTGAGACCTCGTCGAAACGTCGCCTAGACACCCCAACTTTTACACGGGAAGACACCCGAGGACACCAAAACCTGCATTCCTGTACCCGTGAAAATCTACGAAAGCAAATATATATATATATATATATATATATATATATATATATATTAAAGTTTCAAGGAAATTACAAAAATAGAAAGAAGAAAAGAGAGGAAAAAAAGACAAAAAATACAAAATACAGAAAAAATAAAGAAAAAATTAAAAACAATTAAAAACAAATCAGTCTTTCCATGTCTTGTCTTTCATTTGCTTATTTCCCTGACCTCCTCACACCTCCCTTTTTTGTATTCTAGTTCAGTAGTTGTTTCAGCAAGTCCTTACCCTTTTTGCTTTTATCTTGATATATTAACTTAATATATTGGAACTTTACATTTACATTTTCACCTGTTGACAATCCATTTTTACATACCCCTTTATAACATTATTGCTAAAACCACTTAACTTCATTCCAGCATCCCTCTAACATTCCTTAATTTTACAGTGTTTCTGTAAATAGTCTTTAAATTTCTTCCAGTCTTCTTCTACCGACTCTTCTCCCTGGTCTCGGATTCTGCCAGTCATTTCCGCCAGTTCCATGTAGTCCATCAACTTCATCTGCCATTCTTCCTGGGTGGGTAGATCTTGTGTCTTCCAATACTTTGCGATGAGTATTCTTGTTGCTGTTGTTGCATACATAAGGAACGTTCTATCCTTCTTTGGCACCAATTGGTCGACCATGCCCAGGAGAAAGGCCTCTGGTTTCTTCAGGAAGGTATATTTAAATACCTTTTTCATTTCATTATAGATCATCTCCCAGAAAGCCTTAATCCTTGGGCACGTCCACCAAAGGTGAAAGAATGTACCTTCATTTTCTTTACATTTCCAACACTTATTATCTGGCAAATGATATATTTTTGCAAGCTTGACTCCTGTCATGTACCACCTGTATATCATTTTCATAATATTCTCTCTTAAGGCATTACATGCCGTAAATTTCATACCTGTGGTCCATAACTGTTCCCAGTCAGCGAACATAATGTTATGTCCAACATCTTATGCCCATTTTATCATAGCAGATTTCACCATTTCATCCTGAGTATTCCATTTCAACAGCAAGTTATACATTCTTGATAGTATCTTAGTTTTGGGATCTAACAGTTCTGTTTCCAATTTTGATTTTTCCACCTGGAAGCCAATTTTCTTGTCCAGATTGTAAGCCTCCCTTATTTGATAATAATGAAGCCAATCTCACACTTTATCTTTTAGTTTCTCAAAGCTCTGCAATTTCAAATTATCTCCTTCTTGTTCCAAAATCTCCCAATATTTCGGCCATTTGGCCTCTATATTGAGCTTTTTCTGAGCCTTCGCTTGCATCGGTGACAACCACCTTGGGGTTTTACTTTCAAGTAGATCTTTATATCTTATCCAGACGTTAAACAGTGCTTTCCTGACAATATGGTTTTAAATGCTTTATGTGGCTTGACCTTATCGTACCACAAATATGCATGCCACCCAAATACATTATTAAAGCCTTCTAGATCCAAAATGTCTGTGTTCTCAAGAAGCAGCCATTCTTTCAGCCAGCAAAATGCGGCTGATTCATAGTAAAGTTTAAGGTCTGGCAGGGCAAATCCACCTCATTCCTTTGCATCACTTAATATTTTAAATTTTATTCTGGGCTCCTTGCCCTGCCAGACAAATCTAGAAATATCATTCTGCCACTTCTTGAAACAGTCCATTTTATCCAAAATTTGCAATGATTGAAACAAAAACAACATTCTTGGCAATACATTCATTTCTATAGCAGCAATACGGCCTAGCAAGGAAAGCTTCAAGTTTGACCATATTTCTAAATCCTTTTTCACTTCTGACCAGCATTTTTCATAGTTATCTTTAAATAAATTCACATTCTTAGCAGTCATATTAACCCCCAGGTATTTGGCCAATGTGCAATATAATACAGTGCTGACCTGTTTAAGGGTGCTGGTGACAGTGTGAATATGATACCCTTTTAATAAGTTCAAAAGTGCTGCATAGATTATATATTTTCTTTGTTTAAATTTGTTTCTTAAACCTTTAGAGCCATGTTTCCAGCAATGCTATTTTGGTCAACTTGATTGTGCAGTTATTTTAAAACACAAATCACAGAACTCCTTCACTTTCCTCACATTCCCAAAGTGACATCCATCAAAATCGTCATGAGTGTGGGATTTCTGGCACTTGTTGGAAACCCTGTCGAGATTTATTAACAGATGGCCACATGTTCTTTTTGGCTTAGAGTGAGTGGAAGGTAATGAAAAGCTGTCAAATGCTGGAAGAACAGAAGCGTCATTCTATTTTTCTCCCCTCCAGATTTATTGAAGGACTTCTGTAGCATCCCAGACACAAAAGGGAGAGTGGGAAACAGTTTTAAAAAAGAAGAGGAAAAAAAGAATGGGCCAACGCGGGATTCAAGAAAACCGGCTGTCTGAGCAGTCTGTAACTCCTTATGTACAGCTAAGAAAAGCTTTGTACATTCAGTATACAGAGGCACGCTGAAAGTTCATTAAATGCAATGTTCTGTGGCATTGGCTTCTGATGTAGAGGCAAATATTACATAAAAAGCACGCGGACATGAGAGGCTAAACATGTCTTGCCCAGGTCAAGGAGCCCCTTTCCCCAAGAGTCTCATGCACATTTTTTTTATCAGTTGCAAATAATGATAATGTCTCAGGTGAAAAATATAACATAAAATTGTAGGAAGATTTAAAAATCTCTTGTGGCATCCATTTCAAGAGTCAGTCAGCTAGAAATGTACTGATAGCTTGAACATACAGGTTAAACCAAAGCTGTCATGACACGTTCTTAGCCGGGTCTGGTTTTATGCTGACATTTCCCAGTTTGGGGTGTGTTTGTGATGAATGGATTTTCCATTTTGTAATGGGACAGGATGTTCTTGCCTCTTTAGAAACACATAGAAACCATCGAATGTGTGGTTCAATGTGTGCCCCTGAGGAATAACTCTGAAGAACTGTGGGCTTAATAAACCAATATAGTTCCTGTTGCACCTAGAGGTTGTCTTTTCTGCTGATTGGTGCCTTTCCACTTTCATTTTGCATTTCTTTGATAGAACTCAATGATCCTCAGAAGTGCTTAACTTTGGCAAAATCATACCTAATCTCTTTATCATTCAGACTACTTCAGTAAGGAGCTGTCCAGTCCCAAATTGGAGCTGGGTGCTTAAAGTGTTCTGTGTAACATTGCTTGGGAGAGTGGCACAGCTCTACCAACCTGCCAAAGTTGGCCCCTGTGGGTGGGAGAGATAAGGATCCAGCCCTGGTTTAAGATATGGAGTTACAAAGGAAATAAAAAAATTAACTAAACAGACACTAGTTAGAAATTTATGCCAAGGAAGCACAATCAGTGCAGGTAATTTATTTAAAGTCACTTCGGAGCCCTATACTCATTTCTCAGTTCTAGAGAACATGTGTTTCTCCTGGAAGACTTCTAAGCTGGCATGGTGATAAGGTTCTGCCGTGCCCTATAGATTTGCGCAGAGGCCCGGAAGCTAGATTGTATAGTCAATGAGTTAATGACAATCATTGACAAGGCATTGCCTGAAGGGCATTTACTGCTCTGTTACTTGCAATTCTGCATTTAGTCACATTTGCTTAGCAATCTAAATCGTGTTGTTAACTGCTGACAGCAGCAATTTCTAATGTGTCTCTGGTATCAAGAATGATTACTTTATGATTTATAACTGACCAAGTGCTTATTCATAACAAGGAGTGGAACAAATGTAGTAGTTAAAGTAAATGAGAAATGCAGGAAGAGATGATGCCAGGCTATCTCTATGTACTGTGACCTTTCAAAGTCTGTTGCCAGGTAGATATTTTTTCCCTATAAGTCCATTAAAGGAGGACAAGGTAGTTGCTCTTTATAGTCGCAGCATGAGTGGGTCAGTAAGCTTGTGATATTATAAAGGCTTCTGGGCTACAACTAACTGGCTGACGCAGTCACCCATTGATGAGGGTAATCAGAGTGGTTGAGGTTCTACCGCAGCAGACAGAAAGCTATAATTTTTGTATGTATGTCATCAAAGATAGTTTTGTGACTAAAAAAAAGGATATGTATAGAAAAACGAGTCACACACTAATGCATACCTAACAGTCATTGCTGATTAGGGATGGGACAAATTTTGAAAACAGGAGTCATAAGACATTAAGAATGGTCCTGCTGCATCAGGCTGTTGTTCTTTAGTCATTTAGTCGTGTCCGACTCTTCATGACCCCATGGACCAGAGCACGCCAGGCACTCCTGTCTTCCAATGCCTCCCGCAGTTTGGTTATACTCATGCTAGTAGTTTCGAGAACACTGTCCAACCATCTCATCCTCTGTCGTCCCCTTCTCCTTGTGCCCTCAATCTTTCCCAACATCAGGGTCTTTTCCAGGGAGTCTTCTCTTCTCATGAGGTGGCCAAAGTATTGGAGCCTCAGCTTCACGATCTGTCCTTCTAGTGAGTACTCAGGGCTGATTTACTTAAGAATAGAGAGGTTTGATCTTCTTGCAGTCCATGGGACTCTCAAGAGTCTCCTCCAGCACCATAATTCAAAAACATCAGTTCTTTGGTGATCAGCCTTCTTTATGGTCCAGCTCTCACTTCCATATATCACTACTGGGAAAACCATAGCTTTAACTATACGGACCTTTGTTGGCAAGGTTATGTCTCTGCTTTTTAAGATGCTGTATAGGTTTGTCATTGCTTTTCTCCCAAGACTGTCACCATCTGCAGTGATCATGGAGCCCAAGAAAGTAAAATCTCTCCCTGCCTCCATTTCTTCCCCTTCTATTTGCCAGGAGGTGATGGAACCAGTGGCCATGATCTTTGGTTTTTTTTGATGTTGAGCTTCAGACCATATTTTGCACTCTCCTCTTTCACCCTCATTAAAGGGTTCTTTAATTCCTCATCACTTTCTGCCATCAAGGTTGTGTCATCTGCATATCTGAGGTTGTTGATATTGCATCAGGCTAGTCCAGCATTCTGTTCTCAGACAGTATCCTGTGGTCAACCAGATGCCAATGAGAAGCCTCAAAGCAGGCCTTGAAGGAAACAGCACTCTCCCTGTGGTTTCCAGCAGCTGATATTCAGATACATCCTGCTTCCAGCTGTGGAGGCAGAGCATCATGGCTATTTGATAACCTTCACCTCCATGAATTTTTTGAATCGTCTTTTAAAGCCCTCCAAATTGATAGCCATCACTGTCACTTATGGGAGCAAATTCCATAGTATAACTATGCATTGTGTGAAGAAGTTCTTTCATTTGTCTATCTTCAATCTTCCAGCATTGAACTTCATGGGATCCACCAAGTTCTAGGAGACAGTGAGAAAATCTTTTCTCTATCCAATTTCTGCATGCCATACACAATTAAACTAAGTAACTTGGGAAGTTGCCTTATATAGAATTAGGCCATTATTTAATCAAACTCAGTATTGTATAGTCTGACTTGCAGCTGCTTTCCACTGATTTTTTTTCTTTCCCAAAACACTCTGGAGATTGAACTTGGGACTATTCCCATACAAATAATGTGCTCCACCACTGAGCTATGGGCTTTCCCCAGTTGAAGAAACTCACTTCAAGTTTGGTCCAGACTCAAAATGGGTGCACACCATAACACAACCACCTAAGAGCCTCCAATTCTCCAAGAAAAGGATTCACCTTGAGAAAAAGGGTAAAGAGAACATTGGCTAAAGAGCTCCCTTTTCATTATTATTGAATGGCCCTAGGATGCTCAAGGGAGCACCCTGTTGCATAAATAGTAATGGGTCTTGCCCACCTCCCACCCCAACCCCGTGTTCCTGCACCACTACATCACTGGTAAGGCAACATGTAAATCAATGCCAATGTGGTGTGCTAGCCCGTCTGTAGACATGCACTAGAGTGGCCATGTTCATAATGCAGACTCTTATGAAGCTCAGTTGGTGATGTTTGGCCAATGGCCATTCCTCAGCAATATCTACATTGGCAGTGTTTTTGTGAGGATTAAACAGGAAGGAAATTTTATGTTCACTGCACTGGGCTCCTGGGGGAAAAGGGTGGGATATAAATCTGATTAGTGCAGGGGTGTGTGTGTGTGCCATCCCCACCCCCACGTACATAAGGCTTTGCGCTTGGGGTGGGGAGACTTTGCATGGCTTTATGTTTCAAAGAATAGCTAGTGAATATGCGTCTATTACAGTAATTTGTTTGTTGTAAACAGTTTGCATGAGAAGAGCTACTCCCCAAAGTCCACAAGAAGACAACAACGAAATGCAAAGTGACTGTATGAAACGACATTTGTGCATTTTCCATTGATCCTTGAATAATTAGCTGTGCCCTCTGCTTGGATGCAAAGATTCTGCTAATATGTTTGGGCATTTCAGATTATCCCCGAGGAGCAAACTTCCTCCTCCCCCTTTGATCCTTAAAAGGGAAAGGGGGAGAATGTCACACGGGATCAGTCAAATAATAAGGCTTTAGGGAAAGTTGGATTCATTTGTGCCGTTTGTGATCATAACGTCTCCAGCGCCAATTACTTAGCCATGGGGTGGACTGATTGCACTTTCATGTCTCTTTGTTTTTTGTTATTGCTGCCATTCATTATTGCCTGCAGAGCTTCTTTTCTGATCTCAGATGCAATAACGTAAGAATCAGTAAGAGATATTGAATACCCTCAAGCCCAAAAGCTTCTTAAGTATTGAGGTGGGGAGCGAAACATATTGGCACAAGTCTTTCCCCTCCCCGCTCTCCTAAACAACAAACAAATAAATGATACTTTCCTCATTGCTATTTCTGTTACCTCTCTCTTGGCCTTGGCCTTGTGTGGTCCTTTCTTTAGAAGAACATGCTCCGTTAATGAAGCTTACATAATGTGGCTTCTGCACAAAAAAGTAATTATTTATGCTGAAGTCATAACTGTTTGTTGTAGTATAAGCAAGAAGTAATGCACCACAGGAGAAAACTGCTGTTTATCCTGTCCTGTACAAATATACCTGCTTCAGTGCAGCAAGGGAATCCAACATGCTGCCCTCAAGGTTTTGTTGACTACTGTTTCCTTCAGCCCTGACCATTGGCCATCACAGTGGCTACCCCTGTGCTACAGCATATATCTAACTCTGCAGTTTTCTTGGGATGGTATCTGGGAGAAGATTAACTCATGTGACATCCACTTCCTGCAATGACTATATTGCTCTGGTCAGCAATGGGAGAGATTTATGGGAGAGTCAATTTGAGGTGGTGATGGAGGGAGGTGGCCCACAGCAATTACTCAGCTAATTCCATTGTGGGAACCACCATTACTGCCAAGCACTTCCCTTATCCCTAGGCTGGTGATACAACTAGTAGAACTTAAGGTTCGGTATACTGGCCATAGAGTCACCAGTTGAGGAGCCCTACTCCATGGCCACCATCATTTTTGTATCATTAAAATAATCCCATAAGTCTGATCAATGTTGCCAAAACATAGTTGTCCCAAACTAATGAGGAAGAACAGCATGGAGAATAGGTAGATGGGTTGCATCATCATACTGATAACTGCATTAGAAGGTTAAACACGGATCCATATTCAGGTGGAATGCATCCAGTGCAGTCTCTGCCTAAACTGGATGGTGTGAGTTGGGCAGCATGCTCCTATCAGATTTATAATTTGGATATGAGTGCATGTTGCCACTCACTGCTTTAAGCCTCTAATTTATGACAAAGCATCCATCAAAGCCATGAAACGGTTATTGGAAGAACAATGGAACTATAATCTGTAAGGTAAAGGTAAAGGTAAAGGGACCCCTGACCGTTAGGTCCAGTTGCAGAGGACTCTGGGATTGTGGCGCCATCTTGCTTTACTGGCTGAGGCAGCCAGCGTACAGCTTCCGGGTCATGTGGCCAGCATGACTAAGCTGCTTCTGGCAAACCAGAGCAGCGCATGGAAACGCTGTTGACCTTCCCGCCGGAGCGGTATACCTATTTATCTACTTGCACTTTGATGTGCTTTCGAACTGCTAGGTAGGCAAGAGCTAGGACTGAGTGTCGGGGAAGAACCAGAACGCATTGCTTCATCAGTAGCAGGGGAGGGTTCGGAGCAGGAACTGTCAGAAGAGGAAGAGAGGGAAATGATGTATGAAGCAGAACAACAGGTGGAGAGTAGTCAGGCAGAGCAGGGGTTCAGAGATGGTGGAGAGCCCTATAACCCACCAGAGCTGGGAGAAGGAAGTTCAGACTCAGAAAGGGGGGGGGGGAGCCTTCACATCAGCACAGACAAGAAGGGAAATGAAATGTAAAGATCAAAGACGTCTCATGAGGTTTCCATGCCTTCTTTGTTGGTGCCAGAATTGAAAGAAGCCACTCCCCGAATCTGACTTGACACGTTTGGATGCATGATTTTGAACTGTAGCTGTTCTTATGTATATATGTAATAAAGACTGTGGCGGACGCGGGTGGCGCTGTGGGTAAAAGCCTCAGCGTCTAGGGCTTGCCGATCGAAAGGTTGGCGGTTTGAATCCCCGCTCCCGTTGTTCGGTCCCAGCGCCTGCCAACCTAGTAGTTCGAAAGCACTCCTGGGTGCAAGTAGATAAATAGGGACCGCTTACTAGCGGGAAGGTAAACGGCGTTTCCGTGTGCGGCTCTGGCTCGCCAGAGCAGCGATGTCACGCTGGCCACGTGACCCGGAAGTGTCTCCGGACAGCGCTGGCCCCCGGCCTCTTGAGTGAGATGGGCGCACAACCCCAGAGTCTGTCAAGACTGGCCCGTACGGGCAGGGGTACCTTTACCTTTAATAAAGACTGTAAATATCACACTGCGTGTGCTGGAGTGTTACTGCGAAGAGGGAACACCACTTGGACACTGAGCAATGGGAGCTCACCCCATCACGGGGATTCGAATGGCGACCTTCCGATCAGGAAGCCCTAGGCTTTGTGTTTTAGACCACAGCGCCACCCACGTCTGTATAATCTGTATGATCACACAAATAGAAGACCTTGCTGGATCAGACCAAAGGTACGCCAGCATTCTGTTTCCAGCAACAAGCAACTAGCAGTCTCCAGCAAGCAAACAAGACAACTGAGAAGGCCAGGAGCCTTCTTCTCTTATTTGCCCCCAGCCTTTGGTATTCAGGATCTGCTTCCTCTGAAGATTGACATTTAATCAAGCTGTTGTGTTTAATTGCCATTAATAAGACCTATCCCTCATAAATTTGTTGCATACTTTTAAAAGGTAATCTAACTAGAGGCTATCGTTAATCATGTGCATTTAGCTCCATAGCTTTTGTCTATCCTTATGGTCATAGTAGTTTATTGCAGTGATCTTGCAAACTTGTGGCAATGTAGTGTTGCCTTGTCAATGTTTATGATTTTCTATTGACTTTCCTTTTTGAAATGGTGCTTGTCTCCACCCCACCCCAGCCACCACTGCTATAGCAACTTATATGATGTAAGTAATGTCCTATTTCAAGAGTAGCTTGTCTCCTTTATCCAATTTATCTCCAAGATGTACACTAACATTTCTGCATCAGACACTTCACCCAAACCTTCTGTTCTCTCTTGCCTGTTTAGCCATTCTCGGATCATTCTGCTGTGATGAAACAGCCTGTGTCACTTGCTTGACTTCTGTCTTCAAGGGATGTAAACAACAGCACTAAGACAGATGTTTCCATGAATCCATGAAGAATCAGATGTCTTGCTGTTGGGGCAATTTCTGCTTGAGTTAAATATTCCCAACACTCCAGCTTTGGGCTCTGTCATGTGTTAGCAACCTACATTTTATATTAATCTTAAATTGTCAAAACCAATTTGGTGGTATGTATAAAGGTAAAGGTAAAGGTACCCCTGCCCGTACGGGCCAGTCTTGCCAGACTCTGGGGTTGTGCGCCCATCTCACTCAAGAGGCCAGGGGCCAGCGCTGTCCGGAGACACTTCCGGGTCACGTGGCCAGCGTGACAAAGCTGCATCTGGCGAGCCAGAGCCGCACACGGAAACGCCGTTTACCTTCCCGCTGGTAAGCGGTCCCTATTTATCTACTTGCACCCGGAGGTGCTTTCGAACTGCTAGGTTGGCAGGCGCTGGGACCGAGCAGCGGGAGCGCACCCCGCCGCAGGGATTCGAACCGCCGACCTTTTGATCGGCAAGTCCTAGGCGCTGAGGCTTTAACCCACAGCGCCACCTGCGTCCGGTGGTATGTATAGCAGCTGGGAAATGGCAAGATTGAATTTCTAGAAAGAAATACTAGAATTATTAAGGTTATTAATGGGGGGGGGGGGTTGGTGGGGAGGGTTATGTTAGTGATCTGAAAAATCCAAACCAATAATATTATTTTTAAATATACTTCTATTATGGGCAAAAGTAAGGCAAACTTCTCTGGGTCAAAGACAGATACAGATCTTGGATAGAGAACCCTCAGTCTGCAGGCTGCACATAGCCCTCAGCCAAATTTTATGTGAATCACAACATCACTCTGGTGCTTTTCCAATTTTCTTCTCACTTGGTGTCATGCCTATTTCTGGCCTGAATAATTCATGGATGAATTGATTGGATCAGAGGGTGAATCAGTCACCCCACAGGTAGATGGCTTTGAGGAACAGCCAGGGCCCCCTGAGTCCAATGCAGAGAATTCCCCTGAGGAGCTCTCTGAATTGATACATGATGGGGAACCCCTGGAATGGCCAGGAACTACTGAGCCTTCCAGTTGGTGGAAACAAAACTAGTCTCTGGCTCCTCATTCCTGATACTAGTTTCCTTGTCTTGCTGTGTTGTACCTTGGCAGGACTTTCTGTGATTTTGATCTTGAACTGTTTCTGGCTCACGTTTGGACCTCGACTGATACTTTGTGCTTGACCCTTGGCTTGTTTGGACTGTGCTGCATCTGTAACCCTGACCTCATTGGTGAGTACATTGGCAAAGGCTTATAACTCCTGTAACTAGAACCTTAGCCCATCAGCCATTTTCCTGGAGCATGATACCTGCTTCCCTCTCAGTACCCACTCAGGGTGGGAAATAGCCACTTTTTCACTGCCTCTCCTCACCACAGTTGCTGTCACTCAGTCATTTGCTGCTTCCTCATGACAGCCCTCCCTCCACAACTGCCCCACAACAGACCCCACCACTGCCTTCCCCTCTTGGCTCAGAGATATTGCTTCTTCCTGAATCCCTTCCACACACGTTATCCTTTGCTGCTCAACTGCTGCTGTTTTCTCTGCCTACAGCTTCTCCTTATATGGAAAGATAACTCTGGTTAGGGGGGGCGGGGATGAGCAATCTAGCCATAGAGATGAAGTGACCATACAGATGAAGTGAACATAGAGATGAAGCCTAGATGGACAGTCTGAAAAATGGCTGAAAAGTGATGCTGAGAAGAAGTGGTGATAGAAAAAGAAAACGAGTGTCTCTGCCCATCATTGGACCTTGTTCCACCCACCATTGCACACAGATCCCAACTGTCCTTTCCCATGGGACAATCACTATTCAGAGAAAACAAGGTTCTCCACTCATAATATGTTGAGAATGTGGTTTAAAATGATCCATGTAAACGTCATCAAGTAGTAGGAGCATCCATGGAGTTTCATTTCCTCCATTTAGGTGTGTGTGTGTGTGTGTGTGTGTGTGTGTGTGTGTGTGGAGAATTGGCTCTCTGCCCGAGGGTTGCTTCAGACATTCAGTTGCATGTAATATCCTACAAAAATACAAGGGAAGATACCGAAAAGGAACAAGGTAATTTGAGATCTAACTAGGACATAGAGGACAGGCCTTCTGAAACTATAGGAAGTTTTAAAAAAATATAACAGGGCCTGCTTTACACTTTAGTCCCACAGAAATCTGAATCCAAAGTTTGCTATCTGAATTACATATGATTTTAATAGCACATTATTTTAAAAGTGACGCAAAAGAGACGAGTTGGTGAGTTGGTGTTGTAATATTGTGGTATCTAATTGTTTTCCCTTGCTGTGAATACCCGCCTTCAAGCAAACTATAATGTCAGAGAATCGAAATGGCATGTTATAATTAGTCTACCAAACTGTCTCAGATTTTCACTAAATACTTGCTGCTTCTAATAAGCTAAGGAGTACAAGGCTTTGGTGTAAGATCATGTGTTAGACAGAAAACATTCCAAATCAATTTTCTGAAACTGTGTCAAAAAGAAAAAGGGAGGCAAGGAAGAAAAGAAATCATCCACTGTCAAGGGAATCTGAAAAGAAAAATGCTACATAGACCCCTTCTGACCTATACATATTGTTACACGTCACCCCAATCTCCACGAGTAGTGTGAGATTCTAGGGGTTGCAGGCATGCTTACCAAGGTCTATGTTCCCATTTGGGACAATGAGGCACAGCAGAGTCTATGGTGTCTTTAGGATATATGGTTTATTTATTTATTTATATATATATTATTTTACTTTTTTTTTTAACATACAGTATTATTGGCATTAATGCATAAACAAATTCAGTATCTTTATAGGGGTTTTCCGATCCCCAGACTCCCACCCCCACTCCTCTTCCCAGTTTCTAATAATTGTCTCTTCTCTTTTCTGCGACTAAACACTTTTATCCAAACTATTAAATCTCCTTTTTCAATACCCTCTATCAAATGATATTACAAGTGCTAATCCAATCCTGCTAACGTTTTTAAATGTTTACAATACTCCGTCATATATTCTATAAAATTAATCCATTCATTTCTAAATTTATTGTCCTCTTGGTGTCTAATCTTCCTGGTCAATTTTGCCATTTCAGCATAGTGCATCAGTTTCAATATCCATTCTTCTTTCTATGGAGTTCTTCCTTCATTCCATCCCATGGCATATAACATTCTTGCCACTGTCATCGCATAAATAAATAGGACCTTTTTCTCCTTCGGTATTTCTTCTCCTATTATACCTAATAGAAAAGCCTCTGGGTTTTTTAAACAAAAGATATTTTAAACATTTTTTTTAGCTCATTGTACTTCATTTCCCAGAAGGCCTTTGCTGATTCACAGGTCCACCATATATGATAAAATATACCCTCATTCTCTTTACATTTCCAACATAAATCAGACATTTTTAAATACATTGTTTGCAATTCTTGTAGGAGTTAAGTTCATCATTTTCATATAATTCTCTTTTAACAAACAGCAAGCAGTAAATTGTAGGTCCACTTTCCACAACTTTCCCCATGAATCAAACTTTATATTATGACCCACATCTTTTGCCCAGTGTATCATTACCGATTTTACTTCATCTTTTGTCTCCCGTTCCAGCAACATTTTATATACTTTTGACAGAACCTTTTCATTGTTTTCCAAGAGATCTTTTTGTAATCTTGATAATTCATTCCTAAACCCCACTCCTTTATCCATTTAAAAAAATATCATTTAGTTGATGATATTGGAGCCAATCAGTAAGTAAATATCTTATATTCTCATATTTTTTCAGTTTCTGATTTCCCTCCTCCACCCACAACTCTCTATATGTTATCCATTCTTTTTCCATATTTAATTTCTTAGCTGAGAACATTTTTAGTGGTGATATTCACCATGGGGTCTTCTTTTCTAATAGATTCCTATACTTTACCCATATAGAGTATAATGATCATCTAGCAATATGATTCAAGAAGCCCTTATGCACCCTCGTTTTTTCATACCACAAATATGTATGCCACTCAAATCTATTATCATAACCTTCCAGATCTAAGATATTCTTCAGACTCATCCATTCTTTAAGCCAACAGATACAGGATACTTCATAATATAATTTGATATATGGTTTATTTACACACATATACAGCTGGTGTCCTCTTCCTCCTATTGCTGCACCCTCAGATTTCAAGGGACCCCAAGCATCATGTCTGACCTTCTCTGCAGCATAAAACAGACTGTCTGCCTTGTGTTCAGGGACATTTTTTCCCCTGTTTGCTTACCTCATTGCCCACTGCAATCCTAGAAAAAAATTCCCTTCTAAATCTGGGATTATCTTTTGCTAATTACCCACCAACTCCACCTGTCTCTGGGTTTTGGACTTTTTGTCAGAACGTTCTCAGAGGGTTAGAGTAGGGTCACATATGTCCACAGCCCTTAGCCTTAACACCGGCTCACCACAGGGTTGTGTGTTGAGTCCCCTGCTCTATACTCTCTATACGTATGATTGTACAGCCATTTATTCCAGCAACAAAATCATCAAGTTTGCTGATGACACTACGGTGGTGGGGCTCATTTCAGGAGGTGGAGCGGCTTTGTGCTTGGTGTGAAGAGAACAATCTGGCTCTTAATACGACTAAGACCAAGGAATTGGTGGTGGATTACAGGAAAAAAAAGGCGGACATTCAGCCCTTGTATATCAACGGGGAACGGGTGGAGAGGGTGGCGGAATTCAGGTTTTTGGGAGTGACTATCGATCAGGGCATGACTTGGAGCGCAAATACCACTGCTCTGGTGAAGAAGGCCCAGCAGAGAATTTATTTCCTCAGACTTTTAAAGAAGAACAATCTGAGTGAGAGACTGCTGGTGTCCTTCTACCGAGGCTCCATAGAGAGCATTCTCACATACTGTATTTGTGCCTGGTTCTCCAGCTGTACAGCTAGGAAGAGGAAGGTGCTCCAGAAGGTCATAACCACAGCCCAAAGGATTATTGGTCATCCCCTCCCATCTTTGGAAGAACTGTACGGTTCCCGTTGTCTTAGGAAAGCAAACAATATCCTGCAGGATGCATCTCACCCGGGACACAGTCTGTTTGTACTACTGCCTTCTGGCAGGAGATACAGAAACATCAAGTCAAGGACAAATAGACTGAAAAATAGTTTCTATCCAAGAGCTGTGGCCTTCTTAAATGCAGTAACTCGATAGTGTGACCTGGGAGTTTGATGGGTGTGGGTGTGGGTGTGGCTAGAATGTGGTTTGTTTGGTTGTTGTTGTTGTGTTGCTTTTGTTGTTTTTAAGGGATGGCATCCAATTTCGTTGCACTTGTGCAATGTTGCACTTGTGTAATGACAATAAAGAATCTATCTATCTATCTATCTAGAATTTAGGGCAGGGTGTCAACTCTCTGTGCCCAGCAGAGAGTCTTATGACATGTTGAAGACTTTCTTAATGGCTTTGTTTCATAGCGGCCCATTCCTAGGTGATTCTCTGTTCAGGAAAACAAGTCCAGCCTGTATTTTCACACTGCTAAATCCATTGATTAAAGTCCCACATTGACTAAAACCAGAAATTGTGGGGTTTGCTTAAATTCTAACTACTTTACGGAATCCAGATATTTTAGGTAAGCCTTGCCCGCCCCCAACTTATAACAATATAAATTAATATTATACTACATTAAGCAGGTGTGACTCCCCACAAAGTATCCTGGGAACTGTAGTTAGTTAAGGGTGTTGAGGGTTGTTAAAGGTAAAGGTAAACATACCCCTGACCACTAGGTCCAGTCATGGATGACTCTGAGGTTGCATGCTCATCTCGCTCTATAGGCCAAGGCCTGTGTTTGTCCGCAGAAAGTTTTTCCAGGTCATGTGGCCAGCATGACTAAGCCGCTTCTGGTGAACCAGAGCAGTGCACAGAAACGCCATTTACCTTCCTGCCGGAGAGGTACCTATTTATCTACTTGCACATGACGTGCTTTCGAACTGCTAGGTTGGCAGGAGCAGGGACTGAGCTCACCCTTTGCGGGGATTCAAACTGCCGACCTTCCGACTGGCAAGCCCTAGGCTCTGTGGTTTAGACCACAGTGCCACCCTATTCCCGTCACAGAGCTACACTTGCTAGAATCCCTAGGAAGATGACTTGATTGTTAAATCACTCTGTAATTTGTGGCTCTGTGAAGGGAACATAGATTTGGAAGGGGAATTAAATTCCACACAGTTTTGCCAGTTGAGAATAGGCATACGCAACCAAATAAACCAGTCCTGTCTCCCACCCCCACAAGCAAGTAAGAAATCCCTCTAGCTGCCCCTACCCACAGGACTTCCTTTGCATGCAGCAAAGCCTATGAAATGCAGGTTTCTTTCTCCTTCAGCCTTGATGGTGAGGGAGGAAAGAAGCCAGCCCTACACTCAGTACTTTCCACCACACCAAGCATAGAGTTAGCAAGGTGCCTTGTGAGAAAGTTCCCAAGCCAGATGGTTGTCAAGTGCTTCAGAACCCTATGCAAGGGTTTTTGACAGGTTGGTGGAGCAACCCCCTCTTAATCATGTGACTCCAAAATGATTTCAGAGTCTGTGTGATTGACAGGTGGGTAGCTTCCAACAGTCCCCCATGCAAACAGTGTCTTCACTCAGACCTCACTGATGCCAGTATTCCTTGCAGCAGAGAACAGCAGTAAAGAGAAACACAGAAATGTTTTTATTAGCAAAACTAGAGATCAGTTTTAGATGGTGTACTCCATAAAAAAACAAAAACAAAATGTCAATGGAAGCTGAATTAGCCCTCATATTATTTGTTCTTCTCCAACCTGGGATGAAGCCACAGGGAAGCATCTATCATGGCACTTCAGTAACTTGAACTGGCTCTCACCAGTGTCGCACAGTAAAAAAACAACTATCAAGGAGATGTGTTGTACATTGCTATAAATAAGGTAACTTTATTTATAACTTCCATTTACAGTGGCTTTGTGAATCGGCTCTGCAAGCAAAGCAGCAGATACCACATCTTGACTTCCAATCCTAGCTACTTATTATATCCTGAAACCTTATCAAAAAGAATTAGCAGTTTCCTGAGAAATCCGGACATGTTTGCTTTCACTCATGTATACTCTGGTGACATTTTCTCCATTATGCAGGTTAATGATTTTTGAGTTTGAACTACGGAATCATGTTGCACAAATCGTACATAATTAAAATATGACACCGCATTAATAGCTTTTCAGACAAACAGGACTTACCCATGACAGAAGTAGAGCACTGCAGTCACTGGAAATGTTTTTTTTTTTTTTTTAATATTGAAGTTTTACTATTTCAAACCCACAAGAATGGTGGAGAAGTTGGGGTGCTGGGGGTGGTGCAGCCAATTTTAACTGTTCCCAAAGCCTGTATTCTCACCTGAGATACCCATAGCGAGATGAAAACCAGGCTAGAATCCAGTGTCTTTGAAGGTTTCATTAATGTTAAGGGTATGGAAAAAGCTGCCGTAAAGCTGTTGGGCAGAACATATTTATTTTATTTATTGCATTAATGTGCCACCTTTTATCCAGAGCTCAAGATGGTGGACATGCTTCTCCTCCTCATTTAATCCCCACAACAACCCTGTGAGATACGTTAGTCTGAGAGTAGCTTGGCCAGGTCACTGCAGATGGTGACAGCAGTCACAAAATTAAAAAATGCCTGCTTCTTGGGAGGAAAGCAATGATAAACCTAGACAACATCTTAAAAAAGCAGAGAAATCTCCTTGCCAACAAAGGTCCATATAGTTAAAGCTATGGTTTTCCCAGTAGTGCTGTATGGAAGTGAGAGCTGGACCATAAAGAAGGCTGATCGCTAAAGAATTGATGTTTTTGAATTATGGTGCTGGAGGAGACTCTTGAGAGTCCCATGGACTGCAAGAAGATCAAACCTATCTATTCTGAAGGAAATTAGCCCTGAGTGCTCACTAGAAGGACAGATCGTGAAGCTGAGGCTCCAATACTTTGGCCACCTCATGAGAAGAGAAGACTCCCTGGAAAAGACCCTGATGTTGGGAAAGATTGAGGGCACAAGGAGAAGGGGACGACAGAGGACAAGATGGTTGGACAGTGTTCTCGAAGCTACCAGCATGAGCTTGACCAAACTGTGGGAGGCAGTGGAAGACAGGAGTGCCTGGCGTGCTCTGGTCCATGGGGTCATGAAGAGTTGGACACGACTAAACGACTAAACAACAACAACAAGCTTGGCCAGGGTCACCCAGTGAGCTTCATGGCTGAGTGGCGATTTGAACTCCCATGTCCTAGTCCAGCACTCTAACCACTAAAACATTGGCAAACCTTTCAAAGGGCTCTGATTTTGACTACCCCTTGATCTTCATGCCATTGTGAGATATTTACCCATTTAGATCTCCACAGCGGCAAAGGGACTGGGGTTGATAAAGAAATGGGAATAAATATGGCATACTCTCCAACACTTTGAAGCCCACATCCAGGATGTCATCTTCCTATTTATTTATTTATTTATTTATTTATTATTAGGAGAGCACAGTGGACATTTTGTTTCCCATGATCTTGAGCAATTTCATGCTGTGGTTCTCCCCTCAAAAGTGCTTTTTCAGGAATGGTGTGTGAAATCCCTTTATTCGGGGGGGGGGGTGTAGTGTGAGATCACAGCAACCACATGAATGCCATTCTCTTGTGATAAAAAAACAACACAACATGTCACATTTTTTTTTCTGGGACACTTGTGGGGTGTGATATGGTGCTAATCAACCCATCAACATTTTCCATTTATTTCTTTATTTCCTAGTATATGAGCACAAGTTCAGCCTCAATTGTTCATTTATACACTTACAAATTCATTCTGTTCTCTCTTTTTCAGTTTAATCTGAATTTTTAAAAAGAATCTTCACGGAAATTCATAGTTATATACATGCTTTCATATGTACTTTTAAACATGTTTTCTCTCAGAACATGCATTTCTAAATGTGTTTACTCTTAAAATATACTCATTTTCAAAATGTATTCTATATGTTTTGTGAGGCAGGAGTTAAAATGGACAATCCCAAACCCTGCTGAATAACTCAGGTCAGGTAAGTTCAGATCAGACTTTGTAAAGATCAGGTTCTTAAAACATGCAATGTATGTATGTACATTCCCCTGGGGCACTTCCTCTTTCAAAATCAGTGAACAGTTGTCATGTCATTTGACACGAACTTTTCACCTTAAGTAGTGTTCTATTCCACCTGGCATAATCCCTAATTACTGTGCAGAGGGGGCATCCCATCTGCAAACAAGGCAGCAATTTATTACCTTCACTAAGTGAATCAGAATCACCTGGACATATTTTTTTGCAAAGTGTCTTCTGCTTTTTAATAAGTGCTTGCTTCCTCACAGCCTGTGAATCATTCCCAGAACAACATTTGGGAAGCTGTGAGAAAAGTCTGTCGTAATGATCACTCTTCATGCATATGGCTGCTCAACATATTTCTTTGCTTTCATGAATATGGAATCTGATTATTATGAACAGGTGCAACCAAGTAACTACATTTCATGCTTGGTGAGGTATCACAAACACTTAAATCTGATAAAGTTAATACACAACTAAAGACCGGGGTACACAACAATACGTTAATGTACATTCATGAGAATGCAAATATGGCGCTCGGGATTCTCAGCCTTGTGGCTGTGATCAAGGCTCATTTGGAGTAATTTTCTACCATTATTTCAATTCATTGCTTAATTTTCCCCACAGCTGGGTATCCATACTTTCTCACTGCTGTTTTTTTCTTGCTGAACAGAGACCAGTTCAGCTTCTAGTTTTATTATAATGCCTGGGAGACAAAGGAAGGAACTTGCAGTCCTAAACCCCCTCAGAGTGCCGTTGTTATTACCATATGGATATATTGTGGTTTATTTTTTTTAAAAAAGCAACTGGAATCTAGACACTTCGTTTGATGAGGAAAGAACTGAATTCTCAAGCCAGTAAAAGGGGGAGAAGATGGGGTTGAAATTGCCTGAAGTTGGTGGTGTGTCACTTCGCTTTATTAAAACGCAGATTACAATACAATACAAAATGGCATCTGTGAGACTCTTAACCGCTAGGTTTTGGAGCAAGCTACTGCAATGGCAATATTGCTGATTCTTGTTTTTTCCTACGAGCCACAGAACCCTCTCCTTCACTCCTGCTATAATGTTCATGACCCTAAAGGTGTATTCCTGCAGAATTCTCTTAGAATGAGAGTGAATATACTGCCCCCCCAAAAAAAACAAATTGCTGATACAGTTGGGTTCCCTATTGCCACTATACCCTTGAACTGGATTTAAATAATCAGATGCTTTGAGACAGCTTGCAATAAAGTGGCTGTCATGTGTAACTCAGTGTCTGTATTCAGATCCATTTGGGCCATGTGTGTTTGTATGTGTGCGTACTCTCTGGAACTGCATTTCCACAGCCATGGAGGTCATTTCAGAATTGAACTGCTGGCATATGTTTATGTATGGCAATAAATGATGTCATTTTGTATTGTTCAATTGGCCCCCATATTTTGTTTCTTCTTAAATGTTTATGAATTGCAGTTAGATGTAAAATTATGGATATCGCAACCTTCAGTCCTAAAAGAGATGAGGCATAGTTTATTTTCAACATTTTCTTAGCACCCTCTATAATGTATAATATTTCATCAAATAATTTTACTGTTTTACACAAAATCAAGTTGAAATGTGATGACAGAAGGAAGGCAGAGGAGGACAATTTCTCATTGCTTGTCTTTTTCAAGAAACATGACTGCACGACATGCTATAAAGACTCAATTTTCAAATTAAACTGGGCATAACAATTTTATAGGTGTTGCTTTTTTAACAGTAATCTTCATGGATAACAAGCCTACTTCCCATCTGTCATTTAGACATATTTTTTTTCCAGATTCTGATTTCTTGTTATCCTATGATGCTGTAACTTTATGTCAGGGGTCTGAACAGAAGAAAGCCATCTTTGTTTGAGAATGAAAGCTAAGAGGGTCCAGATGGGTGTCAGTAGATTGGGCTGTAGGTTGAAGTCGAGTACAATGCCTCTCATTTCATTGTCCAGAACTAGAATGACTTAAATGCAGGAGGTGGTTGCAGCTCAGTTCAAGTTGATAGTCATTGCAATTTGATGCACCTCAAATCACCTCCACCAGTTGGTGTTAGATGTTTCACCAAGTTCATTACCATGATTTGTCAAGCACTACATGTGTCATCACTTAGAAGGGACCCTAAGGATCATCTAGTCCAACCCCCAACAATGCAGCTGTCCCATATGGGGATCAAACCTGCAACCTTGGCACTGCCAACACCATTCTCCAACCAACTGAGCTATCCAGCCTGGTAAAACTATGCTCTACAGATTTCTGAAGGGCTATTGTAAACTTGACTAAGTTTTCCAGTGTATATGAAAATATCCACCTCAATTTATTTATTTTATCACGCAACAGATATAAAACTGATGTTCTGAAAAGCCTGACTGATGAGGGCTCAGTTTTGCAAAGACTTGGATAGACTAATTTAAAATAAAACCATCACTCTAAAAACTTGCCATTCACCTTGATCCTGCAATATTTTTTTCAGACATTGCATTGATTAACTTTATTGCCTTTAAAAAGGGAAACTTGATCCAGGCTTTTCAGAAACCTGGTGGTGCTTCCTATGAATATCCCCAGTCATTTCTTGAGAACATTCTATCAAACTCGGCTGATAAAGATTAGATTAACCTATTATGGGTGTCATTTTTCTAAACACCAATATTTTCATTTGTCAGCGAGAAGCAGCTTTGACCTTTATGGGCAACATATATAAGATCTTGTCAGAATGGATCAGAAGCTCACATAAAATAGATGACATGCAGCCATGAGAAATAGCATTGGGACTGAGAGTCTACAAGAACTTACTTATCCATTATAGATTAAACCCCTTTTTGTCATCAGACAGGTGGCAGCAACATGACCCTCTCTAATGAGACTATAGTGCTTTTGTGAGTTTGCATTTGGAGAATACACTGTGTACTAACTGTGCCAGTCTTACTTTACTAACCCAACTGCCAATGGTTGAGTGGTGATGAATACATACTCATGATTATAGAGACAAAATGAGGGTGTCTCATAAAGTTAAGTTATCCTAGCCAAATAAAGTTACTCAAATCATATTCTTTAATCTAAAATTATATGTAATGTCCAGTGTTTTCTATCTCCCTGTCTTTCTTTTGAAGGCATAGAAGAAAGGCCATGATGAGTCATGGCACTTTCAGACAGTCCCTGTTTTCGGCCAAGATTCCGACACTTGCCAACAAATTCTGGCTGCACAAATTAAACTTGCTTTTGAGCTCTTGCAAAATAATCCTGCTTCCTCCAAAAATTGAACTTTATGGTGCAGAAAGTGTCGGGAAAATGCACTGAGAAGTGTCATCCTCTAATATATCTAGAAACAAATAGGAATGAATGCTCAGTACATGGCAATTCTCATTCAACATGCTCACAAACTTTGTGCAATGAATGCTCAGGTTGTCTTGAAGTGAATTCAGATTAAGCAGCAGGAAAGTGCTGTGCACACACAGGAGCAGAAGTAAACCCCACTGTGTTCAATGGAGCTGAATCCCAGGTAAGCAGCTCAACAGAATGAGTCTCTGAATGTCTACTTGGAAGTAAGACCTATTAAATTGAGTAGGATTTACTCCTAGGTCAGAGTGAACAGAACTGCAGCCTATGTCCCTGAATTGTGTCATACACAGAGAGACACAAAACACATTTTAAAAGCCATAAATTAGAATAGACAATGCTGTTGATATTCTATTTCCAGTTTGGTTGACACAGCAGTCATTAGAACATCATTATACGTACCTTTTTAAAAAATAATCTGAATGATTATGGATCTAGTTCACCTTTTAAAAACCTAATGGAGTGTTGATAATAAATCATAAATATTCATATGCAGTATATTTACTATTGTTATCTTCCACACCATCTCTTTCCAGTATAGGAATTTCTGGTCCCTATTTTGTACTGTAGGCCTGTTTGGATGAAAACGGACCTAAAATATGGAAGGAGTGGTTTAAATACACATACACCACATTCTGAGGCATTTGTTTTTCAAGGCAGAGAATCTGCGTCAATACTATTTTCACCACACTTGGAATGTAGGGCATGTCTTCATCCTGAGACTAATGGTCTGCTAACAGATAACCAGCAACATTAAGGGCAATTTTTGATTTGAACTTAGGTCTCCTAGGCATAATTTAGCACTCCAGTAGAGGGTTACATTGCTCTCACTAAACAATCTGGTTCACCAAATGCCAGCATTAAAGAAAATGCCACGTTAAGGCCATACTAAATGTCACATGGGAGATGGGTAATAAAGATCTCTTGTTTGCTTTTTAAGTGAAGGACAGGCTTGGGGTGATGATGGCACGATTTCCCCCATAAGGCAAATAGCAGCTTTGGGAGAGGCAATTTTAATAGGGAAAACAGGACAGAAAGAAAGGGTTGACCACCACACCTATCTCCCATTATCAGCTGTGATCCTGTTTGGACCCACGTAGCTACTATTGCCTTTTTGAAAGTTGGTGGGAAGTCTTCTTGTTCTAGAACTGAACTTCAGCATCACATCTAGTTGTGCCTTTACACTAATTGATATGTGTACAAAAGCATTTAGTCTCTTTTGAAGATATCTCATAAGGTAGTTTTTTTTATTTGAAGGCATCATCTAATTGAAGGTCAAATCCAATTTCAATGTAAATAACTATAATAAAAGGGAGGAGGAGGAGAAGAAGAGTTTGGATTTGATATCCCGCTTTATCACTACCCGAAGGAGTCTCAAAGCGGCTAACATTCTCCTTTCTCTTCCTCCCCCACAACAAACAGTCTGTGAGGTGAGTGGGGCTGAGAGACATCAGAGAAGTGTGACTGGCCCAAGGTCACCCAGCAGCTGCATGTGGAGGAGCGGAAACTACCGCTCTTAACCACTACACCAAACTGGCTCTTCGTGGAAATGCCCATCAACAGTTAGCACCTGAACAGCAGATTGAGCAGACACACAGTCTTCTCCACTATCTCTGGCATAATATTGATTATTTCTAAATTTGCATTTCTACATATAAATTAGCATATGCAAAAATCTCACAAATCTACCCTCCTTTCTTCTCATTTCTGGTGACGCTTTTCTTCTTTTTTTTTTGGCAATGTCTAAATTGTTATTACGTAATATATAGATAAATAGGACTTATCTATGGATGTAAATGCAACACTTCCTTGATAGTTTCTTATTAAAAATGCTTCCATGTCTTGTCTGGGAGAAGACAAATATGAAGTTGAAGGGTGGGGACAGGAAACTCATTAGGCAGACTGGGCCATTCATTAGTGAGAGCTTTTCTAATGTGTTAATGGAAAAATCTAAGCTGAAAAATATATATACTGTTCAGTTTCAGGCCCATAGATGCTGGAGCCTCCCAGAACAAGTCTCCGTCTGTCCAAGGTACAGGAATTTTGCCCAACCATATGCTCCCTATATTTCCCTTTGCAGGCCTAGCTGCTGTTCTTCTGGCTCTCCCCACAAAGTTCTCTTGCCACCAGGTGGGCAAACATCCAGCTTTTGGAAGCAGACAATCCTCCAACCAAATGTCAGTATAAAATAGATTGGAAGTGATGTATGGAAATTTGAAACTAGAAGATGTCAAGGCCAGATGCTCAGGCTGTTCCACAGATATCACGCCCTACTTTAAGTTGTTGACTACAATCAATTGCATTTATATGAATAAAAGACTAAGTACATTCCCTTGCATGTCCTGCTTGCCTTTCAATAACACAGCTGTTTTGACGCCACTCAGGCTCTGGTACTGCCAGCTCACAGATGGCAAAACACGGTGTACTTTGGCCTGTTCATGGCCTGGAGGATGAGCTACTTCTGAGTTACATTTGAGTCCCTTTGTAGTATAAAGCATTGCTCCTTATATTCCATACAGCAGTGGCCAGTGGGGTGGCACAGGTGGGGCTCTGTTGCTCTCCTGGTTTCCCAACACTGCAAGTCACTGAGAGGGAGCGGGGTGAGACATAGGGAACTCAGTGCAGTGTGGCATGTGGCAGCACAGCCAATCTGATGCTCTTGATGCCACGTGTTGCACCAAGCTCCCCATGCCTTTCCTCTCCCCTTCTCCCTCTCACAAGTGTCAGCAACCCACAGTGCCAGGAAGCCTGGAAAGCAGCAGCACCCCAGTCATGCCATCCCACCAGCTGCTACTGCCCACCACCAGAAGAGTCATATCTGGTGCATATCCATGTGGTTTCTCTTAGACCAGCCTTCCATAAGTTGGTGCCCTCCAAATGATTTGGACTACAAATCCCATCAGCACCAGCCAGCCAACATGGTAAGGAATTATGGGAGTTGTAGTCCAACGAAATCTGGACAACATCATCTTGGGGGAGACTATGCTAGACTTTGATTTCTACAGGTGTACTGTAGTAGTCTGAGAAGACTATTCTGGGAACATTTTCTTAAACAAACTGTATGAGAAACAAGTGTTTCTCTATGAATAAGTTGAAACAATGTTTCCTGGGAAAGGAAACAAGTCATTTAATTTCATTGTTAGAGCACAATCTCATCCCTGTGCTAGGTCCTGGAACATTATATAGGAATCTACCCTCTATTCAGCTGGATCCTTGGTCCACCTGGGGCAGTATTTTCTACTTGGATTGGCAGTAGCTTTCCAGCATCTAAGATTTTTGCCATCATCTGCTACCTGGTCCTTTAGCTGGAGATGCCAGGAGCTGAATTTGGGACACAGCACATGTACTCTGCCTATATCTTCCCACTACGTAAAGCTATCTGTCAGGGAACTGCCATCGGAGGGACAGGTGGTGGAGAGGCTCCAGAAGAATAGGAGAGACTCTACAGCAGAAGAAGGAACCAGTAGGGGGAGAGCAGGAGTTCCAGCGGAAAGGGAATCGGGGGAGAGGCTCTGGGATACTTCTAGTGAGAACAGTGAGGAGGTAACAAGACCCCCTTTAGCAACCCCCACCCCTCGCCGGAAGCTGTCACGCAGAGAGTCCAGGAGGCGCATGTCCGTCAAACAACTTTTATGTTGGAGTAAGTTCCGTAGACGCCCACTGTCGGATTCTACCAGCGACTGACGGAGTCATGCTTTGGGGGCTCCGTTAGTGCCTAGGTTTGGGTGACCAGCCAAACCCCAGAGGGATCAAGCTTTTACGCACAAGCAGCTCATTATCCCATCACACTATCATTTAGATTTAATACATCAGCATTATTCTATGTTGCTAAATTTCTTTTTTATTTTATCTTACTCCTTTCACCTTTGCAAATGCTACCTCCTCGTCCCATACTGATCCTCTTCTAGATTATTCTAGATTATCTTTTTAATACAGCCTTTGCATGATTTAAAAGAAAGACAGTTGTATTATATTATTATATTATATTATATTATATTATATTATATTATATTATATTATATTATATTATATTATATTATATTATATTATATTATATTATATTATTATAATAGTATTGCCATAAATAAATGTGGTATCTTTCTGAATCTTGTACAGTGGTACCTCGGGTTAAAAAGTTAATTTGTTCTGGAGGTCCATTCTGAACCTGAAACTGTTCTTAACCTGAGGTACCACTTTAGGTAATGGGGCGTCCTGCTGCTGCCGCAGCGCTGCCGGAGCATGATTTCTGTTCTCATCCTGAAGCAAAATTCTTAACCAGAGGTACTATTTCTGGGTTAGCAGAGTCTGTAACCTGAAGCGTCTGTAACCTGAAGCATCTGTAACCTGAGGTACCACTGTACTGGTGTTCTAGTTTTCTTGACTGATGGAAGGACTAATATTATTTCCTTCTATGGACTACATAGAAACTGGACTACATAGGACTACTACCATATAGAAAAAGAGAGACTGAAATAAATACATGTGCAAAACACACACACACACACACACACACACACATGTTAACTAGCAAGCCAGAGATTTGAGTGAGTTGCATTATGGTATTAGGGAACCATCTCACTATATTTGCCAAAAAGTGTCACCAAATGGAATGTGCAGGGAGTGTTGGAGGTTGCATCTTGGGGAATAACACATTTTTAGGGGGATGAATTTAAAGTAGCATATATTAAGGTGATGCCACAGATCTTTAAACTTGACAGGCAGAAATGGAGACTGCAATGGTACCAATGGGATGTCATGTTTGAGTTGTTTTTGTATACTGCTAATCCATGAGGTTACTGTTCCATTTCAATTCCACATCCTGCTACCATGATGGTTATTGACTGTTTGGGCTTATGCACTGCAAGCTTTAATCCAGATATTATGGTTATGTTTACTGAGCACTTTGTAACAGCCTTCACATAAACCTGACTGGGACTTGATATGGAAAGTCATGACTATAACCCCAAATCTCTTGGTCTCATCAGCATATATCACATACCCTCCAACATTTCTTCCATGAAAATAGGGATGTCCCATTCCATAATGATAATTTTGCTATTTATACCCTACACAGCTTACTGGGTTGCCCCAGCCATTCTGGGCAGCTTCCAACATATATAAAAACATAATAAAACATTTAAAAACAATTAAATTTCAGGATTGCCTTCAGACGGCTTGGGAATCAGATAACTCCATACCCTCCAATATTTCTCCAGTGAAAGTAGGGACATCCTAAGGAAAAGCGGGACATTCCAGGATCAAATCAGAAACCAGGACAGCTTCTCTAAATCAGGGACATGGAAAATAGGGACACTTGGAGAACCTGATATCAATCTCCATTTGCAAAGGGGCCTGTTTTCTATTATTTGGTACTGTGTCAAAAATACAGTCATTCTGCATTTTTAGTTTGTTTTGTTTACATTTGCTGCTCTAAATCTAAACATCATCCTTGTGTTATCCCTGTCTGGGAATTGCAGTTAATGGAACTGACTACTAGTATGAAGCTATTCTGATGTAAATAGAGTTTGGTATGTTTAGCAGGGATAACAATCCAGTCATCATATTTCAAGCAACGCAATGCCAATGACTCATACTAAAATGTGTTCAAGTTCTGGTTTTTGTTCTTTAAAAATAGTTTATTTCTGAGGTTAGCAAAGATAATGTTGTAAGATAGAAAAATGAATGCTGTGAAAAGCCTACCTTTCCCCCAGATGCTTATCGGATACAGAGAAAGGGAAAGAGAGAGGGGGCATATTGGGGGAGATGTCAGTCTCCAAAATTATTGCAGCTATAGCAAGTGGCAGAGCAGATGCTTTGTGTGTTCCCAGCATCTCCAGTTTAAAAAGGATTAAGAAGCAGGTAATGAAACAGGCCTCTGACTGAGATCCTACAGACTTTGCTGTCAAACAGAGTAGACAGCAAGGGGTTAAGGCCAATGGAATCCTCCACATGGCCTATTTATTCAGCATTCATCCTGGTTGACTTGCACAAAGTTTACATGGAGGTTAGACTCTAGCTGCATTTAAGCAGCACTTTATTCCATTTTCCTGACATTTCCTCACTTGATAATTTCTGCATTTTCTGTGATCTTTCACATGGCATGAAAGCCACTTCAGCAAAGCTAGTGGTTGTTAAGTGCTCATTTCTGTGTTAATTGCTTGGGGGGGGGGGATCTGTCTGCATCCCTGTTAATCAGGAAAGTCATAGGAGTTCTTCACTGTAATTTTCCTGTAGTTTTCATACATCATACAATGTGATGAAATTTGGTGCAGTAACTAGCATACAGTACTTTCCCACTGTTTTCATCGGTGAATCATGGGAAAGCAGAAGCACGCATCTGCGCTAAAGATGGTGACATGCCCAGTGACATCTGCTGTTGTGTTACACCACATTTACTGGTGTGAAGGAAATTCAGCACAACATAGTGTTATACCAATCAAAAAACTACAATTCCATACAGGGCTGTCTTAAGTATATGCGGCGCCAGGGTGCAAAGATCTGCCCAGAGCCCCTCCCCCAGTTTCCCAGTCCCAGGTGCGCAGGAGGGCGGAGCTGGCCGGCCACCTCAGCGTCTCACTGGCTCGGTCCCGCCCGAACTTGTGGTGCAGATCTGCCTGTAGCAGAAAAGCCCGTCGTGGCACTCTGACTGACAGGCAGGCTCTTCCCCAGACTCAACTCTCGGACCCTGGACTCTTGGCTTGGTGCCCCTGAGAGCCCGGCGCCCGGGTGCCCCACACCCCTAGCACCTATGGGTAAGACAGCCCTGATTCCATAACACAATCGGTTATGCAGTTTAAAAGGAATTTAGAAAGTGGGACAGAAGCACTAGCAATAATCCCCATATCTGAATGCCCACTATGGCCATTCTCTAGTGAGCATTTGTTCTGAATTGTTTGCAGACCGCTGTCCTGATCCATAGGCCCAAAGGAGGACACGTGTGAATGTTTTGGTGCAGGGATACTGAAGAAAGATGTGAAAAACTTCAAAATGGTTGGTTGTAGTGATTTATTTTTATTTTTAGAAGAGTAAACTTACAACACAACCAGCAAAGGCTTTGCTGCCACTACAGACTCTTGAGAGACACCAAAGCAGCAAGCAGTCACATGACATGTCCAGGTTAAGCATTACTTAAATATAAAGCAAGCTACATAAACTGGCATCGCCAGCCCAATTAACTCACCCCTGGCTAAGAGGCTGCCTCATCCATCTCTCAGATAAGGGAGTAGCTGACAGCATTGAGAAGCCTCTCCTTTCCCAACTAACTGAACCAAAACTAAGGCTTCAAGACTTCAAAGCAGATAAACATATATGAGCTCCTTCCTGCAGCAAATAACAATTAGTCCCAGGGTTATCTTGACTACCAAGATGCCGTTTACAGGCCTCCCAGAACATTTTCACCAATTGGTTCTACAAATGAGGTGGACATACATCCTGATTTGTTTGTTGGTGTTTACACCTTGTCCCATTAATCATTCATTCACCCTATATTTTTCAATACATTTTGTTATCACTAACTGCAAAATGCCTCTTTCTTTTTAAAAAGTGGATACATTGCCCTAGGCAGAGCCAGCCCAGGATATTTTGCTACCTGAGGCAAACCAGAAAATGGCGCCCCCTAAGAAATGTAGTTTGTTAAGGAATCTTAACAACAATCCTGGGAATTGTGGTTTAAGGTGTTTAACAACAATCCTGTGAATTGTAGTTTAAGGGTGGTTAACAACAATCCAGGGAATTGTAGTTTGTTTATGGTGCTTAAAAGAGAGCAACAGAGTGCAATCCAAAAGTTATGGTGTGTATTTGAATCCCTCCCACAAAAGAGTGACAGTCTAGAGTGACCCTCCTTGTCAGATGACTTCTTATGCCCAAAGAGCTCACCATTCTTATCAGGAAAAGCCAGAATACATGCAATTTCAAGCATTCTTTATTTTTATTTTTCCTTTTTTAGAGGGAAAAAAAGAAATCTCATTAAAAATATAATTGATTTGGGAGTTGTGAGGATACAGCATTATATTCCTGAGACAAGTTTCTAACACAGCATCTAATACACGGGAAATCATGGAAAAAATGAAAATGGCAAAACCTTCAAGGAACAGTGTAGCTTAAGAGAAAGTGTGTGAGAGAAGTGAAAATAGAAACAGAACAGAGAGCTAAAAAGCAAACTTTCTACATTAGCTGAAGACTATTTATATCACTGACAAGTAGCTTCCTAGGAACCTTGGCCAAAGTTGCTTGTTTCTTTTCATTTCTTCAGTCATTTTTTTTCCTGTTTCCACTATATCTAAGCCTCTCATCTGATTGTCCTTGTCCTGCTTGAATAATGTTGTATGAATTCTGTATTCCCAGGGCACTCATTGCAATCAGATCCATAAAGGGCTATAAAACTACAACATCGCTTGAAAGATGCCATTCCTATTTCCTATACATGAATTCAGGCATCGTGCAATAACCGTGGGAGCAGTTATGGCAATGAAAGCATTCAGCCTGTTCAAAGACAGGAGCCAGTAGTCTCTCTATCTTTCAAGAACTGTGAGATGGAAAGCCAATGTAGTCCAAGGGTTAGGTGGCTGAACAATGAATCTTAGACCCTTTGTGTTGGTTCTTGTGATAACTTTTGAGTCCAAGTGAGAAGTCAAAACTGTTTCCGGAGCATGCACTCATTGACAATACCATGTGTCACCAAATGATCATGGGAAAGGGCATCAGTATCCTGCAATCACAATGTTACATGGACAGATCATTATGGTGGGAAGTGGGAACCACTGGATAGCTCAGTTGGACTACATGATCTGCAGTGTCCATTCCAGCTCTACAATTCTATTATCTGCTTCTTTAAAATATCCCCTTTCCAGGCAAAGTCACCAACAGGATGCTAACACTTCATGAGCATTCCCTATGTAGCTCTTGAACTCATGATATTGCCAGCACAGAAATATACATCACTGAATGCAGTAGGAATTTAGATTTATACAGATGTGATTAGAAGGTCACAGGTCCTGTGTTAATGCTGCTGTGTGCATGAACTCATTCAACTCTCTCATGCCACCTGTTTTGATGGATGGATGTTCAGGCAGGCCCAGGTGTTTCAACATGGACCTTAATACTCAGAGTCACTTAAGGATGCTGTCCAATTCATTGTCTGATTTCATTTAGTTTTCTACATTGATCTTCTCTGAGCTGATGTGATAGCTGCTCTTATTTGTGACAACTGATGTCTGCCCAGGATTGGCAGCCCAACCCTGCTAATGTACCATTGCATTTAATTCCCCCTTCTTCTTCTTCTTCTTCTTCTTCTTCTTCTTCTTCTTCTTCTTCTTCTTCTTCTTCTTCTTCTTCACCTTGTCACATGATTCTGTAGAAACACAGAAAGCTGCCTTATACTGAATCAGTCCAATAGTCTATCTAGTTCAATACTGCCTACAGTAGATCTCCAGGATTTTAGTCAGGGGTTCTCCCAGCCCTACCTGGAGATGCTGGGAATTGAACCTGGGACCTCAGCAGAGGCTGTACCACTAAGCTATAGGAAACCAATGGTGAATTATTCCAAAGCATTCTCACCTTTGCTCATGAAGCAGTACAGAAACCAAATATCTATTGTGACAATAGTATGCTGCAACCACTTTATGAATGAATGCTATTTATTATCTCTTTGCAGATGGTGCTTTGCTCAAGGTGACTCTCACTGATACTTGTGTGCACATAAATATTCCAAAATAAAGTCATACCTCAAGATATACATAATGCATTACAAATTCTGAGTGGCAATGCGAAGGAATACACACAGGGCAGAAAATAAGCAAGCATCCAAGTGATGTAAGATTGTCACATCATTGTGAATGGTTAATAGGAATGTACATTCCAAAGCAAACATTATTCAGACTCTCACACAAGAGAGTCTTAGGGTACTCTGTTTATTAGACCTGCTGGTTGACTGAAATAAAGAAAAATATCAATGCCCTGCATGTGATTTTGTCATAATACGACTTAATACATGCGAAGCAGAAAGGCTTGCGTGAAATTCTTTGCAATGAATTGATGTTTTGCAGTTTTTTTCAAACTAAGAGGAAGGTTCATATTGTATTTACTGAAAGCTGGCTTGAAGCTGAAGGGGGCAATGCCACAATGGCTTAAGGGAGGAAACATCTTAAGGCTGATATCATCAGTGGTGTAAAGGTAGTTAATAGGAATCATCAGCAGACAAAATGATATTCAACTGCAGTGCAACTATAACTATAAAATAGAACAAAAGGGGGGCAGGAGGGTTTGTTGAAGGTAGTGTGCACAATGTAGATGTGAAGTGAATAAATGAATTCAATACCTGATAAGTGGAATAAATTAAAAAGCTATTCTTCCTGTGATTCACACTAGTATGCACATTTTGGAGCTATCCTGGTATTTGAGAGCGTAGACAAATTTGATGCAGGCATGCCCATATGGCAACCTCCTATGCTTCTAATCTGGTGCCCCCCTCACTTTGGTTGTAAGTGAGTATCCCCCTCTATCACTCCTTTGTAAGGCTTGACTCACTCTGGGCAGGTGCCAAAGTAAAGTCTGCAAGGCTTGTCTTATAAACCCTTTCCCCTTTTCTATCACTTCAGGATCGAAAGACTGTCATTCATTTCTTGCCCTCATGATTGTCTTCATGTCTTGTCAATCATGTTTGTTCTGAAGGATAAATGACGGTAATGCATTCTCTATGAGATTGCTTTCAGTAATGGTTTAAAAGCTTTACCAGCTGGTGGAGAACATCCTGACTCATCTCAAAGGGGTTAAGACACCGAGAGAACATCACACCATTGCACTAATATCAGCACTGGCTCCCTTTTGTCCTCTGGGTACAATTCAATATGTTGTTTTTGACCTGTAAAGCCATTAATGGGTTGAGCCCTCCATCATTCAGACCACTGGCTCTCATTTATTCCGTCGCAACCTTTTATCAGCACATTCTCAAATCTACCATCCATGCATCAAGCTCAAAAAGCAAGGTCACACAGAATGGCACCCTCAGTGTCTGACTCACAGTTGTAGAACACTTTCCCCCTAGAGTCTCATCATAATCCTAGCCTCAATAACTTCTGGAGGTACTTTCCAGAGAGGTAGTTCTTTCCAGCAAAAACAATGAAGTCTTATGGCACATTATATACTAATGCATTTCATTATGGCATACTTTTCTGTGGACTACAGCTCACTTCATCAGACCCAAGAAGTACTGTGTTTTTCATAGGACTTGCCTTACACGGAGTCAGAGCACTGGTCCAACAAGCTCAGTGTTGTCTACATTGGCAACTAGTGTCTCTCCAGGATTCCAGGCAGGAGCTTCTATTGGCAAAACCTATTGGTGTTTCACAACTTTCTGACTAGTTGCAGGACCTTAGCCAGACCTAGCAAAGAAGCAATTGGCAACTTGGCTGCAGACAGGATAGACAAAGCAGGAACCAGGAACTTGTAGTTAGGTGTTTATTATATACAGTGGACTATTTACAGGAACAGAACACAGATCTTTTGCTAGCTCTCTCTTATACAACTCACAACTCCTACACTGACACAGAACTCTGAATTCAAACTCTGAACTACCAGTTAGTAGGCCATTAATTATCACTCCCTTGAGAGAGCTTGACCAATCAGGGAGCGGTCTTCATGTCTTCATTATCACCAGGCAGACTAACTCCTTCAGATTGCCTTCTGGCTGTCTGCCAAACCTTAATTGTGTGAGTAGCTGCACGTACACAGTTTCCCAACAGCCTCTCCCAGTCCCAACTGGAGATGCCAGGGATTTAACCTCGGACCTTAAAAGCCCATGCTCTACCACTGGGCTACAGCCCTCTCCTGGCACCATATTGTCACAATGAAAATATTGTCTACCAGGACTTTGTTTTGAAAGTGCATATTTTGCCCCAGTAGGGTAAAAAAGGGTAAGGGGCCCCTGGACAGTTAAGTCCAGTCAAAAGCAACTATGGGGTGCAGTGCTCATCTTGCTTCAGGCCAAGTGAGCTGGCATTTGTCCACAGACAGCTTTCCAGGTCATGTGGCCAGCATGACTAAACTGCGTCTGGTGCAATGGGACACTGTGACAGAAACCAGAGCTCACGGAAACAGTTTACCTTCCCACCACAGCAGTTCCTATTTATCTACTCGTACTGGCATGCTTTCAAGCTGCTAGGTTGGCAGGAGCTGGGACAGAGCAACAGGAGCTCACCCTGTCGTGGGGATTCGAACCGCTGACCTTCGGATCAGCAAGCCCAAGAGGCTCAGTGGTTTAGACCACAACACTACCCATGTCCCTTTTGCCCCAGTAGTCAACTGAGCATGTGTGGAGCAAGGTTGACCTGCTTGCCTTGGCACCAGATGAACTTTTACTCTACCCTTAGTGTTCACCACTTCACAATATTTTCACATGCTTTCAAAAATGGGTGCAAATTTACCAAAAACAGAGTACAAGTTTTTTCACAGGATGCAGGAATGAACCATCATTTGAACTTGATTTTTTAAACCAATAAGAAATCATAGGAAAGTTGTTCACAAAATGTATCTTTCTTCAACCATAACTATTTACAGTGTTTGCCAACATGGTGCCCTTCAGATGTTGTGGACTATTACTTCCATCACCCCAGCCACTGGGTATTTTGGCTGGGTTTCATAGGAATGAACATCAGGAGGGTACCATAGATACCATGTTGGCAGAGGAGAATGCAAGTCTGCAGCAAGCTGAAAAAGAACAAAACCTATTTTGCTCATTATTATGAATGGGATAGAAAACAAAATTAGGAGCAACAGAGAAAAATGATTAAAACACGTCGGGGAGATAAAAACTGAGTGAAATCATTAACTGCAAATAAATCTCATCAGTTGCCTTCTTTTGAAAAGTATTATAGAATGGACAAAAATCCAATTTTTAGCATAATTCCATAGACATTAATGAGATAAAGCCTGGGATTAATTTGTCCGGAACATTTTAATTTTTATTAACACAGCAAATAATGCAATATTAGCCTGAATGCCTATAAACCTGAACCATCTTAACCCTTATGTCTCCTCCTCATTTGAATGAGCTCTTATTGGGTGGTAAAACAGAAGGAATAGGTTATGAAACATATGTAATACTTTAGGCATAAAACCAGCAAACCATTTTATATCTTCCTTTGCGTATTATTTCAATATGAATCACGAGTCTTTTTAAAATCTGCAGTTCACTTGCATGAATTCAAGAAGATAAAAAGGTGCTCTACTTCTGTAGTCAACCGGTATGCAATGGGGATGAGCAAAAACGAGGATTCTAGCTATACCTGCCCCACATTGCCCTCCCTGAGTGGGGAGAACTACTAGTGAAGCAGGGAGCTTTCTCAATGCCTCATGTCCCTGGGAGGGATCAAGCAAAGGTGCCTTGTTGTGGCAACATGAGAGTACACTCTCCCTCCCTTAAAAGTGGGGGGGGGGGCGGGGGCGGGATAAAACAGTGCAATGGAAAATGAATGTGCTTAGTGGACAGAGAATGTACATTGATGGCTAGAGGGAAAACTGAAGAACTGGGGAGGAAGGCTTGGCATAAATTGCCAAGTGGAAGATAACTGTTGTCCAGTTGTTTCATTATGCTGTACACCACTTTATTGCAACAGCACACTATACAGTGGTACCTTGGGTTACAAACACCTTGGGTTACAAACACTTCAGGTTACAGACTCGGCTAACCCAGAAGTAGTAGCTCGGGTTAAGAACTTTACCTCAGGATAAGAACAGAAATTGTGCAGTGGTGGCAGCAGCAGCGGGAGGCCCCATAAGCTAAAGTGGTACGTCAGGTTAAGAACGGTTTCAGATTAAGAACGGACCTCTGGAACAAATTAAGTTCATAACCAGAGGTACCACTGTATATGCCTTGTCATTTGTGAGAAAGACTTTAGGAGTCCACCCTGAGAGAAAATCCATACCTGCCACTTTGTGGTATAACTTCACCTTGTGGAGAAGAAAAGGCTACGGAGTCAACCCTACACAAATCCAAAGCAGAGTCCCTACACTCTGCAAACCTGAGGAAAGTGGGAGAGAATCTGTAACACCACGATTTATGGATCTGGAAAAGAAAGTTCAACTTTTTTTCGGGAGCCGAAAATGTCTTATTTTTTTATCTGCATATTGAACTTTCTCTTTTTAATCTGCCTTTTTATTGGTTTTAATAGGACATCCATCTTTTCATGTTTTATTGCTCTATTTGTATTTTTATTGCTTCATTGGGATCTGCTATCACTGCAGTTGGAATTCTTATTCTGAATTCAGCATATTTTGGCACTTCGAAAGTGAAAAAAAAAAGTGCTAAAATCTATATCTAGTGTCTGTCTGTCTCTCTGTGTGAAACACCACTTCTGAACCTAATGGGAAAACAACAAGCAAAGGACCTCTGCTGAGATAATTAGATCCCATAAAGCCCTTATCACATGCCCATAATTGCTACTGAATCCTTAAGAAGTATTGTCAGATATGTAAACTAAACTCCAGTTCTCTAGCCTTACGCACCAATTACACCCTGAAATATTTGTTAGCATAGAATTCATAAGGTCAAAGAAATAAGCCCCGTTCATGTGTTCAAAAGAAAATGTGTGAGGACTTTTGATGAAGAGTGGGAGTAAGTATGCAAGCACTGGGTGTGCCTGACCCACCCCTGAGCTTCACACGTTCAGTAGTTGAAAGCACATATGAGCCAGTCTGTGACTGCAATTATTATCATTATTCATTATACTTGTTTATTCCAGATTTCTTTAAGGTCTGTCTTACTTCTATTCACTCTTTTTGTTCTTATTTGAATAAGGGCAGTGTTGGTCAGTGACGGTATATATGACAACAGAGGGCCTGCTGGCAGCCAAGATTTTCAAAATATATACAGTATTTTGTATTTTCATTATATTTAATTCTCCAGTTACTTAGTTTATCCTCCACTGTAGCTCAACCCACAAGAAAGGTACCCAACGACAACAAATCTAGGGAGGATATGATGATTTAGCAGAATTAGTCATATGATAAAGGATGGCTCCCATTACAAAGGCATGCAGGATTTAGTTCCAAGCTATCACATACCATTGGGAAGGGCAATGGTGCTTTACAGGGCATTTTTAACATTTAGTTTCTAAAGTACATGCTTCAGCATAAGATTAGGTGTGTCCTAATTTAGGCAAACACCGGCTTACCAGCAATTATTGCCTACATCAAGGGAATTTTTGAAAACTTGTCAGGAAATTTCATTGTTTAAAACAGCTATTTTAAATATTTAAAAATTTAAAACTGTGATAACTTTAGAACAGATTAAAACACACACCAACATTTTACATATTTGGGTTTAAATAATAACTTGATCATCATGCAATGGCTTTGCTCAAAAATAAATCCCATAGAATTCTTTTTTATTATTATTCAACCCGATATACACATACATCATCCCAAAAACATAAAAGAAAAATACAACAACCTCAACAACAACATCTACATCAAAAAGAAAAAAATCCTAAGCACTATGTTAAACACAAAATAACACACTGAAAATGGTCTTATTACTATAGAGCCAACTTCCCGTCCACTCCTTACTTCAAATTTTCATTAATTTTCATTACACAATACATTTTATCAAAATTTAGATATGATTGAACTATCTTATCTTTCACTGCAAACTTAGAACTGCTACTAAAGTTACTCAAATGCTGTGACAGAATTTGAACTGGGATAATTATTTTTCAGATATATTTTAAAGGCTTCCCATATTGAAATAAATATTTGTTTTGATTTGTTCTTTGTTTTTTTCAGACAGGCTATCTAATTCCACATATTCCACTAATTTTGAAATCCATTCTTTCCTTGAGGGTATTTTATCACTCTGCCAATTTGCTGCTATAAGAACTCTCGCAGCCACCGTGGCATATAATATATTTTGCTTTTTGGGGAATATCCAGGTCTGTAATTCCCAAAAGGAAGGCTTCTGGTGGTTTTTTTAAGGGAACTTTTAACATTTTTTCCAACTCTGAGTGAATCTCCTCCCAGAATGTCTCAATTTCCTTACACTGCCACCACATGTGGTACAGGGTACCTGGTTTTTCCTTACATCGCCAACAATTGCTTGATATTTTTATACATTTTAGAGAGTTTCCACGGGGTTAGATACCACCGAGGTTGCATTTTTAGGAAGTTCTCTCTCAGAGTATAACAAGAAGTAAATTTCCAGTTTATCTTCCACAAAGTTTCCCAAGGTTTCAAGGTTATCGTGTATCCAAAATCCTGGGACCACTTAACCATGGCCGCTGCGACCTCTTGCTTCTTTTTTAGTTGCCAGGTCAATAATCTGCCTGGCTTATTCGCATGCTCGAAACTTCTATTTTTTTAACCATTTAATCTTCCATTCTATTTCTTCGTTAATTATCATTGAGAATTGTGTCTTGGATATTTTTATATTTTGTTTGATTGATTCATCATCTGGTTTTTGGAATAATTTCTTTTCACTCTTATCAATTTCTTCCCATATTTCCATTTCTTTTTTTCTTCTTTTTTCTTTTGGTAAGCATTTTGTTGAATAAAGAGACCTGTTAGGACTACTTTATTCGCATCCCAGACCATTCTGATATCCATGATATCCTTGGTTTAAATTAAACTTAAAGTATTCATCTAAGCTTTGTTTGGCCTTACTGTATTTTCATCATTTAACATGCTTTCATTAAGTCACCATCTTTTTATCATTTCCTCTTCTTGTTTAAACTTGACCCATACTGGGTTATGGTCTGAGATTGTTCTTGGATCTATTTCAAGTCCCATAGAGTTCAATGAGATTAACTTCCATGTAAGTGTACACAGGATTGCATCATATAGATATATGATTAATGAACCCACAAACCCTAAAATAGACAAAAGGTTTGTTTGTAACTGAAGATGCCAGTTGATCATTAGAAGGTGGACTCTGGGGAAGTTAAACATCATCTCCCAAGAGCATAGTGACAAAACATTTGCTTCTTGAAAACATGGATGCATCAGGAGACAACAGAGAATGAATTTATTCAAACAACTCAGTTCTGTAAGGGAGCCATTGTACAATGTGATAAAAATGCTCATCTGAATATGATCACAAATCCCTTACTATGTAAGTATGATCATTGTTAATGGATGTACATGAGAAAGAGAATAATATCTACAAGTATATCACGGTGGCTGGACTAAGACCTGGGACCTGGGTTCCAGGTCTTAGTCTTAGTCCTAATCTATGAAGCTCTCATTGGGTGACCTTGGGCCAGTGACTATCTCTAAGCCTAAGCTGTCTCCCAGGGCTGTTTTGAAGATAAAATGGAGAGGAGGAAAACCACGTATGTCACCTTGAGCTCCTTGGAGGAAAGGTGGAATATAAATGTAATAATTAAAATGTATCAATAAATGTTTACAAATCTATAAAGGACTATATCATTTGGACAAAAAAATATGGAGCATTTATAGATTGCATTTGTTGGAAGTCATACACAATGTGCTTCTGAAACAGATAAGAGTGCCTGCATGTTATTTCTCATAATTTGTTTTTAAGAGATTGAAAACACTAACAAGCCAGCTCTGTCAAAGGTAATGAGTCTGTGAAGCCATCTGATTTATAATCTTTCTAAACAGAAAGCACTGTTGATGAATTACCACTTTAGAAGATTAGTAGATTATAGGGTTCTGACTACCTTTCACATTCATTCACATTTAAAGTTCTCATCCCAACAAGTGCATTCTTGTAGATGCTATATTAACAAGAAAATCATTTAATGATAGAGGGAAGAGTCTATTAGATAGAAGAAAAGAAAACTCATAATAACTTCTAGAAGGGCAAAATTCCTCATCCATGTAGACCCAGGCATGGAATTCTGATGCAGTACTCTATTCTCATGGTACAGAATTGATGATGCACATATACAGGATAAATATATAAAGAATGAAGATGATAACTAAAGGTAAATCATCAGCAATGTGTTTAAAATATTTAAGGCTGCAATCCTAAAGTCATTTAGGATTCTGGACACCACAATTTAAGAAGGATTTTGACAAGCTGGAATGTGTGCAGAGGAGGGCAACCAAGATGATCAAGGGTCTGAAAAGTAAGCCTTATGAAGAGCGCTTGAAGGGGCTGGTATGTTTAGCCCAGAAAAGGGGAGACTGAGAGGAGATATGATAGCCATCTTCAAATATATTAAGGGCTGTCACATGGAGGAGGGAAGAAGTTTGTTTTCTCCTGCTCTGGAGAGTAGGACACGAACCAATGGCTTTAAGTTGCGAGAAAGGAGATTCCCACTAAACATTCAGAAAAACTTTCTGACAGTAAGAGCTGTTCAGCAGTGGAACAGACTCCCACGAGAGGTGGTGGACTAGCCTTCCTTGGAGGTTTTTAAGCAGAGGTTGGATGGCCATCTGTCATGGATACATTAGCTGAGATTCCTGCATTGCAAGGGGCTGGACGAGATGACCCTTAGAGTCCCTCCCAACTCTAAGATTCTGTGATATGAAATAAATAATCAGTCAATTTTCAGTTAAAATGCAAAATTGGATTTTTTAAAAGGTAAAAAAAAATAGAATTGGATACACAAGGAAAACTGTGTTTAATACTCAGGAACTTGGCAAAGTCTTTTATATTATGTATTTTTAATATTATAGATATATGTTCCATATTATTTTATTAATACTGTTGCCTAATACAAGCATGTTATGGTTTTTGGGTAGAACAATAAACTTAGAAACTTGAAAACTTGAGTTAAAATGCTACCTTCCAACTAAATGAGCCTGGAAACAAAGTTTCTTTTGTGTGCCCATGGCATAATAAACGACGATGAATCCTGTTGCCCATCTTTTAATCCTTCTGTCAAATCAGGAGTTGCTCTAAACAAATGGCAGCAGATGCCACATGAATGCAGACTGCCAGCTTTTTAACAGAAGGAGCAGGGGAGTGGAGATAGGAATTCAGTTTTCCAGATGGGAAATCCGTATGATCAATCCACAAGATGTCACTCTTTCTCCAGAGAACTAGAGTGGGCGGTCGGTTTTCTTCTTCTTCCCTTATTCTGGTTGTAAACTGATATGAGGAGTACTTGCCCAACAACTATGCATCTTACTCAAAATGTTTTGCTTCAGATCCCAGCTTGTGGCCATAGCAATGAGCTGCGATTTATATGCACTGTCACAACTTTCATAGCACAGAGCCAATACGAAGGCTCAGACTCCAAGGAAGGATGCTAAATCACTCCAACTTGGGGGGGGGGGGCTGCGCAAAGAATAACAAGTACCTTCTTGATTTTGTGTCATAATTCAATGATGGAACCCATTCCTTGTGTACATAAGGTTCCAAGTTCAATCCCAACAGGTAAAGGTAAAGGACCCCTGGGCGGTTAAGTCCAGTCGAATTCAACTATGGGGTGCAGCACTCATCTCCACATTCAGGCTGAGGGAGCCAGCATTTGTCCACAGACAGCTTTTCCAGGTCATGCGGCCAGCATGATGAAACTGCTTCTGGAGCACGGTACGTAGGGAAGCAGGTGGCACTATGGTCTAAACCACTGAGCCTCGGGCTTGCTGATCATAAGGTCAGTGGTTTGAATCCCCACAATGGGGTGAGCTTCCCTTGCTCTGTCCTAGCTCCTGCCAACCTAGCAGTTTGAAAACACACCAGTGCGAGTAGATAAATTGATACCACTGTGGCGGGAAGGTAAACGGCATTTCCGTGTGCTCTGGCACTTGTCAGTCCCTGGTATCTCCAGATAAAAGGATCGAGCACCAAGCAGCTGATGGCAAAAACCTGTGACCTTGAAGAGTTGCTGCTTGGTCAGAGATAACAACACTGTGCTAGATGGACAATTACTCCAAAGAGGCATTTGGCAGATAAATAAATATTTCAATGTTTCCGTGGAAATCTTTCATCAGAACATTTCTCAGCATGTAATGCATTTCCCATTTTCAGCTACTAGAAGATTAATACCAAAGACGTTCGCTGGCATAGGTGCCTACAGTACTGTTTTCCCTAACAATGTGCTTTATAATGTTACATGAGTTATAGCTTTTCGTATACTTGCTCCATGCACTTATGGGCTGCCACCATTTTAGGACAGGATTGTAAAAAACCCATTTATGATTTCAGAAGAATGTTGTCGTGACCTCAAATGGGAGATTCCTGCTTGTATAAATTGCTCCTCAGTTGGACAGACTGCACTTACATCTCTTTAACCACGATTATTGTGCCACTGGACTAAAATAAAAAGAAGTGTGGATGATTTGTGACTTAACAGTGCAACAGGAGAACAGGGTGCTAAGCATTATATGTTTAAAAATGGCCTCATTGTATTAGACATTGAAACCCATCTTCATTTTGAGCTGCTTTGCCCAATTTTATTACTTCTTCCCATTTTAAAGTAACATATATCCCTATAATCAGTAACATCAAAGCACTGCAAATATTTAATACTATGATTTGGATCCAAATTACCATTCTGCTTGCAGACTTGGGTTTTCTTGCCTCCTTCCTCCATCTGCAATCTCCTGAGCTTGCCTCAACAGCTGCTCTTCGGGGATCAGCTGAAATAGAAATGGATGAAGCACGGATCTCGCTATCTTGTTCTCTTGTGGTGGAAGGTGAGGTGTGGAAATCAGCAGGAATTAAGATACACACATCCATGCATGAGCAGAAATTCTTTCCAGTCAATCCCCAGGATCCACCATTTTCCTCTTCAGGAATAGATGTTTTATTTGTTAATTGATCTCACAGCCTGGTTTCATGCTTATCTGCCTGGTGATAACAGAGCAACCCAACACCCCCACCCAACAATTCACCGTGCTGGATGGGAGTTTGGATGGAATGAAAGTGTCCCCCTGACCAGCACTGCCCATTAGCAGGAGGAGCTCCCCATTTTCCATTGGCAGTATAGTCCTGCTGGCAAGGAATGCTCCAATGTACCCACTCAAGTGGCAGGAGGGAAGCTGCTGCTAGTGTCACCCATGCTGGCAGCATAGGCATTTTGGGGTGGGGCTAGCACAGGATCTGCAGGATCTTGAGTTGCCCCTACTACTGTCATGTGAAACAAGCCTCCTCAATGCACCATCTTGGGAGATGGCACAGCCTCCTACGTTCTGCCCAGGATGGCGTGAGTGGCAGTACTATGCCTGATGTACCACTTCATAAAGCCCTGCCACTCCCTGCCAGGGGTTAGGACTGCAGCAGAAATCCCTCTGAGGCCAATGATCTCACCCCCAAGTAAGTATGCATAGGATTGTTGACCTTATTTATAGCCAAGAGAATCAGTCCTAAATGTTTGAGTGTGCAATTTACGTGGCAGGATTACATCTGAAAGGACAATGTGTCTGAAAATCAGTCTGAGAGCACCTAGATATCATTCAGACAGTCTATCAATCTCCAGGCAGTAGATGATAATCTGTGAAATTTCCCCAAGTTTCCCCAAGAAGATTAAACAATCTTTAGTTGCAGAGAACATATCACACAGTCTATCACTGGACTTTCTCCTAAAGGGAAAGTAAAATCTCATTTATTTGTATGGCCTGAATGTCACCCCAAGTATCTGTATAATCAAATAAATGGTTTTCAATGACATGATTGAATTCATTGCAAGTCCTTCATTTCGAATAGTCCTTTTCCGAAGTGCTTTCCAATACATACACTGAATATGTAGAGACATGATATGACTGGCCTTAAGTGGACTTGAGTCATTTAAGCTGATTTCAAGACATCTAACTAACATTGTTTATCATTTTATATGTTTTTCACAGATACAGATAACACTTTTGGAGGAATTTTGGATATGGTAGGCACCGTTTCCTTAATTTTAAATATGTGAGAGATGTTCAGTATTGCATATAGATTAGATTCAGTCTCCATTTACCCAAGCATATGATCATTTATAACCCACTTGAGCCTCCTGCGAGAAAGACTGTGTTATCGAAGTCCCTGAAGCTTATCCATCCCATGCCAAGGAATCTGTGCTGTGTAGCCCAGGGAGCTATATAGCACAGATTCATACTGCCTCATTTACTTAGTATGAACGTGATAATAAAATTGTCTCACTGATCACTGCCAAGCTTCCAATCATGGATCACTCTATTTTGAACAGCATGACAATCTTGTTTCCCAGTAATGAGCTACAGCTGATGTCAATTGCGACCTACTGCTGACTTTGACTGATGCCTTGCAGTGCAGCATCAAGGAAGAGAACTGAATGGCTTTGCTGCTTTCTGGATGAGAAAAGGATCACCTGCTGAGTGTCAATCAGGAACGAATGAGTGTGTGATGGGCCTCCGTGCTGAACAGCTATTGAAAGGTCAAGATGGAGGAACAATATAAATCAAGGAGGACTGTGCAACTGGAATTGGCAAAGGATATTTTGCTACGGGAATAGTATTTGGTTTCCTTTCTGGAAACCTCACCAGTTACCACTGCCTTTAAAGGCTGATATCAGGCAATGTGACACTATTCACATCACTATAATGTTTGGTGTTTGGGAATTATGTTTTAATTTCTGCATTGTAGGTTTCTATTAGCGTTGGTCCCAGAGGGACATTTTTGTGGTGCCTAAATGTGAGTTTTTATGAAACCATCAAGTTGTTAGCCAGCTCATGGACCCAAATTTGAGTGGAAAATCAGGTTATAATGCATGTAACCAACAAATAAAACATAGTTGAAAATTCTGTAAATAAATTTTAAAAACTACATTATCCACATTCAGATTTTACCATTTTTGTGCTCTGAAATATATCTCATCTCCTATTTTCAAGCACTCCAAGAAGCACAGCTTTGATTCTTTCTTTCTCCATAAAAAAATGACAATTGGCAACAGATAAATTATATTTTAAGACCATAGCTGTAGAAACAGGATGGGAAAACGTATATTCACAAGTTCATCCCTTTTCATTTTCTCCATCCCTTCTATGTCCACAGAGTAGCATTAATGCAAATCCAGTAAAGGTAAAGGTAAAGGTAAAGGGACCCCTGACCATTAGGTCCAGTCGTGGCCGACTCTGGGGTTGCGGCGCTCATCTCGCTTTACTGACTGAGGGAGCCGGTGTACAGCTTCCGGGTCATGTGGCCAGCATGACTAAGCTGCTTAAACGCCGTTTACCTTCCCGCCAGAGCGGTACCTATTTATCTACTTGCACTTTGATGTGCTTTCGAACTGCTAGGTTGGCAGGAGCAGGGACCGAGTAACGGGAGCTCACCCCGTCACAGGGATTCAAACCGCCAACCTTTTGATCAGCAAGTCCTAGGCTCTGTGGTTTAACCCACAGCACCACCCGCATCCCATCCCTGTATCAGTACCAGATACAGTACCAGAGGCCAATTTGTAAGAGGGGCACCAAGATCTGTGGTCACTCTAACCAAGCTTTATGGCTACCTCCTGTAGAATTGGTCAGAGTACATGTTACACAGCAGAGCCATATGAACCTAAGAAATGCCTGCTGGATCAGACCAATAGCCCACCTAATCCAGCATCCTGTTTTCACAGCGGCCAAACAGATTTCTGTGGTAAAACCCTCAAGGAAAACCTGAGCACAAGAGCATTCTTCCCTCCTGAACTTTCCAGCAACTAGCATTGGAGCAGATTTTGGTAACATGGCGCCCTGAGCACTGATAAAATCCCCTCCCCATTTCTTATTTTCACAATAATTGAGTAGGTACCCATATCAATATAGATGGTTGTTGTTATTCTTATCATATTGCACCCCCCTCAGCTTGGTGTCCTGTGCAAGGGGACTGCCCACACCATCCTAAATCTGGAGCTGCTGGCATTCAGAAGCATGCAGTCACTGTCTGTAAAGACCACAGCCATTAAATGGATCTGCTGGGATTTTTGCTTACGTTTAGGTTCTCCACCATTTCCCCATCTTAAAATATCAAGGGGGACAATCAACCATCCCCGGGTGCCATTACTCCAAATAGCAAATAGCAGAGAATGATGTCTGTACCAGTGTATCCCATAATGTTGCCACACTGCCATTTGTATATCAATTTGCTGGGTACTCCCTTTCACACATTTTTAAGTAGGACAGGAAATAACATCAGAAACTGGCCTCAGATTGTTACAGTGGTGAAGAAATTTTAGTAAGCATCCTGCAGCCTGCAATCTAAGCTAGATGCCTGTTGCAGGGAGAGGAAGCAGTCAAAGCAGAAATCAGCAATTAGTCGGTATCTTTTGTCAAACAAAAAATAATAGGTGTTAATCATCATCAGCACTGTGTAAATATTTGAAGGTGTGTTTGAATTGTTGTTGTTTTTTAAACTGGGTGATAAACAAGGACCAACATGTTCAACTTTTTTCAAGCATATTTTTTGGGGGGAATGGGGTCTAATTTATTTTACAACTAACTGTTAAGCAATCGGAATCGTGTGCTATTTTAAAACTTGTAATAATCAGCCACAGATGGTTTTGCATTAAGATGTTCTGTGTTTGTAGCACAAGGGAAGACTGTTTCCAGGTGTGAAACAGATAATAGGCTTTTAAATGGCAATTTATTTTAAATGAAATGCAGTGAACAAACAAAGGAACACACTTAGATGCTCCTTATAGCGATAATTCAAAATAAATTGGGTTTCATGCATTTTCATTAGATTAAAAGATCTACTGGTGCTCCACTCCACATTGCCTTGCTAGCATCTGAGTTTCAAAAAATGCAATAAAAATACCTTGGGTGAAATATTTTATTGGAGATGGGAGGCACTGATTTACTATAGCTTACAACTTTGTTGCATAACAAAATTCCATAAAGCTGATTTGTGATTTCACGAATAGTACTGTAGTAGCTTATCTGTTTTGAATATCTTGCATAGTATGAGTAAAAGTGTTGTTGGCCAGCCAGTGGCAGAGGAAGGGGGCAGTGGGGGGGGGGTTCACCCCGGGTGTCATCCCAGAGGGGGGTGACATCGCCGTGCCGCCCCCCTGGGACGCTCACTGCTCACCATGGGTGGCACCCCCCCAGGACGCTCTCCGCTAGCCCTGCCCCCCTTTCTGGCCTCTGTGGCCAGCTTCAACAAGCACACAGTTCAAGATTTCCCAACGTGATGAATGGCCATTGTCTTATTCTTTTACTTTCCATTTGTTTCTTCATGTGGAAGAAGATTTCAATCTTCTGAACAACCCTCCCCCCCCCCCCCATAGGGCTTCATAGATTCTCAAAGCTTGTTAGCAGTAGTTTGGAGTTTCTGAACTCAGGAGACCATGTCACAGCAAAACCTGTAAAAAACTAAGCAACCATGAGGCAGAACCTCTAGCTCTGAAATGAACCTAAAAATTGCAAGTTTTTAAAGCAGGGGTGGAGAAACTGTGGTCCTCCAGATGTGGTTCGACAACAAATCCCATAATCCCTTGCCATGGTGGTTGGGACTGATGGGAGTTGGAGTCCAACGTCTGGGGAGCCACAGGTTTCCCATCCTTAATTAGGGTGCTTGTTCCCAGCCTGGTACTACCAAGTAACACTGTTAGTCTGCATGGCATCTAAGACCTGCCTAGGACTCCCTCCAGACTATGGCATTACATTATGGAATGATCACAGTGCCCCATCATGTATTAATAAAGTAGTTTCCTTCATATGCTGTAATTTCTGTTCTTAAATTGCTTTATATGTGTCTTTATAAGAGATACTCCTACAATCCTCCTTTGTGCTATCTATTATTATCAATGCCATGGACACGGCTCATTACCACTCCCACTCACCACTTAGAAAATGAGAGAATGTCTTTATTAGGTGATCACTAAGTGCTACAGAACACAATTGTTTAGCAAGCTGGTATACACATATGTGTTGCTTCATTTTATTACCTAGCTACTATATGTTGCAGGTCAAAAACAATGCAGAATTTTAGCATTCTGTATTCTTCTGTTTTACATCAGTTTAAAATTTTCCTGATTTTATTAATTTTGCTAATGATACCTGAATCTAATATGAAAAGGAAAATCCTGAAGGTGGTGGAGTCTCCTTCATAGGAGGTTTCTAAGCAGAGGTTATGGGACGCAGGTGGCGCTGTGGGTTAAAGCCTCAGCGCCTAGGACTTGCCGATCGAAAGGTCGGCGGTTCGAATCCCTGCGGCGGGGTGCGCTCCCACTGCTCGGTCCCAGCGCCTGCCAACCTAGCAGTTCGAAAGCACCTCCGGGTGCAAGTAGATAAATAGGGACCGCTTACCAGCGGGAAGGTAAACGGCGTTTCCATGTGCGGCTCTGGCTCGCCAGAGCAGCAATGTCACGCTGGCCACGTGACCCGGAAGTGTCTCCGGACAGCGCTGGCCCCTGGCCTCTTGAGTGAGATGGGCGCACTGTTGGAGATAAGCAGTGTCCAGTGCACAGCGGAATGATGAAAAGTACGTGCCAACATGCTCTATATTACTTTATTTACACTTCAAAGCTGGTAATTTACAGAAAAACATTTTCCCTCTGCCGGAGCAGAGAAAGGCATCCTCTCTCCTGTAAAGCACGGAGAGAATCACACTGAACTGCAAAGAACAGTGAAAAACAGGAAACCAGTGTACGTCACATCCAGTCTCCTTTCCCGTGAGAAAACCCAACAGCATTTGACTGTGGAATGTAAACATTGTCTTGTGACAAGCACTTCGCTGCTCAGTGAAGGAAGCAGAAACCAACATCCTCCCCCTTTCTGTGAACATCACTGGGCAGCGTGTTCGTACAATATCAGTACAAACCCAACTTCTGCACATAGGTACAGTGTTGATCCCTTGATACAATCTTGGACAATACATCAGCAGGAATTTCATTACCTGGCATATAGGACACCGTTACGAGTCCCTTCTGAATACGTTCCCTAGCATGTTGCAACTTCAATTGCAAGTGCTTTGTGCTTTGCTTACAACCTTCAGAATTCAGCAAAGCCAAACATGCTTTGTTGTCCTGGTAAACCTGGATTGGACATTTGACAGGAATTTTTATGTCTTTGCACAATTGTAACAACCATTCACAATCCTTAAGTGAATAAGACAGTGCATTCAGTTCAGCTTCACAAGTACTTAAGCTAACTGTTGTTTGCTTCTTGCATGACCAATCAAATAGACCCTGATTGTACTTATAGCAAACTCCAGACGTACTTTTCCTGTCTGTAGTGTCACTTCCAAAACTTGCATCTGCAAATATCTCAAGACCACCAGACTTCTGATTGTTAAATCTCAGTCTGTAATGCATAGTGCCTTTTAAATACCGCGCTATGCGTTTCAGAGCTTTCCAATCCTTAACAGTAGGATTGTTGACTTGTCTGCTTAGCAAATTACAGCTAACAGCAATGTCAGGTCTTGAACATCTGGCAATGAAGTTTAGCTTGCCTAGCACACTTCTGTACAGTGTAGTATCAGAAAATGCTTCTCCAGTGTCATCTACCTGATAACCTGTTGTCATCGGTGTGTCTACAGGGTTAGCATCCATCAGGTTTAGTTTGCTTAACACATCAGCAATTTTACGTGACTGGTGTACTAGAATGTTACCATCTTGATCTCTCTCTATTTCCAGAGATAGGTAGTTGTTTACCTCACCAAGATCTTTCATGTCAAAGTGCTCTTTCAATTGAGCTAGGGCATTATTGTACATTGTGACATCCTTCCAAAAGAATAAAAGATCATCAACATAAAACAAACAATACAGTTTCTTTTGCCCCTCCTCTTTGACAAATACACATGGATCAGCTTTCCCTTGCTTAAAACCTAGAGAAAACAATACTTCAGTGAGTTTTGTGTGCCAACACCGTGCACTTTGTTTGAGACCATAAAGGGACTTCTTCAGAGCACAAACAAATCCCTGTTTTACCTGTACGCCATCAGGTGGAAGCATATAAAGTGATTCATCTAGAGATCCGTACAGAAAAGCTGTATTCACATCATGGTGACTAATGTGTAGATTCTCTTCTGCAGCTAGCTTGAGCATAAGCCTAATGCTCTCATACCTCACGGTGGGTGAGTAGGTCTCGTGATAGTCTTCACCTGGTACCTGTGCAAAACCTCTGGCTACCAATCTGGCTTTGTGTCTGACTATCTTGCCATTTTGATCTGTCTTCGCTTTGAAGACCCATTTGCTTCCAAGCAGTTTCATTCCTGGAACTACTGGAACAAGGTCCCATGTTTTGTTCCTTTCCAAGGAATCAAGCTCAGCCTTCATGGCATTTAACCATGGCTCAGCTTCCTTTGAATCCAAATCCTGGATTTCTTGGAAACTTGAAGGTTCAAACACCTTCTTGGTGCTTTTAACAGCTGTTACTGCTATCTTAGCAAACTCATCAGCAAATCTCTTTGGAGGTCTGCCTTTTGTTGCTCTCTGTGACCTACGAATTAGTCTTAAGTCTTCAACACTCTCCTCTTCCTTCTTAGGAGAAAAGTGACCTATTGTGAACAATGGTTCCTCCAATTCTTGATCAGAGCTTTCAGAGGGTCGCATAGAGGCTTTCGCACTCTTGAAATCCTCTGAATCACCCGATTCAGTTTCAGACTCAGAATCAGAACCTTCATCAGTGGGTGTGGGTTGTTGTGGTTGCTTTTGACTATCCTCAGTCTCATCACTGTCATCAGGATAACATTGGAAAATTCCCACATTCTCCCCCCACTTGGCATTGTACTCAACACTTCTTGTGAGCTTAATTTCCTTAGAGTCAGTCATCATTATTCTGTAAGACCCTTTCTGATAACCTAGAAAGATACCATGCAATCCACGCTTGTCTAACTTGGAGCTTTGTGGTGAGTGAACCCACATGTCAGAACCAAAAATTTTCATGTGTTTGATGTATGGCTTCTTGCCAAACATCTTCTCATAGGGGGTACAACCAATCGCTGAAGATAACCTGCGATTATAACTGTAAGTGAAACATGAGAGAGCTTCGGCCCAATAACTCTCTGGAAGATTGGCATCATGCAGCAAGGTTTTTAACCCTTGAAGCAATGTCTGATTTGCTCGTTCCGCAAGCCCATTCTGCCATGGCGAGCGAGGACTAGACAAATCGTGTTGAATTCCTTTCTCAGTCAGAAAAGCTTCAAACTGCTGAGAAGTGAATTCTCCCCCGCGATCAGTGAAAAGAATTTTTATCTTCTTACCATGCACATTTTCCAACCAAGCACAGAATTCCTTGAACCTTGGAAATGTTGGTTTCTGCTTCCTTCACTGAGCAGCGAAGTGCTTGTCACAAGACAATGTTTACATTCCACAGTCAAGTGCTGTTGGGTTTTCTCACGGGAAAGGTGACTGGATGTGACGTACACTGGTTTCCTGTTTTTCACTGTTCTTTGCAGTTCAGTGTGATTCTCTCCGTGCTTTAGAGGAGAGAGGATGCCTTTCTCTGCTCCGGCAGAGGGAAGATGTTTTTTCTGTAAATTACCAGCTTTGAAGTGTAAATAAAGTAATATAGAGCATGTTGGCACGTACTTTTCATCATTCCGCTGTGCACTGGACACTGCTTATCTCCAACATTTGGTTATGGGCCCAGAAAAACGCAGTGTTTTGAGAATGGACTCCAGAAGTCGGGCTCCTGGCAAAGGAACAAAGGAGCAAAGAATTGGAGTGCCGGCAAAGGATCGGACGATATCTCTGCGCGTCAAGATGATTTGATGAGGTATGTGCTACAGCTCCGGGCAGCCTGCCAGCTTCTAATTAATGGCTTTATGGCTGGACTTTGAACTTTTATAGCCGGTTTTGCCGTGGCACAGGCAAAAGGCTAGAAGGATAAATTTTTTCCTATGCTGGGGGAAATCGAAAGTAAAGCAGCTGCAGCAGTGTCGCAGCATGAATTTAAGACAGCAGAGAGAACTTTCACTTTTGAACTTGCCTTTGGAATGCGGTTTGAAGCAGCTGCAGATAAGCAAAGCAGTTAAGCAGAAAGGCACAGGTTCACAAAGCAGAGGCTGTTTTTGAATTTGCTTTTGGATTGAAGCAGCTGTACACAGACGCAGCATGTATGAAGCAGCCTGATTTAAAGCAGCAGAGATGACGCAGAAGGCTAATGCCAAAGTCATGATGGCTAGCTGCAGAAGGCTGGATGAGGCAAGTGGGGAATTTGATGCCAATCAGCCACATGCTCAGCTCAGAGTAGCCTGTGATACTGCCATGATTCAGAATGAAGCAGACCGCCAGGGTGATAGCTGCATGGGCAAGGGGGAGTCTTCACAGACGTCATCCCAGAGTGCAGTGGAACCACCAGGTGGCGCCAAAGCTTTGAAGGCAGTGAAATGCTACACGTGTGGACGTCTAGGCCATATGAAGAGGGAATGCAGAAATCCCAGGGCCAAGACAGAGCAGCGCAGCGAAAGCTCATCGCGTGGAAAAGGCCGAGGCAAAGGCAAAGGTCCGGTGTCCAGGACAACGCAGCACAAGGCAATGGTCTCACGCTTCACTCCAAAGGTTGCAGAGGTCCAGAAGACATCTAGATCTTTCTTCGTTGTTGATTCAGCGGCGACGCATCACATGTGCAACGATAAGCGACTGTTCGTGTCTTTTACACCGCAGGAAGGTGCGATTCACCAGGCGGATGACCACACAATCCCCAGTAAAGGCTACGGAACTGTTGTTCTTCACAGTTTGGACTTATCGATACAGGATGTGCTTTATGTGCCAGATGCCAAGCATAATCTGCTCAGCGTTGGACAGCTGAATGAGCGGAAAATTGACGTTTCCTTTAAGAACAAAAGGTGCATCATCACAAAGAAAAATGATTATGTATTGCATGCTGAATATGTTAATCGTTTGTATGTTTTGTATTTTGATGATGTTGTGCAGGATGACACTTGTTGCATTGCAGGTTCTAACAAAAGTTTGCATGCAGAATGTATTCACGATTTTCATCGAAAATTTGGTCATTTGCATTTTGAGGCAGTATCTAAAATGCCTGCCTTGGTTGAAGGTATGACTATTAAACCCTGCAGGTACCACATGAAGTGCAAGGCATGCGCAGCAAACAAGGTAAAAATGGCTGCGAAAGGTAAGGTGTCTAGTAGGCAAGCTACAGAACCATACCAGGTTGTTCATGCTGATTTGGTTGGACCACTAGCGCCCTCTTTGGGTGGAAACAGGTACTTCATGGTTCTCATTGATGCATTTTCCAGGTATATTTATGTGTACAATCTCAAGCAGAAATCAGAGGCTTTTCCAAGGTTCAAGGAATTCTGTGCTTGGTTGGGAAATGTGCATGGAAAGAAGGTAAAGACTCTTTTCAGTGATCGCGGGGGAGAATTCACTTCTCAGCAGTTTGAAGCTTTTCTGACTGAGAAAGGAATTCAACACGATTTGTCTAGTCCTCGCTCGCCATGGCAGAATGGACTTGCGGAACGAGCAAATCAGACATTGCTTCAAGGGTTAAAAACCTTGCTGCATGATGCCAATCTTCCAGAGAGTTATTGGGCCGAAGCTCTCTCATGTTTCACTTACAGTTATAATCGCAGGTTATCTTCAGCGATTGGTTGTACCCCCTATGAGAAGATGTTTGGCAAGAAGCCATACATCAAACACATGAAAATTCTTGGTTCTGACATGTGGGTTCACTCACCACAAAACTCCAAGTTAGACAAGCGTGGATTGCATGGTATCTTTCTAGGTTATCAGAAAGGGTCTTACAGAATAATGATGACTGACTCTAAGGAAATTAAGCTCACAAGAAGTGTTGAGTACAATGCCAAGTGGGGGGAGAATGTGGGTATTTTCCAATGTTATCCTGATGACAGTGATGAAACTGAGGATAGTCAAAAGCAACCGCAACAACCCACACCCACTGATGAAGGTTCTGATTCTGAGTCTGAAACTGAATCGGGTGATTCAGAGGATTTCAAGAGTGCGAAAGCCTCTATGCGACCCTCTGAAAGCTCTGATCGAGAATTGGAGGAACCATTGTTCACAATAGGTCACTTTTCTCCTAAGAAGGAAGAGGAGAGTATTGAAGACTTAAGGCTAATTCGTAGGTCACAGAGAGCGACAAAAGGCAGACCTCCAAAGAGATTTGCTGATGAGTTTGCTAAGATAGCAGTAACAGCTGTTAAAAGCACCAAGAAGGTGTTTGAACCTTCAAGTTTCCAAGAAATCCAGGATTTGGATTCAAAGGAAGCTGAGCCATGGTTAAATGCCATGAAGGCTGAGCTTGATTCCTTGGAAAGGAACAAAACATGGGACCTTGTTCCAGTAGTTCCAGGAATGAAACTGCTTGGAAGCAAATGGGTCTTCAAAGCGAAGACAGATCAAAATGGCAAGATAGTCAGACACAAAGCCAGATTGGTAGCCAGAGGTTTTGCACAGGTACCAGGTGAAGACTATCACGAGACCTACTCACCCACCGTGAGGTATGAGAGCATTAGGCTTATGCTCAAGCTAGCTGCAGAAGAGAATCTACACATTAGTCACCATGATGTGAATACAGCTTTTCTGTACGGATCTCTAGATGAATCACTTTATATGCTTCCACCTGATGGCGTACAGGTAAAACAGGGATTTGTTTGTGCTCTGAAGAAGTCCCTTTATGGTCTCAAACAAAGTGCACGGTGTTGGCACACAAAACTCACTGAAGTATTGTTTTCTCTAGGTTTTAAGCAAGGGAAAGCTGATCCATGTGTATTTGTCAAAGAGGAGGGGCAAAAGAAACTGTATTGTTTGTTTTATGTTGATGATCTTTTATTCTTTTGGAAGGATGTCACAATGTACAATAATGCCCTAGCTCAATTGAAAGAGCACTTTGACATGAAAGATCTTGGTGAGGTAAACAACTACCTATCTCTGGAAATAGAGAGAGATCAAGATGGTAACATTCTAGTACACCAGTCACGTAAAATTGCTGATGTGTTAAGCAAACTAAACCTGATGGATGCTAACCCTGTAGACACACCGATGACAACAGGTTATCAGGTAGATGACACTGGAGAAGCATTTTCTGATACTACACTGTACAGAAGTGTGCTAGGCAAGCTAAACTTCATTGCCAGATGTTCAAGACCTGACATTGCTGTTAGCTGTAATTTGCTAAGCAGACAAGTCAACAATCCTACTGTTAAGGATTGGAAAGCTCTGAAACGCATAGCGCGGTATTTGAAAGGCACTATGCATTACAGACTGAGATTTAACAATCAGAAGTCTGGTGGTCTTGAGATATTTGCAGATGCAAGTTTTGGAAGTGACACTACAGACAGGAAAAGTACGTCTGGAGTTTGCTATAAGTACAATCAGGGTCTATTTGATTGGTCATGCAAGAAGCAAACAACAGTTAGCTTAAGTACTTGTGAAGCTGAACTGAATGCACTGTCTTATTCACTTAAAGATTGTGAATGGTTGTTACAATTGTGCAAAGACATGAAAATTCCTGTCAAATGTCCAATCCAGGTTTACCAGGACAACAAAGCATGTTTGGCTTTGCTGAATTCTGAAGGTTGTAAGCAAAGCACGAAGCACTTGCAATTAAAGTTGCAACATGCTAGGGAACGTATTCAAAAGGGACTCGTAACGGTGTCCTATATGCCAGGTAATGAAATTCCTGCTGATGTATTGTCCAAGATTGTATCAAGGGATCAACACTGTACCTATGTGCAGAAGTTGGGTTTGTACTGATATTGTACGAACACGCTGCCCAGTGATGTTCACAGAAAGGGGGAGGATGTTGGTTTCTGCTTCCTTCACTGAGCAGCGAAGTGCTTGTCACAAGACAATGTTTACATTCCACAGTCAAGTGCTGTTGGGTTTTCTCACGGGAAAGGTGACTGGATGTGACGTACACTGGTTTCCTGTTTTTCACTGTTCTTTGCAGTTCAGTGTGATTCTCTCCGTGCTTTAGAGGAGAGAGGATGCCTTTCTCTGCTCCGGCAGAGGGAAGATGTTTTTTCTGTAAATTACCAGCTTTGAAGTGTAAATAAAGTAATATAGAGCATGTTGGCACGTACTTTTCATCATTCCGCTGTGCACTGGACACTGCTTATCTCCAACAGGAAAAGCCTCTGATTTCTGCTTGAGATTGTACACATAAATATACCTGGAAAATGCATCAATGAGAACCATGAAGTACCTGTTTCCACCCAAAGAGGGCGCTAGTGGTCCAACCAAATCAGCATGAACAACCTGGTATGGTTCTGTAGCTTGCCTACTAGACACCTTACCTTTCGCAGCCATTTTCACTTTGTTTGCTGCGCATGCCTTGCACTTCATGTGGTACCTGCAGGGTTTAATAGTCATACCTTCAACCAAGGCAGGCATTTTAGATACTGCCTCAAAATGCAAATGACCAAATTTTCGATGAAAATCGTGAATACATTCTGCATGCAAACTTTTGTTAGAACCTGCAATGCAACAAGTGTCATCCTGCACAACATCATCAAAATACAAAACATACAAACGATCAACATATTCAGCATGCAATACATAATCATTTTTCTTTGTGATGATGCACCTTTTGTTCTTAAAGGAAACGTCAATTTTCCGCTCATTCAGCTGTCCAACGCTGAGCAGATTATGCTTGGCATCTGGCACATAAAGCACATCCTGTATCGATAAGTCCAAACTGTGAAGAACAACAGTTCCGTAGCCTTTACTGGGGATTGTGTGGTCATCCGCCTGGTGAATCGCACCTTCCTGCGGTGTAAAAGACACGAACAGTCGCTTATCATTGCACATGTGATGCGTTGCAGCCGAATCAACAACGAAGAAAGATCTAGACGTCTTCTGGACCTCTGCAACCTTTGGAGTGAAGCGTGAGACCATTGCCTTGTGCTGCGTTGTCCTGGACACCGGACCTTTGCCTTTGCCTCGGCCTTTTCCACGCGATGAGCTTTCGCTGCGCTGCTCTGTCTTGGCCCTGGGATATCTGCATTCCCTCTTCATATGGCCTAGACGTCCACACGTGTAGCATTTCACTGCCTTCAAAGCTTTGGCGCCATCTGGTGGTTCCACTGCACTATGGGATGACGTCTGTGAAGACTCCCCCTTGCCCATGCAGCTATCACCCTGGCGGTCTGCTTCATTCTGAATCATGGCAGTATCACAGGCTACTCTGAGTTGAGCATTTGGCTGATTGGCATCAAATTCCCCACTTGCCTCATCCAGCCTTCTGCAGCTAGCCATCATGACTATGGCATTAGCCTTCTGCGTCATCTCTGCTGCTTTAAATCAGGCTGCTTCATACAAGCTGTGTCTGTGTACAGCTGCTTCAATCCAAAAGCAAATTCAAAAGTACTTTCGATTTCCAGCCTCTGCCTGTGAACCTGTGCCTTTCTGCTTAACTGCTTTGCTTATCTGCAGCTGCTTCAAACCGCATTCCAAAGGCAAGTTCAAAAGTGAAAGTTCTCTCTGCTGTCTTAAATTCATGCTGCGACACTGCTGCAGCTGCTTTACTTTCGATTTCCCCCAGCATAGGAAAAATTTATCCTTCTAGCCTTTTGCCTGTGCCACGGCAAAACCGGCTATAAAAGTTCAAAGTCCAGCCATAAAGCCATTAATTAGAAGCTGGCAGGCTGCCCGGAGCTGTAGCACATACCTCATCAAATCATCTTGACGCGCAGAGATATCGTCCGATCCGGCCCTCTGCATTCCGATCCTTTGCCGGCACTCCAATTCTTTGCTCCTTTGTTCCTTTGCCAGGAGCCCGACTTCTGGAGTCCATTCTCAAAACACTGCGTTTTTCTGGGCCCGGAACCAAATGTTGGAGATAAGCAGTGTCCAGTGCACAGCGGAATGATGAAAAGTACGTGCCAACATGCTCTATATTACTTTATTTACACTTCAAAGCTGGTAATTTACAGAAAAACATTTTCCCTCTGCCGGAGCAGAGAAAGGCATCCTCTCTCCTGTAAAGCACGGAGAGAATCACACTGAACTGCAAAGAACAGTGAAAAACAGGAAACCAGTGTACGTCACATCCAGTCTCCTTTCCCGTGAGAAAACCCAACAGCATTTGACTGTGGAATGTAAACATTGTCTTGTGACAAGCACTTCGCTGCTCAGTGAAGGAAGCAGAAACCAACACGCACAACCCCAGAGTCTGTCAAGACTGGCCCGTACGGGCAGGGGTACCTTTACCTTTACCTTTAAGCAGAGGTTAGATAGCAATCTGTCATGAAAGCTTTAGTTGAGATACCTGCATAGATGACACTTGGGGCCCCTTCCAATTCTACAATTCTACAATATTATGATTCTATGAACATCTACTATTTGTCTCTGTCTTGCAAAGACAAAGTTATTCTGAAACCAGCACAGGAAAACATTCAAGAATATTAACAGTGAGAATGAATCATATGTATAAATGTAAGTTGAGATTATTGTCACAGCTTTCTTGTAACCTGTGGAAAACAAGGAGCAGATGGGGAAAATCATAGCCTCCGAGTATTTTAGAGTTGAAAGCTACTCTGGGGGTCATCTAGTCCAAACCCCTTCTATGCAGGAATCTCAGCTAAGGCATTCATTACAGGTGACCATTCAATCTCTGCTTAAAAGCCTCCAATAAGTCTCTCAATAAGAGCAGCTCTTATTGTCAGAAAATTCTTCCTGATAGTCAGACTCTCCATTTTATCTGACTTGAATCCATTGGTTAATGTTCCTGGGTAAGGTGATTGAGAGAGCAGTTGCTGAACAACTTGGTGGATTTCTGGATGAAACATCGGCTCTGGATCCCTTCCAGTCCGGCTTCCGCTCTGGTCATGGGACCAAGATGCCTCTGTTCGCTCTAACAGACAATCTCTGCAGGCAGCTGGATCGAGGCAGGTTGGGGCTCCTGATTCTTTTAGACCTGTCAGCAGCCTTTGACATGGTCGATCACAAACTTCTGGATCACCAACTCGCCAACGTGGGGATCCAGGGCACAGTCCTTCAATGGCTGCGCTTGTTTCTCTCTGGTCGGGTACAGAAGGTGGCGCTTGAGGGGGGAACTGTCGTTGTGCCACTCCATGGTGTGTGGAGTGCCACAGGACACAATACTCTCCCTGATGCTTTTCAACATCTTTATGTGCCCCCTCACCCAGCTTGTCCGGAGCTTTGGTTTGGGTTGCCATCAGTATGCTGATGACACCCAACTCTATCTGTTGGTGGGCGGCCATCCTTACTTGGCTCCAGATACACTGATCAGATGTTTGGAAGCTGTGGTTGAATGGTTACGTGGGAGCTGGTTGAAGTTAAATCCTTCGAAGACAGAGGTCATTTGGCTGGGTTGGGATGACATGGGATTGGGTGGCCAACTCCCATCTCTTGTGGGGCGCAGTTAGTGCCAGCGCCGCCCATTAAGAGTTTGGGTGTAATCTTTGACACCTTCCTTTTTATGGAGGTGCAGGTTGCAGCTATAACAAAGGCGGATTTTTTTTAACTCCGCCAAGCTAAGGAGTTGGCTCCTTACCTCTCTCGTCCTGACCTAGCCACTGTGATCCATGTGACGGTCACCTCCAGGCTTGATTATTGTAACTCGCTCTATGTTACATTGACTGACCAGAAACTCCAGCGGGTGCAGAATGGCACAGCAAGACTCCTTACGGGGTCCTCGCCACAGGATCACATTCACCCAGTGCTATACCAGCTGCACTGGCTCCCGGTGGAGTACACGATCAGGTTTAAGGTACTGGTTTTAACCTTTAAAGCCCTATTCTGCCTAGGACCCTTGTACCTACGGGACTGCCTCTCCTATTATGTCCCTTGCAGTCTTCAAATAAAAACATCTTGGAGATCCCGGGCCACAGGGAGGTTAGACTGGCCTCGACCAGATTCAGGGCTTTTTCAGCCGTGGCTCTAATCTGGTGGAATGCTCTTTCACAAGAGACTAGGGCCCTGCGGGACTTGACATTTTCCCTGCAAGACAGAGCTGTTCCACCATGCCTTTGGCCAAGGCACAGTCTGACCCCCCTCTATCCTTCTTTAATCTTCAAAGAACTCTAACCCAATGGTTGCCATTAATTTGATTCTGAATTGATTCTTGTTGTTGTTAGTCATTTAGTCGTGTCTGGCTCTTTGTGACCCCATGGATCAGAGCACGCCAGTCTTCAAATTGATTCTAGAATGTATTTTAATTAACTGATGGTGTGATTTTATGTACACTATGCTATTTTTACCTGTTGTTAGCTGCTCTGAACCCAGCTTTGGCCGGGGAGGGCGGGATGCAAATAAAATTATTATTATTATTATTATTATTATTATTATTATTATTATTATTATGCTTGCTCCATCTTCCATGTGACAGCCCTTTAGATATTTGAAGGTGGCTATGTTATCTCTTCTCAGTCTCTTCTTTTTCCAGGCTAAACATACCCAACTCCTACAACTGTTCCTCATAAGGCTTGGTTTCCAAACTCTTGATAATCTTGGTTGCCCTCCTGTGCACATCTGTTGGACTTTACAGTCTTGGCAGAGTTTCAGTTCCAAAAGATAATGGGGTGGTTGAAGTCTCCCGTGACTACTCTGTCTCTCATTTCTGAATGTTTGGTAATCTGCTGTAGGAAGGCATCATCCAAGTCTTCAGTCTGATTTATAGATCTATAGCAGACACTCACATTAAAAGTCAGTTTTGTTTCCCTCTTCTACAATGTTTACCCATATACTCTCAATCTGCTTTCCATGTCACAAGTCATGGATCTCTTCAAAAGTGTACATGCCTTTATATATAATGCTACTCCTCCCCTCTTCCTGTTTGGTCTATTCTAGTGGTTTCCAATTAGCTAATTACTGAGGACCCCCTATTTATTAAAAGCCAATCCATGGACCCCCTCCTTTTGAAAATTTTGATAACCCTATGGGAGTTACTTCTGCAAAGCATTTTTTTAAAAGAAAATGTGGGGTAGCCCCGAATAAGCAAAGGATTTTAGGTATATCTGGTTTTCAACATTGTGGTATAGCAGATAAAGATCATGATATTCTGGACCCCTGATTGGGAACAACTGGTCTATTCCTTTTGAACAGCTTATACCCCTCAATTTCTACATTCCATCAATGGTTAAGTTTCCTGGTCAGAAAATGCTTCATCAAAGGCATAATAAAAATAAATTCCTTGTTCCAGCCAAGATATGAGTACAGAATAGATCATGACGGCTGACATTTCCCAAGATACCTCCTAATCTTACAAGCCTATTCACAAAGCTTTGTTGTCCATATCAGTTCATCTTTTCTCCAGGGTCAATTATGCTGTTTGTATTCAAATCAATCCCTTAATCAAATCCTTTGATAGTTTGAGCCAGCCAGGCAGATATTTATCACATAAATGTAATAGAGGTATCTTTGTTTCAGAATGGCATACTCTAATGGTGTGTTGCCACACCAAACCACTTATACATATGTATGCACCCAGAAATCCTTCTTATCAGCGTCCAAGAATGCCCTGTCATCTCCTCCTCACTTCTTAGTAAAGACCTATGAAGGAATCATATTCTCATTATACTGATAAAACATACATCACCCAGATGTGTGACAGAACATTCTAATATAGCGTCTATTAAACAGGCTGTTAAATATTTCCCTAAAAAAATAGTTGAATTTTGAAAAAAAACGCCACTGTAGCTAGGCAGGAGAGCAAAGTAGACATAATGAATATCATTATCACTAATAATAGTAGTAGCTATATAAAAAAAGTACGACTGCTACTAACAGTCCTGCTTAGGAAGTTATCGGTATTTCCAAAGCCAGTAAGAAGATGTCTTCCCTACTCCCCCACCTCCATTTCTTTAAACACCAGTACTATTTAATTGTTTCTTTTTGCCATGTTCACTGTCTTAAGGTTACAATTTGCATGTGAAGTGGCAAAAGCAAAGTTAACACAAACCTTCCATCTGAAGATGAGATCCAAACTGATTATCACATTTTGGGCAGGGGGGAATTCCTCTTTAGGTTATATTAATATAATGAAAATGAAAATGTTAATGAAGAATTGACATGTGCCCTCTCTAAAATAGGAAGATTTGAAGATTTGGGAACAACTTGCTAACTGGCTTTGAAGAACCTATCTCTGTTCTGGGAGTTGAGACAAGCTGCATTGGGCTGCCTTGTGACACCAAAATAATATATGCTCATGGAAATAAAAACACACACAAAACTTAAGTTTTCATTAAAAACAAACTTTTACAAAACATTTGGCTTGGTACAACATTGTCAGGTGCAAAATGTAAAGAGCTTGAAGTTTATTGTTATATTAATTCTGAAGAAAGTTGCTTCTCAATGTTGGGGGCAACATGGAGAAATATCGTAGGTACATTTTTACATGTCTGGTGGGCATGTCTGGAATCAAGCCTTGTCAGAGGAATGTGCCACTTTGCTAGGCACCGGCTGATTTCCTTGTTGACCTCCCCGCTCCAGAGGTCTGATTGGCAATGACTGTATTAATACAAGCCATGTGCCATATTTTTTATTGAAACAATAGTCCCTACCCCTGAGAATTTATCTTGGAATAACTAGCTGCCGTGTGAAATATGCCTTGAACAATTGTTAACATAAACTAGTGATCTAATTTAGTTCAATTGTTGGTTGAACTAATTATAAAATATGACATTTTAAGACTGGGCTAATCATTTGAAGCTAATTCTTGAGGTTAAGAGATATGTTTGCGCTCATAAGATAACGTGTGGTAACTGGACATGTGTTCATGGAGGAAGGGAGATTGGGATCATGGCAAGAGATCCTGCTCTTCTTAGTTCACTTGTGAACTAAGTCTATGTACGTACAAATTGTACATGCACGGGCAATGCACATGTGTAAAAATCAAACTTGTTAAGCATGCAGCACCTAAAGACCCACATCATCCACATGAACTTATCTATTTTAAAAAGATATACAATCATACCCAACCTTACTTTAGATCAGACCCATTTGGTGAGCACCATAACACAACCTTTGGTGCAGGGTTGCATGGCTTGTAGAACTACTTCCCAGGCAGGGGAAATCCAGTAAGCCCCCTCTCTTTGACTTTTTAAATGTGTCTTGAAAGCATTTCTATTCAGGAAGACCTTTTATGATTAGTTTTATTAAAGAGAGAAGGAGCGGAGATCCTCAGCATCCAGGTAAATTCTAACAACGAGGGGAGGGGTTATTTTTTTAAAAATGTGAAAGTAGTATTATAGCCTTATCCTCTGCTTAGATTTTTTTGTGTCTTTGTGTGCTGGTGTTTTTAATAATTGGAATGATATCAAAATACTCGGAGCAGACCCACTGAAGTTCTCACCCTGTGCCAGCAGGGGGATACTGTAGATAGTTATGCAAATAAGGGATCGAAAGTGACATTCAGTGATTGGATAGTTTTAGAAAATTGTTACAGTGACGTTGTGCTAGAGCTCTATATAAGCAGGCTGACTGAACCCTTCAGTTCAGTTCTGTTCCAGCTTACAAATAAAGAGCTGCTTTGGAGAAATCGCTGCATTGTCTGCTATGTCTACCCACTATTTAACAGAAATAAATGGATTTATGCTACTAAATGGATTTATGCTACTAAATACAACTAATGTTGGATATAACCCCTGAATTTGATGAAAGGGATGGGAAACTTCCAGTCCACAAATCATTTGAGATCCACCAGATGTTGTCCATGTCATCCCCCTCACCAGCTGTAAAAAAACACCCTCAAGTGCTTTTGCCTAGTTGGAAAGTTTCCTTGAACTTTGATAATTCTTCTTGTTTAAGTGGATTGAAAGATGGAAAGTGGGTTTAGAAAGATTTGCTTTTGTGTAGCTGGAATGGTGCCCTCTGTACAAAGAAAAGAGTCACATTTTTTCCTCCCCTCCCCTCTGCCTCTGCTCCCCACCTACCACTATCATGCAGCTCTTGGGGGCTTCCCTGAAGGGGGATACAATCTGTATCCTGAAAAACGTCCCCTGCAACAGTTTTATGGTGTGCCCTTCCCAGGTATCACCACAAATGAAGGCTGGTATAATATTTAATTATAAACAAGCACACAGACACATCACTGCTGAGGTGCACTTGCCATTGTGAGGCCTGAGGAAATTATGATGATGCCATTCCCACAGGTTGCCGTTGGCTACAGACTACCCGTGACACCACAAAAGCACACAACAACTGAACGGATACAAAGGTGGGCAAGAATCTCTCTCACTGAACAATTAGGAATTATTTCCAAATAATATTGTGTGTCAAATGAGCTATAATAATTAATTGCACAAGGAAAGGAACCACAAGAACCACAGTTTCGAGTTCTGGTTTATTTTTCTAAGCTGGTGAATCAACTCCATGCTGCTCTATAGTTCAATCCATATGTTTATAGTAGTAGCACCTAACAAGAGCACAAATGAATCAGGAGGATGAAAAAAATATTAAGGATACAGCACTGTCAAGAAGATGTCTGACTAAGCTATATCTATATAAACATTACTTTTTGTTTCTATATTATATCTGTTTACTTCTCATTTTTGGCATGTAGTAGACACCAATTGCTTAAGATGAATTATTATTTTTCAGCAATAGAATCTTTTGGGATTACATTTTGCTGCTGCTGTTGTCAAGATGAATTTTATCTTCATTAGGATGGGAAGCAGGCCCTTTGATTAATAAATATATCTACTGGGAATTTAAATATGTTTTGCAACAGCACAATAGATTTTGCCCACCTAACTCATGTAGCCCAAATATTCATTGTGTGTTTAACTATGTTAAAGCTATCACTATCTACCAACAATTATTTTCTTATTACTTCCATCACATTTCTATATTACAATATTGCCTGCTGCAATACTAACTCACACGTATCATTGACAGCAAATTATTGCAGCTCCTATTACACTGCAATATTCAACTCCATTACTGAATACAAGGATACCTGCTATATATTTTTAAAGTATCAATATTTTCACTTGTTTGCCTGCATCTAACAGTTATCATTTTTACAGACGGTCACATTTTATAATACCATGTTTTGCAGCTATCAATCTTTAGGCACATTTAAGTATAAAATTATAATGCTGGTTTTAATTCTGTTTTTGAAATATTTATGCAGAATAGCAACTAGATTAGACAGCATCTGATTCCCAACTATTTTGGCAATTTAAAAAGAGCTGATGAGGTCTATGGTTTTGTTTCTATTGTACTATTTCAGAATATACAAAGAAATGAATTTCTCTTAGTCTTGCTTTCAGTCTTGTACACAGGCTGCTGAGATGCCACTGAGTTCAGCGTGACTTACGCTGCCTAACAACGTGCAAGTTTATCACCTTCTCCAGCAAAATATCCTTGGATCTTCATTTCAGTGGATAATTGAGAGACCTCATGGGTTGACTGTCACAGAAATATTATCAAACAGGATCAGTCATACCATCATTGTCACAAGAAAGTCAAAATGCCCCTGGGATATGTTAGGAAACATTTCAAAACAACATTGTGAAAAATAAAGAGATTGGATGTGTGCAATTTGATGAGCGTCTATCCATTCTTTTCATGAAAATATTGTAAGAACCACCTTCTGTAGCTGTAGGAAGTCATTTCTGTGACAGTCTGGCCTTCTTCAGATGGACTCAGTCTATTTCCTCTAGTTGACAACCATAAATCTCTGTGATGTCTACAAACAGGTCATGAAGATAGTAACCCTCTTCAACAATATTTTCAATAAAGCAAAGGAAAAGGACGTGGAACCTATGGGGGGTCCTATGGGGTAACATAGACTATTCATTTTTATGTTCTCACTGCCACTCAGTTTTTCAATACAATGGCTGTGTGAGCACCACATAACATTATGGTGGTAGCCCTAAGAACTCTTGGTGCATTTATGTGAGGACCACCATTTGGTCTGCACTAGATCTTAGGGTGTGTTCCTATGTATGCACATTATTTGATACATTCATGTGTAAAACATCCCTTACAGATCAACAGTGGCGTAGCGGGGGTGCAGGGGGGCCCGGCCGCACCGGGTGCAACATCTGGGGGTTAGGGTTAGGGGGTGCAAATCCACAGGTTAGGGGGCGCAAATCCACGGGTTAGGGGGCGCAAATCCACGGGTTAGGGGGCACAAATTACTTGCCTTGCCCCGGGTGCTGACAACCCATGCTACGCCACTGCAGATCAAACAAAACAGAGCTTTCATATCACTGCACTTCAAACACAGGCAATAGCTTTAGCTGTTTTATGATGGGATAATGAGCTGCTTGTGCTTTAAAGATTGGTCCCTCAGAGTTTGCTCAGCGTAGCAAAGCTCTGCCTTGAGCGGAGCCCTTTGGCATGGCTCCGTCAGTCGCTGGTAGAATCCGACAGTGGGCGTCTGCGGAAGCGTTTCCAACATAAAAGCTGCTTAACGGAAACGCGTCTCCTGGATTCTCTGCATGACAGTTTCCGGCGAGGGGTGGGGTTCCCTAAAGGGGGCCTTGATACCTCCTCACTGTTCTCACTGGAAGTATCCCAGAGCCTCCCCTCCGACTCCCTTTCCCTTGGAGCTCCTGCTCCCCCCCTACTGGTTCCCTCTTCTGCTGCAGAGGCTCTCCTATTCTCCTGGAGCCTCTCCACCGCCTGTTCTTCCGATGGCAGTTCCCTGACATCCACCTCCCCCCCAGGGCCCCCTTCACCCCCTCCCGCCTCCTCTCCTACTGGCGGTGAGGATGGAAAGCCCCGGAAGGAACTCTCCTCATCATCAGAGGATTCAAACACTTCTAGCCACGGCTTTCCGTCTCTTTCCCCGTCTTCCTCTTCTTCATCGGAGTCTGCCTCCTCCTCCACCCCTGACTCTGGGAACCCTTCAAACTCCCCTTCCTCATCGGTGGTCCCAAAGTGTTCCCTCCTAAATCGTGCCACGGGCTGCGGTTTTCTTGGGAAACGCCGATGAAACGTCTCTATTAAAACCTCGTCATTGACTTCCTCTGCCGGTACCCATGTATTTTCTGACTCTTCCTCCCCCTCCCATTCTACCAAGTATTCCACCTGATTCCCCTTCCATCTGGAATCAATGATTCCTGCCACGTCCATGTTGCGTTCTCTCTCTTCTATGACGGGTGTCTGGGTGACCTCCCTCTCACGTTCCCCCCACTCACGTCCCTCTTGGTACGGCGACAGTAAAGACCTGTGAAATACTGGGTGCAATTTCATGTGACTGGGCAATCTGAGTTTGAATGCTACTGGGTTGACCTGTTGTATGACCTCAAAGGGTCCCAACCGTTTGGGTCTCAATTTCTTACACCCTCCCTTGAACGGCAGTCCTTGGGTGGATAGCCACACCCGGTCTCCCACCCTTATGGTTTCACCCTCCCTCCTATTTCTGTCTGCTTGCTTCTTATATTCTTCTTTGGCTTTCTCTAAGTTGAGTTGGAGCTGACGGTGGATCGCTTCCATCTCTTCAACAAAATGTTCCGCCGCCGGTACACTCCACCTCTCCCCTCCTTCTCCTGGAAATGCCCGGGGATGACACCCATAATTTGCCAGAAAGGGACTCATCCCTGTGGACACGTTCTCCGCGTTGTTGTAGGCAAATTCTGCCAGAGGTAACTTATCTACCCAATCATTTTCTCTGTCCTTTACATAACACCTCAGGTATTGTTGCAAAACCCCGTTTGCCCTTTCTGCCTGCCCATTTGTTTCTGGGTGTCTGGCGGTGGAAAAATTTACCTCCACGTGCAGCAAGCTCATTAGCTTCCTCCAGAACCTGGAAGTAAATTGTTTCCCTCTGTCGCTGACCACCCTCAAGGGGGCGCCATGCAACCTGAAAATATGCTTTATAAACAACTTTGCGGTTTCTTCCGCTGTGACTGCATGTGAACAGGCTATAAAATGGCACATCTTAGTTAATAGATCTACCACCACCATGACAGCTGTTTTTCCTTTGGATTTTGGCAGATCTGTCATAAAATCTATGGATACCATCTCCCATGGTCTTTCTGGTGTGGGTAAGGGTTCTAATAGCCCCGCTGGTGCCAGCCTCTCTCCTTTTGCTCTCTGGCACCTGTCGCATCCCCTGACATACTCCCGCACGTCTTCCCTCACCTTGGACCACCAAAACTCCCTGGTAACCAACCACATGGTTTTGTGCTGCCCGAAGTGCCCCGCCGTGGGGCTGTCGTGTAACTGTTTGAGCACTCGGCCTCTTAGTTCCCCATCGGGTATGTAGAGTGCCCCTTTGTAATACAACTTTCCGTTCTTTTCCTCAAAACCCCCTGTGTTCTCCCCTGTTCCCCTGAGTTCCCTGAGCTTTTCTTGGGCGTATTCATCGTTCTGGGTACCCTCCACCAGTTCTCTTTGCCCCACCAAAGCCGCCCCACAAACCCAGTGGTCCTCGGGGATGATATGTCTTTCCTCCGCCGCTCCCTCCCCCTCCAAGTACTCAGGTTTTCGGGAGAGAGCGTCCGCCCTGACGTTCTCTGGCCCTGGCACGTAGCGAATTTCAAAATTGAACTTGGAGAACTCTTGCGCCCATCTTACTTGTCTCTGGTTCAGTACTCGGGCCGTTCTCCAGTATTCTAGATTTTTGTGGTCTGTCCGCACTTGGACCTTGTGTTGCGCCCCAATCAACAAGTGTCGCCATCTCCGGAACGCTTCATGTATGGCGAGTAATTCTCTGTCGTACACGGTATAGTTCCTCTCGGATTTGTTCAACTTCCGCGAGAAGAAGGCACACGGTCTCCATTCTGACGTATCCTCTCCCGGCTGTAGGAGCACCGCACCCACCGCTCTGTCTGACGCGTCGGTCTCCACTCTCATTGGCTGCTGCAGATCCACGTGTAAGAGTTGTTCTTCCGAAGCAAACGCCTTCTTTAACCTTTCGAACGCTCGCTGCGCTTCTTCCATCCAGACAAATTTCTTCTTGCTGCTGAGACAATCCGTGATGGGGGCCGTTAAGTGGGCAAAGTTCTTGATGAACTTCCGATAGAAGTTTCCGAAACCCAAGAACCTTTGCACGTCTTTCTTAGTTTTCGGTGGTTTCCATTCCAGTACCGCTTGAACCTTGCTAGGATCCATGGCCAACCCCTTGTCTGACAACCGGTACCCCAGGAATTCCACCTCTCTGGTGTGAAACTGACACTTCTCCACAGCTGGTTTTCTTGCAGTTTGCTCAGTACCTCTCGTACATCTCGCACATGCTGCTCCTCATTCTCTGAGTACACTAGTACGTCATCTAAGAACGCTGCGCAGTTCTTGTAAAGCAATGGTCCTAGGACGTGATTCGTGAACGATTGAAAAACGGCCGACCCCCCCTGGAGGCCGAAGGGCATAACGAGGTATTCAAAGGCCCCTAAAGGGGTGAACATAGTGGTTTTCCACTCATCTCCCTTTCTCATACGTATCAGATTGTACGCCCCCCTTAGGTCCAGCTTGGTAAAAATTTTCCCTTTCCTCACCCGGGTCAGAATGTCATCAATTCTGGGCATGGGGAAAGCCACTGGTTCGGACACGGCATTTAGGGCCCTGAAGTCTACGACCAATCTCGGTTTATCTGTATTTTTTTTGTCCACAAAGAACACTGGGCTACCCCCCACCGCTCGTGACTCTCTGATGAACCCACGCTTGAGGTTCTTGTCTATAAACTCCCTTAACTCCTGCATCTCCCTGTCTGACATTGCATACAGCTTGCCCACTGGCAATTGTGCTCCTGGGAGTAAATTGATTTGACAGTCAAAGGGTCTGTGCGGGGGTAGTTTATCTGCTTCCCTTTCGCTGAAGACGTTAGCCAAGTCGGCGTACTGTCTTGGTACCCTCCCTTGGTCTGTTACTTCCATCCTTGCTAGCGTGGCCTGGGTGCCTACTTGGTTCTCCCTCTCCGTACAATGTGCCATGCAATGCGCTGACCCAAAGGAATCCACTCTCTGGTGCCATCCCACTAGCGGATCATGCAGCGCTAGCCAGCTCACCCCCCAAATAATGGGCGCTCCCCCCAAGGTGGCTATATTAAACGCTATCAGTTCTGTGTGCCTTGCCACCCTCATTACCATGGGGACAGTCTGCTGGTTAACTTCTCCTCCCAACAGCGCCTTCCGATCAATCGTGGTCACCTGCAGAGGGTTGTTTAAGGGGATAGTCTGTATCTGGTGTTCTGCTGCAAACTCCTTACTCATAAAGTTGCAGGAGCTGCCTGAGTCCAATAGCGCTTTAACCTTTAGTGGGTGTCCGTTTGCCAGCTCTAGCAACACCTCTATTACAAGAGCTGGTCTTGGTGGTTCCGGCGTGGGCACATTCACTGTTCCTTGGCCTGGCTGCTGTGCCCCGATGGTGGCAGCCAGGCATTGGCTTTTACTTGCTCCTTAGCTCCCTCCACCTCCTCCCCAACAGCTCCCGCCATCCCTTGCCATTCCTTTCTTTGCGGACAAACTCTGGCAAAGTGACCTGGCTGTTGGCAGAGAAAACATTTCTTGGCGCCTTTTCCCTCCTTCTTCCGCCCTTCACTGGGGTTTGAAACTGCGCGCGTGCGCGCTGTTCCAATTTCCATCGGCTCTGCTGGTGGGGAAGGCTGCTCTGGAATCTCTGGAATGCGGAAATCCCTCCAACGCTCCCCTTTCCCTTCCCGCTTCTCCAAGGCTCTGGCCTCCTGGCGTGCTCCTATGGCCAGCGTGGATTTAGTCAGCTGGTCCATAGACTCCGCCCTGGGCGCCCGGGAAAGTTCGTCTTTCACTGCCGAAGATAATCCTTCTTCGAACAGCATTTGTATCGGTTCCGCTGACAAATCCCAACTTAATTTATGGATCAACATGGTGAACTCAGTCCAGTACTCACGGACAGATCGGCTCCCTTGTTTACACGCCATTAACTGTCTGCGCGCCACTCCCTGCTCAATTTCGCTGGAGAACATCAGATCCATGGCGCGAAAAAACTTCCTTGTGTCCTTTAGGACCTCATTATTGGCTGCCATTAGGGGTCTCACCCAGTCTTTCGCCCCCCTCTTCGAGATGGCCAATCACAATGCCACTACCGATTTCATGAGGAGGGGGGGTTGCGGGCTCCCGATCCCGCCCCACACTCCCGCGAGGCTAGCCCCAGCCTCGTGGGAAGCGGGGATTCCCTCAATTTGCATCCCCCCGCGGCACCAGCCAATCGGCTGGCGGCGGGGGCGGGCCTTCAATAGGCCACTTAAGGTCGGGGCAGCCCTCGGCTCGCCCCTTTTCTCCCCTTGCAGCGATCCTGCCAGCTGAGAGGTTTCCACGCGCTTGGAAAGGGTAACACGCGATTGCCGGGTCTCCCTTCTCTGTGTGGTTCATTTAAACCTCCTTGCTCTTTGGAGCCGATTCCTCCCCCCTTCGTGCGTCCTTCTTCCCCTCCTTTAGCCCTCCTCCCCCCCTTTCTGTTTGTCCTTTTAAAAAGCAAACCCTTGAATCCTTGTGTGCCGGAACCCTGTCTGCTTGGTGCTAGCGGTTTATTTTCAGCTTCCTTTTTCACTCTCCCCCGTTACCCCCTTACCTCTACGGCGTGGGCTGGTTTAATTATTCTCATCAGTAGTTCAGGTTGCCGTTCGGTTGTGCTTCGCGCAGGAGTGCATCTCCGTGCTGGTTGCTATAGAAGCTTGTGGGCGTCACATGGTGAAGGCTCAGAAGCCATTTTAGCTAAGGGCAGACCAGCAACCTCATCCACCCTCTGGCCGCCACTTTGAGGAGCCTTGTGGTGAAGGCTTGGTAGCCATTTCAACTGAGGGCGGAACAGCGACCACCCCCACCTTCCTAACGTCACATGCAGAAGCCTGAGGGGCCATTTTGAGATAGGGCAGAGTGCACGGGCCGCCATTTTGGGCAACCACGTGTGAGGACAGGGGCAGCCATTTTGTTTAAGGGCAAGGGCCTGGCAATTACTTTTGATCGTTAAATTCTTGCCTTCCTATTCCTCTGAACTTATAGATAATTTTATTGGCCATTGCAGCATCATTGGCTGCTGCCGGTTATTGTAGGGCTGCACATTTAATTTCAATTTGAGGAGCGTTGGTAAGCTTTTCCTCCAGCGTTTACAAGCACGCTCCGGGTGAACATCGCCATCTAGCGGCAGGAGTGATATTAGCAGCTTTATCGGAAGTGTTATTTTGTGCCTTTAATTTGCCTTCAGCCTGTAATTGTGTGCTTATCAGGTCGCTTATTTGCCTAGTTATTTTGTTCCTTATATTACTTAATTCCTAGTTATTTTATTCCTTTAATTCGGCAGCAGCCTGTGGTTGTGTGCTTATCAGGTTGCTTATTTGTCTAGTTATTTTGTTCCTTTAATTACTTAATTCCTAGTTATTTTATGCCTTTAATTCGGCAGCAGCCTGTGATTTAATTCCTAGTTATTTTATTCTGTGGTTGTGTGCCTATCAGGTTTGCTTATTTGCCTAGTAGTGCTAGACAGTATTTTGGCTTCAGCAGCTAAAATACTAGCTAAGCTTTAGTTGCCTCTTGGAAGTTAAGCTCCTGTTTCCCTCAAGATTGGAGAGTCCCCCTGGTGGTGCAGCAATAAAACTGCTAGCACATTTGCAAAGCTAAGCAGGGTCCGATGTGGTCTCAAATTGGATGGGAGACCAGGTGTTGAAAAGTTAACATCAGATTACTAGAAAAAGGCGGAATATATTTTGTTTTACTGTTTTACTGCAAAGTATAATATCTGCACATTTAGTCTCATATATTGAAATTGACTGGTAGGAGGAGTAGCTCAGGTAATTAAAACACATAGTTATTTCTGTGATTTACATTTATAAGTGGGACTTATTTAATACTTTCACAGGCAACCGTTTTAGCAATCATTCCACTGTGTGCTATTTGCTTGGATTTCTCTGAGTGTCCCCTGGTGGTGCAGCAATAAAACTGCTAGCTCATTTGCAAAGCTAAGCAGGGTCCGATGTGGTCTCAAATTGGATGGGAGACCAGGTGTTGAAAAGTTTAACATCAGATTACTAGAAAAAGGCGGAATATATTTTGTTTTACTGTTTTACTGCAAAGTATAATATCTGCACATTTAGTCTCATATATTGAGTTTGACTGGTAGGAGGAGTAGCTCAGGTAATTAAAACACATAGTTATTTCTGTGATTTACATTTATAAGTGGGTCTTATTTAATACTTTCGCAGGCAACCGTTTTAGCAATCATTCAACCGTGTGCTATTTGCCTGGATTTCTCTGAGTGTCTCAACAGCTGGGCCATTGGTCGCTATTAGCACTCTGGTCACTGCTAGCCCGTCCCAAGGTGGTAGTGCAACCAGGGGGTGGAATTGCTGAACAGTACAGTGTAGATAATACTGAACTACATCTCACTACAATAGGTAATTCTGAAATAAATAAATAAATAAATAAATAAATAATAATAATAACAAAATACTACATAGTAATTAAATAATTATATATACTTTAAAAAAAAATCGATTGAACAGGCCTAGGCATCCAGGAAGTTAAATCCCTGTGTTTGGTCAATAGGTCTAGCGATTTGGTCTGGTTCCTCACTAGAGTTAGAAGCCAGGCAACGATCGGTGTGCGGTACCCATTTGTACCGGCCGGCATTTGGTGACTCGCCTGCTAGGGAATTCTCGCCTGCTGCTAAACATGGAGAACAACAGCGCTCCCCATGCACCTCAGCCCGGTAGTGTGCTGGTTCCAGCAGGCCCTTATAACCCTCAGGCCCTGGCTCAGCTTTTTTCCGCATTGCAATCCTTCTATGCCCAGTGCAGGGCCCCTTTAACTCCATCCCCAAACATAGTGGAGGTGACGCAGGATTGTATACCGGACACCCCCCAGAGTCAGCAGGGTCAGGATGGCCCCTCCACTAGTGCAGCTGCTTCCGATCAACAGGCCGCCAGTAGGCCCCAGACACGCTTGCAAACTGCGCGGGCGCAAAAATCTAAGTCAGGTACGCAGAAGGGTAAGGCACCCACAAAAAAGGCCAGGGCCAATTCCCAAAAGGCTAGACCTCCGGTGGCTGCCAACCCAGCACCACAGCAGGAGGTAATCGATGTTCCAAGTGTTTTTCAGGACAATTCGGGACCACAGAGCTCCTCAGAGGCGATGACATCGGATGAGGAGTTGCCTCCTCAGCAGGCGGACGCAGCGAGCAATGACCCAGCCCCAAGTGACGGCGTTTCACGGGGTGGGAAGCGGAAAGCGAAGAAGAAGCATCAATCCAAGAGTAGTAAGAAGAAGGACACTTCTGACTCTGAGGAAGAGACAGGTACGTCTTCTTCAGATGGGGATAGTGACGCTCCGCTGGAGACCTATTGGGGGGAGGGGGAGGACACAGGAGCCCCCCTGTGGGTTCATGAAAGGCGGGCCAATTCACACAGAAAATCCTTCAATGGTACCCTGGATTGGAAGGATGGTGCCCTAGTCCAGGATGTTAAAATTGCAACTCACTCTGCCACTGATTTTGTTTTGGGAAATCACCTCTCTAAGAGAAAGAGGAATAAGATTCTGAATGGTGATTATGTAGATATGTTTTCATTGATTCCACCAACTCAGGTTAAGGGAAAAGGGGAAAAAAGGAGGTACTACGGTAAGAAGAGGTATAGGACGCCCCGGGTTGAACGGACTTTTGAAAATTGGCTTAACGGTTATCAAGTTTTTATGGCAGTAGTGTCAGGATGTTATCCCAAACGTGGGATGCACCTCGTCTCCTACCTGGCGCACGTCAGGAGAGCGCGGGAGTTGGCAGGGGATGAGGCCGCCTTAGCCTATGATGAGGAATTTCGGAGGAATGCCTCCCAACTGTCTTCAACGCGCTGGGATCAAAAAGACAATAACTGCTGGTTGGAACATGTTGGGCCTAACATCGAAAAGAAAACCTCAGAGCAGCCCAAAACGGGTAACGCCGTAGACAGTGCTGGGACTTCAACAGGGGTACCTGTCAGCGCGCAACTTGTAAGTATGTGCATGAATGCAACAAGTGCATGGGCAGCCACCCCGCTTTCAACTGCTACAAAGGGAAGCAGCAGCCCTTTCGTGGAGGCAGGGGTCACCTCACCCAGGGTAATCGAGGTGCCCCTGCTGGATCTTCAGGTCCCGCCCAAGGGCCGCCTGGGGCTCGATACTAATGTCTCCCTTAGTCTTGCGTATTCCCCGATTAAACTACAGCCCCTAAGATCATTGTTGAAGTTATATCCAAATAGACAAGCGGCTCAGCTCCTGGAGGAAGGGTTTTCACAAGGCTTTAGAATACCTGTTGCCTTCACCCCCAACGCCGGTTGCCCCCCCAACCAAAAATCAGTTTTGGAGAGACCCAATATTGCTACAAAAAAGATCCAGAAGGAGATAACCGCCGGAAGGGTGGCTGGCCCATTCGCAATACCTCCCATTGATAACTTACATATTTCCCCTCTCGGCATCGTTCCAAAGAAAGCTCCAGGAGAATTCCGTATGATTCATAACCTATCCCATCCCAAGGGAGCCTCAGTTAATGATGCCATTCCCCAGGAAATGTGCACGGTAAAGTACGCCTCCTTCGATCAGGAGGTCAGGCTGGTGAGGAGTTTTGGTAGAGGTGCATTTCTGGCAAAATGCGACATCGAGTCGGCATTCCGCCTTCTTCCTGTCTACCCAGATGATTATCGTTGGTTGGGTTTTAAATTCCAGGGAGCTTACTTTATAGATAAAGCCATGCCCATGGGTTGTTCTATCGCCTGTGCTGCTTTCGAGACCTTCAGCACGTTTTTGGAATGGGCCCTGAAATTTAGAACCGGCGCAAAAGGGGTAGGGCATTATCTCGATGATTTTATTTTGGTAGCGAGTAGTGCGGAAGAATGCAAAGCCCTGCTTCAGGCCTTTGAGTCATTGGCTGGAGACCTGGGGGTCCCTTTGGCCAGTGAGAAGACCGAAGGCCCGGTCATGACCATGACTTACCTGGGTATCGAACTCGACACCCTAGCCCAAACATCGCGCTTACCAGCCGAAAAGTTGGCGGCCTTAAGAGAACTTATCGGCCAAATGCTGCCCCTAAAAAAGGTCACCCTGAGGCAGATTCAATCCCTCCTGGGGCACCTTAACTTTGCCTGCCGTGTGGTCTCCCCCGGTCGCCCCTTTTGTGGTCGGTTGGCTAAGCTGTCCGCGGATCTACGTTCCCCTCACCATAGGGTACGCCTCTCTAGGGCAGTGAAGGCGGACCTTCAAGTTTGGTTGCAATTTTTAGATGGTTTTAATGGAATTTCACTATGGCAGGATAGCTTGGCCCTTCATTCAGATTTTCAGGTACACTCGGACGCAGCCGGGTCCTTGGGGTTCGGTGTCTACTTCAGGGGTCAGTGGTGTGCTCAGCCTTGGCCTCGCTCCTGGCAAGGAAAACCAATTCTGCGCGATTTAACTTTTCTTGAGTTTTTTCCTATCGTAGTCGCAATCCATATATGGGAAGAACACTTCAAAAATCACAGGGTCTGTTTCTGGACAGATAATTTAGCAGTTGTGACAGTATTGAATAAGCAGTCGGCCCACTCTCCTAGAGTAGCCTCCCTTTTGCGTTATTTCGTCCTCTCATGCCTACGGTTGAATCTCCACGCCTCAGCCAAGTTCGTCCCCGGTATAGACAATAACATCGCGGATGCTTTATCTCGTTTCCAGATGGAAAGCTTTCGCTCATTGGCGCCGGATGCGCAGCTGCAGCCGCAACCGTTTCTGGAGCACCTCTGGAATATTGGCAACGAGAAGCAATAAAGGGAGTATTGTCAGCTTTAGCGCCCTCTACCCTAAGGTCTTATAACAAAGCCTGGTTAGATTTTACATCCTTCCGCAGGAAAAAGGAGCGGTTCAAGCCAGGCAGGCCACCGTCCAAGTCCGAAGTCATAGAGTATTTGGTTCACCTGCGCGACTTAGGCCGCGCCCCCAAAACTCTCAATATTCATTCAGCGTCAATATCCTTCTTTTCTAAAGCCTTGTTTTCTGTCGACCCCTGTTCACACTTTGTGGTGCGCAAAATGCTCGAGGGTTGGCGCAGGTCCGCACCTCGCAGCCAAGACGTTAGAAGGCCCATTACACTTGACATACACAAATCCGCTTCAAGCTAAGGGCCCTGTGTTGGTCTAAGTATGAAGCGAGATTATTCTCCGCCGCATTCTCCTTCGCATTCTTTGGGGCCTTGCGCATTGGTGAGGTGGTCTGCACGGACCGCCTGTCACAGAGGGGTCTGTTGTTTGAGGATGTGACGGTGGCTAGCTCGCATGTGGTGCTAAAGATCCGTAGTTCCAAGACGGATCAGCTCGGTAAGGGGGCGCTGGTTCGCCTCCAAGCAACCCTGAAGGCTGGTCCTTGCCCTGTTAAGGATGCCAGGAAATACCTGTATTTAAGGCCAAAGGCAAGCGGCCCCTTTTTTCTACACGCCGACGGTTCCCCCCTTTCCAAACAGCAGTTCACAAGGGTTATGCGCAAAGCGATTGCAGCCATTGGTCTCCCACAGGAGGAGTATGCCGCTCACTCTTTCCGCATTGGCGCAGCCACCACCGCCGCCCATATGGGTTTACCGGCGGAGAGGATTATGGACATGGGGCGTTGGAAATCCAACACGTATAAGGGTTACATCCGGAATCCTCGTTAATTCCCCTATGGCTTTCCCCCCTAGCAGCACCCCCCACCCCCTGTCTTCCCCTTGACCGGTATTTTCTGTTCTTTCATTCCAGGAGCAAGTGTGGTGCGACTGTGGATTATCGGCCACAGCATTGTGCATTGGGCAAAGAAACGCGCGGACCGTAGGGGTCGGGTCGCTGACCTACTGCTGCCTAGCAACGTCAAAGTAGTATGGATCTCCAGGCGGGGCATGCTCTGGGAGGAATTTCTCCCGGCTATAGCCGGGAGAATAGCGGTCGAGGGTTCACCTGACGCCTTGGTCATTCAACTGGGCGAGAACGACCTGGTTTGCAGAAAAGGGGTGAACCTGATGTGGAACATTATTAAGGACTTGGAGTTCTTGAAGGCATCCCACGTTAATATGACAATAATTTGGTCATCGTTGTTGGAAAGGCGATTTTGGAGGGGTGCGGCGAAACCCGCGGCCATTGACAGGGCCAGGAGGATTGTTGAGCGTACTGTAGCACGTAGAGTTGCCGCCTGGGGCGGTCGTGTCATCAGGCACCCTGAAATACAATACAACAGGGACACGCTCTATCGCTGGGATGGCGTGCATCTATCCGATGCTGGCAATGACATTTGGTTGGCAGATATCTTTCAGGGACTTAGGGATTGGTTACAGGTTCGAGGGTATTGGCAGTGAGCCGGATAATCCGGCTCAGGTGGCGGTAGGCATTGGCCGGGGTATTGTTATGCAAATGAGGACGGGGGGGAGGAGCGCCATCACCTCCCCCAATGCTTGAAGGGTAGTTCGTTAAAGGACTCCGAGAGGCGTCGCCTCGTCCGAAACCTACGGAGGCTAGGGCCTAAAGCGCGCCCCCGAGCGGTAACCCCTCGGGGAGCGCCTAGGGATACGCATCTCGGGTAGCTCCCCCTGTTGGTGTTTAACCCTTCCCGGTTAGACCGGATAGTCGGTTAGGGGCCAATGCCTAAGCCAATACCTCTCATACCTGTAATCAATAAAGTTGTGGCCATTTTCGCCCATTAACTCTAAACTCTTGTGTCCGGTGTCTTTATTTATCACACTTGTGGGAGGGGAGGGAATAGCCACGCAATGCCACTACCGATTTCATGAGGAGGGGGGGTTGCGGGCTCCCGATCCCGCCCCACACTCCCGCGAGGCTAGCCCCAGCCTCGTGGGAAGCGGGGATTCCCTCAATTTGCATCCCCCCGCGGCACCAGCCAATCGGCTGGCGGTGGGGGCGGGCCTTCAATAGGCCACTTAAGGTCGGGGCAGCCCTCGGCTCGCCCCTTTTCTCCCCTTGCAGCGATCCTGGTTTCCCGCCCACCCGCCCTTTAGGCTTCGCCATCGACTTGCTATGGGCTTCGGCTGGTCGCCGCAAGGGGCCTGGTAGGAGTTTTCCCATTTGGCTAATTGGCATGTGGAAGCCACTTGGTTTTTTCGCCTACCTCGTAGCAAATCGTCACAACTCCCTTGGTTTTGGCGGTAGGCATTGGCCGGGGTATTGTTATGCAAATGAGGATGGGGGGAGGAGCGCCATCACCTCCCCCAATGCTTGAAGGGTAGTTCGTTAAAGGACTCCGAGGGGCGTCGCCTCGTCCGAAACCTACGGAGGCTAGGGCCTAAAGCGCGCCCCCGAGCGGTAACCCCTCGGGGAGCGCCTAGGGATACGCATCTCGGGTAGCTCCCCCTGTTGGTGTTTAACCCTTCCCGGTTAGACCGGATAGTCGGTTAGGGGCCAATGCCTAAGCCAATACCTCTCATACCTGTAATCAATAAAGTTGTGGCCATTTTTGCCCATTAACTCTAAACTCTTGTGTCCGGTGTCTTTATTTATCACACTTGTGGGAGGGGAGGGAATAGCCACGCAAACGCTACCCTCGATTCCTCATCAGGAAAATCATCAAACTGCAGATTGAGTGCATATTGCATCTCTGTTCTAAAGGCTTGATAGTTCCTGGGATCACCCCCAAACTTCTGCACCAGTCCTGGCACCTTCCTTGAGAGTTGGGTGGCTTTTCCCTTTTCTGCATCGTGAGCCCTCCTCTCCTCAAGCCTAGCCGTTTGCAGAGCTAACTGGACCTCCAACATCCTGTACCTTTCTTCCAGGCTTGGACCGGCTGCAGCTGCTCCCCCTTCTCCGGCTCCGGCTGGGTTGCTCATGATGCCTCTCCTTGCACAAGCTGCTTTCAGGGACTGTCGGATTGCTATGATGGTATAATGAGCTGCTTGTGCTTTAAAGATTGGTCCCTCAGAGTTTGCTCAGCGTAGCAAAGCTCTGCCTTGAGCGGAGCCCTTTGGCATGGCTCCGTCAGTCGCTGGTAGAATCCGACAGTGGGCGTCTGCGGAAGCGTTTCCAACATAAAAGCTGCTTAACGGAAACGCGTCTCCTGGATTCTCTGCATGACAGTTTCCGGCGAGGGGTGGGGTTCCCTAAAGGGGGCCTTGATACCTCCTCACTGTTCTCACTGGAAGTATCCCAGAGCCTCCCCTCCGACTCCCTTTCCCTTGGAGCTCCTGCTCCCCCCCTACTGGTTCCCTCTTCTGCTGCAGAGTCTCTCCTATTCTCCTGGAGCCTCTCCACCGCCTGTTCTTCCGATGGCAGTTCCCTGACATGTTTGTTACTAGATGATAAGATAAACATTAATATTTTTAAAATATGATTAAGAGATACCAAATGATGCAAAGCCATGCTTGACTCAGTCCTAAGACATTTTAAATACAAGACATGGGTATAACTGGTTAGTGAATGACTAAATGTTTCCATCGCACACCAAATACATACCTGGAAAGCTGAACAATACAATCCTACTCCAGTCTGCTTAGAAGACTACTTTTATCCAATTACAGAATTGATTTTTTCACTCCTTTGATGTCCTTTTATTGCTGGTCTTACCGTGTAAGCAAGATTTGATATGTGGAGAGTGACTTCGGCTCTGAAGGCTTTCTAGAGTTTGCCAGACTATCATTCTCTATTGTCCAAAGCAAACGGCTGTTTCAAGGAGGAAATGCAATCATAATACCAATGAATGCCACCAGGCAGGTTCAAATAAACAAACGCAAGCAAGCTATGGACTAATTAAAATAAATCAGGACCTCCTCCATTCATGGGGGGGGGTCTAATTCTTAAGCGATGACACAAGCTGAAAATAATAAAACATTGTCCAATTGCTTTATATTAAACAAAGATAAAGGGACCCCTGACCATTAGGTCCAGTCATGACCGACTCTGGGGTTGTGGCGCTCATCTTGCTTTATTGGCCGAGGGAGCCGGAGTACAGCTTCCAGGTCATGTGGCCAGAATGACTAAGCCGCTTCTGGCAAACCAGAGCAGCGCATGGAAACACCGTTTACCTTACCGCTGGAGCGGTACCTATTTATCTACTTGCACTTTGACGTGCTTTCGAACTGCTAGGTTGGCAGGAGCTGGGACCGAGCAATGGGAGCTCACCCCGTCGCGGGGATTCAAACCACCAACCTTCTGATCGGTAAGTCCTAGGCTCTGTGGTTTAACCCACAGTGCCACCAGCGTCCCTTTGCTTTATATTATTCTGCCATAATTCTTTCTTTAGGTGGATGTCAAACTAGGGTGGCTCTTCCTTGTGCGCTAGCTATGAGGTATCTCTAGATTTGAAAATGCAATGAAACTGAGATATACTATCACAAGATGGCATTCCTGAAGATGATTGGCTTGACAAGGAATGAGCAGCTCTCGTACTGTTGTGTATTAATGTATGTGAGAACAATGGGGATCTGTTTTGTTCATGTGAACGTTGCCTTTCAGAGAGAATATTATGGAAGTATGGTTAGTTGTAATTCACCTTTCTCTCCTTGCAATTAGAAGAGCTGGGTGACTATTAATATATAAAATTAAATTATATTTGAGAGACATCTCACATTAAAAAGTATGAAAAAATTAATTATGCAGTAATTACCTGGTTCACAGGCAGCAAATGTTACCCATTTGAAGCTTGAATAAACCCTGTAAGATACTCTGCTATATGACTTTACTGCTTTAATAAAGTTACCAAATTAATTGGAAGTCAACGGGCAATAGAGATTGTAAAATGTCTTTAATTTTAATAAGTCTCAGAGATGAATTAACTGGACAACGTTGCAGTTCTATTGTTGTGCTAATACAGTGTGCTTGTCTGTTTCTTCCCTTTTATTCACAGCATCTGTTTTCTACAATGCTACCATTTTACAAGGGTTGTACTTCATGGCTCAAAGAGTTCAGACTTTGGGTGGGATATTTTCTCTGTGTGATAAATTACAGTGCATGACCTTTTCACACCTGCTCACTCTATGTTTGCTAAAATCTGGCATTTCTGACTCTGATTCTGCAGGTGGTGTTTTATATAGTCACCTCTCTTATTTTCCTGGCTGCAATATCTGACTTTCCTTATTCCTTTTAACTGAAATACCTTATTTCTCTAGACTTTGTTGGGGGTCATACATATCTCAAATGCTTATCTTCCTGTGCTGTAACACTGGGAAGAATATTGACACTATGGAATAAGAGTATCAGGTTGAAATAAAAAAAAAAAAGTTTCGATCAGAAATTCCCCCAGGCACATGTCCTTCCAAAATCCCATAAATATTGTATAGTCCTTATAATTTGGCCCACAAGAGAGAGAGATATGCCTGTTTCTGCCAGGCAATGTGGAAATGTCATAGCAGGGATGTGGAACCCGTAGCCCTCCAAATATTGTTGGATTCCTATGACCATCAGCCTCAGCCATCATGTGCAAGACTCAGGGATGAGGGAAGCTGTAGTCTAGCATCATCTGTAGGGCTCCAGGTTTCTGACCCCTGCTAGAAGGTATCGGAAACATCCTCAAGACAACAGAGCAGCAGGGAAAGGATTGCACACTCCAATATACTGTATTTCCAAATGCTACATACATGATACAACACATTTAACTTAATATACACTTAACTTAATACACACTCTTGTATGGTTCCTGAAGCAGAAACACTATGAAACAGTACATCTGCTTGTGCGTGATTTTTGTGTGTGGATAACACACAAAATATTTGCAGCTGTTTGGTGCAATGATATCTCAACATATGACTAGTAGTATAAAACTAATTCATTTGCAATATTTTTTACCTAAGGGATCCTATGCAAGCACATTGCTTGTTTTGTTCTCTGGGGTGCAATAACTACCCAAGAAAATAACACTTGCGATGCAGGGCCAGATTACTAATGACGACGGAGTGATCTTGAGGAGAAACATGCTATGCCCACCTGTCAAATGGCATATCTCATAACAACTGCACAACTACACCGCCTCACTGCAGTCACATGACAACAGATGGTGCTGGCTGCGACTGTTACTATTAATATCTAGGGCTGAGCCAAAACATCATTGATTTCTAGTTTTGTCGTGCAAGATGCTATCCAGGGAGGTAAGTCTGCCAAGAAAAGGAGAGGGATCCCACCGAGATCTGAAGTTGGCTGCCGTTTGCATGTACTAAAGTGGCTGCATCTTGCCAAGAGTTGGGAAGGTTAAGCTGGGAATCCACAGGCAGCTGAGTTTGCTTCTCTTAAAGCGACTTCAGTGCGCCTCTCAGTAGGAGCTTGACAGTTATGGATTGCCACAGGCATGCAGGAACCAAAGGAGAGATGAAACATTAATGTAGGACAAGCTTGTTTTATATATATAAAACAGAAACCTTAAAAATCTTACATGTGGATTTCTAGGCTGTTGGTATTTTGCCTTGATCACATTTGGGGGAATTGCTTTGAGGATTGGATGAGTCTTAATGGCTACAGCTTGTTTGGGCTATTAATGTTATGATATTCCTCTCTGTGTTTTTTAGACACAGCCTCAAGCATTAAAGGTGCCAGCTTGGGTCCTGAATTGCGATGCTGGGTGAAGCTTTTCTTTTGCATCCAGTCTTTTTCCTGGCAGCCCCTCAAGCTATCCTGAACAGGCTGGGCCTATGATGTGAAGTGATTTGATGGGGAACAGATGAAAACTGAGCATGAGTACCTGCCTATCCCATTCAGGAGAGTCTTCTAATCTGAGACAGGCGTTTGAGTGGTCAAGTGGGCTGCCCATCCCTTTCTGCTTGCTCTTCTATGGATTTGAACAGTCCAGTTTTATAATCTTGCACCTCACAATTTGCCTTTTAAGAATAGGTCTTAAAATTACAGTAACTGTACAACTGATTGAATGTAAAAAAATTCCTACTGTATTGTTACCAATGCTAAATAGCAACAGAATGGAGTAGCCATATAAAAATTAGGATTGTAGCCTTTGCTGAAACGATTCATATCTTTTTTTCCTAATAGATTGCACTACGTATGTGCTTAGGTAATATTGGCTAAACAGAACTGTGACCACTGAATTGTGAAACCTCAGATATCCCATGCAAGAAACCAAAGTTTACTAAAACTACAAAGAGTGCAATATTTTGGAGAGCTACCGATTGAGCATGTCAGAAGCACAACCAGGGCACAACTTCCAAGTCACAACTCTCATATACCTGCAATGGAATGGATGTTTTGACCTGAAATGTGACAGAATCACTTCAAGGAAACAGTGTGAAATGCCACATTCCTACTTAATAAAGAGGTGTGAAAAGTATTAAGCAGCCATTTCTAATAATCTTTGTCTGGTTTGGAACAAAAAAAGGTATAGAATAGAATAAAAGCATAGAATAAAACTCCTTCCTTTTAAAAAAATGTGTACTGGTTTTCAGCTTATAGTTCCATAAGCAATAACACAATGACCGCTCCCCGCTTAAAACGGGGGGCGCCCTTTGCGTGGACGCGCGCAGCCCCTGGATCTGGAGTGGCTCCATGAGCATAGGCTTGGCTTTGCCTTCCCTCAGGTGGGATACCTGGAGGTCTCTGCCTACCTCAGTCAGTTGTCCAATCCCACCTAGGGGAAGCGTTGCCAAGGAGACCAGGCCAGGTAGGGGAGGGATTACCTGCCCACACAATAGAGGGAGGATCTTACCTGGGAATCCTCACTTGGCTCCAGAGCTTCTCCCACCCTACCCACCCTCAGTTAATGTCTTATTTTGCAGGTTGACTTTTCTTCATAGGTATGCAGGCGCTGCTACGTTAAGGTCACTGTTAAAGGGCCGGAAAGGAATTTCCCTGCATTGGCAGGTTTCGCCTTTCCCGTAGCAAAACGTCACAACTTTGGCGGTATCAGGCCTTGGGCAGAATTCTTTAGTCTATCTTCCTGTTTGCGGCGGCGATACCAGGGTTCCCCGTTAAAGGAGTTTCTGGAGGGAGACTTTGACCATACGCCGAAAGGTCATCATTGCTCTCCCCTGCGGCGGCGTAACGGGGGCGGCTATCTCTGCTTGACATATGTTCTTCAGAGCCGGCCCATTCCCCCCCCCCCGGATAACCCTGATGCTCCCTAGGTCCCTGGCTGGGGACTCGGGAGGGAGAACGCCCAATGCCTGAGCCAAGGTCTACCCACATTTGAAATTTAATAAAGTTGTGGCCAATTTAAACCCATAGAACGTTGTCTTGAGTCATTATTCTACATGATGGGGGGACCGCTCAGGATCTGGGGACTCCGCCTGTCCACGCAAATAACAACTACAACTGTTTTGTTGGTATCTGGCTGTCTTCACCTCCAGGGGTGAAGTCAAACCACTGAATTGGCAGCAGCAAAGTGACCTCTCAGGGGCAGAAGCCTGGGCAGTGTATATGGAAGTCCTGGGCTGCCCAGATGACAAAACCCTCCTCTCAGCCTTGCTGATGTGGGCCAAAGGAAAACACCAGCTTGGCTGCCAGAGTTGCTGCAAGGAGGTAAACAAGGCACCATTCAACTGTCTTAGAGACTCCAATCTGGATATCTCACAAGGCAGAGGAGATTTACAATGAATTTTCCTTCTTTTTGAGGGGCTACTTTCCCAGGTTGACAAGCCTCATCTTCCTATAGACAAACGTTATTCAAGGTTTGTCCCATTTCTGTTTGTTTCCAGGACAAATAGTATACAGTGGTACCTCAGGTTAAGTACTTAATTCGTTCCAGAGGTCTGTTATTAACCTGAAACTGTTCTTAACCTGAAGCACCACTTTAGCTAATGGGGCCTCCTGCTGCTGCCACGTGCCAAAGCATGATTTCTGTTCTCATCCTGAAGCAAAGTTCTTAACCTGAAGCACTATTTCTGGGTTAGCGAAGTCTGTAACCTGAGGCGTATGTAACCTGAAGCGTATGTAACCTGAGGTACCACCGTATATCTAAGTTGTGTCTTTGAAATGTGTCTTACCACATCATGTGGCTTTGGTGGACTCCAGACATTATCTCTTCTGTTCACAAGTTCATAAAGCCACCCATACACCTTTTCAATACAGTCATACCTCATGTTATGTTTGCTTCATGTTACGTTCTTTCAGGTTACGTCCTGCGGCGACCCGGAAGTACCGGAAAGGGTTACTTCTGGGTTTAGCCAGTCGCGCATGCGCAGAAGCGCAAAATGATGTCACACGCATGCACAGAAGCAGTGAATCGCAACCCGCATATGTGCAGATGCGGTGCTGTGGGTTGAGCTCTTTTCATGTTGTGAACAGGCCTCCTGAATGGATCCCGTTCGCAACCAGAGGTACCACTGTATTGTGTCTGGGCCTGAGGCCAGTGCTCACATCATAACAGATGCCACAGTACTAAATGTATAGATTCTGCTGGTTTCCATCTTTTTTCTCTTGTTGCTTATTTACTTTTAAGGTGGACTCTGGTCAAAAACCCTACAGAATTGCTGACAGATCCAATTTGTCATGAAGGCAACTATTTCTCCCCAGCTGGTTTCAAAATTGCAAGATGGAAGTGAAATTGACAAGACGTGTGCAGTGAAGAGTCAAATGCACTGGATGGATAGAATCAGGACACAATTTTATTAATAAGGTTAATATGGAAATTTAACAGCCATACATACAAATAACCAAATGAGGCCAGTGATAGAGAAAACCTAGAGTCATCTCTGGAGCCCCCCGCCCACCTGTCTGTACCACCAAATGGCCTCCAGGGACAAAGGCATTGAACTATGGTTTAAACTTTTTGATCATCCTTTGTCTAAATGAGACATGGGAAACCTATAGCACTCCAAATGGAGTTGGACTACAACTGCCCTCATCCCTAACCATTGGCCATGCTGGCTGGGCTGATGGTACTTGCAATTAGGGACGCTAGAGAATTTTGATGGAAATGGAAATGGGAGTGGAAATTGCTGTTGTTTGCTGATTCATCCCATTGGAAAGGAAATCAATCTAGCGAATTTTTTTCAAAGACACTGTTGATGGAATCTTTCGAGGAGTGGGAGATGGTGTTTATAAGTGATCCTTGTTTCACAAACATACAGTAAAGTTGGTAGTACAATAGCTTTGTAAACAAGCATTTTGGTTTTCCTGCAAATGTCCCAGTCCTCAAACACTCTGCACTTCAATCGGGAGAAAGCTGCACTCGCAGAGCTCAGGTGATGCTGGATTTTGGCATCAATGTCGGCCCTTGTCGAAAGCCTTAGTCAGGTCAATAAACGCCATATACAGGGATTGGTTTTACTCTCTGCATTTTTCTTGAAGCTGTCAAGCGGTGAAAACCATGTCCACTGTCCCCCTAGAAGGCCGAAAACCATTTTGGGATTCAGGAAGGGTCACCTTGGATATTGTTAAAAGACAGTTTGCTAAGATCCTTGCAAGAATTTTGCAGGCCTCAGCTAATAGAGAGATGCCTCGATAGTTTCCGCAATCAGTTCTGTCACCTTCTTAAAAGAGATTGATAATTTTGGCATCCCTAAAGTCTGTTGGGTTCTCTTCCCTCTCCCAGATTTTTTTGATGAGCTCGTGAAGTTGTTGTGTAAGTTCCATTCCACCCACTTTGAAGAGCTCAATAACATTTGAGCAATCTACCATTCTGTATGCCTGTTGTCTTTGTCCATGGAGTTTTCTTGGCAGGGATACTGGAGTGGCTAGCCGGTTCCTTCTCCAGGTGGATCACATTTGGTCAAAACTCTCCACTATGACCTGTCGATCTTGGGTGGCCCTGCACAGCATAGCTCATAGCTTCTCTGAGTTATTCAAGTCTCTTCGGCATGGCAAGGCAGTGATCCATGTAGGAAGTGAGAGCTGGACCATAAAGAAAGCTGATCACCGAAGAATTGATGCTTTTGAATTCTTAAGGAAATCAGCCCTGAGTGCTCACTGGAAGGACAGATTGAGAACCTGAGGCTTCAATACTTTGGCCACCTCATGAGAAGAGAAGAGAAGACTCCCTGGAAAAGACCCTGATGTTGGGGAAAATGGAGGGCACAAGGAGAAGGAGTTGACAGAGGACAAGATGGTTGGACAGTGTTCTTGAAGCTACCAGCATGAGTTTGACCAAACTGAGGGAGGCAGTGGAAGACAGGAATACCTGGCGTGCTCTGGTCCATGGGGTCACGAAGAGTCGGACATGACTAAACAACAACAACCATTCTGTAATTTCCAGCAACTTGTATTCAGAAGCATTTGCTGCCCTCAACCATGGAGGCAGAACATTTTCTGACTGGGTTGTCTCTCAGCTCTACCTGGAGATGCCCGGGTTTGAAACAGGGATCTTCTGTATGCAAAGCAGATGGTGTACCATGGATCCCTTCCCCTGGGTACTGCCTGTGTTTTTAAAGGGGGAAGTATGGCTAGTCCTCAGCCCTTCCCCTTTTAGTAACAACTTTGTGTTGATTTTTTCAGGGTGAGAGATCATGCACATGAATGTGGAAATGGGATGGAACCGACTTACTTGTGAGCAGATGTGATACGGACATGAATTAGATTTATACTGATCTCTCTATCCACTGAAACACTCTATAAAGTGTTACAGCAATGCTGAGTATTGCTTTGAGGCATCCCATAGTCTTCTTGTGTGAATAGGCAGAGGAGGCAAGGGAAGGCTCAATATGATCCCTCAATTGATTGGCCATCGGTATAGCATATAATGGCTTTTGCAGTTTTTCTTGTTCTAACACGTCTCCGGAAAATGCTTCTTTAACCTATTTGAATGTAAATAACATAAAGAATGTGGGGAAAATAGAGCAATATAGTTTATAAAAATACAAAATGCAATTTTAAGTTACAGTGAAGTGAATAAAATATGGATCCAAAATTTACTGTTTTTTATGAAACTCATTAATCTTACTAATGCTTTATTGGCTATATGAGTGTTTCAGCACATAAGAAAAATTGATCCCAGGAGCTGCCTTTCTATAAATGCTTTGGTGATCTCTTTTAACTGCAGTACTTCACCTACTTATGATTCTCCTTATCTTCCCTTGAAATGCTTAAATATTGGAACAAATGTGATTTATGGCTGCAAATACTTTAACTGGTTTATTCCATTGATCAGATGGGTTATCAATACTTATATCTTCCTTTGACTAACAATGAGAGGGAAAAACAAAATGACTCACAGTTTGTGAAAGGATGTTTCTCTATTGGCAAAGTCTTCCATTTAAACTGCCCCTTTTATTTCATTTTAACAATTTGTTTAGCACTTTCCCATGTAAAAATGATTAACAAACATAGTCATACATTAACAAACAGGCTTGATGTACACATGGACTTTTAACAATTTGTTACTGTATACTTATTTTCAGATTACTTGATGACTTGCTGCTGAATGCATGATATGACATTGGCCCCTTCCAGGTGCTTATTAGGATACAATGGACTTGCTTGGAGGGTCAACATCAAAGTTGCAGGCTGTGCTCCTGACCTATGAGGGTGCTTTAGAAGGTCAGGATGCAACCCCTATGAGGACACCTATGCATGGGATACCAGTCTCCAACATTTTAATGAACACACGTAAGTCAGGGTGGAGCCTGCCTCCTCTTATATAAAGCTTTTAGAATGTAGAATGCAGCCCACCGCACAGATATGATTTGTAAAATTACATTCACAACCCCACTTGGCCACCTTGAAAGTAAGGTAACAAAAACTCATAAGAATTTCACTAAAGTTATATTTCCAAATGTAATCCTTTTTCCTTGATGGGAAATAGTAAAAACAACAACACAAAAGAAAAAATTGATGCAACACTGTTTGCATCTACCTTCCCCTTGTCACCACCATTTCAAATATTCTGTCTGGAAACAATATGATATCATATATATTGTGTATAGTATGTATCACAGAGGCACACCATGCCTCAATGGGTTGAGGTGGGCTTGGCTGGGGGCTTCAACAACCACAATGACTAACATAGATAACTGGTACTCCCCCCCCCCAGACATCAACTAAATGCAAATTCCTAGGTCCCAAATACAAATTACATTCTACAACTAGGACTTTGAAAAACAGTAGCAGCTCTACGGTGTTGCTTTCTTCAGTGCAGAGGTGAGAGTTTGCCGACTCACAATATTAAGAACAAAATCCTTTTGAAATATTAATAAAATCTAGTCCAGAACATGTCTTCCCCATGGCCTTTTAAAATCGGTGTGACTTAGAGTAGCAGAAGGTTTTCACAGTTCTTCGGCTTTCACTCTCCCTCTGAGACATTAGCAGCAGGAAGCTCAGGATATTGCCATAATCGATTAGCTCATTGCTTTAATCTTTGGTATTTCAGGTGACCTGATTAATCTCATTCACAGGAAATGAAAAAAGCTGATGTTCCCTGTCCCTCTTTTCCTGTTTTCATTTTACCCTCTTGAAATTCCAGTGAAAGAGCTATGCTAAGCTAATCAAGGAGTTGGTATACTTTATAATAACACAGCTCTTGCCACCCTTCTCATTTCTTTGTTATCTTATTTGCCAATCCTTCATTTTTATTTTGGACTTGTGGTACCTCGGGTTAAGTACTTAATTCGTTCCGGAGGTCCGTACTTAACCTGAAACTGCTCTTAACCTGAAGCACCACTTTAGCTAATGGGGCCTCCTGCTGCCGCCGCGCCGCCAGAGCACGATTTCTGTTCTCATCCTGAAGCAAAGTTCTTAACCTGAGGTACTATTTCTGGGTTAGCGGAGTCTGTAACCTGAAGTGTATGTAACCTGAAGCATATGTACCCCAAGGTACCACTGTATAGTCATTAGGGGTGTACATCAGCTTTGTGTAAAGCGAAAGTCTTGGGTCAAAAGATGATGCCTCAGGGAGGGGCAGGGTTGAAGGATGGTGGCCTAAGTAGTGTCACAAGTTGAGTCAAGGCCACAAAAAGTGATGCTGAAGACATTGTGACTGAAACACAACCATAGGAAAACTCTCTGCTAAAGTGGGGGAGAGGGATAGTTCTATTGTGACTGACACGTGCAGCTTCTAATAAATAAGAAACCCAGAGCTTCGAGGGAGGGTCATTTGAGGGAATGCTTGTCTCACATGTTTCCTGCTCTTTTGCAACTTCTTTCCTTCCAGCACTGGATGCTGTAAACAGTTCTGGTGGAGTTGGGGCAGAGTCCCTCAGCTACCCTTTTTAGTGATGCTAAATTGGTTTCCTCTGTTCCACTCTCACTAGCATCCTTTTAAATGTATTATTTTATTTCCATTCATTCATTAGCAGTTTTGTTCATTCCATTTTTACTGTCTTGCTTGGGTCAGATAATTAGCCAGAGTTTGTTTTAGAATGCAGTGCTGTTGCACCCACTTTGCCATCCCATTTCCCATAAAAGCACTGGAGATCTCGTCTTGAACTTCTGCATGTGAGGTTTTGGTTTGTTTTTTTTTAAAAAAGTGAGTTACTTTGTTTATTTTTCACTTGGCCTTATGTCTCTGGGTGTCTGTGATTTATTTTTTTATTTTTTTACCTTTTCAATCTCTCTCAGACTTATTATTTTTGTAGTGAGGGAACTTCCACAGTCTTGTACAGTTTAGTGACTGTGTGCCCACTCATTGAATGGTTTTCTTTCTGATATCTCAAGCCTATTATCATCATTAAAATTCATCACTAGTGCTCCTGTTTCACAGATAACATTGTATAAAAAAAGCAAACAACAACAACTGGACTGGTGCAGTTTGATGACTCTTTCTTTGTCCATTGCCAAGTAAATGGGGGAAAGCAGTGCTTCATTTCCCACAAAGCAGATTTGGATCCAAAGCCAGAAGGCTACAAAGCATTTCAGAATGAGGCAGACTTCTGATTGAAGTGCTGAATCTGGATCCAAATGGAATCTTGTGGTCTGTGCACACAGTTAATAGCTGTACCAAACTGAGTAACTTTTCTTCTTATAAAAACATACATAGGAGGCATGAGATACTATAGCCTTCTAGTGACAATGATGTTTTTGCTTCTGTCTGTTCCAAGTAGCAACAGATATACCTAACCAGAGAGCCAGTGTGGTGTAGCGGTTAAGAGCGGTAGGCTTGTAATCTGGGGAACTGGGTTCGCGTCTCCATTCCTCCACATGCAGCTGCTGGGTCACCTTGGGCTAGTCACACTTCTTGAAGTCTCTTAGCCCCACTCACCTCACAGAGTGTTTGTTGTGGGGGAGGAAGGGAAAGGAGAACATTAGCCGCTTTGAGACTCCTTCGGGTAGTGATAAAGTGGGATATCAAATCCAAACTCTTCTTCTTCTTCTAACTAAGGTTATGTGGTCACACTAGCAATTTAAAATAAAATGCTCTGTTTTGATCAACCGGGCTTTTTATCCAGCATTTTCATTTCCCAAACTGTTGAAGTCTAGCATTGCTAGGAAATGAATATTATTTTTCCAAATCAATTGACAGACAATAGCTCAAATACATACTTCCTTCTTCAACAAATGGTGAATATATTATTTAATGAAGAAATGGAAAGGGAGAGACTCCTAGTTATAGCTTGGGAGAGACTTTCTATTTCATAGATTGCTTTTCTTAATGAAGATAAGATTTGCAACATCACATGAAGAAAAAAATATCAGGCATGCCATTTATGTTCTTAACTATTTTCATTAATATTAATTTAGAGAGCTTTCTTCCAACAGACGAAACCTTCAATGGTCTGTCAAAACAGTACAAAAATTTACATTAATTGCCACAATCTTAGACCATTAAACAGATTTCCTGTTAAGCAATGGTAGAAAGGAATATTCAAAGCAGGCTTTTCTATAAACCATAAATCATGACAGCAAAATTTCCAGCATTCCATTTAAATACAGTAGTACCTCGGTTTATGAACTTAATCCATTGCGGAGTTCGTAAACCGAATCATTCTTAAACAGGACTATTCTTAAACCGAGGTACCACTGTACTATAAAAGTACATAACATGAAACAGAAATATAATGCTCTTACTGGTCCATATTCTATGGCAACATAGCAGTGGTGTTTCAGTCATAAATCTGCAATTATATGGCCACATTCCAGGAACTGACTTTGCAACTCAAACCTCTGGGATGAGTGAGTTTGGAATAGGCAGCTTTGTGACTAAGCTGGCCATGGGTATGCTCACCTGGCGCTAGCTGAAGACACCCTACTGCATTTACTCACCCATTCCTTGGAATGCCCTCCCAATGCATATCAGACAGGACTCTTCTCTGCCAAAGAAGAAGCCTTCTAAACCCTTGAGCAAGGATTCTGAAGTCTTTATCCCCAATGGTACCTTTGTATTTGCTGTTGCTGTTTGAAACAGCAACTATATATATATATATATATATGCAGGTTTTGGTGTCCTCGGGTGTCTTCCCGTGTAAAAGTTGGGGTGTCTAGGCGACGTTTCGACGAGGTCTCACTCGTCATCTTCAGGCTGGATGACGAGTGAGACCTCGTCGAAACGTCGCCTAGACACCCCAACTTTTACACGGGAAGACACCCGAGGACACCAAAACCTGCATTCCTGTACCCGTGAAAATCTACGAAAGCATATATATATATATATATATATATATATATATATATATATAGTGGTTTTAACTGTTTTTATGTAACTATTTTATGTATGTTTTATTGTAAATTTGTTTAGGGTGCCTCATGGGAAGGAATTCATAAATGAAATAAACAATAATAGATTGTACCTGGATATGTATATTAATAAAATTGCAAGTCTTTACTTGGAGATAGGGGAGTAACTCAATTCAGTTCACATTTAAAGGCAAACTTGGTTAAGTCACATTTTCTGAAACAAGATGCAAACTAAAACACCATTCTTCAAAATTCACACTTCTCTGAATTTTGCAATGCAGTTGTTCTCCTGCCAGGTAATGTACAAAAGTGCATATAAGCATTCATAAAAATACATATATGGATGAAAACAACATACAAAATGCATTATATTAGGAAAAACTGATTTGCAAAAATGTGTAAATTTTGGGGAAATGTACTAAAGTGGTTATAACTTATTTAAAAAATGAAATTAATGTGGAATTTTGGAGAACTGAACTTAAGATTTGGGGGAAATGAGAAACTGAGAAAAAATGAAATTAACAGTCACCCATCCCTCTCTGCTGTCAAAGGAAGGCCTTTAACCTTGCCCATCCATATTTAAACCTAGGTTTATCCTACTCTGTTTGACAATCACAGCTGACAGCACTAAAATTTTAAGCTGGGCACTTTTTGTTTGCTACCACTTTATTGATAGAGGATGAAAAAATATGCAAGATGAGTGGGGAACAAATCTGATTCACAATCCAGATGGAGACATTCATTATCTACTTTTGTCATCTTACCAATTTAATTTCCTTGAATGGGCTATGGACTTGATAACTGCTGAACAAATGCACTAAATGAGGAAATCTTCTTTTAAAGCTTTAATTGATTGTGTGGCTTCTAATCAATATTCATAGCAATTTGTATTTCATCATGACAAATGTTCAAGCCATTTTGTTGGCCTTCTTTGCAGAAGCATCTTCTCAACTGCATTCAAAATTTTCTTGTTCCTTTCTTTTGTAAGAAAAAAAGATCAATTCTGATACATTTGGCAAGTCCTGTGGGAGAGAGATCATTCCATAATGGAAAACTACAGGGAATAAAACATTTGGCTACAAGAAACTGATAGGCAGATGGAAGAGGGAGAGAGAGATGTCTTCAAGATGTATGGTACTGGGAGTCATAAAATAAACAGTATTGAGATTTAAGACATATGGGTGGGAGAGATTTTGTTTTACTCATCATACTGCATTTCTTCACAGATACTCCTGTATACTATTGTATGGTATACTGCCCTTTACTGTACCTTTGTACCTATGTCATATCATATTCCTTTAGGGCTAGACCATATGCCATACTGCAGCCACATGTAAGTGAAATTCAATGGCCCCTGCTCTTAAGCACTCACAAGAAAGGGCAATTTGTCATGGGAAAGGAATAATTTGCAGGGAGTGGGGACAGAGAAAGCTTAATTCTTCCTCTGGCACCTACTTTTCCCCCACACCAGCTGCTTGTGAGTTAAATACAGGTCAGGAACACAGGCAAGTAGGAGGCAGATAGGGGTGCTTTTTATGGGGGGGATGCTTATCTCCTCTTGATACCCATATTAGGTGTACTCTACAAAAGAGATACGAGAAGGCAGAAATCTCTGTTTAGACCGGCATTCATTATGTTTAGCGCTGTTTCCGTTCCACTGCAGGTCGGTTTCTGCCAAATACTATGTTATGCATCTCACTGTCTTCTATTTAACTTAAGTCACGTATGTTGTGTAAATTATGCAACGTATCTTGCATTCACTTCAACAGAAAGGAAACATCAGAACAATATTTTAAAAAAGGTCATCCATTTCATATCATTTGCAGACTTAACCAAATCAACAATTAGGTGAACAAATACTCATTGTAATTGTCTGAGCTATTTCCATTTGTGACCACAGAAAAGCCAGCAGACTATAACAACTTCTTCCTTTTCCATCTTCATAGGTATTCTCTGGCAGCCCCATTCTATAGTAATGATATAATCATAAATAGTAATCATGTCATATCCACCAACATTTCTCAGAAATCAGTATGTTAGGAATATGGGACAGGACTCACAATCCTAAAAGGTACTCTTGAGCACACTCACATGCTGCTTCCATCATTATTAGCACTATATGGAAACTAAGAATTTCTTGATTTGGGGTAGCTTGTTATATTTTGATCCAATCTGAATGGAGCTTGCTTATCTCTAGAAGTGGCTATAGTGCCTCTGAAAAAGCCATACCCCTGATACCAGAATATTGGCATTGTTTTGCAAAAAGCATATTACAACTGAAGAGCATACCATACGCAGTTACCTTGGGAAAACAGTGTTCCTTGTTGGTTACATTTTTTGATGTAAAGCTTGTATGTTGTCCTGAAATCATATTCAAAACACTTGCATAGCAGTGTTACATGAGAATGTCTCCTTTGCAATATATATTTAGGCATGGAGGAAAGTTCTGTTCTGTTTGCATTTTAAGCAAGCCAAACTAATTTTCACCCCCTGTGTTAATACACAGTTTGGAAAATAATTATCCTTCAGTTTTTGCACTTCCTTGAATTTTGCTGCATAACTCTTGACTCCGAAAAAGTATCAAAGAGCATTTAAAAATGTGTACATTAAGATATAATGTTTGGAAATGTTCATGTTAAGATGAAATATATATCCGAGTATGTTTTCTGTGATAAAATACATATTCCAATACAGTTTTTGGGACAACAACAGAGATTAATATAGAAACAAAACAGAATGGACTAATGAAGGAGCAAAACTGAAACTGGAAATAGATGGATCTGCCCATCTTAATAAAAAATTTTGGTCTGGATCCACAGGTTTGCTTTCTGCAATGGAAGGGGTTTTCTTTATGTATAAACAATATTTATTCCCCCATACAGTAATCTTCCCAAACTCCGTTTTTTAAAGTGTACTTATTATTTTCCTGAAAGTAGTTCGTTTTCATTTTGCTATTAAGCATTTATCTGTAAAGCAATGAACATTCAGATTGTCTGGCTGTTTAACACACTATTAATAACTTCAGTAAGACATTGTACCTTTACTTACTACAGACTGTAAACATTTTATGTCATTAGGTAATGCACCAAGCCTCCCTCCCTCCCTCCCTCTCTCTCTCTCTCTCTCTCTCTCTCTCTTTGGTAACTGCCATAACAGCTTTATTTATATACTGTGTTCTGCATAATTAACTACTAATGAGGCTCTAACTTCCACTGCTCTAAGGCTTGGATAGCTATTCATCTTTCAGCAAAATCATTTTTGCTGTCTCATTAACGCTTTTAAAAAACCCCTAAAAATGTATTTTAATTAAAGGTTAAGCTACCTCTAGTGGGAGGTTTTAATGGGCTGTTGCACTCCTGAGAAAGGCACAGGAATTTTCTTAGTCAAGGTAAAACCTAAGCCTTCAATCCTATGGATAATTATTTGGCAGTAAGCTATTGGGAGGTGATTGGGACTTATTTCCAAGTAAACATGGTTAAGTTGTATGTGTATCAGAAATAAGCATTGATATATTGTTCCTCAGTATGTCATTTAACAGGAATGACACAATCTTCTGGTCACTCAAATACAATATAAATCTCCTGTCACCTGACAATTAAAGAAAGCTTCCCATTGTTAGCAGTCTCTGAACATCTTGCTATGGCTATTGGCAAGCTTCATGTTAATAGCATTTTGCTAGCCTCCTACTCCATGCTAACTGTTACTCAGAGCTATACTTAAGTCATTAATCAGCAATCCTTTTAACTCCAAAGGTGGAAGAGTGAGGAATGTGTGGTCCTGCTGGACTGCAACTCCCATCAGCCCTGACCATTGGCTGCACTGGTTGGGACTGATGGGAAGTTAGAACCCAACAGGTTTCTCACCCCTGGTGAGCCAGATTTCTGCCAGAAACAGCCAGATTTCAAAGACGGCAATTTGAAGCGATTACATCATGGCTTGACTGTAAACTTTCCAGTCATTTGGTTGAACACTGCAAGAAACAAAATGCTGAAGAAGATTGATATTGACTGTGTCCAAGCTTGAAAAGCCCTCCTTCTGTTCTTACTTCCCATCTCTGAAGAAGGCTCTGGGTCTGCCACCTGGTTATCCAGCAACCAGTGAGAGCTGGTGAGAGCCAATCAGGAGAGAGAAATTGACATTTAAGTTAGCTGCTGATAGTTTAGTGGTCAGGGCGGGACTTTATTTTTTGCCCGGGTGGACAGGTGAGGTCTCTGTCTACCTGAGTAGGCTCAGATAGGGATTATCTGTCAGGGGCTGATAGTGTATTGGTTCTCAGCTAGAGATGGGAGTTTGACTGTCAGTGGGAAATGAACTAACAGTCTGCATGGGCAGTTGGAGTTTTTAAACTATCTGAGTGGGATTAGCAAGGCAGGGCAGTGTGGTTTTGATTCCCTGCACAGAAGTTAAATCCTAGAAGGGGCTGAGTGGGTTTTGCTGATAGCCATTCTAGGTGGTAAAGGTCTACCTGAGACTTCATTAAGAAAAGCACACTGTTTAAAAGTTTCTCTGCAAAGCATTTTGGTTTCACTTGTGTAGCCATCCAATGTTAAACCCTCATAGGTAAAAAGGTAAGGTAAAGGACCCCTGGATGGTTAAGTCCAGTCAAAGGCGACTACGGGGTTGTGGTGCTCATCTCTCTTTCAGGCCGAGGGAGCTGGTGTTTGTCTGCAGACAGTTTTCTGGGTCATGTGGCCAGCATGACTAAACCGCTACTGGTGCACGGAGGACTGTGACAAGTACCAGAGCGCACAGAAACACCTTTTACCTTCCTGCCACAGTGGTACCTACAGTATTTATCTATTTGCACTGGTGTGCTTTCGAACTGCTATGTTGGCAGGAGCTGGGAAAGAGCAATGGGAGCTCACCCCATCGTGGGAATTCGAACCGGTGACCTTCTGATCAGCAAGCCCAAGAAGCTCAGTGGTGTAGAGCACAGCGCCGTTAGGATATAATTCCATTCCACCTTTAGAACAGGCATATGGAGTTGTTGTCACATGTCTGTTTACTTTCAGCACAGTCTGCTGGGAACTTCTGTTGTATATAGCTTTTGCCTATGCTGCTTTCTTGGACACGAAGGGAAGCAGACATGTTTTTCCTTTGTCCTGCTGCTGAAAAAAATCTTGAAAAAATGCTTACATATGCCTCTGTCCGCCACTTCCGTTGTGAAGAGTTATTCACTCTGCTGATTAGAGCGTGCTCAAGTTTCTGAAGGCTTCTGAAGCTATGAGTCGTTGATTGATGCTGTTCCAAGGGAGACCGGAGTTCGCTCGGCTGCCGGCCAGTGGGCTGGAGCCAGCTGGGGGCCTGCCAATTGCCTCTGTCTCCCCGGATGCATCCCAACAAGTGCCACCCGTGTCCCTAAACCCTCATAGAGTGTAATTAAATAAAAATTAAGGACACTCTATAAGGATGTTAAATACACACTGGACGTCCTTCAAAGAAATTTAGAATGCATTGTTACTGTGAACAACCCGAAACAATTACTCATAGACCTCTCCTATGCAGATACACGGGTGTGGAGGGGGGGACTTTATCTAATAACACACCTACAATATCATCCACCTTACCCAACACCCATCTTCAGTGAGGATGTCTGTCACAGGGAGCTAGTTTCCTGACCCCCATAGCATCCACCAGTACATCTTTTTTTAAAAAATGAATCTGCTATCAAATGTGCAGCTAGATTACTTTCCAACAAATTGCATTTTCTGACCAATGTGGCACATCCTTTTGATTTACTAATGAGGGCAATTAAAATACCCTTTTGAGTGACCCTTGTGAAAAATGTCTTTCGACACTTTCTTTCACCCCTTGTCACAATCTGTTAGTTCCTCTTAGCACCTTTGCAGCTAAGCTTGATCAGGGTGGGATTTTATTTTACTTTTTGGCTGCTCAGCTTAGTCTTAACACCACACAAATTGTAATAAATTTTATGCTGTCATTCATTTAAAAGAAGGAGCGTATGGAAATTGGCAGTAGGCAGCTTGCAACCCAGTCACTGAGGCTGTGGTTTACAGGGCAATTCAGTTCAAAGGGGATAGAGTTTCCAGTAAGACATTTTGTGTAAATGTAATATCTGGCATTTATTGTTTGGATCCGAATATAAACTAATATCCCTCTGCTGAGACGTAGTGACAAAACTTCATCTGTTTCACCTGGTCTTCAAGGGCTGATAGCTCTGCCAAATGTGGACTGGGACAACTCTGGCAGTCCTTTGATCTCCTGACAAATTTCAAATCCCTGATCCAACCAAGGAGACAAGAGAGATTAGAGGAACATTTAAGGGCTGCCTTCTCCTGTAATTAATGCCAGCCTGACTAGCTGCAATAATCCTGCTAATATCTTGCCAACTAGAAAATAACAGGTTCACTTGCCATGCTAAGTAACTGATGTCAATGGCTTAACCTATCCTGGGAACTATTCCGTATTATCAACTGGAACACATTTGCTAGTAGCAAATTAGAGAACTCTTGATTTGCAAACAAACAAGAACTCCTGCCAATTTCTTAAATAAATGAAATCTAGAACATTTTGTGCAAAGGCATAACTTTTTCCCACCCTCATGCATTCAATTAACAGCAGGTGGCGCTGTGGGTTAAAGCCTCAGCGCCTAGGACTTGCCGATCGAAAGGTCGCGGTTCGAATCCCTGCGGCGGGGTGCGCTCCGCTGTTTGGTCCCAGCGCCTGCCAACCTAACAGTTCGAAAGCACCTCCGGGTGCAAGTAGATAAATAGGGACCGCTTACCAGCGGGAAGATAAACGGCGTTTCCGTGTGCGGCTCTGGCTCGCCAGAGCAGCGATGTCACGCTGGCCACGTGACCCGGAAGTGTCTCCGGACAGCGCTGGCCCCTGGCCTCTTGAGTGAGATGGGCGCACAACCCCAGAGTCTGTCAAGACTGGCCCGTACGGGCAGGGGTACCTTTACCTTTACCTTAATCTAATAAAGGCAGTATAAACACTTATTGCCTCCTAAAGATCTTCAGAAGTATGCTGCTTATGGTGGTGCTCATCTTCTCCATTTCTGTTGGAAATAATTTGGGGGGAAATGAGTTCTTTTTTGTTATATTATACAATCAGAATCCACAAATACATTAGAAAAAGAATGGGAAACCTGTGGCACTGCAGGTGTGGCTGGACTAAAGGTTCCAATTATCCCTTCCATTGGGCCAAGATGACAGGGAGTGATGAGATTTAGAGTCCAACAATATGTAGAAGGCCACAGATTCCCTGTCCCTGCATTAGGGCTGTTTGTGTGTGCATGGACAGTGACACCTTGGGTTACAGACACTTCAGGTTACAGACTCGGCTAACCCGGAAGTAGTACCTTGGGTTAAGAACTTTGCTTCAGGATGAGAACAGAAATCGCACAGCGGTGGTGCGGCGACAGTGGGAGGCTCCATTAGCTAAAGTGGTACCTCAGGTTAAGAATGGTTTCAGGTTAAGAACTGACTTCTAGAACAAATTAAGTTCTTAACCTGAGGTACCACTGCATGTGCACAGATATTGTCAACTAAAGGCTGCATTCTAACAATATTAGCCATGCCAAGGGAGAAGACCACATGACACTATTTGTTGAATCATATGTTATGAACTGGCAGGACAACGGGGAAGAGGAAGAGAATCCTGGTTAAGGGTGTAGCCAGCACTGGGACACACCAGGGCAAGCTGGGGATGGGGAAGGAGAAGTTGGTGTAGGAAGTGCTCATGGGTTGACAGAGGATGATGAAGGGATGTGGGCCAGTGAACAAGAATCAGAACAGCAGGACCCATCACCAGGGCAGAGGGGCCCTGTCTCCACAAATACAGTGGGCTCTGAGGCATAGGGAGCAGTGGACGCTGAGGCAGGCACAGGCCCTCAGCCCAGCTCCCTAGCTGGTCAGGTGGGGTTCACTAGCACTGCAAGGAGGCGTGATATCTTAGCTGGAGTAGGGTCACATGCAGGTGAGGGTGACATGCTTCATCAAGCCCAGAATGGTTCTCTAACTAGACTCTTGGACTCTGTGGGTACTTTGTCAAAGGACTGGCTGAGATACTCAGGTGGTCACATTCATTCTCCATTTGAGCCCTCTCCATGTTTGTGACTGTGTAAGAAAAAACCCTCTCCATTCTGAAGGAAATCAGCCCTGAGTGCTCACTGGAAGGACAGATCGTGAAGCTGAGGCTCCAATACTTTGGCCACCTCATGAGAAGAGAAGACTCCCTGGAAAAGACCCTGATGTTGGGAAAGATGGAGGGCACAAGGAGAAGGGGATGCCAGAGGACGAGATGGTTGGATAGTGTTCTCGAAGCTACCAGCATGAGTTTGACCAAACTGCAGGAGGCAGTGGAAGACAGGAGTGCCTGGCGTGCTCTGGTCCATGGGGTCACGAAGAGTCGGACACGACTAAACAACTAAACAACAACAACAAGAAAAAAAATGGCTGAGCTACCTGGGCTGGTAGATGGCTGGAGGCTACATAAGCTGACAGCTATTTCTGCAACTGTGCCGTACAACACTCAAGGAAATGGACACATGGCTGTTGGCTAGTATTGACTTTGGGTATAGTCTAGTTCACAGTCACACATCCCATAACCAGGGCTTGGGACGGGGCATTCACCTATTTGCCTGCATCAGAACTTACTTTGCTTATACAGATAGGTAGCCGTGTTGGTCTGCCATAGTCAAAACAAAAAAAAAAAAAAAATTCCTTCCAGTAGCACCTTAAAGACCAACTAAGTCAGTTCTTGGTATGAGCTTTCGTGTGCATGAAGAAGTATCTGAAGAAGTGTGCATGCACACGAAAGCTCATACCAAGAACTGACTTAGTTGGTCTTTAAGGTGCTACTGGAAGGATTTTTTTTTGTTTTTACTTTGCTTATATTAGCAGAGAAACATAACATACTATGCCTTTTAATGTCAACATTAATTTTTGTTTCAGTCATCAATGTAAGATACCCTTTCCTGACCTACTTAGCATGCAAAGTGCCTAAAATCTCTTATAAAAGCTTTTCCTAATATTAAAGTAGCTGAAGAGATCTCAAACGCTTAGCAGTGGCTGATTTTCCCTAAAGATGAAAATCCAAAGAAAGCCAACTTAATTAAGAATTAATTCCCTTTAAGCAAATGCATGAAGTGTTCATTTCTGCTCCAGTCCCCAATCAATTATTTGTGATATGGATTGATTTGCAAGAACATGGGAAGAGGGGGATTAGCAGGACAAAAGCTATCTTGTGTATCACATTTGAGAGAGAGAGAGAGTGAGAGAGAGACTAGGGTTGTGTGTGTGTGTGTGTGTGTGTGTGTGTGTGTGTGTGTTTGCAAACAAAATCACTTACCAAGGTTGCTACATTTTTTTAAATGAATATTTATTGGTATTTTCAGCATACATATAAAAATCAAAAACAAAAATAAACAAAATAAAAACAACACAAAAATACAAAAAATTCAAAACTTAACAACAATTAAAAACACATAAAGTTTCAATTACTTATTTTCTTTTACCTTATTTCTCAAACCTCCTCACACCTCCCCTTCTTGTATTCCAATTTAAATTGTCAGTTCAGCAAGTCCTTAACTTATTTCTCCACTTTAACTTAATAATTTGTTCTAACCTGCTGTTATTTTACTTTTCTTCTTTCTTCCGTTTCCTCAATTTATTTTTGCAAACCTTATTTCTATTTGATTTAAAAACCAATTTTAACTTATGCAAATTTACACATCAATACTTATACCTCATTAATTATTCTTAAACCTTTTTCCTAAAGTCGACCAAAATTTCCCTTCCACGGTTTTCCCAATTTCCATACAACTAATAAAAATATAAAAGCAAAGCAAATTATATTTGTATACCCTTTGGATTCCCAAACTCCACCCACCCTTTTCCCGGTTCCAGTCCCCAACCAATATCCCTCAGTCTTTATATTTTATTTAGCCTGGAGATCTCACGTCCGAGGCACTTAAATCTCTCTCAGTTCCTCTCTGCCGGCCTTTTTGATAGTCTTTGATATTAAACCCCAAATCTCGGAGAAGCTCCGGCCCAACAGGATCCATATTGCTTCCAGCCAGACCTCCATATTTAAAAACAAAGCCTGTGGGGTACTCCAACTCTTGTTTCATACTCCTTTCAAATCCAAATGTCCCCAAAGCTCCAACTTTCACCTTCAGCAAATTTGTAATCCTCAGGTCTTCAGATCTCCACAAAAGGAGATCTCTCCTTTTTTCAGTCTCCAATTCAGGCCAGGCTTTCCACATCAAATTTTTTATTTTCCTTTTTTTGTCATCATGTCAGGCCTCAAATTGCAGCTCTCCTTTGGCATCTGCAGAATTCCAGCTCCTCCTTCATTTTCTTCTAAAGCAACATATTGCTCCATCTTGTCAAAACTTTCAGTTTCATCTGTTTGTTCAGTTGGATAGGCTTCCTGTTTCAAGTCCTTATCAGATTCAACACTGTTATTTACTGTCAAGCGTAGTACTGAAACCTCTGTAGCCAAAACATTGAATTGACCTTGTAACTTTCCCAAGAGAACAAATGCTCTGTCCAATTCTGCTTGAACTTTCCATCCTCCAGCCATTCCTGTAATGTCACTAAAACCCCTCTAGGGGGATTTTAGTTCCTTAATATTCCTTTCAGCTCAAAACCGAAAGTCCAGTTATTTTGTATCAGCCCTTCCTTATTTTTAGCAAGTTGTAACAAATAAACCAGCAGAAGCAACAGAAACAAAGTTCTCTTTTTCCGGCTGACAGCTAACTGTCTGACAGCTAACTTGACAGCTGTCAAACTCTTCAATATTACATCAGCAGGCTTTCTCGCGGGACGCTCCCGGGTCTGGGTGTGTGTGTGAAATTTCAGCTCCCAAAATTTATCTTTTATCCTCCACTAAATCTTCTTATAATGTCAGAACCGTGAGGTTAAAATCTTATACTAAAAAACAAAGAAAAATTCTCTCGGTCTTAACTGACAGGTCCTTTGCTTTAGATTGTTTACAAAGGGGGGGGGACTTCCTTTTTAACCCTTCCCCGCTCGTTCCTGATCCAAAAAAGAAATTTTTTAAAGTTCCAATCTCCGTATTACTCACGGGTTGATGTTTTAAAGTCCGATTGATCCAAGGAAAAAGTCAGCGCTCTCCGTCAATGGCTTGCGGCTTCGCTCCGTAGAAGAGGGAGTACTCTCAGCACTGCGCCGCACCCCGTCCCCGTTCCGAAGCCTTTAAAAACGCTCCTTCATGGATTGGGGGGGGCGCAAATGGTGCCCGCCAAGTCTCTGTGTTCACATGCTTTCGCGCCTGTGATTTTAAGGGTCCCCGCTTCGCCGCAGCGGCAAGACCCAAACTCTACGGAGCCAATTCCCTCCGGAGCTCAGAGGGAATCCGCCATTAAATGATGGCGCCAACCCGGAAGTCCCAAGGTTGCTACATTTTTGGGCAGAGCCCATGCCTTTAGGAGCTGTTCAACAGGTAGAAAGTCAACAAGTGAAGATTTTGCAATCTTTGCATTATTGTGTTGGGAAGACTTCACAGGTGGATTTCTACCTCCTATAACGTTGTTAAAAGCTCAATAGCTCTGTCAGAAAGAATGGTGGCATTCTTGGAGTATAATTGTAATTATTTTGCAGCTTAGAACAGCCATTATAAAATATACACTTCCTTGCAAAAGTTATTCAAACATATTTCCCAGTACCACTCATTTCTATACTAGACTGCTTTTTACACATATGTCCAATGTTTTCAACAATGTGGAAAATACTTTACAATATTTGTTTTGTTTGTGATAAAAGGGTGAGAATAGTTTGAAGAGTGTGAGACAGAATAGTTTGTATTCTGGTTACATTCTCACCTGGAAAGGTCAAACTTTGACAGCTTCAGTAATTAGTCTCCACTTTACAGATAAGGAACTTGAATGTGGGTGGGGCAGAGAGTGAGTTGTCCAAAGCTAACCAGTGAATGTGTGTATGAGGTAAATTTTGTATTCATATCTGCAGAAATGAAGAGAACATTGTTATTGCTTGACCATATGGGTTGTTTTGTTTATGCCTTTGCTCTCAACCTGTCAGGGCTGGAAGCTGCTCTCTTCCCAAGAAACCACAGCAGACCACTGACGGTTTTACAGTCTTTATTTACAGCTATATACACAAGGCATAATGATTAATCCGTCAATCCGAGTCACTCACTTCAGATACAGCTAACAACTTCTTTTTCCTCTTCCAGCACCTAAAGTGTGGGAACCTAGAGCCCCGCCTCTGACACTGTCTTTTGTCCCATCTCCCATCCCCATCCGATTCAGAGGTTAACCCTTGCGGTGCCTGTAAGTCAGCTTGTTCACCCCCACCTCTTCCTGGTTCTCAGGTTCTGTTGGAGTTGACACTGCTCCACTGGGCTCTTCTCCCTCCTCTTCCACATACATGTATTCCTCTTCTGATCCTGTCTCTAAGCGCCCATGCTCAGCTATGTCTGGGGACCTGAAGCGTCCTGGCTGTGCCCTGACACAACCGCTTACATGCCGCAGTGCATGCTATTAAATGGGGAGCAGGAAATAGATTCTGATCTCTGCAGTACCAGTGTATTAATAAAGTTAAATCTATTAATCAAATCAGATTTACAATCTGACTTGGATTAACCCAGATGCCATCAGAATTTAGCCAAATGGGATAGAATATGAGGTTGCAATCTTTCCATCTCTACAGTGATTGATTATAGAGTCTTGGGGGATTCTTCTGGATCTCTCATGTTACTGCTGTGTCATTTACTTTTGGTCCTAGATAGCTTCTTAGCGGAGATCTATAAATGTCAATGGCTGCTACCATCACAGACACCTACAGAAACCTCTTAAATAACTGAGAGTCAACAGCTGTCTGAAAGAGAAGTACTGATTCTGGATTAATATATAGCTCAGTGAGCTAATGCCTACAATGAGATGTTTCCTCAAGTCACGAAATCTTTAACCCTATTCTTGACTATCTAGTGTTATTCTCACAAGAAAAGAGACAGAAGATTGCCAAGTAAGGATGTTGGATTTTCTGGTTCATTATATTTGTTGATCTGTCGTCATCTAGATTTCACTTACTAGTTATGTCCATTCTGGTGAACAGAGATAAGCGCAGGGTCGGGTGAATTGGTGAGATATTGTTGCCCCACCATGCATTGTGCATATGTGTTTTCATAAAAGTATGAATAACTTTTGTCCTTGCATCTAGTAAGCCAAAGAGTATTTAAATGAGCATCTCTAACTTCATGCATACTTTCTTTAAATTAAAAACATTTGTAAATGCATTTTTAGTTTGTGATATTGCAGATCTGTTGGATGTAGTTTTATTCATACTCTACTTGCAGCTGTCAATTTAAGGTGTGTGTTTTCTTGCCAAGGGAAGGGGGTACTTTTTCAGGAATTCTGGATGCAAACACTAGTGATAAAGAAATCTAAGATTTTATTAAGTTGTAGGGATATTGAACGCAAGCATAGAATAACATACCAAGCAAACAGATTAATAACCCCTCTATTCAGCTGCTGGGAGCCCCAGAGATACAGCAGCAGAGAGACAGACCCCCCCAAAAAACCTGGCCAATGGGTCACACAGCATGTAAGCAAACCGTTCAGGTCTGTGCCTCTTTGAGTCAAATGCTAGGGCTTATATCTATGAGGTGCATTTGCTAGATCACTTACATGTGACACCCAGGATCTTGTGACAGCTTGATTAATTACTCACAATGGGCACCAGGAATCCCATGATCTGGGCTGGCAGGTAAGGTAGTTAGTCTTGGGATCCTCCTGATGTACTACTGCTGTGTTACCTCTAAACAAGGAATTTAGAAATTTAGGCTTGGAAGACAATCAAATTGGCATGATTCAGCATTAACACTTTTGTTAAGTTTAGGAGAGCAGTGAACCTGCTTCTCTGACAGGCCACATATAACAGTGACATGAAGGACCATTTGTTCCAGGCCACTAAGCCTGCTCAAGATACAAAATGTCTTCAGCATTTTCACTGCATGTGTGTGTCCATCTGTCTCTGTGTAATATTTTTAATGCCCTTTGAATCATAAAGCACACCCTAGATAGTTGCCAGGTTTCACATCAGCACTGAAGATTTCACAGCTCAATCTCAAGCATGCTTACTCAAAAGCAAATTGTACTGTGTTCAGTGGGACATAATTCCAGGTAAGCATGTGTAGTATTCCAAGTGAAATGTACATCTCACTTAGAATATATAAAGTATTTAAAAGTTTCACTTATACTTAAGTGTCATGCCAATGTCCAATAGCATGGAGCATCAGAAGCTGATCTCTGTGTGACTTCCTCCTGTGATGAACCACTGAACTGCAGGTGGAAACCTCAGTAACAAACCTTCTGGACCGGGAGTGGCTCCACCTACAGAAGTTGCTCATCGGATGCTTTGGCACAGGGTGAAGTATAAAAGGCTACCTGTCCTGCTATAGCCTTGCTTGGGCAACATAATGTAGCTGTTGTGTGTTTCTACACCCTTGACTATTCTTCAGTCCTGACTTGCCCCTCAGTACAGTCGTCCATCAGTCTTGACATTTGCTTCTACACTCTAGCTCACCCTTCAATTCAGACATGTGTCTTAGTCCTGATCACTGGCTCATTCCATGGGCTTTTGGTTCATAGCTCAACTAAGAGGCTCAGATGCCTTCCCTTCCTTACCTCAAAAGCAATGATATTATTGTTCTGTTGCACTTCTGCCATCACTCTTTGGTGAGGAGTTGGCAGATGGGAACTAGCTACACTTTCTATTTACAAGACATAGAGTTATATGAATGTGAACAGCTATTTTTTTTTTTTTTAAAGGCAAGGAATGCAGTGCTCTCATTTTGCCTTTCTCCCCTGAAAAGCAGATGAAATGGTTTGGCCCCAGTTGTATGTGACATTACAAATATTTTCTTTCAAGGGTATTTTAACATGAATTAGACCCCCAATATTTTTTGCTCTTTAGAGAGCCTAACATTGTCTGAAATATTCATGTTGACCTTCAGATAAATGGGGCTGAGGGAGGGAAGCATAACTAATTCCTTTAAATTATATATACTCTTTCATGTCAGAAAAACTATTCTCTTTTAATTGAATATCTTCCTCTAGCTACAAAAGAAGGAGATGAGTTTTATCTTTCCCATTGGGATCTAGTTGCTCTTCCTTTATCATTTTCTCAATGAAAGTTTAGTTATGTTGGATTTCTCTGGCCTACCATTAAATATCCCATTATGCTTTTTTCCTTCTGAATAGCCCGATGTCTGTCTGTTTCACACTGAATATTTTGCAGTATGTGTTTGAAATGCATTAAGAATCACAACAAAACAATTATGGTTTTCTAAACATTTTGACCCATGGTCCAGAGTCTGTTGCAGAATGGGAATGCAGCATCATAACTTACTGACATCATTCTCAGCAGCATTTTGTCCCCAGGATAGATAGATAGATAATACTTTATTCGGCTATAAGCCCACAAGGTAAAACAAATCAATAGATAAAATAGCATTTTACAATCTAAAATATCAACTAAAATATTTCAACGCATAATCTCCTTCACATTATTTACAATCTCTAGATGTACCGTGTTATGGCCTTGAAGATCAAGATGGTGCATAGAGTTTACTGGATTTTTAATAGTCATGCAGCATTCCATGAAGTCTTTTATATGAAAGAACTGAAATCAGGAATCTAGCAACCTGTAATGTTCTATAAGAGTCAATGTCCTGGAGTAGATAAGCTAGATGTAATTCAGGTGGTTTAGCAGCAATTTCCAGAATGATTGAACTCAGGATCCTTGATCGGGGAACAATGTATAAGGGGCAATTAAACAAGATATGATAGAGGGATTCTATTGATTTGTTGTCACATGCGCATAAAACAGAGGTTTTACCGTTAGAAAATCTATTGCTCAGCACATTTGAGGGGAACACATTAAATCTGGCTCTAACAAATGCAAATCTATGCGACGCAGCCGATAAAGTAGACAGATATCGAGGTATCTGGGACATAGATGTTATGCCCTGATTTATTGGGGAACATGTACCTCCACCTGTAGTAAGATTTTGTTGCAAATCTACTTCCTCCAAACTTTGTTTGATGACCTTTTTAGCTGTAATTAAATCTAAATTAAGTATATCGGAAGGAGAGATTCCATAAGACAACAGTTTGGAATGGATTTTTGTTGCCCATGGGCTGGTGAATTCATCTCTCCAAAGGCACTGAATAAGATGGTAGTTTGGCAATTTATGCCAAAGGGACAGCCAATAATTAAAGGCATGTCTCCACATCAGAATCTCTAGGGAGGGGATCTTAAGTTCTAGGCGAATGGCAGAGTTGCTTACACAGGAGGGTAGTTTCAAAAGGCGTATTAGAAAAAGATTTTGCAATGTCACCAGAGGCAAGAGGTTTACAAAGGCGCCCCATAAAGGGACCGCATAGGCCATAGTTGCAACCACTTTCGCACTATAAACTTTTAAGGTGGATGGAATATGCATAGCCCCCTCAGTAAAGAAGAAGCGTAATAGAGCATAGATAAGGGCTTTAACCTTATTTTGTAAATATGTGATATGCGCTTTCCATCCCATATTATACTGGAAGTAAATTCCTAGATATTGAAATTTGTAAACTTGTTCAATTGGCTTCCCCTCAAGTTCCCATCTATACAGTTTACGACTCCTGGAAAAAATTAGGACTTTAGATTTGGAATGGTTAATAGTAAGTAAATTTGTTTGGCAGTATAACGCAAAAATCTTAAGGGCCCTCCTCAAACCGATTCGAGAATAAGAGAGGATCACCGCATCGTCAGCGTACAATAATAAGGGGCAGCTATAGTCTGCAAGCCTGGGTGCATGAATGGAGGTTTGGGCCTCAGCTAGGGGTGTTCTCATGTCACTAATATAGAGGTTAAAAAGATAGGGGGCAAGGATGCACCCTTGTCATACCCCCTTATTTATTGGTACAGAGTTTGTGAGATCGCCCTCAGGTGTTAACCTCACCCTAGCGGCCGTCCCTTCATGTAATTTAATCATAGGCCACAACAGCCTTTTATCTATGCCCCACTTTGCCAGTTTTTCCCATAACAGCTCTCTAGAGATACTGTCAAAAGCCACCTTCAGGTCTATAAAAGCGGCACATAGAAGACCATGAGTAGGGGAAGAATACTTCCGTGCCAAATGATATAGAATTATAGCATGGTCAATAGAAGCGCGATTTGGTCTAAACCCGACCTTTTTCATGGCCTATCAGATTGGAATCTTCGGCCCATTGGGTTAGTCTGGTTAGCAGGAAGCGAGTATAGATTTTCCCGATGATTGATAATAAACTGATGTTACGATAGTTTCCTGGGTCCTCTGGTGGTCCATTTTTATATATAGGAATTATGATGGACTCCTTCCATGATCTAGGTATCTGGCCCGTGGCATTGATTGCATCAAAGATTTTTGCAAGAATTTTAGCCCACCATGTTGGGTGTTGTTTAATAGCTTCCGCCGGGATCAGATCGGGCCCTTGTCCCCAGGAAAAAATGCTGAGCTACCACTTTAAGCAGTCGTAAGCCCCCCCCCCAAAAAAAAAGATGAAAAGGAAAACCATCCTTGGCTACCTGTTATTTGAAAGGCAGGAGACCCTTTTCCTTCCCAAAAGTCTTAGAAATCTCTTCCCAAAAGTCACAGAAAATGATATAAATGGGGCATTAACTTACGGAATTCCAAGTTCAGTGGTATTTTGCCTCCAACTACCAGTGTCTGGAGATAAAAAAATAGGGAAAAGGATGCTGACTTCAATCTCTGCTTGCAGGCTTCTGGCTAGTCACAGCGGAAAGCAAGATTATGGATTTGCTGGACCTTTTGTCTGATCTAGGTGGGTGCTTCTCTGTTTTTCTGTTGTTAATGTGGTTGCAAACTTATGTTAGATACATTCATAGAATTGTAGAATTTTAATGGACCTTGAGGTTCATCTAGTTCCAATTCTTACAATGCAGGAATCTCAACTAAAGGATCCACAACTGATGGCCATCCAACTTCTTCTTTAAAACCTCCAATAAATGAGAGTCTACTACCTTCCAAGGGAAGTCATTCTACTATTGAGAAGGTCTTACCAGCAGAATCATGAGCTACACTGTCTGTGATTCACTCAAGATCTCTTTTACAGGCATTCTGGACATCTGAAATCCATACTCTTTCTCCCTTTTCCTTAGCAGAGGATTTGGTTTTAATTCCTCAATGCATATTAGATCTGGGGCTTGTTTTCCAACTTCTGATTCTTTCTTCTCTCACAACTTCCTCTTTTTCAGGCTGAAATCTGCCCTATAACATACCCTTAGTTAATATCTATTTAATCCCTTCTCTTAATTGCTAAAATGTACCAGTTCCAAGTGGGCAACAATCAGCAAGCTGACATGGCAAAACAAGGAGTTACAACCAGCCAAATTGTGATCCAACAAATTCTAATTATGGGTGACAGACCAAATGGCTTTGGAAATTTGGTACTTAATGTTATATATTACCCATTACAGTATAGAAATAAAATTAGTTGCCCTGAAACTGAAATATACGCTTAGCATAACAAACATATTGCTGAACTGTAGCCAGGTGAAATGTCTCAAGGCTTTCAGTGGCCATAAAGATAATTTTGCACAAGAAAAACAAGAAAAAGCAGATTTGTTCCATTCTGGTATGGGATTTCCCCATATGCTCTGCTGCTCTGAATTCAACATGGTTTAGTGACAAATATTTTTCAGTAAAAAAAATCAAGGATGCTTAGTGCTCTCATCATGAAACATGACTGACTCAATCAGCATAAAACAAGTGAGAGGGTTGCTGCCTTATATGTTTGAATATTGAAGGAATAGCCCATGTGTTCAAGGGATCAGGTGTGCCATCGGGGGGGGGGATGTGTGCAAAATATTTCAATGAAGGGGCCAGGGGCCTTCAAAGTTCTGTGGCAGCTGTGTGTGCATGCTGCAGGGTATGCTTGTGACATGAGCAAGCTGTGGGGCATCCACACAACATGCCATCACGCCCCATGGCATGCTGACATTGTGCAGCCCCAGCCACCTCAATTGCAATAGCAAGGTGAGGCATGTACAAGGGATGAAGATCAAAATAATATAGAAGGTGGGAGGAAAGGTACAAAGAGGATATTGTCACATGGATGAAGCAAGCTGGCCCTACCACTAAACTTCTGGGTAAGGCATCAACCCAGAAATCTCATGAGGACTTTACTGCAGAAGGTCCCTACAGGGTGTTTGTGATCTAGGAAGCAGGTAACTACTCATATGAGAAATGGACACCATGTAAGGAGCTCTTAATTGCCATCCATTTTGGGTGTACAAAGGAAGCCATGTGAGGGAGAACAAAAGAGGAAAAATCACATGTCTAAGGGGGGTACCTTTGAGAAGGTCAAATAGAACAGGACCATTTCTTTGATTCAGAGTCATTGAGGCAGCCATGAGGTAGGTTCTAGTGCTTCATCCTCTCTTCATCACATCAAGTAACAAACAGGGTCAGCTATGCAATGAAGAGATAGATGTCAAGCCCTTTAAATTTAGCAATGGTGGCAGTGACTGTCCATTTCCCATTCACTCATTGCTCCCTCCTTCTGCCTGCTGTCCAGCACAGCTGAAGTCCTGCTTCAATACAGCAGGTCTGCTAATTAATCACAAGATCCCTATGTTTCTTGGGATGCTTTATGGAGAGAACCCATCAACTGATAAGGGGCTATGCATGCCATAGGTCACTCACTTCTCCAGCATTCTTCACAAAGTTGTTATTGTTGTTTTCAGATTCTTATGCATCATTCTGTGCCCAAATGGATTCATCCATTTGGACCTAAGCAGACCTAAGATATGAAAACCCAGTTTTGTTTCGTTTCCTCATAGACCCAACTGCATGGCATTCCTAACATGGAACACAGATGAGAAAAGTGCACAAGTTCATCCTGCTTAACAAGAATTTGGAGCTCTGGTGGAAAATATAATTTAGACTGCAATAATATGCACACCTATCTGGGAATAAGCTCCATTGGATTTAGTAGGAATGCCTAGAATTGTGCTGCTTAATCATATTGTATGTCAACCCCAATATAAGCTGTGATTTCTCTTCTGTAATGTGGAAGCAGAAAGGGAGAGGTTTCCTAAACTTTTAAAAAGAGATGAAAAAATTCTCTAAGTTTATCTCATTAGCTTCAATCAAAATAATTTGAGATTCATTAGGACCCTTGCTATTGGCTTTAGATGGATATGAATTCTACTCTTGTTCTCATTTTCAATTCTAGTTATAATCCTAGTCAAGGTGATAACTCATTGTGCATATTCTGCACTGTCTTTTTCAGCCAGTTTCTTTTTTGTTTTTACACTTCTCTGTAGGTTCAGTCCTTTGCATGTCGAGGTCCCCAGGTCCACCCCAATAACTCACACATCGCACAGAATTTTTGTTTAAGGTTTTTGGCATAATTTTGGCCACAACTTTATTAAAATACAAATTTGTGAGTGGTTGCTTAGGCATTGGTTGCGACTATCTGCCCCCACCATGGGGGACAGACTGACATTCCGCACGATGCGAAAGTCAGAATGGGGGAATACACTTGGGGGTTACGCAGAGTAGGGAACCTGCCCTCACCCCAAATGCAACCAGGAGCTCATTGCTATGGCCCGAGCCCCCTTGACAGAGTGAACAAGCAATAGTTAGCCCCCAATTCCTTTAACGGAATCCCTTGCAGCAGCAGCATTAGAGGGGCAGGCACAGCCAATCCATGCCCCTCAACCAACCAAACCATAAACCAATGCCTAACCGCAACCTTACAAGTTGTGACGATTTGCTACGCCCCAGCCAATCAGCCAGATGGACAAAATTCCTACCAGGCCCCCGCTCCAAAGCAGACGACCCCATGAGAGGCATAGCAAGGTCAAAGCGAACAACCCTATTCTAGGGAGGGAGGGACAGGCAATCCACTGCACGGGCGAAAAGAGGAAGCCCTAGCCTTGTGCAAAGAGTTTTAGCATTTCTGGATGTCAATCAATAAATGGCAACATTAATTTCTTCCCAACAACAAGGGAAGCCCCAATCGCATCAGTGGCCAACGATCAGTTAGCCCGCCCCCAACTTTGGAGTGTCCTGGCGGCCCCCACCGCAACACGTGCTCTCCATGAAGGAGAAAGACTCTCCTCCCTGAAAGAGAGGGAGTGGTTGTGGGCGGGAGCCTGAGCACCGCCCAGCACGGGGCATTGCCCCCTGCCTCCAGCTCACCTGGCTGGCACTCACGCCCCCCCCCCCGGTGGCCACCCAACCAGGTGCCGCGGTGGGGGCGTGTTCAGCAGCCTTTTGCTGCAGTGCCAGCCTTTCCCTGGCCTCATTCCTCATCGTCGTCCCGTCACGATGCTGTGGGAGAAAGTAGCCAAGTTCGGCCCTCCCAACATCCTTGTAATTCATTTGGGGGAGAATGACCTCGCTAACAGAAGGAGTGTGGACTTGTTGTGGAGCATAAAAAGAGACTTGAATGCATTTGCAGCCTTGTGTCCCAGAACAACGGTGTTCTGGTCCTCCTTCTTGAAAAGAACTGTTTGGCGCTGTGCGCAAAGCTGTATGGCCATTGAAAGAACCAGGAAACTCGTAAATCGGGCGGTAGCCCGTTGGGTGCGCTTTATGTATGGCTGAGTCATTTATCATGACCGTATCCGGATCGGCGACCAAGCTTTATACCGGAATGACGGCATCCACTTATCGGATCTGGGGAACGACATTTGGTTAGCTAGTGTCAGCAAAAGCATCTGGGATTGGTTGCAGCTTTGAAGGTATTGGCGGCGAGCCTTTGGCTCGGGTGGCGGTTAGGCATTGGAATAATGTGTTGTGGTGTGTCGAAGTGCTAGGTGTGGCCATCGCCTATGCCTTCAATTTTTAGGGGTATTCCGTTAAAGGAATCTGGCGGTTGTGTATTCTGTCCGATGCCTGCTTGGCGGGAGGCCATGGCACGACCCGCAGTGACAGCAGGGGTGAGCCTATAGTTGGATTAGCATCAACAGGTGATGAACCCCTGGTGAATAAACCCACTTGTTTCGATCCAATGCCCAAGCCAATACCTTTTCATTGCTGTAATCAATAAAGCTGTGGCCTTTTCTAGCCCATTAACCTTATATCACGTGTCCTTGTGTCTTCATTTCACTTCGCGGGGGTCGGGCCCTCGAACCACAAAGACTCTCCTCCCTGAAAGAGAGGGGGGTGGTTGTGGGCGGGAGCCCGAGCACCCCCCAGCAGGTTGCCCCCTGCCTCCAGCTCACCTGGCTGGCACTCACGCCCCTCCGGTGGCCACCCAACCAGGTGCCGCGGTGGGGGGGTGTTCAGCAGCCTTTTGCTGCAGTGCCAGCCTTTCCCTGGCCTCATTCCTCATCGTCGTCCCGTCACGAGTCACCCACCCTCCACTCCCTTTTAGTTAGGGCCTAGGTCATTGGCCTTGCTATGGACCTTAGGTTGGTCGCCCTGGTTGCCCGGGGGGCCTGGTAGGAGTTTTTCCATTTGGCAATAGGCTTTTTGGTTTTTTCGCCTACCTCATAGCAATCGTCACAACTTTTGTGGTATTGGTGGGTAGGTTAGGCATTGGAATAATGTGTTGTGGTGTGTCGAAGTGCTAGGTGTGGCCATCGCCTATGCCTTCAATTTTTAGGTGTATTCCGTTAAAGGAATGTGGCGGTCGTGTATTCTGTCCGATGCCTGCTTGGCGGGAGGCCATGGCACGACCCGCGGTGACAGCAGGGGTGAGCCTATAGTTGGATTAGCATCAACAGGTGATGAACCCCTGGTGAATAAACCCACTTGTTTCGATCCAATGCCTAAGCCAATACCTTTTCATTGCTGTAATCAATAAAGTTGTGGCCTTCTCTAGCCCATTAACCTTATATCACGTGTCCTTGTGTCTTCATTTCACTTCGCGGGGGTCGGGCCCTCGAACCACAACACGCTTTCCTATAATTAAGGGAAACAAAATACTAACTAAACTAAGCCTTCTTTTAGCATAATATACTATTCTCATTCACAAAGTGTGTTCAACACCTCTGCTTTGAATAAATCATGTCATGCTGCAGTACTGTGCTTATTTACTTGGGAGTATGTCCCAAATAACTCGGTGGAATTTGTTTTAACATAAATGTCAATAAAATTGGGGTATAAGATATGGAACACAAGGAAGGGAAATGGATTGAAAATGATCTACCCAAAGTATTTGTAAGCTAACACAGAAGCTTTCATAACAATAACAAAGAGCATTAACACACATTGAAGACTGGAATTTATTATGGTCTATGCTTCGTGGACTACAGTCCATTTCACCAGATGCATTGGAACCCTTTCTCTCCAGATCAGGTATATTTGTACCTGCAGCTCAGGACAACTCTTTATGTATCTGACGAAATGGACTGTAGCCCATGAAAGTTTAGGCTATAATAAATCTTTGTCCTCTGGGTGCCACAACACTCAGCTACTTTTGCTTCAAGAAGTAACATGGGTACCCCTTGGGAAGAAGTTTTCATATGTCTTCCTTAAAATCTATATCTGATCAATATTTTGATGATTATTAGATATTATCCTTCCCAATGACTTGTGCATTTGAATGGCTAAATATAAAGAAAACAAAAGTAGCATTAGTCCATACTTTGCTCCCAGTTTTATTCAATAAATAATTATTAGTGATTGTCCATTTATTCCCATAGATAGTTCTGCCTTCCTACCCATTGGCACCAAATCTTTAAAAGCATAAGCAAATGCAGGCATGCTATTTTTGTGATGCAGATTACATCTATTTTATTGTGCATGAGCATACTATTAATGGAGCATCATGTCCCCTATTCCAAAGCACAGACATCACATGCACGATTGCTTAATCACACAACATTGTGTGCCTCAAGTCATTGCTTTATGACCACAGATTCAATGAAAATAGTATCAAACCTCCTTCATCTGCAACAGCATATGTTCTATGCAGTTTTGATTAGGGGCAAAAAGTCATGAATATCTACAGCATTTCTATAGAAGAATGCCTGAGAACTAATATAGAAGACTCAAACCTATATAGAGTCAAAATGATGTCTTTGAGAGTTTTCTCTTGGAAAAACCCTGGTAAATAATGACAGTTATTGTGATAAGCCTTATCAGATAAGAGCTCTTCTAATGACTGACTGAGCTTTGTATATTTAGAAAACATTACCACTGCAACTAAAGTGAAATGATCTGTACAACAATTGTGCTGTAGTTTGGCGGCCATAGACATGACAATAAATATCCTAATTAAAGTGAAGATTTTGACTCTATCTTGTAATGTTTAATCTTGTAATTCACAAAGGTGCAACAAGCACAAGAAGATCCTAGTCCAGGATGGTTGTATAGACTCTATCATCATAAATATAATTACTGTGAGGAGGTTACTGGGGTCCCAATGCACCCAGCTATAAAAGATCCATGCACACAACATAGAATATTACAGAATCGGTCCTCTCATTTGTAAATCACTGTGGAACCCTTGGGTATGAAAGCAACATCATAAAATGTCAGATGTTATTACTGCAGTTATTTCCCTCACTTTATTATTATGCTCAAGGAAGTTCAGCTCCTAGAAGAGAATGCCTAGGGAGAACAGAATCATTTTGTGTCAACAAACTTTCATTCCATCACAGAAAATCTGCACCCAATAGATCAAAATCATCATTTTAATCACAGACATTGTTTTGATCTTTTAAACAACTTCTTCTCAATAGTGTATTGAATTTTCAGTAAACAAAGCAGGCAAAAAGGAGATGGCTGAAATAGAAAGACAATAAACTGTGGACAAGAGATGGAAGCTAGATTAGTCAGCCAACAGTGTCCTGTGATTTATGGGAGGAATGAATAAAGGTTATGATGTAGCAGAAACATATACAAACGGCAAGCTGTCTTCCAAGTGCCTTCTGCAGGAGAAATGGTACTAATTTGCCAGGGAACACATAATTCTTCACTTTGCATTTCTCACTACTCCACCTCCATTATGTCTTCTGCAGTTGCTTCCTTAGTTCCAACTAGGAAAGGATGTATTAGCTTATTTCCTTTCCATATCAGTTTTGCAAATTTCCTATCATAAATTTGTTTCATCCCAATTTTAGCAGATTTTTTTTTTTGAAAAGTATGAAGCAAGTAAAATTTGCCCTTAAATTGTATATATTTTGCAAGCATTTTATATGCAAATTTTCCCTTAAAATACAGTGGTACCTCGGGTTACATATGCTTCAGGTTACATACGCTTCAGGTTGCAGACTCCGCTAACCCAGAAATAGTGCTTCAGCTTAAGAACTTTGCTTCAGGATGAGAACAGAAATCGTGCTCCGGTGGCACAGCAGCAGTGGGAGCCCCCATTAGCTAATGTGGTGCTTCAGGTTAAGAACAGTTTCAGGTTAAGAACGGACCTCCGGAATGAATTAAGTACTTAACCTGAGGTACCACTGTACACATTTTTCTATGCTTTTCAATGCATTTCCCTCAATGAACATCACAAAATAACGCACCACGAAATTTAGAAAAGCGCATAACCCAACTGAAATCTGCATTTGAACCAGTATATAAATCCTGAGAGTGCTAAATTAGGTAGTTTTAAAACTCAGACCAAACATATTCCTCTTCCATCCCTAGTTCCAAGTAAGAGGTGTATCTTCTCATGAAGCAGAAGCACTTTCTTGAGTTAAAGAAAAAATGGATCTTCTTTGAATATTTTCCAGTTGGTTTGCATGACAGTGTTCTGTGCATTGGGCTCTGAGAATGGAAGAGAACAGGAAATCTAAGCACTTTTCAGACATCAGTTAATTGCAGAAGAATTTATAAATATGGTCCATTTATTCACACCTGCCTGCAAAAGTTGTTGGCTTATGTATTGTTTGTTTGTTACCTGCTCTTCATCTTAAGGTCCCAGGGTGTCAACATTAAAACACAACACTAAACAGTTTAAGACAACTTGCCCTAATGTAGGTCTTTGCACTAGCAGAGAAAGAGGGTCCGGTGGGTGTGGTCTGTCCCAGGTGTCATGCTGGAGGGGGCATGCTTGCTCACCCCTGAGCCCTGCCTCCGGGTGTACAGCATGTGTGCCACTCCGGAAGCTGGAATAGCTAGCTCCGCCTCTGGGTCTTTGTACTGTATATAGAGTACATGCAAATGAAACTGTGGAGATAATGGGGACGAGTTTGAGATAGAAACCATTGCTGTCACTCCAATAATTGTGTAAAAATTTGTTCATACTAGTAGCTATATATTTGTGAGAGCTGACAGAACCTGGCCCTCAATATTCTGCTTATTGTTCCTGGACCAAAATTTTGCTCCACAAAATAGAGCAACCATTTGAAAATGCTACTTTTTGAGTCTTTTTGGTGTATATTTGGTACACCTATTACACAGGAAGTCCATTGTTAGGTTATCTTCCTGATGTTCCTGTGATTTCTCCCAATCACTTGGATAAGTTGAGGGCTGCATTATTCCCATGGAAAACAGTCAAGCTCCATATACAACCACACAGATACATTTTCCGTTGAAACAGAAACATATATGTAATTATTAGTATCTCAAGTTTCACCTTCCATTTACTCCTTAGACTTCTCAAAAAGTTTTTTAAAAGCTCTCCAGTAACCTTTACCTGTGCAAAATGTAAAATCAACTCAGAAATCCCAACAGAAGAATACAAATAAGGTCAATTGCACAGCTTAACTGCAGGTCCTGCTTTGATGAATCAAACTTCCAAAGGAAGTCAAATCCTGAAAGCTGTAGGCATGTAATTGCGAAATGCACGGGCAGGTGTTTCCTAATGCATCATATGAATAACTGCAACAAGAGCTTCACAGCTTGTGGCTCACAAAACTGAGCCCAGGCTCAAATGCCGCCAGCCATTTATGGCGGGTCATGAGGGTTTCACTATACTGTTTCCTGCAGCTGCCCACACAGGAATGCAATCTCACACAAGAGATTAGGCAAGCAGGAGGCAGGCTACTTTACAAAGCTAGGATCTGGTTTGGTAGCCCAAAACTGAGGCAGGCCAGAATTAGGCCACAGATGACATATTAAAACATGCGCTGGCCTTTGCGGATGAGAATTGTAGTCCCCAGGGCTTTTTTCCAGCTGGAAGTCACCGGAACTGAGTTCCAGCGCCTCTCAGGTGCGTCCCGACATCTCTCAAGTAGGCACCATTGCCATTCTAAGAGAACAAGAGGTGTGTTCTTGGTGAGTTGTGGCACCTCTTCTTCTAGAAAAATAGCACTGGTAGTCCCAAACATCTAGATGGTAGCAGGTTGACGAAGACTGTCCTAGGGTTTTGTGCCCTGTTAGTTTTAGGAGAATAGACATCAAAAAGTAAAGAAATGAACAAGTTCCAGGAGCATTTTTCTTGAAAATGTTTCAAATTATATGGGCAGGTGCTTTGTACAAGAATATTCTATTTTTCACTTCCCTCCCACTGAATTTCAAAGTACAGGGGAAGAAAAGTAAATATAGATGTGTTTTTATGTTAAAAGGAGGAATATGAGCTTGTGAGATTTTATCCTTTTTCATATTCAAGGGATAAAACAGTGACTTCTAGCTTGGAAAGCTTATCATTCTCTTATTCCCCCAATACTACCTTTACAGTTTAAATAACTATCTAGACATCAGAAACAAATACACATAGTATACAATCATGAATCAGGATGCATTTTCCTACTGTGGCATCTGATTTATTCTGTGCCTGTCTCAGGGATAAGCCAGAATATGTCTACCATTATCAATTTTCAACCTAAAGTTCACTCCTTGTTTATTTCTCCTCAAAATTATATGCACATGGATTTATGGTGAGGGAAATCTCTTCTGAAAAGAATGCTTATAAGCCACAAGATGTGCCACAATAGAACATATCATTAGGCACTTGGCGATGAATTTCAGACCAAACACTATTTTCATTAACATAACAAGCTCTAGTCTCTTTTTGTCTAATATACATCACACTGTGAAACACAAAAGCAGTTTAAACTGTAGGCTTTGATGTATGAATTAATCTAGTCCTTTGAAAAAAATGAGGATTTAGGAATGTAATGCCATTTTCTGTCTTTTTAAAGAGCAAGCTATTGCTTAATCTATTCTGAATATGTCTCTTCCAGTATAAAAATATAACAGCCATTTAACCAGGCCTAGGTTATCTCAGAACTGGAGCTGAGCTGATTTTTTATTATTATTAAATTTTCATATGAAAATGTGCTATTTTGACGAGAGGTTATGCAATAGTTATGGAAATGAAACATGAATGGAAATTATTTATTTATTTATTTATTTATTGTTCACCTGAACAATAACTGCCAATCACCATCAACTTTTCAAAAGCACCAAATTGCATATTGTTAAGACTCTATAGTCTCTTAGGCCGTCTTCACACTCCTATTTGCTGTGTACTCACTGCATTTCCAGTGCTGGGTTTTAAAAGCATATACCGTATTTACTCGAGTCTAAGGTGCCATCGAATCTAATGCACACCTTAATTTTTACACAGAATTTGGCACAAACAAGTGAGCATTTGATTCGAGTAAATACAATATATCCTATACTTTGTTATAAAATATAACTGTGTGATGCACTGTTTCTCAAATCAATTGGATTCCTTAAGCCGTTCATAATTCATTTCTGGCCAAGGTGTGAACACCTTTGCATGGGGTAAAGACATCTCTGCCTCATCAACACAAAAAGAAATGAATCTCAGAATAATGAAGCGTGTGCTGATGTGAACAGCTAGGAACTATGGAACACACCAGAAAAACATTAACTTCTCTGTGCTCTAAGGTGGTAATGTGAACAACCCTTAGTCTCTGAACAAGTCCACTGGGCACACCTTAGAGAAAGTATGTGCTTTGGAATCCAAATGTTTGTGCGGTTCCTGAATACAGTGGTACCTCAGGTTACAGACACTTCAGTTTACAGACGCTTCAGGTTACAGACTCCTCTAACCCAGAAATAGTACCTTGGGTACTTTGCTTCAGGATGAGAACAGAAATTGTGCAGTGTTGGCAGGGCAGCAGCAGGAGGCCCCATTAGCTAAAGTGGTACCTCAGGTTAAGAACAGTTGCAGGTTAAGAACGGACCTCCAGAAAGAATTAAGTTCTTAACCCAAGGTACCTCTGTATATTGACGTAGACCACCAAACTCAGAGACGCTTCCTGGACCTACTGAACAAAATGTCCAGCAGAGTCCTTTCATGTGACTAGGTATAAGGAGTGAGAATTAAACAGCTAATAGCCGTACTCTTCTCAAAGTTCAGTCTTGGAGTTCCTCCTAATTTCAAAGCACTTGACTATTAAATGTAGGAGGCCTGCTTCATGAATGCAGGGAGTTTAGAAACCTCTTGGACTCATAGTTCTTTGGACCCTGGACTCGGCTTCTCTCCATACCTACGTCTGCTGCTCTCACCAACAACATTATGCCTACTGAAGTACAAGTGGAAGCAGAAATACAGTGTCAACCATATTGATCCACCATAGGTCCAGGCTGCTCAAGGGCTTCAATATCTATTGCCACAAACGAAGGTGGCAAAATTCAATTATTGTACTAATTTCCCTAAAAGTGGCTTGCCATAATTGTAAATGTCAATTAGCCAGTATGAAGTACATCATTGTTAGCACCATTTTACATTATTTATAATTACAAATAATGTCAAATTATAGCCACTGACTGTGCCACAACCATTAATTTTGATCTTGCTAATATTTTAGAAGTTAATTACTCTTTGTTTCAACCACACTCTTCTCTCTCCCCCACCAGTAAGCCACTCAGTCACTCTAAAGCTATTGAGCCATTCTGCATACCAAATAGGCTGTGTGATTTATCAGCTGACTAACTCAAAAGACTACTTGCAGTGATTTCATCAGAGTGACAGTGGGTATAGTAAATAGATGGGAGGAAATAAAGTGCTTGCAAAAGCAAGGAAGAACAAGCTTGTGATTTGTCAGTGCCAGACAAGCATGCCAAGCACAATTCTTGAATTCCAGGATATTTTGTCATTTAAGTGACTCGAAGTTGGATCAGAAGGAACTTACAGCAAATTACTCAGACTTAGATGCCTCCTTGACAAAACATTTGATTCATGAAGTATAAATATACTATGATAATAAGAAAATGCTAGGCATGGCAAAATCATATCTTAAAATGTCTTCATAATTCTCTGAGTGGTTTATTTATTTTATTTTATTTTATTTATTTATTTGCAAAAATAATAATAAATAAAAAATTATATGCTGCCAACCAGAGAAATGCTGTGTATACAAATGTTTGTTTGTGTTTTGGGGAATATTTCTGTGAGCTCTGTTGATGTCAGCAGTGGTGGGCCTACATTTTGACGACCCTGAAGTTTGAACTGATATGGGGGCCCTTCACAAATCAGCAATGTTATCTTCTTCAATGGGTTTGTTCCATGGCAGACCACATTTTTTAAAAAGCTACTGCATCTCAGATTTTGATTAAAATTGCTGTACTGGATTATCTCACATATCAATGTCACTGATGTGAATAAAAATTTCCTATGCTTTATAGTTTTTGAGTTATAGCTCAGTTGGTAAAGCTTGAGGCTCTTAATCTCAAGGTCATGGGTTCAAGCCCCACATAGGGGGAAATATTCCTGCACTGCAAGATGTTGGACTAAATCATTGCTGTCCCTTCCAACTATTCTAGGGTTCTATGGAGAGGAGTATGAAAATTAGGGAAAAATAGGGAACTTTTTAAACAATTTTTTAAAAAAAGTAAGTTGGACTTAAGTTTCAACGCCACCTAGGGTCGCGCCACAGCCTCAGCAAGAATTGAGCAGCCCCCCGGACTTAGCTACCAGTCCCCGGCGGTCTGGCAGAGTTTCCAAGCACCCAACCTATTTAAAGGACTATGTTGTTGGACATGTAACACTGTTGGTTTAATGGAAGTATGTGAAATGTAACCGATATGCTTTTGTGCCTAATTGAACCATTACGTGTAGTGCTGTATATAAGGAAACCATTACTATTGTAACTAACACCTTATCTCGGTGGGGAGGGGTGTTATGTACTGAAGTTCTCACCCTGGGACAGCAGGGGAATACTGTAGATAGTTATGCAAATAAGGGATTGAAAGTGATGTTCAGTGATTGGATAGTTTTAGAAAATTGTTACAGTTACGTTGTACTGGAGCTCTATATAAGAAGGCTGACTGAACCCTTCAGTTCAGTTCTGTTCTGGCCTGTGAATAAACAAGAACTGTTTGAAGAATCGCTGTGTCATCTGATATGTTCACCCACAACTTAACAGGGCCCTTCTAGGATTAGGGGTCCTGAAGCTGGAGCTTCATTAGTTTCATGCCAGACTGTAACTGTCAAAGTTTGAAGCCTTGTGCTGTTGCAGGCCTACTTAGAAGTAGTTGCTTGGTTACAGGTTCTGAAAAGGGAAAGAAAGACAACTGCCGTTAATATTTATAGATGGGGCCTGGATCAGACATATATTTGTGGACTAGCTTTTTGATTAGTCTAGGAAACAACAGTCTCTGATTGGCTAGATGGACTAGTCAGTGAAAAGGAAGGAGCTCACTGTCAATGGAGGCAGGGACAAATGAGCTGTCGTTGGGGGGTAAATAATGGCAGTCGGGAAGCTCAGTTGATGAGGTAGGTGTGAGGCAAAGACCAGAGAAAGCTCAGGTGAAGGTGAGCCATGTAATCTTTGCATAGTAAAAGGTGAGTTTTTCTACTATTGATTATATTAGGAAATAATGTTTATGACTCAGATGATACACAATGTCATTAATGAAAAGGGGTCATTTGAAAAATGAGCATTATGAATCTCCTCGCTCAGGCGAATTCCCCATAAACGCTGCAGTTCCTGAAATAAGACTTTTTTCCCATAAAGGAACCATTAATTTTCCTCACACACCAATTGTGAATAATTAGTGAGGCTATTTCTTCCTGTGGGCATCCTGCCAAACACAGATCATCTATTGCCTCAGGTATTGGAGATGTCTGGATTGTTTTGGCTATATTTGATACCTTCTTATAAAAAAAGATTGTTCATCATGCTCAGCTGTCATTCCTCCTAATGATGACAAGATGGATTCACCATAGGGACGTTCTTTATATTCATCTATAGTCAGCATGGAGTCTCCGTAGCATTGACTATGAAATAGTATCATCCAACTTCCTAGTTACTTTAGTATTAAGATACCCAGTGCCAAGATCCCAGCTTAATGGGGAATGAGGGCCGGTGGCAGCAGGGATTGTCTGTGAGACAAAAGGTCTCATCCTCCTGGGCTGAAGAACTACTGAAAACATACCCATTAGGCTGGGAATCTCTGAGATAATCTCTGGAAGCCACAAAAGGGAGGGGGACTGGCAAAATGAGTCATACTCACAATAGACCCATTAAACTTAAAGGACGTGCCTACCTTTGGTCCATTAATCTCAATAGGTCTACTGTGAGTAAATTTAGTTGACTATAACTCAATATTTCAAGTTCTATCAAATTATATATAGCTCTAAAGATGGCTTGCAGACCTAAATGTAATTGTTCTAATTTATCTTGCTGAGAAAAGAATTATCCAAAGCATTAGTCAGTATATATCAATCTCCTAGAGCTTCCTAAAAAGCAGTATTCTTCTAAGCTACTATTAGTTTACTTTCCATCACCAGAATTATATTGATATTTAACTGAATCGACAATAACCCCACTAAATTTGGTGAAAGGAACCCACACAGAGATCTTGACCTCACTATATTCTTGATTGTCAGCTTTATTCTGATATTAGAGAACACTATCTAGAGCCCTTACTAAAGAAAATGAAGTGAAATCAATCTATTTTACCAGGGTAGCATTGTGACCTAATATACAGAGGACAGTCCTCTATTTGAATGGTTGCCAGAAAGCAGAATCGAAGGGCTGCCTGGCTCAAGTCTGGTTTAAAGATAAAGAACTAATAAAAAGCAATTGTATGGGCCGTGAAGTTGCCCATCCAGAGTTAGGACCTAAGCAGCAGGCTGAACAGGCAGGTCACTTGGTCATATAGCCTTTCCCATTATGGTAAACCACTGCATTTCAATTTCAATTAAATAATAAATATTTTTCAGCTATACATATAAATTAGCATATACACATTTTATTGAACTCTTAGGTCCTTTTTTCTTTTAGTGATACATTGCAATCATATTTTCTATCTATGGTTTATATTTTGGAGTGTATCACATTATCTAATTGCTAATTTCCCATTTCCTACTATGTCATTTGTGGTATTGAGCTTATTCCAGGGGCCCATTGGTCATACATTGTTAATGCTCACATTTAATGGTTAGTAGACCTAGCCCTATCATGAGACACGCTGGGCTGTGATGAAATGGGAAGGGGGTGGAATGGGCTTATCTCCCTGCCACTACCTGCCCAAGCACCTGCGAACTTGTTTCGTGGCTAGCTGGCAAAGCCTCTCCTCTTGCAAAGAGGGGAGGGGTTGTGGGCGGGACGCGATGTCTGCCTCATGCAGCGGGCGTTATGCTCCCTGCCTCCCACTCAGCTGGCTGGCGCACCACACCCACAGGTAAGCACCCAACCGGGCAGCTTGGAGGGGGCATGGTTTGCAGTTTAACTTACTGCTGTGCCAGCCATGCAGCCTCATTTTCTGCCTTCCCGTCGGGGAATGTGTTGGTGGTGTGTGGAAGGGCTAGGTGTGGCCATCGCCTACCCCTTCAATTTTGGGTATTCTGTTAAAGGAATCCGGCGGTCGTGGATCCTGTCCGATGCCTGTGTGGCAGGGGGCCATGGCACAACCCTTGGTGACATCAGGGGAGAGCTTATAGTTGTATTAGCATCAACAGGCTCCACCTATTGGTGAATAAACCCCCCTTTTTAGGCTCCCCCTCTCCGAGTGGGTGGAGTCAATCTATCGTGGTCCAATGCCTAAGCCAATACCTTCTCACTTGCTGTAATCAATAAAGTTGTGGCCTTTTCTTGCCCATTAACCTTATATTCCGTGTCCATGTGTCTTCATTCCACAAAGCGGGGATCAGGTCCTCGAACCACAACCTGCCGGGCTATGGAATACCACTTCCCCTGCCAAGAGAAACCACAATTATTAACACCAGCACTTATGACCACATGCAGAAAGAAAAACCCATGAATTGAGTCAAACTGAAATCTGATTTAGTCAGCTATGCAAATTCCATTTCTGCTTTGTGCTAGTGGTGTTGACTTGTCACAGAGAACTGAAGTATTATGGTTACCAAACAAGTAGTTAGAGTAGGGAGGGTATAGATAGCTGGAAAATAAGCCGGAGTGGAGATAAAACAGAGATGTGTGCCTTTTGACTGGCATATTCAGTCAGTCCAAAGTGACCATTATTTCCGTAACAGCGCAAGCACATTTAGTGAGTGCATTTGCACGTGCAATTAATTATGCAGTGTTTAAAAGCACTCTATCTACAATGCTTAATTCTCCATTTCCTCTGAATCAAATTATGAAGGCATGCATTTGATTTGAGGCTCACTCTGAAAATGCTAAAACACATCCTGCCTCACACGTTCTTCTGGATATATCCTCTGTCCCATTAATGTTCTGGCTAAAAATAAGTCAGACAGGAAGAAAATAGGGGTTTTTTGTAGCTTCTGCTCCACATGCTAAAATAGCTTTAACCCTCAAGTTTGGATAGTATGTCTGCTAGTGCTTATAAATTATTATACAAGGCCTAAGACTGTCATCATGGCCAGAGTTAACCCTCTGAAGGAGGGTAGAGAGGTCAATTAAAACATTTGATCTTCAGCTGTGCCATTAATAGCCATTGCCATTGCACTCCAGCTGAGGCTGCTGAAGAGGCCAGAGGCCATCTTGGCTGTGAATCCTGGAATACCTGCTACCTGTTAATGTTAAGTTGTGGGTGAACATATCAGACGACACAGTGATTCTCCAAACAGCTCTTGTTTATTCACAGGTCAAAAGAGAACTGAACTGAAGGGTTCAGCCAGCCTGCTTATATAGAGCTCCAGTACAACGTAACTGTAACAACTTTCTGTTGTTATCAATCACTGAACGTCACTTTCGATCCCTTATTTGCATATGTGGACCTGAACTATCTACAGTATCCCCCTGCTGGCCCAGGGTGAGAACTTCAGTACATAACAGTTATGCGGGCCTTTTCCACATGACCTGGGAGAGTGGGGCCTTGACTGATTAAGCGTGTCCTCCCTCAAAGAGGGCACGTGTTGCGGTGAGACCTGGAGACTGACCTCCTGGTTGTGGGTGGGTATATTGGACAGCCACAACACCCAATTGGTAGGTCCCTTGTTGCTGGGTTTAATCTGGCCAATGGTGAACTGTTTAAATGGATTGAGGGACCTATATATACCCATGCACGTGAACCAGAGCTTCTTCTTTCGGCTTGTGCATTGGAACACCCTCCCACCTCTCCCTATATTTAGGGCATTTTGCGATTGAACTTGCTATACCATTGTGTGTCGTCTGTCGTTGGGACAGGGGCACAGCAGGAATTTTTCCCACTTGGCTGATTGGCTGTTGCTATTGGGGTTTTGCCTGCCGCGTAGCAAATCGTCACAACTTGTAAGGTTGCGGATAGGCACTGGTTCATGTGCTAGGGATGGGAGAACAGTCTCGCCATCCCTATGTGAAGGGTATTCCGTTAAAGGAATCCAGAGATTCAAGCTGGTTTGGTCACCCCCAAGAGGTGGTTATGCCCATGCCTGAGTCCAGGGGAGCATCTGGGGAGTGAACAGAGTCCGTTCCTTGGCTTTCCACCTACCTCAGGTGTTCACCCTTGGCTGACTTATGATAGAGCTCTGGGTCAGCGCTGCCTGCAAGGGTTCAGGGAGCTAGTCGAACCAGAGCCTATGCAACCAGTCACTTTCTATAATCAATAAAGTTGTGGCCTAAATTCTGCCAAAAAACAAAACTAAAATTTGAGTCAAATGTGTGTTTATTTAGGGGGGGAGGTCTCTGGGTCTGATCATGCAACAGCTACAAAAGCTGAGGCTGCTGAACAGACTCTTGGGTAGGGATGTTTGCAGTGTTTTGTTGGGGACAGGGTTGTTCCTGCTGATTATTTGTATACAGTGTTATCTTGGTTCTTGAATTTAATCCATTCCAGGAGTCCGTTTGACTTCTGAAACAGTTTGAAAACCAAGGCACAGCTTCTGATTGGCTGCAGGAGCTTTCCGCACTCAATTGGAAGCCACGGAAGCCACGTTGAATGTTCGGCTTCTGTCAGGGAACTGCCATCGGAGCGCAGGGTGGTGGAGAGGCTCTCGGATGCTGGGAGACCCTCGGATGCTGAGGAGGGAACCAGCTGGGGAGAGGGAGAGTTTCCGCTGAAGAAGGAGGGGAGGAGGAGACAGTGTTGGAGGTGAGACACAGAGATGCTTCAAGCGAGACCAGTGGTGAGAGCTCGGGGCCTCCCCTTGGGACGCCCACTCTGTGCAGAAAGCTGTCGCGCAGAGAATCTAGGAGGAGACTTTCTGTCAAATAACTTTTATGTTGGAAGAAATTCAGGAAACGCCCACTGACGGATTCTGCCAGTGATTAAGGCAGCCACGCACTCATGGCTGTCCGGCTAGTGAGAGTTTAAAACTAACCACAAAACTGGGAGCGTTTTAGTGCTTACGCACAAGCAACCCCTTATGCCATTAGAGCTTCCAAAAAACGTTCACAAACTGGAACACTCGCTTCCAGGTTTGCGACGTTTGGGAACCGATGTGTTCGACTAATAATGCATTCAACAACCAAGGTACCACTGTATTTATTTTAGATCTTGTTGTGATTTATGTGGAAATTTATCAGTTTGGTTGTGCATTTTTTTATTATTCTATTTATAATTTATTATTACTTTTGTTATGCGGCAGTCATATTTTTTTAATGTTGTAAACTGCCTTGAGTATGGTTTGAATTGTGGAAAGGCAGCATACAGATAACATTATGTATGGAGATGGATGGATGGAAGGACGGATGCTGGGAGAAGCTAAAGCACATGTCACAGCACCACAACAGCCAAGGGATGCCAGAGGCTTCATCAACGTCCCTATTTTCTCCTGCTACCAAATCCTTTAACGTGTTACAAATCAGACTGCCTCAGCCTTAAGCCATAGCGTTACAAGTTACAGACAAAATGTGACAATACACAAATATGAATTCAAGACTGGAGTACAAAGTGACTTAAAAACCAATTTAAAAATAGTGAGAGCACCCAAAGGAGCAACTCCATTAATCACTTCCCTTCTCATCTTGGCAGTAACTAAAGCAAAAGAGGCAATAGCTTTCATAATGACAAGATTCTTATCACACAACAGATAAGCAATTTGCAATGTAATAGGCATAGAAGACACATTATCCAAAATGGGTGTCAGACACTTGTTCCCAATGTCATCATAAAAGGGACAATAAAAAGGTAGGTGGGAGAGGCCATCAATTGCAAACACAAAAGCAGAGCTGGAAACTGTTGTATAAAAGTGTAAAACTTTGGTAGGCAATTCTTGCAGTGTTGGTGCAGTACGAGCTAATCTAAGTGAGCAATGAGTTCAGTCATTTAGAAAATTATTTAATCTATGTAAATCACAATAAAGCCAATCATTTCTCTGTCCTTCCAAAACTAAATTGATTCTCAGTGTTGTGTAGCACAATTCCATGCACAATTAAACAGAAGTTAAGTCCCATATAGTGACTTTAGGATTTTAGTGAATGTATAGTGAAGGAAGAGGATAGTCTAACCACTGTAGTTTTTGTGTTGGTAACTTCAAGGCTGGATTGCAGCAGTGTGTTCTATGTGGGACAAGTATCAGTGCCTGCCTATTTTGCTCCTCAGGCCTGGCTAACCTCTTGCACCCACTCTCCCTCCCTCCCTCCCTCCCTCCCTCTCTCTCTCTCTCTCTCTCTCTCTCTCTCTCCTAACTTCAATTTTCAAAAACAGATGTCTCGCAGAAAAAAAGGAATAGTACAAAATTTGAAACTGCTAAATTTATTTTAAATTGCAAAAATAAGCATTACAACAGTCTTTTGTTATCTTCTTCAAATACAAAAGAAACCATTTTCACACACAAATCAGTTTGAATAATCTTGCGAGTTGTGATATTAAAATTTAAGTCTCTTACAAGTTTCCATTTCAGACACATCAAAATCTCACTATGTGTGCCTTTTACTCTGCAAATTTTGGCCATGCTGGCCAGGACTGATGGGAGTTGGAGTCCAACAACATCTGGCAACCCAAAGCTAGCAATGGCCGCTCTAGAACACTAACAGTATCCTCAGTTAAAGACTGATGGGCAGAGCAACAATTTACTAGACAGGAAGGAGGAGAGAGAGAGAGAGAGAGAGAGAGAGAGAGAGAGAGAGAGAGAGAGAGACTGGCCATTGGTTGGCCCCATGGTGAAATTTAGGGACTTTAAAAAATGGATGCAATAATGTCAATCTGGCCCTGCCTTCTATCTATCATCTATCTATCTATCTATCTATCTATCTATCTATCTATCATCTATCTATCTATATCTATCTATCTATCTATCATCTATCATCATCTATCTATCATCTATCTATATATTAAAACAAAACAAAACAAAACAAAACAAACAAAAACAAAACCCTGTACAATAAAAGGAAAAACAACTGATTGGTTAAAATAATTATAATTGGATCTTCTTTCCCTTCCTTCATGTGGAGGATAGTCCTTCGGAATCCCCGGGGGTTGGGGAGGAAAGGACCACCTTTGGGTTCTGGATGGTGGCAGATCACCAGACTTTTTCTTTCTTCTCTCTTCTCAGGGCAACCAGGTGTAATACAAGTTGTCTTCATTATGAAGGACATAAAAGTTCAAACTAATTTCCAAAAAAGAGGTCCAAGCACACACAAATTAGCTAAGATAGGGTTTGTTTGTTTTTTAAAGGTAAAGGGACCCCTGACCATTAGGTCCAGTCGTGGCCGACTCTGGGGTTGCGGCGCTCATCTCGCTTTATTGGCCAAGGGAGCCAGCGTACAGCTTCCGGGTCATGTGGCCAGCATGACTAAGCTGCTTCTGGTGAACCAGAGCAGCGCATGGAAACACCGTTTACCTTCCCGCCAGAGCAGTACCTATTTAACTACTTGCACTTGACGTGCTTTCGAACTGCTAGGTTGGCAGGAGCAGGGACCAAGCAATGGGAGCTCACCCCGTCACGGGGATTCGAACTGCTGACCTTCTGACTGGCAAGTCTTAGGCTCTGTGGTTTAACCCACAGCGCCACCCGTGTCCCTTGTTTGTTTGTTTTTAGTTTGCTTTAAAAGATAGGGTATTAATGCCTATTTTTCTGTCTGCCTTTCTCTCTAAAAAAAAGCCAAGTCTATAAACAAAAAGTTCATAATCTGAGTTTAATAGATTTTGTTTCCTCGGGCAATGCAGCTATGAAAGTGTTTAAAATGGTCTTTTCCTCTGTGTGATCAATAAAGCTTTCCAGGAAAGATTGGCTCAGTTGCAATGGCTTCTTTAACAGTTCCAAAGGGCTCTAGAAAACCAAATGAGTATTTCATCATAGTTTACACCTAACTAAAAAACAGACAATGGTGAAGTTATAAAAAATATTATCAAAAACTTTGGGTGGGAGACACCGTTCATAAAAAAACTCAGTCAGGTTGACTTTCTAGAACTCTGTTGACTGTAATAAAACATGTGAGGGTGGCAGATTTGAAAAATATAATAGTAGTTTAGGAGACATGTGTCAGTTTCTTCAAACTATAATTTTGGAGAACCAGCAGGCTATGGACACGACTGACTCTCATTATGTCATAACGTTAAATATTTCACAAGTCTTAGCAATATTGTGCTATTCCTCTCTTCAAGTGAACACGTGAAGGTTTAACCAGGGAGTACACATGTGAATCTTCCCAGCAAAATTTGATGTGTGTACACTTGGAAAACTGAATTATGCTTAATAACACTGGATGCATTTCAGGGTGGACTGACTGCTCTCTGGAGATTCCAGCAATCCAGTTTAGTCCAGGATGAGAGAAACTGCTTCAGAACAGGGTTAGGAAGGCCTGCAGAATTTGTTAATTTACAGGTCCGCTTTTAACTATTTGTAGGCATATCCTGGGATCAAAGTATTAATTAGAAGAGTTTGGATTTGATATCCCGCTTTATCACTACCCAAAGGAGTCTCAAAGCAGCTAACACTCTCCTCTCCCTTCCTCCCCCACAACAAACACTCTGTGAGGTGAGTGAGACTGAGAGACTTCAGAGAAGTGTGACTAGCCCAAGGTTACCCAGCAGCTGCACGTGGAGGAGCGGAGACGCGAACCCGGTTCCCCAGATTACGAATCTACTGCTCTTAACCACTACACCACACTGGCTCTCAATTAGCGCTCCTTTTTCAGACCATGGAAGGAAGTGATTTGCTTTAGGAAAGCTTAAGTGCTGTTCTGACAGAGTCTTAAAAGTGAAGGCATATTGGGTTGCACCAGACTGTTTTAATCCACGTTTTTCCACGTTTTTTGCACAGCCCTATATTTCTGATGTGTTAGTGAATTCCTCCAACAAAATAGTGACTATCTAGAGGCAGTCACAGTTGAATGATGGAAAGTGGGCATGCAGGAAAAGGTGTTCATAATGACAGACGCTTTGCAGAATTATTTGCGAAGAATATCTGGATAGTTCCTTCCATAGCTATTTTCAGATGCAAGGACAGGGCGTTATCATAATTTCAAGCTCCCAGTTGGGTTCTAGAATTCTTAAGAATCTGTTTATAATTAATAGGGAAACATCTAAGCTTGAGGCTCAAAGTGGACAAAGTACAGTATATCACTGTGACAACACATGAAAAAGAGCAGAAAAGCACCTTTTAAACTTCAGCATCTTGTCATTACTTTCTCCTGCCAAAGACCAAATTGTGTGTAAAAAAATTGAAGGGTCTTCTTTTTCCTTTTTAGAATTAACTTTTCCTCAACTATGGTTATTATACTAAGTTTAACCTAGAGGCAGGGTGGGAACCGAAGAGAAAATTTATTAGCTTATTTCCCTTATTCTGCTGTGCTGGTTATGCTTGTAAGAAGGCTGACTTCAACATTTTTAAAATTAAAAGACAGAAGATCTCCACAGTATCAGAACTGGCTAATGCGTTAATCTAACATTTGGCTTTTTATTCATATCCAGCATTTAGTCATCAAGAACGACAGCAAGGGCAACAAAAAGCCTCCAGCTTTCATTTTCTCTAAGCAATCTTGTTTCTGCTAGGAGAAACAATAAATAATATTAAAAGCCTGAGGGTTGGATCCTGGAAAGTCCTAAGTGACTTCAGCTCCCAGTGAAATCAATTAGGTCCTAAGGTTCATTCAAGCAAATTCTTTGAGTTCACAAAGTACTTGCCGGCAAAGGAAAAGTGCCAAGGGAGACGGCATCAGGGGCTGCCACAGCTACAGAAAAAACAATGTTAAGTGGACTTGCACTTTCCTTTCTGGAAGTCTTGGTGAGGGGATTTTATTTCAAGATGTGGCTCTGAACCGGTGTGTCATATTCGAACAGCTTTTCTCTTTCCAATATCCCCCCTTGGTCGGTGTAATGGTTCTAGGGGTTGCTCGTGCGTAAGTTGCCGCCACTCCTGGCTAGGTTACCTGGTTGAACCCTTTCTGTCTGGACAGCCCTTCACTTCATGGCTGTCTCAGTCGCTGGCAGAATCCGTCAGTGGGCGTTTCTTGAACTTCTTCCAGCAAAGAAGTTCTTTGACGCCAAGTCTCCTCCTACTCTCCCTGCGCGGAAGTCTTCTGCGCAGGGAGGGTGTGGGCAGCAGAGTACCCGTGCTCTCCCCGCTGGTCTCCGGTGAAGAGTCCTGGAGCCTCCTCTCCGATTCCCCCATCTGCCCCCCTTCTCCACTGGTGTTACGCTGATTTCCTTCCCCAGCAGATGGGCTGCCTCTCTCCCTGCTGGGACCCTCTCCGGCATCCCTCTGGAGCCTTCCCTCCGCCTCTAGCTCCAATGGCAGTTCCCTGACAGTCAGGTTGCCTTGAGCCAATTGAAATCCAATTCTGATTCTGCCTTTCTGCACAAAGCAGTTTACAAAGGACCAACAGCAAACTGACAACAAAACACTTGATTAAAAGCAACTAAAACAGAGATAAAAGAAGTGGGAGCCGATGAACTGTAGCAGCATAAACACAGCTGTTTTTTCTTCAAGCAGCTGATAAGAAAAGAGGCATCACTTGGTGCCTGAAACAAACTAATAAGTGTACCAAGACAATATGTCTGGGGAAGGCCTGCCAAAGTTGGGGTGCCACAGCCATGAAGGCCCTGTCACCATTCACTACCCACCTAGCTTCTGAAGGTGGAGGCATCTGCAACAAAGTCTCTGTTGTTGATCTCATTTGTAATTCTCCCTTTTCCAATACTTTGTGCCTTGCACACAGCTTGAAGCTATATGTAGATTTCAGCACCTAAGCCCTGTTGGTAACTAAAGGGATGGCTTCTATTTCTTACCTGAGACATGGAGACCACTTTAAATTGAACCTACTCAGGGTAATCCAGTCTTATGGCTCACTGTTCATATCACCTGATGTGATTAACATTTCTTAATAAACTTTGTAGGGGTGTGAAAATTTTAGGATCATACAAAGCTCCCTTATACTGAGCCACACCATTAGTCTATCTTGTTCAGCATTTCCTACACTAGTTGCCAGGATTGTCTCTAGCCCTTCCTGAAGATGGGAAATTTTGCATGTAAGACATGTGCATTACTGCCGAGCACTGATAAAAGCACACTCTGGAAAAGGGCAAAGGAATTCAGTATGTTTAATTTAGAGAAAGCTGTAGTCATACACATGCTTTTTGCACTAAGTTGTTATACAAGCTCCTAAGCAGCTAAACAATGTTTTAATGTGATGTGTCAAACAAGGTCACACTGTTTGTCTGTAGATTGAAAAAGAAGTTTTACACCAGAAATTAGGGTACCCATCATACAGTTCAGCAGAAAGTCCTGTGCCCTTTTGGTATTAATGAAAAAGTAGGAATATACTAATGCACATTTAGAAAGTCATCCTTTGAAAATAATTTGGAACATAGATTGAGCTTGTTGGATCAGGCCAGTGACCCACCTAATTCTGGATTCTGTTCCCACAGTGGCCAACCAGATGCCCACAAGCACAACATGAGTGCAACAGGAGTTACTGTGATCCCCAGTAACTAGTATTCTGAGCCATGATGCCTCTGACAGTGGAGGCAGAACATAGCCATCGTGGCTAGTAGCTGATGATAGCTTTGTCCTCCATGAGTTGGTCTAATCCTGAAGCCATCTGAGTTGGTGGCCATCACTGCCTCCTGTGGGAACGCATTCCATAGCACTGGAATATTTCGAAATTTTGAAATGGTTGCCGTAGGATTGCACTGTTAAGCTGTACTATTTGTAAAGTAGCCCAAGCAGCTTAATATTTTTCAGGTTCATCCTTTCAGGATTAGCAAAAAAAATGAGACAAATCCCTCAGTTGTATTCAAAAGTGCTGAAGGTGTAGAAATTATATATATATATATATATATATATATATATATATATATATATATATATGAAATGAAACCCATTTGGATTTTTCCTCAGCTTTTGTAATGAAGGTGAGGGAAACTAGGGCATCTAACATTTTCTGTGGAACTACCATGGGAGTATGGTGCATTGCTTAACAGACTGTAGCCATAGGATTCAAGCAAACATTTCCATTTGTCAGTAGACATGCATGTTTTCTGCAAGAGAACTAAATTCTGCTCCTGACTCCTGATCTCCTTATGAATGAAAACACCAATGAATGCAAATTAATTCTGTCCTTTAGCCAACAAGTGCAAACCCCCCCCCCCACACACACATTTGAGATGTTTCTATTCAACTGTCTATATTGCATAAGGATCAAACTAGGCACAACTTTAGCCTAGGACATTTCTCATAGGATTGCACTGTTAGGCTGTTTACATAAGGCAGGCACAGGGTTTCTGAACTAGATCATAGTATATGGTGGTTAACACTTCCCCTTCGCAGGGTGTAAGTTTGACTCTTCTTTCCCTTGAGCCATTGCCCCAATACAAGCTGCATCCCTTTCCACAACTTTTTAGTTTTTTTAACAAATGAAGAGACATTACCAGTGGCAAGCACATGACTCAAAAACATGTTTAAAACCATGCATTGTTTAATCCTAACTTATTTGTAGCAATTTCGTCCTTTTTTTAATAGACAAAGAATGAATAGCCATTGCTCCGTTCTAATTTTTGCTTCCCTTATCATGCGAAGAAGAGAGTAAAAATGGAATCTCAAAATAAAATTATGCTGTAATAAAAGATTCCCTCAGTACTTCTCTGAGGAAAATATTGATCCTTCTGTATAATTGTTCCATTATCAAAGAGCGCAATGCCATTAAATTCCTTCAGCATTCCATTAAACTAATGCTTGTTTCTTTTTTAATTATTAGAGGGCCAGTAACAGACTGTGGCCTAATCACTCAGGTGTGCTTTTCCTTTTCTTTTTTTAAGTCTGTAAAGCAACAGTAGGAGACAGAGAATTTGTAGAGCTCTTAACCACAGAGGCTTAAAAAACCGAAGCTGACTCAGCTGGTTTTACATACAGACCTTTTCTTGCAGGAAAGAGAGAGAATGTCTAGGACAGTGGAAATTAAAAAACAGCACTGAAAAGATATTTTTGAAGTGGGATTCAAGGTTTTGAATACTAAATGTGTAATTCCTTCTCCTTTCTTTCTGTCCTTGTGTCACTGATACAAAATAAGTGTGAAATAGATACAATTCCATGTCACTACCAGAGGATGAAAACTTAATTGTAAGTTACTCACATAGCTTGTTGTGCTTTGGTAATGCTAAAGTGACCCCACAAATCACTGAGAGCTGCTTTTCTATAAATTATTTCATACAATTTTTTTTTAAAAAAAAATATGTTCTGTGAGGGCTTTGGCTTTAATCAAAGTGCTTTATTACAATGATTTGAATGCCCTCAAAGAGATCAATTTTCTCAGAATTTCCTGCCCTCCTTTTATAAAAATACAACTTTGGAGAACACTTTAAAATTGACATATTTTATTGCCATAGTAGCTAAATGATAATTAAAATTCATAGATCTTGTCAATATATAGAGAGGTTTGGCATACTTTGTTTAAAGAACATGTGTTGTTGTTGTTTAAATGGGCAATTTCATGTTTCAACAATATTCTGGGCTTCTTAATAAAAATATTTGCTTGAGAGTACTTTTTTTTATAAGCCCCACTGAAGAAAGAGAGAATATTCTGCTTCAACAATTGAATTAGCTGGGGGTGGGGGAATCTCTAGAATAAGCTACAGGCAAAATGAAATTATTTGCTATAGCAGAGTTTCATGCAAATTGATTTATTATTGAGATTTGGGCTTGATTAGATTTCCTCCTGTTCAGCGTAGATGGCAGTGTTTGAGAACATGAGACACCCTTATATTAGAGATCCATGCACTAAAGTAATTCTCTTTGTATCATGAGTTGCTTGTTTTGTAGAAGTGTGAGGTTGTTGGATGGGTGGGAGTTAACTCATTGGAAGGATTTTCTATTTATTTTGTCTACTGAAAATCTTTAGGGATGCAAAATTCATCAGATCTTGAATGCCAATAAGACTGTGGTCAGAATGAGATGTTCCAGTAGGCATGTAGCTGAAAAAGGCTATGAGTGTCATTTCTTTCCTTGTAGTATCTGCTACAGTAACAGGTGTCTTCCAGCTCATGGGTTGAATTAGGCCCAGAAGGGGTCCTAATTCATCTCATGAGGCTGTCCACACTTTTCTCTTTTAAAATGCTCCAGTCCTGTACATCACTGCAGGAGCCAGCTTCTCATTTTAGCCTACTATAGCCATACTCTTCTCTTTTTCTCATCCCCATCACCATTCCTCTGTTGTTGTTGTTTAGTCATTTAGTCGTGTCCGACTCTTTGTGACCCCATGGACCAGAGCACGCCAGGCACTTCTGTCTTCCACTGCCTCCCGCAGTTTGGTCAAACTCATGCTGGTAGCTTCAAGAACACTGTCCAACCATCTTGTCCTCTGTCGTCCCCTTCTCCTTGTGCCCTCAATCTTTTCCAACTTCATGGTCTTTTCCAGGGAGTCTTCTCTTCTCATGAGGTGACCAAAGTATTGGAGCCTCAGCTTCAGGATCTGTCTTCCCAGTGAGCATTCAGGGCTGATTTCCTTAAGAAATGATAGGTCTGATCTTCTTGCAGGCCATGGAACTCTCAAGAGTCTCCTCCAGCACCAAAATTCAAAAGCATCAATTATTTGGCGATCAGCCTTCTTTATGGTCCAGTTCTCACCTCCATACATCACTACTGGGAAAACCATAGCTTTAACTACATGGACCTTTGTCGGCAAGATGATGTCTCTGCTTTTTAAGATGCTGTCTAAGTTTGTCATTGCTTTTCTCCCAAGAAGCAGGCATTTTTTAATTTCATTCCTCTAATCTGTGGTTATTATTTTGCTGCTGTGGACTAGCCAGGATAACCACATATTTATTTTTATTTTATTTAAAAATATTTCTGAACTGCTCAGTATTTAAAAATGTCAATATGGTATACAAAATACAACATAAAAATGAAGACAGTATAATAAAAATAGATGTACAATATAATAAAAACAAAAACTGGTAAAACAATTTTATAGAAACAGATGGAAACAGGAATTTATTAATAACAGTCTAATGTCTCAGGGTAATCTAGGACAAAAAGATATGCATTTACCTCATTGAAGCCCCAGTCAGTGTATTTCTACAAGGAAATATGCTCTGTTTTTAATTCATAAATTGGAGGTGTTATGCCTACGGGCGTGGTTGCTCGAGAGCGAACAGGCAAGATCCCCACTGGTCTTTTCAAAGGCTTTATTATTGTTGCAAAAACATTCACAGTGCAGAATGTCTCAATTCCATGTCTTGCTCAGTCACTAGCAGTATCTGAGAGTGGGCGGTCCTTAAACTTTCCCCAGCAGAGTAGTCTCTTGACCCCCATCCAACGCCTCCCCTCTCTGCGCGTTAACCTCCTGCGCAGAGAGGGCGTGGGTAAGGGGGGACCTGCCTCCCTTCCGCTTTGCTCATGCACGGTGTTTTGGCTGTCTCTTGCATCCTCCGAGCCCTGCATCTCTTCCCCACTAGAGGTGGGGCTTCCCTCCTCCGTGGAGGAAGTGCTGCTTCTCATGATCTTTGGAGGCTCCCTGTAACCCAACTGCCCTTCCACCTCTCGCCTCTGAGCTGATGGCAGTTCCCTGACAGGAGGGTTGTAACAAAAACAGTCCCTGTTTGAACCACAATTTTGCCAAGTGGAAGGGTAAAGTGAGTTCCTGTCAAACTTTCTAAATCTAGCTGCATTGAAAATCTACTTGTCTACTTTTCTGGGACATACAGTTAAACACTTCATAATGCTGCCTTGGAAAGTACTTTGACGGAGTACCATCATCTCTATCTCATTGTGGGTTTCTATTTTTGTTTTTTGCTAATTACCCAAATAAGAAAGATAGTATTGATGTTAATTAGTTAATGCTAAATCCCCCCTCCTCCAGTTAAGCAAGATACTGGTAAGAAGGCCTGCTTTCAATCTCAACACTTTTCTTTTGAGGGCGCTGAAGTTAATATTAGGTGACTGTGTCTCTGTGTTGAGTGGTACATCGTGTATGATATATTGAGAATTGATCATACTGAAGATTGCCCACTTAGTTAGCAATTGTAGAGCGACCTAGTTTCCCAAGTTCACTAGCCGAGCAAACTGTCTTGATGATTGCATCATGCATTTTTCTCGCTTTATGCACATTGATTTTCAGTCTGCAAACATTTGGGCATCCTTATCTGTTTTCCAAGGGTAAATCCTTTAGGAACTTCATTGTCCTCTGTTGGGAGGACAAATAAGGGAACAACGCACATTTCCTTGAAAATCCAGAAACCAGTGAGCAAAACTGTCAATTTACAACTCTACCAAAATTATGAATATATTTCTAAACACAAGCCAAAAATGAACTAAAATCACTTACAAGTCATCCCATGGTCAGGAAGTTTAATAAGTCTCTTACGTCCCTTATAATATTTATGCCCTCACCCATTCTTTGAGTGTCTGACTAGGGTTTCTCATGTCTACTTGCATCTCTTGTGATCTCCAAGAACCTCTCTACTGCCTTTGAAGTTGCTCCACAGGCTTATGTGGGCAATGCCAACATTATAGATGTTCAGATATCCTCCACACATAAACATCTGTGCATGGAGAGGAAATGGGACTGCGCCCATTGCCTCATCTCAACATGCATCATGCTGGTACCACATTCAGCATATCCATATTTATTATATATATTTGAAAGGGGAACCTATGTGCATAAGCTGTATGTGCAAAGGCTCTCTGTGAAATCATGTACCATTTTCAGATGATGTACTGAATATGCAGATGTCAGGGCAGAGTCAGCAAGGCATAAGATGTAAAGATGGGATTGGTGGTCCTGTTCCTTCTCCACGTGTTGGAGAGGGTCAATTGAAAATCCCTATTATCTCCAGGATGAAGTGCTGAGAATCACTTTATGTTTAAAACAGATTTTCTACAGATGAAACAATATTTTAGAGAATTGCAATGGCATTGTATACATGTCCACTCAGACATGAGCAAGGAAGGTAGCATACCACCCATCCAGAGACTGACCAGACCCTGACCTGCTTAGCGTAAGCAAGTTGGTGGCTTCATGTGCCTTCAGACAATACCCTGAGACACATAAAATAGGTGGACAGCTACGGGAGATTTCACATGCACAACAATTTCTACAATATTCAGATCATTATTGTTGATGGAAAATTGAGACTACCTAATGCCTTGGTTCTACTTTGCAAATTATTCAGCAAGTCCAAAAAAGTGGAACTTATCACATCCATTGCCCAGCATCATTTTGATTATATTAAGCTACAGACAGACTTCAAGAGATTGGAGTTCGCAAAGCAAAGTGGCTGTTTTATTTAAAGAATAATTTGTTTTGCAAACTAGTTGGCTGAAATGAAGTGCCTTCATTTTCTCTTAGAGCAACAAAGTGCACATCAGTAGCATCCCTATGGGATCATGAGACATGGTCAGAGGCCGAAGCAATGCAGACATACAGTAGGCATAATTGGCCATCCCTGGGTACTAGCCTAGCTTGTTCCTCTATAGACTTGTTAAATTTTGTTTCATTAAACGATCAGTGAATATAATGATCAATAATATATGATAATGTGTATCCCATGAAATTACATACATAGGGAGTTAGGCCAGCACTAACAATTAAAATAATAATAATGTGCTTAGTTTTATTAGCTAATCTCTAGGGGTGCTGTGAATGAGCACATGGAGCTTTGGAAACTATTTTGCACTCCTGGAAATCACCAACTTAGTTGGATGCAGAGAAGCTATCTTCCAAAAAGGTCACAATTCTGGAGTTTTATTGTTTTTATCATTTGGAATGCATTTATGACCTATTTAATAGGATGCATTTGTGTCCAGCTACAGTGTTAACCACAGAGCGGTGCTCACAGAGTTTGACTTTACTACTAGAAATCCCAAGGTGGTTTTAGAGGACAAGACTTCCAGAACACAAGCTAAATGTTGTCTATGTGCTATGTATAGTGGCTGACCTTGAAAGCATAGCATTGTAGTCTTGGAAGGGACATTGCGGGTCACCTAGTCCAACCTTCTGCAATGTAGCATTTTCAGTTAAAGCCTACATGACAGATGGCCATTGAACCTCTGTTTATAAACCTCTGAGGAAGGAGAGCCCACCACCTTCTGAGGGAGTCCATTCCACTGTCAAACTGCTCTTACCATCAGAAAGTTCTTTGATTTGGGTCCTAACCTCTGGAGCAAGAGAAAACAAGCTTGCTCCATCTTCCATGTGATAGCCCTTTAGATATTTGAAGATGGCTATCATATCTCCTCTCAGTCTCCTCTTATGCAGGCTAAACATATCCAGTTCCCTCAAGTGTTCCTCATAAGAGTTGGTTTCCAGACCCCTGATCATCTTGGTTGCCATCCTCTGCACACACTCCAGTTTGTCAATATTGTTCTTAAATTGTGGTGCCTAGAACTGGACACAGTACTCCAGGTGTGGTCTGAGCAAGGCAGAATAGAGAGGTACTATTACTTCCCTTGATCTGGACATTATACTTTTGTTGAGATATAACCCTTCATGGGCTTTACTGCTTTTTGAGGAGTGCAAAAGCACAGGATTGTCCAGCACCTGCCAAGGCAAAATATAGCTAGTGAACAGTTTACTGCTTGGTGGGATGGAAGATGTATAGTACATGACTGCTGTTGGTGACTGGAACTCAGGAAGCAATGCTACATTTTGGAAAGTGGAAGCTTGCAAGATACAAGTACCTTGCAGTGGTTGAAGGGCTTAGGGCAAGTGTCACTGGTAGTGGGACCTGCTAGAGAACTGGGGTCCTGTCAGCTGCCTAATGAAGCTGTGTTCTAACACCAGACCTACGTATTTTATGCTTCTATTTATTTAACAATGGACAGAAGTAAAACGAGTTGAAAGTATTACTTGTTTAGGATATTGACTTCCTGAGAGGTGCGGAAGACGAGAATGGAGATTTCAGTTAAGGTTTAATCAGTTTTAGCTGTCATTGTATCTTGCAGATGGTTGCATTGCTTTGCTAATATCCTTCAATATTAGAAACGCATTAGTAATATAAATGCACCTCTAATTGCACCCATTTATGTATTGCATCCATAACCATTCTCAAGCTTTAAATTAAATTGTGGCATGCCTAGGTGAAGCAATTTCCCCCAAAGTGAAGTATAATTTCAATTTCTGTTCAGTATCATTTACATATTCCAGCAAAGCCTTGATTCAGATTTTTCTTTTAGTGGTAGCGGCAATGGAAGCTTTCTTGCATAAAAAATTGTTGAGACAGTATGGTACAATGCATGTCTATTCAGAAGTCTCACTGATTTCAGTGTGTTACTTCCAAGTAAATACGTACAAGGTTTCAGCTCTATTTTTTTTCAACAGTAAACATTAGTTGGTGGGAATTTGCATGTCATTTCCTTCAAAATATATTTGGTTCAGTATTAATAAATGTATTTTATTTTGCATATTTGCATTATTCATCACTAATCAGGGGAGTTTATAATCCTCAGTGTAATCAATTACTATTTACAGAAGGAATCATTACATACTCTTAATTATGCTTAAAAATTTCATGCACTTAAATCCCCAATTTAAATGAATGTTTACCCGTGGAAGTCTGCTCCTATTAAGATAATGCTTTAACGACATATTTTTGTGCTGTCTCTAATCTTCCAGTTTGAAGCCATGCTGTCAGTTTCAGCAAAAAAGTTGATTTATAGTAGATGGGGCTGGAAAATGGCAAAATATTTAGAAGGAAGTGCTTTGCTGGCAAAGGTAATTTTCATTGTTCCTCCCAGTGACATAGGGACATTTCCACAGTATGTTTTTAAGGAACAGAAATGCTTTTCCAAATTAGCATCATGAATGCATAAAATGATCTAGAGTGACCATTTCATGAACTGAATAGATCTATTCACAGAAGGAACAAAGATCCAGCAGAAGCTCTTCACTGGAGTAAGAAAATAGGGAGGCATTTTTTGCTGATTCTCTATTTCCCCCGCTGGTCCCCCAGAGTAGATTTTCAGGAGATGCAGGAAGAAGGAGAAATCACTTCTCCAACCCCTTCCACCAACACAAACTGAATGCTGCTAAACACAACTCTGGAGGCAACCCATTATGTTGGACAAGTCAAGAAAAACATGGACATACACCAAGCTAATCCCAGAGCAGGCCCAAACCTTTCCAGCCAAAGCCATAAACTCTGGCTTTCACACATGACAATCTCTCTGTTTTTTGCATTTCCAGGAAAATAAAGCAATCCTACACATACAACAAGAGGGCTACCATGCTGGTTGATGAACTTCATTAGACATGTTGGGTCACCAGTTGTGTATGACTGTTTTAAACATTCCCACATCTTTATCATAAGAAATGCATGCATAAAACATACCACTGCAGAGGGCTACTGAAAGCCACCGCCCAGAATATGGTAAAATACATTGCCCTTTATTCTTCACAGCTGGACACCTAAGGATTGCTGGGGTGATGGCAATCAATCATATCTCATTATCTGGATAATTTGTTATGGCTATTGCAGGGCTAGCTCCTCTGCCAGAAATGTTTCCACAGCTCCATTCTCAGCAAAGTCAGAATGCAGCTGCTCCCACTCTTTATGACCCTTCCCTTGATTTTATTCACCAGATGTTGTTTTGCGCTAATAAGTGCAGCCATGTACCTCAAAACCCAAATCATGTCTTGTTTTTCCTTCCCCTGTTGGTATAAGTGGCAATGGCAAACTTTTCATCAACACATGGAGCAGAATGTCAACACTGATTCATGGTCCTCTGAGACTTTCATTTATGTTTGCCCATGGCAACTGACCTTTCTGAACAGAATATTCTTCTGCAACAATGGTAAACAAATGGATGCCTACAGAAAGCTGAGTTGAGAATCCTGTTTTTCGTTTAGCAAAACAGCTGGTGCTTTAACTCCATGAAGGTTTTGCATTAACCTTTATGTACTACTTTTGTAAAAAAAAGTGCATGTATTCTGAGTCAGAAGTAAGAATTCAGTGGGAGTTGCTCCCAGGTAAGTCAGGATTGGATTGGATTGAGTACTCTGGCAGAAAAATGGTATACAAAAATGCAAATAGATACTGTACATAAAATGCCTAGCTTTTGACCATATTTAAGCTGCAATCCTGAGCATGCATATCTGGAAGTAATACCCATTTTACTCACTGGGGCTTACCTCGTAGTAAGTATACAGAACACTGTAGTTCAAGTGTGTATTTGTGTATATAATTCCACATGTCCATACTCCCTGTTGTCAGGAAGTGTTCTTTCATAATTTGATAGCTGCATTGATTTCATAGCAGCACTTTTATATCCAGAACACTCTTGTGGCTACTTGTAGTTAGAAATTGCTCAGTTTTGCATTTCCTTTCTTTCAGTCTTATGCCGCAAGTTGACATTATTTGAAGTTCCTTTACAGTGAACTTATCTGTGTCTGTGAAGTGTCTGATACCAATTGTACAAGTGCACACTCTAGTCAAGTACTTCCAGGTGTTGCCTACTGCTAAATCAGATGCACTATCTTGCAAGGTTGATGGGGAACAGTGATGTCACTTGACATCTGCCTTTGGAAATGTTCTTAATGATTACTCCATCTGGTGCGAAAAAAGCAAGGGCAGTCTGCAATTTAAACTGACCAGTGGGTTTATAACCTAAGCTGAGGCTCAATAGGAATGTGAAAACTGCTCCAGGTGTTGGACTATAGCTCATATCATTCTTGATCACTAGAGTTCAACAACATCTGGAGGACTACTGTACATATATAGATGAAATCTTTGGTGTGGCACAATAGAAAGAAACTTATTGTGCTGTGCTCATTTGAGACTTAATTCTTGTGTTCTTTATTTGAGGATTTATAACCACTTCTCAACTCAAATGAGTTCTCAGAGTAGATCACTCGTACACCATTGCTAATTATAACACTGTTAAAAATATACATGTTAGGTCCAGTCCTTTGTAGTCCAGTAAAAGAATGGCAGAGTTACAGATCAGCCCACCTCAGGCATATTAATTGATGCTCTTCAAATATTTTTAGGCAGAATAATGTTCTTTGAACTCTATCCCAGAATGAGATGATGGAATTTCCCCACCTTCACAACTAAAGGTTTTACATAAAATATGAGCATTTATTAAATAGTATATCAAAACAGTGAAGTGTGCTTGCTATGTATATGGGAATTGTGTCAAATATATACGTAGTATTACTTACAGTGCCTGCTTATTAAAATAATATATTTTGAGGACAGCAACTATATACTGCTAAGCTACTACGTGCTTCCCATGCTGAAACCTAATGTACATTTAACAATTTTGCAAGATCTTTTCTATTGAAGTTTTCCAGGTACCTTATATCTCACTTACAAGAGAACTGTCTAGTTCTGAGTATGTGCCTGCTTCAGATGAAACCTGAACTGAGACCCAAAGTAGGCTGTTCTGGAGCAATTTGGGCTCTGTCCAAGTGAAGTGGGCCTCTCCCATGGGGCTCAAAGAAAATTGTCCTGCTCTCAAAGCTTTGGGTCCACATCCGGGATTGAAAGACACAGGCAAAATCGGAGTGTCAATTATAAATGGTTACATTTCTCTTCCAAGCTCCCAATAAAATAAAAAGGCATAGGGAAGAAAGGAACGTAAGTTTGTGAAACTGAAAGGTCTAGTTTCCATCCAACATTTAAACAGAGTGACAGCTCTGTGGGTGTAAAGACATTTGCAAAGAGAACGGACTTCTCTGTTGAAATGGGTGGATAGGAGCTGTATGTTTCATTGTAAACTTTCTCATAAGAAAGGATCTGCTTCATCAGCCAAGTATTTTCTTTAATAATTTCTTAAGTAAACCACATCCACATATATTTTGTTGTTTCCTGGCCATGTTATTAGCAGATGTGTTGCAGTATTTTGTGGCCTTAGGTTTACTGGCATAACTTCCTTGGACTTTAGAAGTTATGAAAATAAAGATATACTTCTTTGCCAAGTCCTAGACTAAACATACAAGTTCAATATACACTGGTAGGCAGCCAAGGGCTGGGAAAGTGGGAGTTTATATCTTCAGTATATTCTCTAACTTTTTCTTATCTCACCTTTTTTTGATAATTTCTGATGTGCTTCCCATCTAATGCAACAGTGATTGTTTCTGTTATCCTTTTAAATATTTCATCTTCTTTACATTCTTGCTATTCTGAATTCAGAGCAATATGGTACTCTGAATTTTTTATAAATCTAATATTTGAACTGATAAACTGGCACTGAACAGAATGATTTCCAGGCTATGTTTTATACACATGGGATATCTTTCACGAACATTTCCCATGCCTGATACCTTTGCAAAAATGTACACCTGAATATAGCATGGATGCAACATTTTCTGATGCAGTGGTACATTGAAGGCTTATAAGTAATTTTTTAAAATGTTTGCTAACTTTTTTACTGACTGGCCTGTTTGCCTGTACAGTAGTACCTCAGGTTAAGTACTTAATTCATTCTGGAGGTCCGTTCTTAACCTGAAACTGTTCTTAACCTGAAGCACCACTTTAGCTAATGGGGCCTCCTGCTGCCGCACTGCCGGAGCCCAATTTCTGTTCTTATCCTGAAGCAAAGTTCTTAACCTGAAGCACTATTTCTGGGTTAGCGAAGTGTGTAACCTGAAGCATATGTAACCTGAAGCGTATGTAACCCGAGGTACCACTGTACAGCTTTCAGCTGTGTGACAGGAAAGTAAGAAATAAACTACAATCCTATACATGTCTATTCCTAAGATGTTCAACGGGAATTCTAAGTGCATACTTTGAAGTCTACATGAAATCCACTTACCTGGGAGTCAGTTCCACTGAATTCAGTAAGAATTACATCTGAGTACACATACATTTTATTGCACTGCACAAAGATGACACTATTTCACATAGAGGTAAATGGTAGGAAAAACCTGCTGCACCATGTTTGGGTTACTGATTGTATGTTCTCACATATAAGAAAACAACATGTTCATTCTTTCCATGCTTTTCAAAAGTATTGATAGTAAAATATTAAAACTCACAAGCTTTGCTTTTATATTTTAAAAAAGAACATCTTCACCTTGAACTTCAGAGTTCTCAACAGAACTTGACAATCACTTCCAGCTAGGAACAACTATGGTGATTCCTCAAAAATCAACTTGTTTAAGAATAGACACAATATCAGATTCTATAAGATGTGAAGTTCTGTGGAATATATAATAATTGGTATGTTGAAATTATATATATATATATTATATATATATAACATATCAGACAGGATCCTCACCACAACTGAAACCAAAGTACTCTCCAAAGGTTTCAACTTTGCAGTCGCCCCGAGACGCATCCCCACGGAAAACATCATATGCGGAGTCGAAGCTAGCCTAACCAAATTCAACCCAGATGAAGCCAATAAAATCAGACTTGAAGTCACCAACATCCTCTGCTCCAGCAAACCACCCAGAAGCAATTTACACAAAGAAGAACAGAAAGCACTCACCAACCTGAGGAAAGACAACAACATAATCATTCTCCCAGCAGACAAAGGTAATGCCACAGTGGTGATGAACACATCGGACTACCAAGCAAAACTATCAAAGCTACTCCAAGATCCTGCCTACAAACCTATAAAAACAGATCCCACCACCTATCTGGAAAAAACCACCAAATCCAAAATAAAAGCCTCTCCTATCAGTGAAGAAATCCAGCTAAGAATCATCCCCAGAGAAAAATCATCCAGATGCCCCAAACTCTACGGCCTCCCCAAGATACACAAAGAAGGAACACCACTCAGACCAATAGTCAGCTCCATAGGCTCACCTCTACAAAATCTCGCTAAATTTCTCGCCAAGCAACTTCAGCCCTATGCAGAATCCATCTCTTCACACGTACCAAACTCCTTCCAGTTCATAGAAACAATAAAGAAGCAAAACCTACATCCTAATGACCTACTTGTGAGCTTCGATGTTGTATCTCTCTTCACACAAGTGCCCATTAATGAAGCCTTGACAGCTATTCAAAACAAATACAATCCCCCCGAATACATCTTGGACCTGACCAACCACTGCCTAACCAACACGTACTTCATCCACAATGGACAAAGATACAAACAGATAGAAGGAGCACCTATGGGATCACCCCTCTCACCGGTCATCGCAAACCTGTACATGGAACACTTTGAAACCAATGCTTTAGACAAGTCAGAACACAAACCCAAACTTTGGCTCAGATATGTTGACGACACCTTTGTAATTTGGCCACACGGGAAGGAAAAACTGGATAGCTTCCTCACACATCTCAACAACTTACACCCCAAAATACAATTCACTATGGAAATAGAAGCCAACAACCAACTTCCCTTCCTTGACGTCCTAATCTACAAAAAACCTGATGGCTCCCTAGGACACACTATCTACCGGAAAAAAACACACACCAACCGCTACTTACATGCACAATCACACCACCACCCTGCACAAATAAACTCCGTAGCCAAGACTCTCATCTCCAGAACCAAACGCCTGGCTGACAAAGACCACTTGACAACTGAGTTACAGAATCTCTCAAATGTGTTAATTGCCAATGGATACCAGCAAAACAGGATTACGAAGCTAATCCAAAAGGAAACACCCCCCAAAAACCAAGACACAGAAGAAAACAATGGCATGGCCCTCCTTCCTTATATCAAGGGCACTACAGATAAAATTAGCAAAATCCTCCATAAACACAATATCAAAACAGCCTTTTGCACCAACCAAAAAATAGCCAATATCCTCAGAAACCCCAAGGATAAAATCCAGTTGGAAAACCAAGGGATCTATGAAATACCCTGCAAAGTCTGCCCAGCCACGTACATTGGACAAACAAACAGACGAATAAATGCACGTATCGCAGAACACAAGAATGCCGTCAAAAAAGAAGAAAAAACTTCCTCTCTTTTCCAACACATGAAAGAAACAGGACACGAAATTAATTTTGCAGATTCCAAATTGCTCTTTAACACGGAACATCACCACAAGAGAATAATCATGGAAGCCATCGAGATAGAGAAACACCCTCACAACATGAACAAGCGTGACGACACATCCCGCTTGCCAGACATCTGGAAATTAGCCCTCCCCACAAAAACTGACACCAGATCCAGAGACACACAGAACGCCAACACCAATCAACCACACCAGACCCAAACCCAGACCCTCTCCACAGATGAATTACTGACACCATCCAGTAGCCTATCCATGGTGGCACCTCCGGATGCTGCACCCCCCTGCAATCCCTACACAGATCTGGCTGACACAAGCCACAAAACAACAGCTCGCCCCTATACACGAAGCCAAGCCAAAGCACAACTAAGTGCAATACAGCCATCTTCTCAGGAAAACTCTTCACAAAGTTCAAGAGGTCAAGACACAAAGACTTTAGCAACTAATCCACACCTAATGACCCACCTAAGTGGTACTCAGGATATCACTCAAGAAATCACTCAAGGTATCTCTCAAGTAATTAAGGAACAAAAGAAGAAAAGGCACACTAGCCTGGGAACTTCCTCTCTGCCCAGAACATTGGAGGCTAGACACCACACCCCCTCTACAGTATTTATAGGAACTCAAACATTGAGATCCCGCTCTGTTCCAGTAACAAGAAGCCGAAAGCACCAGCCTGAAGATGACGAGTGAGACCTCGTCGAAACGTCGCCTAGACACCCCAACTTTTACACGGGAAGACACCCGAGGACACCAAAACCTGCATTCCTGTACCCGTGAAAATCTACGAAAGCATATATATATATATAATATATATATTATATATATATATATATATGCAGGTTTTGGTGTCCTCGGGTGTCTTCCCGTGTAAAAGTTGGGGTGTCTAGGCGACGTTTCGACGAGGTCTCACTCGTCATCTTCAGGCTGGTGCTTTCGGCTTCTTGTTACTGGAACAGAGCGGGATCTCAATGTTTGAGTTCCTATAAATACTGTAGAGGGGGTGTGGTGTCTAGCCTCCAATGTTCTGGGCAGAGAGGAAGTTCCCAGGCTAGTGTGCCTTTTCTTCTTTTGTTCCTTAATTACTTGAGAGATACCTTGAGTGATTTCTTGAGTGATATCCTGAGTACCACTTAGGTGGGTCATTAGGTGTGGATTAGTTGCTAAAGTCTTTGTGTCTTGACCTCTTGAACTTTGTGAAGAGTTTTCCTGAGAAGATGGCTGTATTGCACTTAGTTGTGCTTTGGCTTGGCTTCGTGTATAGGGGCGAGCTGTGGTTTTGTGGCTTGTGTCAGCCAGATCTGTGTAGGGATTGCAGGGGGGTGCAGCATCCGGAGGTGCCACCATGGATTGGCTACTGGATGGTGTCAGTAATTCATCTGTGGAGAGGGTCTGGGTTTGGGTCTGGTGTGGTTGATTGGTGTTGGCGTTCTGTGTGCCTCTGGATCTGGTGTCAGTTTTTGTGGGGAGGGCTAATTTCCAGATGTCTGGCAAGCGGGATGTGTCGTCACGCTTGTTCATGTTGTGAGGGTGTTTCTCTATCTCGATGGCTTCCATGATTATTCTCTTGTGGTGATGTTCCGTGTTAAAGAGCAATTTGGAATCTGCAAAATTAATTTCGTGTCCTGTTAAAGAGCAATTTGGAATCTGCAAAATTAATTTCGTGTCCTGTTTCTTTCATGTGTTGGAAAAGAGAGGAAGTTTTTTCTTCTTTTTTGACGGCATTCTTGTGTTCTGCGATAAAATCCAGTTGGAAAACCAAGGGATCTATGAAATACCCTGCAAAGTCTGCCCAGCCACGTACATTGGACAAACAAACAGACGAATAAATGCACGTATCGCAGAACACAAGAATGCCGTCAAAAAAGAAGAAAAAACTTCCTCTCTTTTCCAACACATGAAAGAAACAGGACACGAAATTAATTTTGCAGATTCCAAATTGCTCTTTAACACGGAACATCACCACAAGAGAATAATCATGGAAGCCATCGAGATAGAGAAACACCCTCACAACATGAACAAGCGTGACGACACATCCCGCTTGCCAGACATCTGGAAATTAGCCCTCCCCACAAAAACTGACACCAGATCCAGAGGCACACAGAACGCCAACACCAATCAACCACACCAGACCCAAACCCAGACCCTCTCCACAGATGAATTACTGACACCATCCAGTAGCCAATCCATGGTGGCACCTCCGGATGCTGCACCCCCCTGCAATCCCTACACAGATCTGGCTGACACAAGCCACAAAACCACAGCTCGCCCCTATACACGAAGCCAAGCCAAAGCACAACTAAGTGCAATACAGCCATCTTCTCAGGAAAACTCTTCACAAAGTTCAAGAGGTCAAGACACAAAGACTTTAGCAACTAATCCACACCTAATGACCCACCTAAGTGGTACTCAGGATATCACTCAAGAAATCACTCAAGGTATCTCTCAAGTAATTAAGGAACAAAAGAAGAAAAGGCACACTAGCCTGGGAACTTCCTCTCTGCCCAGAACATTGGAGGCTAGACACCACACCCCCTCTACAGTATTTATAGGAACTCAAACATTGAGATCCCGCTCTGTTCCAGTAACAAGAAGCCGAAAGCACCAGCCTGAAGATGACGAGTGAGACCTCGTCGAAACGTCGCCTAGACACCCCAACTTTTACACGGGAAGACACCCGAGGACACCAAAACCTGCATTCCTGTACCCGTGAAAATCTACGAAAGCATATATATATATATATATATATGAGAATGAATGAATAGACACAATATCCACATTTAATTAAAGTGTGGCCACGGGAATAGAAATTCTTCATCTTCCATCATACTTGAAAACCAAGTTCTGAGTTGCCCTACAGTGATGCTAAGACAACTTACCTGTCTATGCTCTTTGATCTTGTTACCTTGTCCCAGACTTGCCATATTACTGGATTTTATTGAAGAAAAGAAGACAATTTTGCCACACCTGTTTAGTTCCTTTCCCTAAAATAACAGGGACCATATTTCAATAAAGCACCAGAATTTGCAGAGGAATTAAATATGAGCAAAATGTATCCAAATGTTTTGACAGAAGATGATACTTTGTAGAGATATTGGAGCCAAGTAAAATGAACCACTCTGTGCTCCTCAGATGAAAGGTGGTATAGTAATCAAACAAACAAATAAATTGCGTGCCATCAACACTATCCTACATAAAATTTTGTATGTGCTACATTGATAGAACAGTAATTGTGAACTGTATTTTAAGCTGAGCATGTACTGAAGTAATGACGACTTTAGTATATTCAGGTTCAAAAAAACAGACCTCAGTAGGCCTGGAAATTGCAGTTAGTTCAAAATTACCATGTTGACTGGGACTGCTTGGAGGAAATACATCTTGCCAACATTTAAAGCTTTCTCTGTGTTAGGACACTGGTACTTGAAGTAATACCTGTTAAACTCTGTCCATAAACTGAGCTTATAATCATAGGGTCTCCTTTAGGTATCTCTTCCATCCAAAGCAAAGAGACAGCCTACTTAGTTGTGGTGTCCTGTCTGAAAAATTTCTGTCACATGGAGTATCATCTGGCACCAACACTGTAAGCTTTTTGTGTCATGGAATCAGATTTACCGGTATATACTGCCTTTCTGACACAGCATCAAAAGCATTTGACCTTATAGTAAAATATTTAAACATACAAATGTTCAGGGTTATGAAGGCTCCGCTAATTAAAAGTAGATCAGCAGAGTGACCTGTCAATATTTGGGAAACACATTTTTAAAGAAGCCATTAGTCTATTTCATTATAAAATTTCTGAGAACTACTAAAATAGACATTTTGGGTAGCATTAATTGTACCCATAATTGTAGATAATAATAATAGTAACAACAACAACAACAACAACAGCTAATCACCCTTCATCCCAAAGGAGCACATGGCTTCAAAAATCAAAATATAACAAAAATGTATTTAAAGTACTTTAAATAAATAAAAATAAATAAATAAAACACCATCTTGAACATTTTATGCATTTTAAAACAAGCGCATTTAAATAAAAAATGATAGTATTTTAAGGATAGTATTGTGAATGACAAGAGTTTGTCCTTCAGTCAACCTACAGTTGAAAGGGGAGCAGGAAGGAAAACAGAATTTAGAAGCATTTCTACTCCTACATTCCTTTAATATTCTATGTACAATGGTGAACATCCATTTTGGTCAAAGAGAGATTTTTTCCCCCCAGCAGACTTCTGATGCAATGTGCATTTGATATAATGGAACTAAAACCCTTCAGCAGTGATGAATTAATGATGAAAGTAGCATGATACAGTGACTTATAAGAGATTTCCTACTAAACGTGTCTTGGGGCAATCTTCAGTCTCATTTTTTATATTGGGGATTTGGGCTGCCTCTTTTTATATAGGATGATAGTATGATAAAATCACAGAGGAAATGTGAGATTCTTATTTTCTCTCTTTTCCCCAAGCACTAGGAAACTATATTTTTGGCTCTCCGTTGATTTGGTGCTTGGTAAAAAAAGCAGCCTTCTGGAACAATCTCTGGTTGCTCCCTGCGAAATTAGATACCGTTTTAACAAAAGTCATATTTGGGCTCTATTGAAAGGATTAAGTTATCACGTGTGGGGGGGGGGGGCTAGGGCCAGCCCAAGATATTTTGTTGCCAGAGGCAAAGCAGAAAATACAAACCCCCTGTCCTGCATGCAACCTGACTCAGACATTGAACATTAATCAGGTGGTAAGTGGTCAAGTAAGTGTTGGTCTCTCAGAAAAGATGGTCACAGGACTGGTTCCTAAGAAAATCTGAGGAACAGTGATCTATAAAGCGTGTTCTCCTTCATGGAGAGCACGTGTTGTGGTGGGGTCTGCTGAGCCACCCCTCTGTTACTCTAAAGATGGCCTGGGGCAGTGATTGTTTCACTGGGTCGCTGGGGTAAAAGTTATGTTGCAATTTTGGTGGGAGGGGTAAAATGTTTAAATACTCTGCACGCAGCCTGGAGCTTTCTCTTTGCTGCGTGCAACGGATCACCCGCCCACCCGCCCTTGAGTAAGGGGTTGTTGCATTAACCTTGCTATGCCTGTCATGGGGTCGTCTGCTTTGGAGCGGTGGCCTGGTAGGAATTTTGTCCATCTGGCTGATTGGCTGGGCCATTTGGTTTTTGCCTACTGCGTAGCAAATCGTCCCAACTTGTAAGGTTGCGATTAGGCATTGGTTATAAATTGGTGGAGGAGGGGTTAAGATAGGCTGGGCCTGCCCCTCCATGGTTGCTGCGGAAAGGGAATTCCGTTAAAGGAATCCTGGGGCTTGCCATCTTTTCGTCCAATCCCTGGAATGGGACTAGAGCCGGCAAGCCTTCGGGGAGCATGCAGATGAGAATTGAGGGTCTGTGACTCAGCTCCATTTCTCACCGACTTGCTTTCCCCCGCACTGTCTTTCGGTGGTGCCCAGAAGTCAGTTCTGTCCCCAGGCGGGGGGACAGATAGTCTTAACCAATGCCTAAACAATCACTCACGGTTTTGTATTTAAATAAAGTTGTGGCCAAAATTATGCCAAAAACCTTAAACAAAAATTAAATGTGCGTTGTGAGTTATTCGGGGGGTGGCTTGGGGACCTCGACACGCAAAACATAAGACAGAGAGAGACAGAGACAGAGCATACACATGAGGGAGATGGGTTAAGGCTACTGTCATGCTCACAAAAGACTACTTTTTCTTTTGGTGCTGTTTTCATGCAAATTACACACACACCACATAAAATATGATTAGAGTAAGCCTAGTCCAACCCTCTGCAATGCATGAATCTTAGATAAAGCATTGATTACAGACGGCCATCCAATCTCTGCTTAAAAACCTCCAGTGAAGGAGAGTCCACAATCTCCCGAAGGAGACCATACCACTGTCGAACAGCTCTTACTGTCAGGAGAATTTAGTAGGAATCTTGTGATCTGAAACCATTGGTTCGAGTCCTACCCTCCAGAGCAGGAGATACCAAGCTTGCTCCATCTTCCATGTGACAGCCCTTAAGACAGATACTTCTTAAGACAGAAGTACGCACAGGGCAGCAAAGATATTTGAAAGTCCATTCAACCTATTTGTGCAGTTATAGAGGCAACCTTTGGAGATGAGTTTTCAGGTTACATATCTGGAGAATGCTTTCAGTTCAGCACACAAGTCAGCTGCATCTATGTCACGCAATCCGCCACATGTCAATGCTTTCTCTAGCTTATTGCACTGTTGATACAGGTCTTCAGATGTAGATGTATTCGAGTTTTTTATTGCAGTATTGTAGCACTCCAAATATATTGCTGTTTTCTTTGAGCTGCAAGAAGCATTCTTCTCCTCACTGGATTGTGAGAAGTCTAGAATTTGGTTAGAAAACTCAACTTTGAAATGCTGTTAGTTGGTCTGTGGTGAGATCATCTTGTGCCTCATAATCAAGCAGCCTTTTCTATATTAAAACTTCTTGGCTTGTACAGGTGGGAATCATCCTTGAGGAAGGATTTTGCTTTGTCCAGTTCTGTCATGGCTCCAGAAACAGCAAAACCAATCTCTTGGGAGTTTAAATAGTACATCATACCACAACACCAAGCCACACAGGAATTTAAATTTGTGTATTTTTGAGGTAATTCCTTCAACTTCTACCCGTCCTCTGCCCAGAGTTGCTCCTCTTAAAAGACTTGTCCTCTATAATTGCAATTGCAGCATCACCCACTTCTTCAGTCTGGTACTGGATGGCCTTTACTGCCTCCACATGTCAGGTGTGGAGTATCTTCTCTTCCCCTGGCAGCCTCAGAGGCAAAAAGAATAATTTGTAATTTATGGCTTTTTATTCAGTCATCTGCTTGCAAGACAAAAGATCCATGTCTCCACTTATAAGAGATGTTGGCTGCTCTGAGACCCTCCTCCTCTGTCTCCCACAACATCCTGGAAACCTACGGGAAGTCACAGGAGCCACATCCCTCTGTACTCTCTGTTCTTGAATGTGGAGGGACCGGTGAGCCCTTGGACTAGGAGGGTCTCCCATACTCTCCAGGGAGGTCTCTGCTGTCTGCTCTCTAACTTCCACCTCCTCCTCATCCACTATCTCATAATTAGGCAATTCATCATTCAGATGTACATTTCATTTCCCATTCCTCCTGTTCAGTCCAGTCCCTGACACCACATGACTTTCCCATCATGTAGCACTCAGTGGTTTCAGTATATCATGGGGTTTTCCAAGATGGTGCTTTAGAACTCGCCATGGGTGTGTGGATGTGGCAAAAAGGCATAGTTCCTTTGAATGAATTCAAAAAGTTCTCTTTACAGGCAGAAGCAGCATCATACACCATGTGATTCGGTGAATGGGAGCTTCGTGGGCCAAAAAATGCTCAGGTATTTAATTCCCATGCCCGTGTCTGTACTTCACTGTTCTTCCCTCTCATGTTGGCTCCATTTTCATAGCCCTGGCCTCTCATGCGTGCAGCGTCAATCGCCATTTCTTCTTTTGTAGAAGCACATTTGTTGTCCCTGCTGCCATGGCTGCTAGGGGAAAAAAGGAAGGGCACACCATGGAAGATTCCAAGGACTAGAGAATGAAACAGTTGCTAGAAAAACACACTAATGCGGAAGGAGAAACAGCACTTCTTTATAAGACTCCAGGGATTCCTATCACTTGGAGTTAAAACAGCTCACTTGTCAATCATTCTGACTTCACTCATTGGCTAAAAACACTGAAAGGCAAAAGCGGCCAGGCTGGCTCATCTCAAAGAAATCACATAGAAAGGTATTTGCACATTAGGAGGACTAGATACTTATTTTTATTTTTATTGTAATGAAACCTCAGAGCTGGGCTCCTGTTGGCCTGGGACATCCCTACCTGCTATACCTGCTCCTCAACATTCCTGCCCCAGTCACTTTCTTTTAACCACATGCCAATAAATTCACCTTTGCAGCTCATTCCCACCTTGTGAAGGTAACTTCACAAGCCCCAGACCATGTGGGAGGAGCTAGTCCTACACCAGTTAATGGATATGTGAAGGTGACAGCCATGTGATGTATATAGCACAGCAGGCCTGTGTTCATAACTGAAATCTAGCTTAGCTGCTCAGGAGTCTGAAACACTCTTGTGTGTCTTTTTGCTTTTTGAGTATGCACAGTCAGCTGGCAGATCCTGACCTTGGTGGATGCAAGGCATGGAAAATAAGGCTTAGCTGGTCTTCTGTGGGACTTTGAAGAAAACATTCCTTGTTGTGATGAGACTGGCTTGTCTTTCACTGCATTAGAAAATGCTGTATTAGGATTTATTTATTTTTATTTTCCTGTCCCTGGGGGAAGTGCAAGGTTGACTCACAGCGCTGTTTTTGTTGCAACCTCTCTGGTGAGTTTAAGTGGTGTGCTTTTCTGAGTAGAAAATCTTCAATGCCTGAGTTTTATTCTTTTTTATGATTTCCCACCTGCCATGTGGAGTGTAAAAAACTACAGAATTCACTTGGTGAATCCCGCAGTGTTTATAGATACTCTAGACAGAGAAGCAAGTAACTGTGTTGTCAAGAATAATTCCTCTTGTACTGGAACACTGCTAAACAGAAATGCCAATCTGTTCACCTACAATATAACGGGGAAGAAGAGAGAGAGAGAGATTCATAACAGTACAAAAAAAAAGTATTTCTAACAAGGTCTTTCAAAACCACCACCTGCCTTTTATTCATAGAAAAAGCTTTCTATTATTTATCAGCTCAGCCTTCGGTAGGATTTGCAACTTACTCCCCAATGCCAAGCCTACCATGCCATGTCTATTATCTAATGTGCCCCATTAAGTTCAAGTAGACCCTGAAATAGAGGAATGCCATTTTGTAAAGTTGTTATTTGATTTATATCCCGCCCTTTCTCCCAAAGGAACCCAACTGAAGTTCTTCTATTGCTGCATGTTTTCGTTTGTTACTCCATTGTTTCTGAATGACAGAGCATAGCCCATTGGTTTTAGCAAGCGGAAATACCTTGTGGTGAAGTCTACCATCCATCTTTATTAACTAATCTATATATGTGTGTCAAAAATCTGTTTGGGTTTGTTTGGTTTTGCTTTTGCAGATGTCTGTATCTGAAGAAGCACCTGCAAGAATCAAAGTCTTCAAGTCTAAACAACTTGCTGCTTCAGTAAAATATATGTGACTCTCATTCTCTCTGTAGGACTGAGTTATGATACTATACAGCATATAAAATCTGACCAATAGCCTTGTTAAGTATCCTTCCTGGTTTGAAATTCCATGACAGTGGTACCTCTGGTTACGAACTTGATTTGTTCCGGAGGCCCGTTCTTAACCTGAAACCATTCTTAACCTGAGGTACCACTTTAGCTAATGGGGCCTCCCGCTGCCGCTGCACCACCAGCGCGTGATTTCTGTTCTCATCCTGAGTTAAAGTTCTTAACCCGAGGTACTACTTCCGGGTTACTTCTGTAACCCAAAGTGTTTGCAACCTGAGGTGTTTGTAACCCAAGGTATCACTGTATAGTTCTAGTTTTTTACCCTCTGACAAAAGAGTAAAAAGCATAGGTGTCTCCACCCATAAAATTAACCTGTGCCACAGTTATCATGTTAAGGCCAGAGGCTTTATTAGTCTCATTGGGATAATGGATGCTATCATGGCATCCCCAGGCACATTCCACATAATATTAAATTTTTCCAAGACAGGAAGTAGACCAGCTTATTAGTAGAAAAAAAAAGGCTGATATAGCAACAGTTGCTCTTACATGACATGACAGCAGCTCCTTTAATTTACAGTAGTGAATTAGAAGGTGAAGGAACTAGCAAGAGGGCCAGTCGTAGCACCCGAGAATATATGAGTAGAGAAGGTGCCGTGCTGCAGACATTTAGCCCTTAACACACCAAGGGTTATAGGAGCAACAACAGTGATATGTAGGGCCAGGGACTGTGCTTTCATTCTGTCCCCTCACAAGATAGCAATCACAGTGGGAGGACAAGGTAAGGAGGGCTAGAGAACCTGATTATGGGTCAAGGCACACCTTATTTTCCTCTCTCAATCACCCTACGGCAGTATGAGATGATGAGTGTCAGAGTTCTACTTCACTGGCTATAACAAAGTTGATGGGATCAGTTTTCAGTGAAGGAATATTTTGGGTAGGAAATTATGGTTACAATCAGTGAAGTGGCAGCAGCTTTTCAGGTTTTCTGGTTGGCTCCTGGTTCAGTCATTGTCTGGTTACAAAACATAGAGAGCAAGCCTTTATTGCTACAAATACATATTTAAACATACATTCAGACCAATGTAATTTTGTTTCCCAAATTCCAATGTAAATTGTGGCTGCTTTCCAACCATATACAATTGATCCAACTTTACAACAGATCTATAAAAATGTAATCATAAAGATGATTTATAGCACTGCTTTCTTCTCTGCACAAGGAAAGAAGCAGGTTTACTTATTATTTATTGAAGTGACGAAAATTAGCCTAGACAACAGTCTATTAACTGCAAGGCAGAGGTTTGCTTTCCCCCCCTTAAACTACATTATTGTAACATGAATTTGGCTCTTGTCATCGGTGCTGTATTAAAAATGGGCACCCTTGGAAATGAAATGCATTTTCATTTTAAGTGGGATATTTATCCATTTGTTTTATCTTTGCTTTATCACTATCATGACATGCCTTTTATAGATTTTTGCTTGGTTTTGGGGTTGATGAGAGCCTAAAGAGAGGTGGGCTGGATCAGACCAATGGTCCACCTCCTCTGGGCTTCCTCAACCTGGTGCCCTTCAGATGTTGTTGGATTTACGACTTGCATAATCTCTAATCTCTTGCCATGCTGGCTGGTGCTGATGAAAGTTGTCAGTCAAAATATCTGGAGGGCGCCAGATTGGGAAAGACTGATCTTGTTAAGAATTCTGTTTCTCATGAGATTATTTCAAGTGTTTCTTCTGTACACAGGGATAACGTGTGGAGGGTGAAGCAGGATCACATCACCTGGATTCTCTCCCAATTGCCAGCTCCCCCCCCCCAACATTAAGCAAAAGAGGATTGTGTGTAATTGTTCCATATGAGCTGTCAGAAACCAGACTGAGGTTTACAGCTCTGAAGAGGAATGGTGGGAACCTCCCCCTCTTCCTGCTCCTGACCAGGATTCTCAAGCTGCTCAGGAACAGTGGAGCGGTATAGATTTAGAGAATTGGTTTGCAGAGGGACATAGTTCGGAAAACAACAGCTGAGCAGTGCTGAGTAGGGAACAGCCAGGAGAAGCAGAAAAGGGGGAGAGAGAGATAAATAACTCCCCTTCGCTAGAAAGTGTCCAGCCTCTCTCTCCAAGAGCAAGGAGAGCTGATAAGGTTGCTACGCAGAAGGCTCTGTTGTTGCGAGATCAGGTTGCAAGAAGGGGGAAGTGACGGAGATGAATCGGTGGGGAAGTAGGAGGGAAGCTTAATTGGGAGCACCTTCACTCTGATAATGGCTGTGTTGTTCTTTTGTTGTGATCATAAAAGGTAAAGGGACCCCTGACCATTAGGTCCAGTCGTGGCCGACTCTGGGGTTGCGGCACTCATCTCGCTTTATTGGCCGAGGGAGCTGGCGTACAGCTTCCAGGTCATGTGGCCAGCATGACTAAGCCGCTTCTGGCGAACCAGAGCAGCACACGGAAACAGCATTTACCTTCCCACCAGAGCAGTACCTATTTATCTACTTGCACTTTGACGTGCTTTCGAACTGCTAGGTTGGCAGGAGCAGGGACTGAGCAACGGGAGCTCACCCCATCACGGGGATTCAAACTGCCGGCCTTCTGATCGGCAAGTCCTAGGCTCTGTGGTTTAACCCACAGCGCCACCCGCGTCCTGTTGTGATCATTAAACACTCTTAAACTGGTAAGGAACTCTAATTGCTTTGTTCTGCAGATGCATGGCCAAAGGAGGTGGGGAGGAAGCCGTTTCTCTAAAGCCTGACATGTGCTGAACCCCATACCATGCAGGATATCTATGTACAAACAACTGCTTATGTGTAGACATTCCTTTTCTGGCATCAGCATGCAATATGCGGAAGATGGGAGGCAGAGCTGGCATGACATTTGGGGTTAAGACCTTGTTACATCTTCCCTGTGTTATCCTTATCAGCACTGGGAGACTGCAGTGGCCAATCATGTTTTTAGGAAGTCACCAGCAGGGCATGAAAACCATGGTGCTCTTTCCCTCCCAGGTTTTCGCCCCCCACTCTAGACACCAATATTCAGCGACATACTGATCCTGGAGGTTGCATATATCCATCATGACTTGTAGGGCTGGCAAAGATTCCTATCTGCAATGTTGGATAGACACTGCTTGTCAGTAATAATAAGTCTGAAATGTTTCTTCTAGCAACCTTGACAATTGTATTTGGACTCTCCAGTGGCTCAGATAAATGCTTGCAAGTTTGGACCCATTGGGAGATAGTTCCCATTTCTTCCCAAGAAGGGCTGTGATGTTGATCTAATCTGAGCCTTGCAAAGCATCTCATTTAATGGAGAAGCAGTGGCCAGGTCATCCGCCAAACATTACAGACATCCTAAGATTGTTCTGATCTAGGTAAAAATATGACTGTACATGAAATGAAAAGAGGAGTTAAAACAAGTTTTTAACGTAGTTTTGAGGACTTAGATATCTGAACTGGTTTGCTGTTCTTTTAATCAGAAGATTAAAAAACCAAAAAGAAATCTTATTTCCCTTTTACTTCAAATAAACAACATTCATATTTGGTTCAATTAAAAGAGGGATAGATCTTCAGCCTGGTTCTTCCTCTTATGTTCAGTTTGTTCCTGCTTTTATTAAAAGAGAAGGAAATGTCGCTTTTGTTCTGAGAACCTCCTTTTCTTTGTAGTAGGATCAAAGCAGTTTTGTATCTTCAGTTTTCCCCAAGTTTGCAGTCTCTAATGGTTACAACTTCTAGACTTCTCGTATCTACTTATTATGCATACAATTTCCTATAGTTCACAATTCTTTTGTAAGATAACAATGACTCTTAAATAACTAAACAAATGAATGATGTTGAGCATACAATGGAGCACAGCAGACAAAGAGCCCATGAAATTTCTGAATAGTCTTTAAGGGTATGATCCTAAGGAACTACTTTTGCTTGTGTTTAAAGGATGTATGAAAAGACAGGTATCTTCCCTGGCAGTACTTGCGATAGGAAATGTGCCATCTTCCTATACCTCCTTATTCATTAATTTAAATTAGTTTTTTTCTTGTCTTTTGAGTAACAAGCCCACTTCCAATAAAAATGGACTTTTTGTGGCAAGGATGGTGATGGGAAAATGCACCAGAAAGTGTGGGATAGCTATTAATTATGGGGAAGCTGTACAATCTGCAGGCAAAGTAATCAGAATTAATGCTCAATGAAGAGTGGGCATTGTATAACTTCTGTGCATGCTGTCTTCAAACAGAGGAGAAAAAAAATGCTCAATAAAGAGTTGTCCTCCATTTTAATAAGCCATCTTCTTCTACTCCAGATAAGATTTCTCTTCTTGCGCAACACTGCTGAAGTACACAGTTGTTAAAACTATATGAAATGGAAAACTATTTACATGAATAATTTACTGCTGAAAATAATGATATATTAACAAAATCTGATGGGACATGTGCAAGCAACATCTTCCAAAAACAAAAAATGGACTGTAATGGCTTGGCTCTCCCACAGAAGCGAGACACCGGCAGTAATTATCTCAGGTTTATTGCTCAAACACATAAATCACTCCGGAGCTCCTTCACTCCGTGTCTGACTCCAAGTTAGCAGTTGCCGAGTCTAAACTCCACCCCTTCCTCTTCTTCCAACAGAGGAAAAAACCCTTTGGCTTCCGCTCTTTTCCCCTCCTCTCACTGACCTTTTCGCGCCTTCGAGTTTTTGGGCTAGCTATTCCCGGCCTCTCCCCTTCTATCTCTGAGCTCTCTTCTGCTTGCTCTCTGAAGTTTTCTGATGCTATGCCACTCGGCTTCCCCTCCTCCCTCTCACATTCCAGTTCACATTCCAGTGTCCTTATCTCCCTTGGCTTGCTTAGATTTCCAGCTTCTGTCAGCTCCAGAACGAAGTTGACATGGACCCACATTCCCCTCTCCCCCAATAATGCTACAACAGAGATAAAGGGCTTTCGCTGCCACTCTTCGTGCCTGCCTTATTGCAGATTGCTGCCCAGTTTGGGATGTGATCAGTGGCGTGTGGTGAATTTTTTAGTAGGGGAACAGTTAGGGCCAGAGGTGCCTGCTTGCAAGAGTGATTGTGAAGGGGTGGGCGGCTGACGTCACAATGTCCTGACGTCATGCACATGAGCATCACGCCTCCCTCCCTAAGCTGGGCAGAACTTTCCCGGGCTTTGAGAAGGATGTGTCAGGGGAACATTTAAGGGACGAGTCTAATCCCGCCATCCAGTCCACTGACAGAATGCCACTGGATGTGATCTTGCCATAAATATAAGGGCTCATCACACCTCCATTTGCCCCGCTGCTTTCCCCTGGGTAAACCTAATCTTCAGCACTGAATCCATACAAATGGCAGTCAGGTTTTTCATGAATTGCCGTCAGTTCCAATTTATCATTAAAGAGTGGGTTTTCTGGGGGAAAGCTGCCTAGCAAAGGCCAAAAGTGCTCATACCCCTGCCTAGAAAGTATGGTAGAAGTGGGAAACTACCCAGACATGTGCTGTCTAGGGGTGCGACAAGTGGAAGTGTGGACGAACCCGAAGTTAGGAAGATTAAAAGTGAAGCCTGAATTAAATTCAGGATGAAGTTGAGAAGTGACAGGTTAAATGAAATCAGTAACAGGAATGGGAAGGACATGCAAAGGAAAAGTTCACGGAGAGAAGTGTCCAGGGTTTGTTAATGACATGAAACAGATAAAAAACCTGGAACAGCAAGTGTGACTCCATGAAGCAACCTGTAAAATGTGGCTTTTTTAAAAAAAGTGGTTGCACTCCAATGTATATAATGTGTATAATAATAACAGTAGTAATATAATAATAATGGTAAAAAGGCCATGTTTCAGGGATTGTGTAAAAGAAAGTCAAAGAGACAGTTCAGAAGTTTGGTTTTCTAGGGGACTATAGAATGATAGGCTAACCAACATTAGCATCAACTTCTAATAACTAATTTTCTTTGTTAACAAGAGTTACCAAGATGACTACAGCTCTGGATATAAGATATCAAAGCATTGATCTTCCTTAAATATTTTTTTCATGCTCTTTTTATGATTTTTCAGTGGGCAGGCAGCCTCATAAAATGTTGGAACAACTGTTCCAGAAAACAACCATGTCAAGAAAATAACAGTGGACTCAGCTTTGGTTCCAGGCATGAAATTTTTAAATGGGCTATGTGAAATAGCAGCAAAGTGACTTGGGTCCACAAAAGGCCTCTGAATTGTATTTGTTTAAGGACTGCAGAACTGTTTGTGTAGAGCCGAAATTCCTGAAAGCTGCTTACAGAGTGGGAAAATTCTATGCATTGCAGGCATAAATTAGAAAGAGGATGCTTGCCATTTTGTTTTCCTCAGCATATTTTTTTAAGAGGAAGAAAGTCTAAGAATGGCTTCTTGGAAGTTCCAAATCCATTTACTATGTGTTCATATTTTGCAAACATAATATGCCTTTGGAAAACGACACAACAATAACAGCAGAGTTGGGATTAAATCTGATAACAAACATAGTATTTTAATAAAAGTTCATCAAACTGCTTTTGGAAAATATTTATAGCAACATGGTTGAAAAATAACAGCAGTGATAAGGAAGGGACAGTAATATTTCTTTGCCACACTGGCACTGCCCATAGCACTTGAGCCTGGATTGCACTTGCTGTGATCATGTGATAGCAGTGAGACTGGTTTGGAATCCAATGGATCCCAAATTGCATGTTCATTGGGCAGGACAGAGAGTGCCTCATGGATGGAATGACAATTGTGTCACTCCAGTGGCTGTCAGGAGGCTGTCATAGCTGGGAGAGCTGAGTGTGGAGGGGCACTTCCACTCAGACTAACCCACATACCCAGCCAGCACAATAATGCTTGGATTGCTCTGTAACTTTAGTAGTAGCCTGCTCTGGAAATAAGAGAAAAAGAATGGATGAGTTGAGGAAGGGAGGGGATTGTGTCTGTTGTTGGCAGCCATACAGTTTGTTGTTGTTGTTTAGTCGTTTAGTCGTGTCTCACTCTTCGTGACCCCATGGACCAGAGCACGCCAGGCACTCCTGTCTTCCACTGGCTCCCGCAGTTTGGTCAAACACATGCTGGTAGCTTCGAGAACACTGTCCAACCATCTCGTCCTCTGTTGTCCCCTTCTCCTTGTGCCCTCAATCTTTCCCAACAGCAGGGTCTTTTCCAGGGAGTCTTCTCTTCTCATGAGGTGGCCAAAGTATTGGAGCCTCAGCTTCACAATCTGTCCTTCTAGTGAGCACTCAGGGCTGATTTCCTTAAGAATGCCATACAGTTTACTACACTGTAAATAGGCAAACAACAACTAAACAAATTTATGAAGTTATCAGTAAATATTAATGGCCCAGTAGACCAGTCAAAACCTCTTTATTCCAACTACAGTACACTGTAGGTCAGCAGCCTGTGGCCCATGTGCCACAAGGCACCCACGGGGGTTGTTTAAATGGCCCATGAGCCGCCCCCGAACCGAGCCACCTGCTTGGTGAGTCCCTGTGCACTGTGCTAAACTGGCAGAGCAGGGACTCGCTTCCGCAGCGCAAGAAATCATGTCTGCGCAAACGCAATCCGGCCCACGGAGCGATCTCCGCAGGAGTGAACCAGCCCAGGCGAGGCAAACCTTGCCAACCCCTGCATTGTGTGAATGGCAGAAAAGTTGCTTTAACCTGGTTCAAAGGACACTTATATTATTACAGAAGGGCCAGTAAAAGTTTTCATTTGTAATAAGAATGTATACTGCACAGCAGGGAGAACTTTAATTGTGCCGCTGCCCTCTGAAAAAGGTGCATACAGCTGAGGCATAGATGTGCGAGTCTCAACCATTTTATGGATTTAGAGTGTCCTCATCTTCCTGCAATTTGCTGATTTTCTTTCTCCCTTCCTTTTTTGCCTTTCATCAAAATAAGAACTGGAATCCAGCATGAAGTCCTTGAACAAGGGAAAATACGTGGCTGGCCTTTAGTAAAACATTCTTTTCTACCTCTTATAATAACCTACTGGGAGGAACATGGGCTTTTAGGAAAATGTCACTGTGTTGTTGTAGTTGTTTCACTACTGAGCTGAATTATTTGCAGCACTGTGTGGGTGCTTGCGTTCACCTTGTACCAGGGTCACTGGCCACTTATCACTGTGTGAGTCACTTTGAGTAATGGCAGAAGCAGTTTGTTTGCCTAAATGAAAATTTGCAAGGGCCCTCCTTAGAAAACACAGCAAGAGAATGCACCTCCCATTTTTTCTTTGCTTGATAGGTCTAGTGCTCTTTTTCTGGGGGGACGCAGGGGTATGCACACTCGTAAACATTTTGTGAATCTAACTTTGGCCTCATTGAGGGGCAGTATTTTAATATGAGTAGGAAAATGAGAGTACTCCTAAACATTTTTTTTAGAAAAAAAAGCACTGGATAGATATATAAGAAACACTTTGCCATTATTGAAGAAAGTTGAGGAAAGAAGTAACACAGACACATTTTCTGTTATGAAAACCAAAGGAGCACACCTAGTAAGTCATTCCGTTATGTTTTGTTTCTTCAAAAGAGGCTCCACAGCTTAGCAATTTAACCTAAGACAGTGAATGCATCGTAATTCATTATGTTTTGCTAGGCAAATGTTGGGTTATTTTCTATCTTCTGACAGACTGATAAACTATCAGTCTGAGAAAGTGTGTTCTCCCTCATGGAGAGCACAGGTTGCGGGCGGGGCTGACAAGACACCTCACTGTTGCTAAGCAAATGGTTTGGCCATCCTTTAACAGGGGCGGGCTGTTACTGGGGAAATCTAGATGTTGCCTTTTGTTGATTGACAGCCCTATTTGTTAAATACAATGCTTGCAGTGAGGAACTTCCTCTTTTCGCTGCTTACTTCGGATCACCCGCCCTCCCTTCCCTAATTTTAGGCTGTTTGCTTGACCTTGCTATGCCTGTCATGGGGTCATCTGCTTTGGGGCAGGGGCCTGGTAGGAATTTTGTCCATTTGGCTGATTAGTGTGTGCCACTTGGTTTTTGCCTACTGCGTAGCAAATCGTCACAACTTGTAAGGTTTGTGGTTAGGCATTGGTCTTGGAATTGGTTGGTGGAGGGGTATGGATTTGGCTGTGCCTGCCCCTCCAAAATGCTGCTGCTGCTGCTGCTTCAAGGGTTTTCCGTTAAAAGACCCCAGGGGCTCCCCATGCTTTTGTCCGAAACCCCCTGGCAAGGGGCTAGGGCCACACAAGCCCCTGGGAGCATTCTGGGGAGAGGTGAGGCATGGTTCCCAGTTGCGTCTCTCTCCCCATGTAACTTACCTTTGCTGACTTCGCGGGGGGTGCGAATGTCAGAGCTGTCCCCGGGCGGGGTCAGTTAGTGCTACCAATGCCTAAGCAACCACTCACATTTCTGTAATTTGAATAAAGTTGTGGCCAAAATCCTTAAACAATAATTAAGTGTCAATTGTGTTTTTCTTTGGGGGGGGGGTGTCTTGGGGACCTCGACGCGCAAACAGTTATATTGATTTAATATTAATTTTTTAACTTTGCATAAAATGGTTTTCAAGGTGGCTTTCAAATTACAAAGAAAACATATTATGCACAGCACTGTTACAAACAAAGCGAGAACTATAGAAGTCAGAAAATCAGAGCACTTCTTAAAAAGGGCAGAGAAGGCATCAATAAACCAGAGGAAACAGGAAAAACATGCAACCACTTAAAAATAAGCGAAACAACAGATGAAACAAGATCTAGCTATTCAAAAGCCTAAGCAAACTAAGATGCTTTCCACCTGATGATAACTCATCAAAAACTCATGAGAGTTGGTACCAAGTGTAGTGACTAGACGTGAGGGCCTTTTATTGAATTTAAATGCATTTATTAGGGGCGGGGAGGGGGGAGGAACCACACACAACATGTTAGGACAAGTTAGGCAAAATGTATACTTAAATGCTGATGAATGTTTATGATGAGTTGATTTTTTTTTAAAACTTGCAGACTAATTTGGAAATACAGTGGTACCTCTGGTTATGTTCTTACTTCGTTCTGGAGATCCGTTCTTAACCTGAAACTGTTCTTAACCTGAAGCACCACTTTAGCTAATGGGGCCTCCAGCTGCCGCCATGCCACTGGAGCACAATTTCTGTTCTCATCCTGAAGCAAAGTTCTTAACCTGAGGTACTATTTCTGGGTTAGTGGAATCTGTAACCTGAAGCATATGTAACCTGAAGCGTATGTAATTCGAGGTACCACTGTATGGAGAACTGAACTTAAGAAAAGCAAAATAAGAAACTGATGGAAATTGACAGATCTGCCAATTCCTAGGTATTATACAACTATGGCAAGCAAATGTCTGATATTCATTCCATTAGCTTCATTAGTACATGTCACAATGAAACAAGACCAAAACCCTTGCCTCGAGATCAGACCAAATTTTTAAAATCAGTGCTTCCAATATTGACAGATTCATTTTACAAATAAAGGTGTGCTATGAAAATGTAGACTTTGAACTGAGGTTCAAACCGACTATTGGGATTCCTTAAGGTCTGTACCTCTCTTTAAGAGAAGGAAACCTTTGTACTCAGTGCCACCCACTGTAAATATATTAACTGTAAATGACATATAATTTAGCTTCAAAAGTCATAACATATTTTCCTACCACTAGAGGGTCCTGATTCATGACTTTCTGCAATGTATATTAACAATATTGCCCTGGAGGTTCTGAATTTCTTATGCTTAGCTGATTAAAAAAAATGACCTTCATTTCTCTAGCTGTGTTCTCTGCCTGAGGTACTAAGCAGAAATGTACACTCTAATGTTTGCATTATTAACATCTGTCTCGCAGCTATGATGCTTTGGAAAAATTAATTTGGATTAAATGTTTTCTTTACCCATCGCAGCTAGTAGATACAGAAAATAAGCCTTCCTTTTCAGTAAAAAACCTATTGAACAATTTCTTATTTTTGGCATGATTTTGATTTCGGTTGGATTGGTTCCTCACTTTCTTTATGTGAATTGAATAGAGCCCCCTCCTACCCTCCAAATATCTGTTATTGGGGATACAGTTGAGCCTTTAATGCTGGGGGGGGGGGGTCAAATGGAAAGGGAATTGGCAGAAATTGCCTCCATTTAAAGTGAATTGAGGCTATGTTCACTCTCTCTTAGATTTTATTGATACCATTCACATTAACACACCATACAGAAAAAGAAAATAAATTTCCATCACCGTCAAAGCAAAAATAAGAGAATGAATACATCAATTAATAACCTCCAAAATATAAAATAAAAGTGGTCTTTTTTTATCGACCAGACTTTCCTTCTATTCCTTATTACAGATTCTGTATTATATGTTCACTGCCATTGCATAACTAGTTTTGTTCAAATTTAATATCCTTTGATCCATTCATAGGTTTTACCACATTCTTAATACTGCTACTGAAATTATTTGAACACTGCAAATGACCTTAGACTACAATTATTATTTTTCAAATATATTTTAAAAACTTCCCATTTTGAGATAAATACCTGTTTTGGTTTATTTTTTATTTTTTCTGACATGCTATCTAATTCTGCGTATTCAGCCAATTTTTGAATCCATTCTAATCTTGACGGGACTTTATCACTTTTCTAATTTACTGCAATGAGAACTCTTGCTGCTACCATAGCATATAAGAAGATCTCTTTAGGTTTTTAGGAATATCCGAATCTGTGATTCTGAAAAGGAAAGCTTCTGGTTTCCTATTGAAAGATATCTTTAACATTTTTTTTTCAATTCTATGTGGATGTCCTCCCAAAACACCTTGATTTCTTTACGCTGCCACCACATATGGAATAGAGTACCTGGCTTTTCTTTACACCTTCAGCAGAGGCTATGTTCACAATCTCATTTACTGCGCACTCCTTGTGTTTCCAGTACTGGGTTTTTAATCCATGTCTGCATGGCCTTATGCAAAATGCACATGTATCCTGTTTTTTGTTGTAATATACTACTGTTTTTACTGTTACTCAAACCACCTTCACATCTATTGGAGTCCTTAAGCCATTGATTCTGCCTTGCAGGTAGCAATGATGAAGTAAGGAGAAGTCACAGCAGCAGCTTTTGATAAAGGTCATGATGCGGTAGCTTCACTGAGGTAAAGTGAATCCAAAACCTGTAGTAAGCACGGGCATATGTACAAATATTAAGAAGAACCAAGAAATGCTAATTATGCTTAACCTACTTCACCAGGGTGTTGTGGGTATAAAATGGAGAGGGGAAAACCAAGTCTGCTCTTCATAAGAGAAGTGAGATATAAATGTAATAAATAAAGTGGTACCTCAGGTTACAGAGGCTTCAGGTTACAGACTCCGCTAACCGAGAAATAGTACCTCGGGTTAAGAACTTTGCTTCAGGATGAGAACATAAATCACAAGGCAGCAGCGCGTTGGCAGTGGGAGGCTCCATTAGCTAAAGTGGTAACTCAGGTTAAGAACAATTTCAGGTTAAGAGGGGACCTCCAGAACGAATTAAGTTCTTAACCCAAGGTACCACTGTAACAGCATTCTATCTCACACTCAGAGGCTGCTTGCAATGCATTCAGGACCATGGCCAGAGGCAGAAGTGGTTCTGAATACCAATTTTCAGCAGGAGGGGAGAGTGCTATTTTGCTTGTGTCCAGCTTGCAGGTTTCCCACAGGTATCTGGTTGGCCACTGTATGAAAAGAATTTTGGACTAGATGAGCCATTGGCCTGATCCTCTTCTTATGTTATTAACATAGGGCATTGCCTTGGATTAGGCCAGACTCTAGACTAGGCAGCAACCCTCCTGGGCAAAGCCCTTTCTTTTCTACTGCTACCTTTTTCTTTTTCTTTTTAATTTAACCAAAGATGCCAGGGATTGAACTTTGAACTTTCTGTATGCACAGCATGTGCTCTTCCACTGCGCTGTGGTCTCTTGCCTTTAAAAAGAAAAGAAAAAGTGCTGTATCACTGAACTATGGCCATTTCTCTGTTCATCTGAGATGCTGAAATTCATCACTCATATATTGGCTCTTTGCTTGGTTTAACAATCCCAGCATGTTTGAAATCTGCAGTGTTTCTTGTCAGAGAGGCATGAGACATGTCATATACTCGCTTTTCAGCACCAGCATGTTGCCCAGGCTGCTGCATGGCAGTAGCTAAGAAGCAGGCATGTGACATTTCTGTCAAGGCTTCCTTTGATAGCCAAATGCACTGCGATATGCTGTGAAACTCTCTTTCTCAGTCTCTCCCAGATTTTGGAGGAGTCCCTTTTCCTTTGTTCTTGTAAGCTTTGTGATGCAAAACAGTTCGTTCTATTCCCATCCAATTCAAATGTTTAAAAAGACTTTGATTGCAATTTCTTCCGTGTACCTTAGAAATCTTTCATTCCTGCTCCATTTTCAATGTGAATTGCCTTCTCTATTTGTTGAGTGAGTATGTACCTTTTTAAACCTACTTATCACCACGTAGAATTATATTTCATTCAATGGTTAAAAGTCCTTTTAGGTTAACCACTAAATTCTACAATAGTTTGGACAACCACATAGACCTGGAGCACTACCAGACCAGTCAGTAGTCAGCAAAATAAATTTAAGTGGGGAACTTAGGTTTGTGCAACTGATGTTCATTAAAGTACTCCATCACTGTGGTACAACAAATCTACCAAACAGAGCAAAACAAAATCTATGTTTGAGGGATTAGGCAAGTGACAGGGAAATGCACTGAAAAGTGTGGGATGAATGGATGTTTAACAGGTAAATGTAGAACACCATGCAAGCAAATGAGGATGAATGCTCATTGTTGTATAACCTCCTTGCACACTAAATGCACTGAATGCTTATTCATAAAAACAAGATATAGTCTAACCTCTGCATAACTGCTAATATTTGAAACTTAAAAGATATGAAATTCCATAGAGTAATTCTTAAACCTGAGAAATAAATGTCTGTATGTGGACTTTATTTAGAGTGGAAGATGAGAAAATCCAATAAATGTTTTGGGGAATGAGATCTATGCCATTCTTGCTTCTTTTTCTTTTTTTAAAAAAACACAAACCTCTTCATCTTACTAGAAATGAAATGCATTATCTATAGCAATTAGTTGACAAAAGTGTCCTAAGAATGTTGCTTTTTTATATAACTATATACCTGTCAATAGCAATAAAACAGTGTGGGTCACATGTTGATCATGAGATGAAGAGTTCTAGAGAGATCAAGGATCACCCTTGATCATGAGATGAAGAGTTCTAGAGAATTCAAAGGTTTCCACATTATTTTGTGATGGTTGCCCTAAAATGGATTAAATATTTTATACATTTTCCTAAATAAAAATATCAGTACACACAAGGGAGTTAGGCATATTTAAGTCACATAGATTCAACTGGAGAGATTGAACTCAATAACTATTTCAGATGTGAATCCTGGAAGACCTGCTCTCTGCCTTCCATGCCTTTTCTCACTTAACCTGGGAGGGCACCTGATTGACTCCATCTACAAAAAGCTGAGGCTGCTTAACAGAAACCTGGACTGGGGTGCTGTTTGTGGGATTTGTTGCTGTTGCTTTTTTGTATCTTTATTTTAAATCTTCTTGCGATGTATGTGGAAATTGTTCAATTTCTTAATGTTTTGACTACTTTTGTTATGTATTTTCCCCCCATGTTGTAAGCCACTTTGGTCCTGGTTTGAACTGTGGAAAGGTGGCATACAAATAAAATTGTGCATGTAACTATTTTTAATAACGTTAATGATAATAAAGTGAAAAACTTAAATAACTTTTTTATTTTCTATAGTTCACAATTAAAAATAAAAAGAAACTGCATGCTGATAAATAGCTGCCATGATCCATCCGAAAAGGTCAGGATGCCCACTGAACTGACCTTGTTCACGTCTGGGACCGTTTAGTGTCACAGCTCTGAAAGTATGATCAATAAGTTAATACACTGCCTGGTAGGCGTTTGCAAATTGAAATACCATTTTGTATTCACTCCTTTATCTCCCAAAGTTACCATAATAAGAAACTCTCCCATTAACCTGCCTTTATATTTTCCCTTCCTTTTTCTACTTTTTGATCAAATATATGATAATTTGTATAAGATAAAACAGAAAAGATAACGGAACGCTACCTAATCTGAATGCAAATTAGATTTTTCTAACTTAGAGGGCTTATCTTTTTATTACTATCTCAGGAAGCAGGGCAGTCTGGTCAGAGCCAGGGGCTAAATCAGAAATAACTTGACAACCGACTGATAATATGGCATTTTCGGAATATATTCTCTGCTCTAAGCCAAAGTAATGAAGTCTGAATCACAAATTGCACAAGTCAATCAGCTCAGGATTTTGTTTTTACAAGAAGCATTACAAGACTTCAAGAATACTGTCTCATCTGAAACAGAAGCTTTCATTTGGAAAGTCTATGGCACATGGTAAGTGCTATAGGCCAAAAGGCAGATTACAAGAAATTAGATCAGGAATAACTAGGAATTTCTTTTAAACATTCTACATGTAATCTTCCATCTCTCCTTTCCATCTTTTGTTCTTTTTTTAATCTCAAGGGGCTGTTCTGTTTAAAAGATTATCTGTGGGTCATTTGCCATGTGATATTTTCTACATGCAGTTCTACATGGCAATTGGAAAATGTGCACACTTACTCCACATTTTAGGGAAATCTTAGATGCAGTGATGCCATACCATGCAGACGGGAGGCAGATCAGGCGTATTACTGGACACTTGACAGTGTAATTGAAAGAATGGCCTATACTGTAGCCTTCATGCCTTGCATGATGAATCTGCATATCCAGAACTCCAATGAACTGGCTCAAAAGCACCATGGACCTAGGCCTACCCAACGTCTAACTTTCACTGTAATAAATAAATTAGAGAGAGAGAGAGAGAGAGAGAGAGAGAGAGAGAGAGAGAGAGCGCAATATGTTTGGTTTTTTTCCTTACATGAGCATCAGGCAGATGAAGCACGGCAATGTTATTTATGCCAATTCAAATACTCAATTGTTGTTTGTTATGTGGAATATGAAGAACAATGAACAGGAGAAAACAATTTCTTTAATGAATACACATCTGGATGGAAACTGACATCATGTTACATTCTGATATACCACTACCAGTGCCGGATTTACATATAAGCTAAACAAGCTATAGCTTTGTGGGCCCCCAAAAAAATTAAAGGGAAAAAAAAACCTGGATGTACATTTCCAAAACATAAGATAAAAAACAAATAAAATAAAACCTACATCATACAGCAACAGTGTTTTTTGTTGTGTAAGTTCCTATGATGTAAGTAGTCTGCTAGCCTGCTCCCTAAAATATCACTGGTTTGCTCATTTCTATATATAGGGTGCCTACATTCTGCATGTGCAAATGACTTTAGATACCTATTAGGTCCATAAATTACCATATAGCATATATTCAACACAAAAAGCAGCAACAATTTGTTGTTGACATAGGGCAGCTGGACATATAAAGGGCCCCATTATCTTCAGTAGCTTAGGGCTTCATCAAACCTAAATCTGGCCCTGACCACTACCACATCCCTGCATGTACCGATGCTGTTTACTCAGCCTTCCCATGTTGAGTAGTTCCTACTCATTGAATGTGAGTAGGACATTCTAGGATTCCCATTCACACAGAAGGTTTTACTTGCATTCAAGCAAACATAGGCCGGTAGCCCCCTTCTAACCAGTAGCTAAGAAATCAAAAGAGTAAGCACTTCAGTTGCTGAAGTGATGCTTTTGACGTTATTATATAAACACAAAAACTCCTGTTTGCCTGCTTCCTCCCAAACACTCCTCCTTGACTGTTGCTTCAGATTATATCTCCCAAGCAAAGTATCTAATTAGCATCCTGGGGTATTGTCAGATGAAGCAACAGTGCAGTGTGTGTCATGTTCATTTCAAGAAACTGTTGAACCAGAAAATAATGGTATCAAATATTTGAAAAAAGGACAACATCAAAAGCGGCGTTTTCGTTCGTGTTTTGATGATTCTGCTTCCCTTCTTTTAACATTCTGCATGTTCGCATTGTTTGTGCAATGTGATACACATAACATAAGGCGAATGTAGTATACAACATTTGTGAATCTGAATTCAGCTCTTCTGTCTATTAGGGGAATAAATAAAAGCCTAGTATTCATAAAAACATCCATAATTCTCATTTGACTTGCTGGGGCTGGGGTGTGTGTGCCTACTTTCAATTTATTTTCCATCACTGTAACCTTCTTGTCAAAGCATGTGGAGGTATTTTGGGGGCAAGAGAGAATTCTAAGCTTTCCCATTCATTTTCTGTTTCTATTTAATGCTCAAATTGTTGTGCAGTCTTGCATAATGAAGGCTTCTTTGTACATTTATTGGCCTCTCTTCTTATCAATCCCCCACTTCTGAAATATAGGCAGCAAGGTCTGCTTCACCATATGTAGACAGAATACAAATAATCCAGTCTTATCTTACAACAGCATCCATCTTTTCATTGCTAAACAGCAAGGAAATTTGTAAAGAACACACCACCGCTCTCATAATGTAGAATGACAATCGTATATAGCGGCATTATGCAGAGGCATACTCACAAATCAGGCGACATAGTTCCTCAAAAAGGGAAAATTGAATTAGAGCAGCTAATCAATAGGTCAGCAAAAGGCGAGAATTAACACATCAGTTTAGGGGCCAAATGTCTACAGTAGCTGTCAAATGTAATAATGGATTGTAATATCACCCTTGAGACCTATTTTAATTATATATTTTAGCAGCACTGTTCAGACCATGATGACAAGTGTTTTGCTATTTCCATGGGAAAAAAGTGTTTTTGCACACATACACCCTGAACTGACTCCATTAGAATCCTTGACTTGCCAAAATTAACTCTTGTCAAACTAAGTCACAAATATTATTACATACGGGTGAGATTTTTGTTGGCTTCCAGATATATGAGGCATCCTGCAATGGGAGGGGGATAATATACAAAGAATTGGAATAGACTTCATCAGAGTAGGAATGAACAGATATAAATTTCCCTAAACCTAGTGCTATTTTTCTAGGAAAAGAGGTGCCAGATCTCACCATGAATGTCTCCCTTGTTCTTTTATAATGGCAATGGTGCCCACTTGAGAGGTGCTGGAGCTGAGTACCGGTGAGCAGTGGCGTAGCGTGGGGGTGCAGGGGGGGGCCGGCCGCATGGGGCGCAACATCGGGGGGGGGCGCTCGCACTCGCAGCTCTCTGCCCCTACTAAAATCCACAGGTTAGGGGGCGCAAATTACTTGCCTTGCCCCGGGTGCTGACAACCCACGCTACGCCACTGCCAGTGAGTTCCAGCAGAAAAATGCCCTGCCTAAACCATATCATTATGTCTTTACAAAACATAGAATTTCTGTACTTGTGTACCCACACAAAAGATACCAGATGCATGAGAGGGACCTTTTCCTAACCTAATTGTCCTTGGGATTGTGGATGGATCGTTACCATTCCACAATATTTATAATTTTGAGATGTGTGCCCTCATCTTGGATTAGCTTGAAGAAATGGACTTGAAACTGAAACTTTTGGGAGGGTGGGAATACAGATGAATACATTGTCGGCATTTTAACTCATAGGCATATGTAACCATCCAGCAACAACCACAGTCTAAATGAATGAAGGAGGGTATGTTGATGGGCTCCTTGACATGATTGACCATTTGCTACTGTTGTTGCTGTGGTACATGTCTTTGTTACAGATTATTCTAAACAGCACAGGCTGTGATCAGGGCTTGGTCTAGTTCCCCTCAACGATTAATTCATAAATCAATTCTGTTTCACCTCAACATTTGTAACAAAAAAAGCGCAAAATGTTCAACTCCCATTTAGCTGTTCTATGATTAATCACCTGCATGACAAAACTCAAGAAAGTAGAATCTGGGACAGCTACTGCCTTTGCTTCTGCCAAACTGGCATTTCAAGATGTTGATATTTACTGACTTTTCTCTCAGCTAAAAAAATCTAAGGGAGCTTTGCGTATATGTGAGAAATTCAAAAAGCTGAGTTACAATTTTCATTGGCCCACTCTAGATGTTGGCGTACCAACACACACTACTTATTTCCTTTCTAAATATGTCTTCGAGAAAACAGAATACTGCATAATGAGTTGTATACAGTGCTATACCAGTGGGGTTCCACTGGTGCAACAGGACTTCCATTTACTCTGTTCCATGTCCACCCTCCAAAATCTGTCCCAGATGGTCCCACAACCTTCCAGAGCTGATTTGAGAGTTTGAAGGGGGCTGGAGGTGGCAGATGAGGAAGCTTTGTTGCACAAACAAATATTTTTTATACAGGAAGAGCTGCAGCATTGGATACGGTCCAATATATTGATACATTTTATATTGTATAAGTGGGATATGGTTTCAGTGCCTAGTGCCTATTTATTTTATTTATTTCAGCTATTTACATACCGCTTAATCGCCGGAATTTCTAAGAAAAGGTCTTCAGAAAAGGCTCTCTACAGCAGCACTTCAAGAAATAATAACTAAATGGTTTCAGGTGCTGTGTGCTGAATAATGGTATAGCTATTAATATTTACCTGTTTGTTTTTTCAATCTGAGCATTAAAATGCAGCCCTCGTATTTTTAATGGAATGCTTCTGAAACCTATGAGGTAATATTTTGATGTCAATTAAGCTGAAGCAAACAGATTGGTTTTAACACTCAATAACAGTCTTTTATGGACTCTAATTTTTTTCATAGACCACTTAGCTATAAATAATGCATGCAAATAGCAATTAGGCCATTTCCTGGTTTTATGTGGGTAGGCTTTAATGCCTGTGTGGCATAAAATCTTTTAAAGCACTAAAATACACAATTTTGAGTGCATATCTTGAATAGACCTACTGCACAACTTGTAAAATAAACCACATGGCTTTAGAATGGAGAAAGGAAAGTAGACGTCTGATGATTAGCTACTAAAAATGAAAGAGAGATTAGATAGATAGATGGTAGATAGATGATACTGTAGATAGATGATAGATGATAGATAGATAGATGATGATAGATAGATGATAGAGATAGAGATAGATGATAGAAATAGATGATAGATGATAGATGATAGATAGATAGATAGATAGATAGATAGATAGATGATAGATAGATAGATGATAGATGATAGATAGATAGATGATATAGATAGATAGATAGATAGATAGATAGATATAGATAGATAGATAGATAGATAGATAGATAGATAGATAGATAGATATAGATAGGTGATAGATAGATAGATAGATAGATAGATAGATAGATAGATAGATAGATAGATGATAGATAGATAGATGATAGATAGATAGATAGATGATAGATAGATTAGATAGATAGATGATAGATAGATAGATAGATATAGATAGGTGATAGATAGATAGATAGATAGATAGATAGATAGATGATAGATAGATAGATTAGATAGATGATAGATAGATAGATAGATAGATAGATAGATAGAGATAGATATAGATAGATAGATAGATAGATAGATAGATAGATAGATAGATAGATGATAGATAGATAGATAGATAGATATAGATAGATGATAGATAGATAGATAGATAGATAGATAGATAGATAGATGATAGATAGATAGATAGAGATATTGTAAGTAATGCTACTTAATGATCCAGCATATTGGAGATCTTGATTGTAGTCCAGGTTCACTGGATTCATTTCCATTCCGGACGTGGGACAATTTCCTCACCCATTTCTGTTTTTGTCAGAATTCTCCAACATGCTTAGTACAAAGCCCAGGATTGCCTTCTCCCTCACATGCTTCTATAATATTAGCTATGGATTTTGTTCATGGGGGCATTCAAAGCCACAGTCTCCTCTTCCCTCAATCTGAAGTGGTACACTCAGTGTTTCCCCTTTTAGAGCTCAACAGATAAGAGGATGAGGACCAAAGTAGAATTTGTTTGCTCTTTCTGTCATTGCTCTGACTCTTATCTACTGTTGTCTCCCTGTCTTTCACACCACAATTCCCAATGGACACTATCCATCACTGTACACAATAAAATATTTTACCTAGCACCTACTGCTTTAGAGTGCTTAATGCTGATGAAACATTCCATTCCCAATGGGTTCTCCAGAAATTGGTCCACCTACTTGATTACATTATTCACAATACAGGCTGCATTAGTATGTCATAAATAGTGCAGACCTAAGTTTAGCCAATTTATATGTATATATCCATGTCTAGACTTTGCCTGCAACTCTATCCCCCCCTTTTTTTTTAGTTCTGGTGGATGAATGTTCTTTAAGCAGAAAGAATACCATTGGCGAATCTATATTATTAACACTGTACCCAAGTACTTGAGCATTACGTCCAGCTCACACACAGTGCAATGTTTGCATGCTCTAGCAAAGTATCTCTAGCTGTTTTTGGACTACAACTCCCATCATCTCTAGCTAGCAGGACCAGTGTTCAGGGATGATGGGAGCTGTAGCCCAAAAACAGCTGGAGACCTAAGTTGGGGAAATCCTGTTCTAGTCCAACAAGGGAGTTTTCCCATCCTAGACCAACCTGCTGAAGAATATTCCTGCAATACAGCTGACAGTAGAAAATTGTTTCAGGCCTTGATAATTGGTAGAAACAATTCAGTCTTTCTTTTCTTTCTTTTGTGCTAAAGTGAGAAGGATGTACTTAGGAAAAATGTATTCAAGGACAGAAGGACAATGACAAGTGACTTTTCAGTAATATCTGAAAAGGGGATTCAGCATATGAAATGCTTGCGAGAATATTAATCAGGTTTGTTCTTATGCTTGTTCTTTTAAGCAAATTCATTATGCAGAGAAAGGGTTTAGCATAAGAAAATAGCAGCTTTGAAATACCTGGGCTAAGTATAATGGAGGGAAATGAAACTAATAGGACCACTTTGAAGACTCCAAAAGAAGATCATTAAAAAATGTCTGAGAGAATGCAAACTTGTGACAATGAGCACACAAGATGAAATGTAGAGGCATTTGGCACATTATTAATGTCAAAAATATTTTCCATTCACCTTTGTGACTCGAAACTCACTTTTAAATCTCAACTTCAGAAAAAAGAATGTGGAAAATGTAAATGCGCCTTTTAGTAATAATAATGAGGTACCGGTCCTTTTGAACCAGTTTCGGGGCTTATTGTTGTGTATTGAACAGGAACAGTACAGGAACATAACAAATTTCAAAACTTGAGATCTGCCTGCAAACTTTACAAATCAGGAAACTTCAGTTTCATCTTCATTCCATCCCATTCTTAACTACAAATCATTGAACAATGGGGCAGACTGGATGTGATATGAGAGTTCTATGACTGAAGGTTTAAGTGGCTTTGAAAAGGCATTAGACAAATTCATGGCGGATAAGGATATCAAAAGCTTCCAGTTACAATGACAATGAACTGCCTCCACATTAAGAACATTCTGTCTCTGACCTCTAGCTTAGGAAATACTTATTGCTTCCATGACCTGTCTGTGGGCTTCCTACAGACATCTGTTTGGTGTCAGAAATGAGCCAGCTCCTAGTGGAACTGTACAGCCTGCTGCAGAAAAGAAAGGCTTAGATTTGACGCAGGCTAAGCAAAGAAGACAGCAGGTAGTGGTGACTCCTCCAGGCATTGGAATGCCGGAAACAACTGAGAGCAGGCTGGAACACCGCCAAAGCTCTCAGGAAGCTCAAACAGGCACAAACAGACAAAGAGGCAGCTGGAGCTAATCCAATGTCCAAAGAGTTGACAAATGGGGGGGGGGGCTGCTAGATAGGAAACAAAACAAGAGATGTAAGGGGTGAAGCTTCAATATACTCTGTAAGAACCGGAAAGAGTCTTCAGAAGGGTCATCTTGAATGATGATGCTGACGGCTGCATTACAGCCGTCCGGAGCTATCTGTTTGTTTTTGCAATAAATCCTCCTTTTTAATTACCTACGGTTACTGTGTTATCAAGCTGGGAACTTGGATTACTGACAGTTGGCTATGGTGGATACAGGCTGTTGGTCTAGATAGCACTTTGGTCTTATCCATCAAAACTCTTATTATGTCCTAATATATCCCTTCCCACCCTTGTCTAAAAAGCTGCATAATTAAGATGTATGCATGTTTCCACCTCTCTGGCTAATAGCAGCTTGGAGAAGGAGAATTGCGTTGGGGAAATAGGGAAAAGACAAAAAGCTAAACACATTTCCCCAATGTACTCATTTTCCCCAATGTACTCATTGTACAATGTGCTGTACTTAAAACTGTCTTAACAGAACAAATTAAATACAGTTTCATTACAGTATCTGATTTCCACTTCATCCTCAGTCTTGCTTCACATTTTATTGTAATCTTTTTAAGGTTATTTTTTTAAGGATACAAAGTTTATAAATCGTTGCTGGGGGCATTGCCTAACTGTCTTATTGAAAAACAAAAAGTTCAAGAAATGACTGGTCAAGTGTTTTTATTGTGCTGCATTCAATTTAGGCTCTTCAGCTCCATCTTCTGGTTCAAGACTATCTGTGAAAAGAAGGTTGCTGAACAAAGCAGGGAAGGTAACCATTCAAAAGCTGTTATAAGTAGAAAGGAGTTCTTTTGAAATTGGCACAACACTGAGGTGTGTTTTGCTGAAAGGGTTCTACTCAGTTTCCCCACCTTTTATGTTCTGTATCACCTAATCTCATTTTAAAATATGTTACAGTATAGAAGAACTATCCTTGCCATCTGAAAACATATTTCCACTCGTGGCATTTGCCTACAAAATTATGAAAATTAGAAAATAAGAAGAGCCCTGTTAGTCAAATCAAAGGCCTGTCTATCGCAGCATCTTATTTTCCACAGTAGCCAACCATATCCCTAAGGGAAGCCTACAAGCAATAGCTCTTTTCCACTGTTGTTCCTTCATATTTGGCATTCAGTCTGATATTCAAAATCTGTACTAGACAGAACGAGAAAACAAAGATCATACTGATGTGGACAGTTAGCTGATGAATTGATACAGGATGGGTGAGGATTGTGGCATTTAGAAATTGCAGCCTACTTCACTTTGAGACGATGAAATATGGCTCCTATATTGCTCATACTATCATTTCATTTACAACAGTTCAGCACAACTGAATTTTGTCTAAAGTGAAATTTTTAAAAAATGTGTGTGGGGTGTGTGTGTGTGTGTGTGTGTGTGTGTGGAAATGCTACTTGGGTTAAAAATAAATCCCTCCAAGGGAAGCAAAAACGGTTTTGCACCATTTCTCTGAATTTTTTTTCTTGCCACTGGGTTCACCCAAACAGAATTTCAAGTCATATTTTTGGTAGTTCCCTAGTTTTCACAACTATTGCATTGATTCTGAAGAGAAGCAAAAGAGTTTTGAGAAGATTCAATATTTTGCGTCAGTGTGTGGCATGCCCTGGTGTCAAAAGCATTAAGTAATTAGAACAATTTCTAAAATCTTAAACAATGGCATTAACACCCATAAGCATCCCCGCAGTCTCCTGTTACAGCTGGACAAGGTCATTCCAAGTGGTTTCTGCTTCCAAAGTATGCAGCAGTGAAGCACTCCAATACAAATCATTATTAATGGGCTGTGAACACTTGAAGCATTTTACATTGGCCACCTGTGAGGGATATGCCACTTTACTATAAACTAGGCAGATGAGAAAGAAACCTCCAAATTTGCAAGGTTTGTTGTTTTGTCGTTTAGTTGTGTCCGACTCTTCGTGACCCCATGGACCAGAGCACGCCAGGCACCTCTGTCTTCCATTGCCTCCTGCAGTTTGGTCAAACTCATGCTGGTAGCTTCGAGAACACTGTCCAACCATCTCGTCCTCTGTTGTCCCCTTCTCCTTGTGCCCTCAATCTTTCCCAACAGCAGGGTCTTTTCCAGGGAGTCTTCTCTTCTCATGAGGTGGCCAAAGTATTGGAGTCTCAGCTTCACGATCTGTCCTTCCAGTGAGCACTCAGGGCTGATTTCCTTAAGAATGGAGAGGTTTGATTTGGATGGATAGGTTTGAATTTGCAAGGTATCAACCTTTATATTTTTTAAGTCCATTCTTGCATGTCTCAAGTTGTTTTCCTAGACTACAAAAATGGCACTGGCTATGTTCCTCCTCCAGAGACTCAACAGTTGCTGAGAATACTGAATAGGCAGGGTGACATTGCTCTCTTATCAAGTTTGCAGACTTTTCATAGGCATCTGGTCAGCCACTGCGAGAACAGGATGCTGGACTAAATGGGCCATTGGCCCGATGCAGCAAGGTCAATTTATGTTCATATCATGGTAAGCCATGAACCATTCCGTCATCTCCACTGAATGGTTGCTCTAGGAAGAAGCAAAGCATGATTCTTGGTTTAGTATTATGCTTGAATCATCAGGGATCATGGTTTGTTTCTCTCCAAACAAACCATAATGTGTAGTGAAGGTTTATTCTTGGTTTAGTGATCATGATTTGTTGGAGAAAAATGAACTATGATCCCTGAATTCAATGTTGCCAAAGACAATTGTGGTGGGTGGGTGGTCATTTCTGATTGTTGAAATATGTTTTCTCTTATACCTGTTGCGTTCTTAGAGTCCTCTTCATTTTCTAAATTGTTATCTTGGGGACAAGAGTATATTTTACACACACAAACAAACCATGCACAAGTGATTGAGCTTTATCATAAAATTGGCAGCATTTGCCAATAAGGCTGATTTCTTAGCAGTACGAGTTTTGTGGTTATGGAGCACACACACTCAAGCAGAGCAAATGCGAACATCTATATTTTACATTTATGTTGTATAAAAAATCCGAGGAAGAAATATAACGTGGACTACATTACTTACCTGCTTGCAGTATTTATAGGTCATCCTATTACAGAATATATTGGAGTGGGTGAAAAAAAAATAAAACCCAGTAACAATAAGTGGATAAATCGAGCATAAAAACTCATGACTCTAGCAAAAAAATAACTTAAAATTAAAAGGAAAGCCTGAAAGAATGAAAAAGTGCTTGTCTGATGCTGAAGCTGACACCAGAAAAGGTGCCAGGCTGAGCTCTCTGGGAAAAGCATTCGCCAACCAGCGTGCCTGTACCTGAAAGGCTTCTGTGCCCCATCTACCTACCACAAATCACTTAGCGAGGGCACTTGAAGAAGGTATTTCAAGAAGACCTCAGGGTCTAACTAGGCACATGTGAAGAGAAGTAGTTGTTCAGGCCTTTCTTATATACTGAAAACAGGGTTCTTCCTTTTCTTTGCAAATGAAACTGAAGGCACACATTTTATCATATAACCTAACACTTCATCGGAATGTCAGGAACAAGAGAAACTGGTTCTGGCGTCATATCTAGTCCTCCAGATGGCTATCTGCATGAGACTTCAGCAGATTTTCCCCACCTAGTGCCCTCCAGATATTGCAGGATTGCAATTTCCATCACCCTGTTGGCCATGTTGGCTGGGACTGATGGGAATTGGAATGGAACAATATATGGAGGGCTCCCTTTTGGGTACAGTTAGACTACAGTATGATAGGAAATAGTAATATAGGCAACTGATGAAACTATTGTATGATGCAGCATCATAAGCAAAATGAATTCAATCAGCATGTGCCTCAAATTGGAACATGAGATCAGCAAACAACCCTCTGCCGAGAGGTCTGACTCATTTTCATTTCTGTCAATATTTGAGAATTGGGCCCTAGATCAATTGATTGTTTGATAGCAAGGTGGCAGCAGACTCATGCTGTCTATGTGTCAATAAATGCTGACTGTTTCAGAGAAACTTTCTCCTAGCTATTGCAGTTATTGTTAAAGCAGTTTTCTAAAACGGTTGTCATTCCCATGTGGGTGCCCTCTCTGACTCCTTTTCTATTTAAAGAGAAAATTGAATTCTTGATGCCCTTCAGTTTTAGTACAGAGAAATTCTTGCCCTAATCTTGCTTTCAAGACCCTTGTAAATGGTACATGATGGTTCAAATCATGCTGTATGTCTCAGAACCTGTTCTTCTTCCAATGGCATTAAAAATCATGGCCATTTTGATTAATACCATATGTACTCCAGCATCAGCAATAAAATGTTAATACCTCTACAATTTACTAATTCCATGCCAGCCCAGATTTATACTAATCTTACTTCAAATTCTTTTAAGCACTGAGAACACACAACAAACTGAGCTCCTTGATATTCTGATGCACACCCAGAGTTCCACATAAGCAGAATCTATTCCATTCTCTTGATTGACAGGGAACGGTATGCTTATGCAATGAGGAGCTGTCAATTTAGGGTGATTATCTCTTGAAACAGCTAGAAGGAGCAGGAAATTTAATCGGACCTCTTGACACTAATTGAAAATTAGGACATAGCTTCTAACATTTCAAAGAGGGAAGGTGCATGGCTGTATGCATATAACACCAGTGCAGCCACATGAATGATAACTGCTTGAAGTGCCCTTTGCAACATTATGCATTGTTGATGGCTCTTCTTTCCTCTGTGCACTGCACATTTATTTGCCGTGCAAAAGTCTGTGGTGCACTGCAAAGTGTAAAGCAATATCTTAACCATGAAGATGTAATGAGAATTCAGCTGGTTCTAAGTGAAAGAGGCTGTGTGTATATATACAAAAGTCGTCTTCAACAAGTCATGTTCTAATTCCTCATGGATAAGCAACAAAGAGCCACCTGTTGGAAGGCAACATAATAGCTTCAACCCAGCCAGCAAGCACCTTCTGCATGCATGAACTAGAAAAGTGTCTGGCGGCCATTTTTAAAAGCTGTTTCAATTAATAGCATTCATGAGAATTCTGGCTCTTTTCTCATGCTCAGTTAAATAATATAGAAACAAATTTATTTATATACAGTTGATTTTCAACTGGGGGGGGGGGAATCACTTGAAACATTTCCTGACCTTTGAAACCAATGGCCCTTATTCCTCCATTCTAAAAATAAACAAATGGTTTAAGGGTGATAGATCGCTTCTTGTTACCCAGATGGTTTGCTGAAGTTATTTTAAATGTATGATTAGAAAAGCAGATGTTTGTGGTCACGACACAGTTTTATCCCCTCATTTTCACAATCCCTTTACTCTGCAGTGTGGGTTTCTTCTCAAGCATTTCACTGGGATTAGTTTTCTGTTTATCTGATAGGTACTGATGAAAACAATGAAGTGATTAAAGTATGCATCCTTCTGTATAGGTATTCTGCATCAACACATGATGTGCATTTGGGTGACCACAGTTCCCGACTCAGCAAGTGATGTGTGAAAAGACTTGCTTAATAGGTCTGAGACACATGTGTGCAAAATAGGAGGCCTGAGCAAAATTGGCCTTTCAAAATTCTCCATGCTATATGAGGATAGAAAATCTGGAGGGGAGGGTGATACTCAATATTCTCTAGGGGAGAAGCAAAATTATCCAACAGTTCAAGTCTGACACTCACAAAAAGGATATTTTCAAAAAAAAGTCAGAAATTGGAGCATTATTATTATTATTATTAAATTTGTACTATTGTTAGCGCATAATGGTGGATGAAGGAGCCAATGCAAGGACTGGCAGGAATAGAGATCAGGTTTCTTCAATCATATTAAATGAAACATAATATGTTTCTTCAAACATATTGAAATAATATTTGATAATATTAAAACACTTGTGCCTAAAATTCATGAATGGTAAAACTGGGAAGACTATTTCACCAAATATTCTCTGGGGGACAGCAGAAATTTCTCAACATTTTACAAGGAACTCAAATAAGGTTATTTAAAACAACAACAACTACTACAACCACAACCCAGATCAACCCTATAAAATACTAAGGTAGTCCTCTTGTCTTCTGTTTGAAAGAGGGTGGCTTTTAAAATTATATTTGGGATTCCTGAAAAGGAAGCCTTCTTAATTTGGGGAAAATTGTAAATACTTGTGTATTCTGGTACCTCGATAAGGGATTAATTGGATGAAAATCCATTATGCAGCCCTCCCAGTCAACTTATGCCATTGCTGTGGGAGAAAGTAGCCAAGTTCGGCCCTCCCGACATCCTTGTAATTCATTTGGGGGAGAATGACCTCGCTAACAGAAGGAGTGTGGACTTGTTGTGGAGCATAAAAAGAGACTTGAATGCATTTGCAGCCTTGTGTCCCAGAACAACAGTGTTCTGGTCCTCCTTCTTGAAAAGAACTGTTTGGCGCTGTGCGCAAAGCTGTATGGCCATTGAAAGAACCAGGAAACTCGTAAATCGGGCGGTAGCCCGTTGGGTGCGCCTTATGTATGGCTGAGTCATTTATCATGACTGTATCCGGATCGGCGACCAAGCTTTATACCGGAATGACGGCGTCCACTTATCGGATCTGGGGAACGACATTTGGTTAGCTAGTGTCAGCAAAAGCATCTGGGATTGGTTGCAGCTTTGAAGGTATTGGCGGCGAGCCTTTGGCTCGGGTGGCGGTTAGGCATTGGAATAATGTGTTGTGGTGTGTCGAAGTGCTAGGTGTGGCCATCGCCTATGCCTTCAATTTTTAGGGGTATTCCGTTAAAGGAATCTGGCGGTCGTGTATTCTGTCCGATGCCTGCTTGGCGGGAGGCCATGGCACGACCCGCGGTGACAGCAGGGGTGAGCCTATAGTTGGATTAGCATCAACAGGTGATGAACCCCTGGTGAATAAACCCACTTGTTTCGATCCAATGCCTAAGCCAATACCTTTTCATTGCTGTAATCAATAAAGTTGTGGCCTTTTCTAGCCCATTAACCTTATATCACGTGTCCTTGTGTCTTCATTTCACTTCGCGGGGGTCGGGCCCTCGAACCACAACATCAATTTTGGGGGTGGAGTGGGAAAACCATATCCCTGATTTTATGCAGGCACATATGGTGTTTGTTGAAAACCAGTAAAAAGTCAGATGCAATGGATATCCACAGTGGTTTCTTGAAAAGCGTATCTTCACAGTTGGGAATATATCTCAAGCACAACAGGTTTCTAAACAGTTGTCCTATCTCCATCAAAAGAGGTGAGGGGGGAGTGACCAGGCAAGATGCTGCACAGTTGATCCAGTTGCGCAGAATGAGGCACCATAGTCTGCCTGATCCTTGAGCAATGCCAGCGTCATGCACCATAGTGAGCCAATTAGCATGTTGATACTGAACAATGTTAATATATAACAAGCGAGTCAATTATTTGATGGAGAACCCCTCCAGCACTGTGAATCTAATTTATGTTCTAGTAGCTAAGACAGTTTTAGTTGTGGCAGATGCCAACAATACATCAATTCATAATAAGCTCCTCTTCAATTATATAGGGACAAAATCCATGACTGCTTCACCAAATTTCCTTCTATGTTTCATCCCTAATTAGATCCCCAGATCTATTTTCTCATTACTTTTTTTGTGAGTTTATCTTTAAATTTGAAGGAGCATCCTTCAGCCAGGACACTGAGGTCCACTTCCAAAGGTCTTCTGGTGGTTACCTTACTGTGAGAAATAAAGTTACAGGGAACCAGGCAGAGGGCCTTCTCGGCAGTGGTGCCCTCCCTGTGGAATGCCCTCCATCAGATGTCAGGGTAGATAAAGAATTACACAACTCTTAGAAAACATCTGAAGGGAGCACTGTTCAGGGAAGTTTTTAATGTCTGACATATTCTTCTTCTTTATATTTTGCTAGAAGATACTCAGAGTGGCTAAGGAAACCCAGCCAGATGGGCAGGATATAAACAATAAAATTATTATTGTTACTGTTAGAGATAGCATATATTTTGTTAAAGCTTTCATCAGTAATGCTTGCTTTTCAGAGGAAGTGAGAAATGTTATACCATTATTTCTCATGTGCCAGTCCAAAGAAATTAGAATAAGAAAATTCCACAGGGTTTTTTTTGTGTGGTATAGTAACTGTGAAACAGATTTTAATGCTGATTCCTGAGGCTAAACCTAAATAGCTTCTGGCTAATGTGATATCTAGATAAGAGTGAAGAATGGAGTCTAGGTTTGAAAACAGAATCAATAATAGTCTAGCTTCAAAAATATACTCAGTAAGAACACCAAAAAAGTCAGGGAGGTTTCTTTCAGTGCTTCGTATGAAGGTGAACCACATTCTAGGTTAGGGAAGCAGGAACCAGTGGTCTTCTAGATCCTGATGGGCTACAAATTTTCATCATCACTTACACTTGGTCATGTTGGCTGGGGCTGATGAGAGTTGGAGTCCAACAATATATGGCAGGTCACATTTTCTCCACCCCTGTTCTAGGTCAAATATTACCCCATTTTTCAATTGGTGAACAATGGGCTACCCTAGGACACCAGCCCTGTTGTCCAGATCAAAGTAGTCATCTTAACAGATAACCTTGCCTCAAATTCCTCCCTCTGAGCTGAAAGGCAGTGTCAGCAGGTGCCTCAGGCGAATGTTTGTCATTAAAGTGCAGCAAATTGTTAGATAGTCATGTATTTATTGATGCTGCTCTTGCTATATTTTTACTGCCTAGGAGAGGGGGAATGCTGTACCTCAAGGATCAAAATACCAAGTATCAAATGACTTGGTTGGGAGAGAAGCAGATAGTGCCATTCGTTCAGAAGCAAATTTTTATTAACTGGCCAATCACATCAAATTAAATCACAAATTACAAAGTCAATTTTTTAAATTTTGTTGGGGGAACCCATACTTCAAGATCCAAAGGGGGATTCAGATCATCATCTTATTACTGCGTTAATGTCCAAATCAGTCCCAATCAGTCCAAACAAAGTTCATAATTCTATCCAGTCTTATCTTGGTGTTTCCACATCATATCTTGTTCATATAATTTCTCTTTTTCCTTTACGATCTCTTCTGTTAGTCTCCTTAATCCTGTGTGGATTTCCCGTTCCTCCACTCAGTCCAGATGGTTTCCGTATATCTCCTTCGTAGATAACACCACTCTTTCCATCGTAAATTTTGGCAATTGTCGCTCTTAAGTCCCACCGAGGAGTTGATCCACGATATGTAAACAACTCTATTTCTCTCTTTCTCCTCCCAGACCCAAGAGCTCCAACAATGGCGAGGGCATTTTTAACTGCATCATTCCAAAACTCTTAGCTTTCCAGCTTCATCTTGAAACAGAAGCAAATTTATGGGTGTGTGGCCAGTTCAGTCACACTGGGCATGGAGCCTTGAGGTGTGTCGTCAGGGGTGCTGCAACTATGATTTACAATGGCGCATGAGAGGTGGAGGGGCTCCCCAATTTGGCATTGCACATGGCACCACTGAAATTTGAGACCCCAAGATCTGTGACTGATTTGCTATTCCCCTTCCAGCAACAACATATCTTGAGCCGGCCCTCCTGAAAGGCACACAGACAACATGCCTTGTGTACCCCAGTTTCCTTCACTGGAAGCCTCCTTGCCATTTGCACAGAGTACTGCAAATCCTGAGGATTTCCTTCTGAAAGGAATTAGTATCACAGTGAGTTATTAAGCACAAATATATATATATATAGAGAGAGAGAGTGCAGTTGCAGAAGGAGGGTGAATGGGTTTTAGGTGCGATATTAGCCTGCCTGTGAGGTGTTATCAAACAGACAGGGAAGAAAAGCATGTTTGCATAACTTATATTTATGTCATCCTTTTACATCCTAATAAAATAATTCATTTCAAAGCAACATCACTCACTACCGGTAAATGATCAAAATATTGCTTATGAGGCATTTTATTGGCTTATGCCAATGTTCTAAAAATAAAAGAATCATCAGGCGATTTAAATGTCATGCTTATATATCTTACAAAAATCCTTGATCAAGCTTTCACAAGGCAGGCCAATATCTTCAATTAAACCATATGTTTCTTTAACCCACAAGCATAATTTAGTTTCATGCTGTCATATCAACATATCAGAATAGCAAGCATAAGCAGGGGGCAAGGGAACAACACGCAGTTTCAGTACTTTGAAGTAGGGATCCCTGCTATGCTGCATATCTACATTCATTTCTTCCATTTAGGACAATTTAAATGCTTGCTCTATGGTGGTTCCACCACTTAATGTTGACTGGCTGCAAGTTCTAAGCAATATCTCCCTGCAGGGAACAATGAAATGCAAAGGCAGATCTTCAGACAAGTGTGCCTCGGTTTAAAAGATCCTTTTGGGCTAGGAGTAGAGGTAGCAGCTTGCATTACATTTGCCCAGAGATCTGTATGAGAAAACCTCAATTTTCTCACAATTTGCTAAGCAAGGAACTACTGAGCAAGAAAGATCAAGAGTGAAAATGAAGCATTTCTTTTTGCCTAGATATTACTATTTTCCAGTGGCTGAGCTATTTGTTTTAAACTTGGCTACTGTGATGACCTTATGAGCTTCAATGAATAAAATTACTTGGAAAAGCCCTCTTGCATTTTTCTATCAGAAAGGCACATCCAGGTTGTTTCTCTTTCACCAGAGACAGTTACCTAATCCTTTAGCTATAGATTTTCCTGCCAAATTCTTTCAGTACACTCTTTCCTTTAATCCCTTGTTATTTGTTCTCCCCAAAGACCAACAGCCAGGATCAAATAAAGCTTTTTTTAATACTCTTCACTGCTCAGCTGGTGACTTAGAAAGGATAGCTGTGGAGCTTATGTCACATTAACCTCAACCAGAACCTCGCAGAGAAGGGATTACATCTTGAAGACATGCTTTAATATTCTAAACCTGCTCCAACATAGCCAAGTGCCACTGTTGTTATTGTGTTCTGCCATCAAATTCACGAGGCACACTAAGAAGTAAACTCCCAAGTGTAATAAACTACCAGAGGTTAGGAAGAGGAGTGAAGATATATATCTGGTAAGAGAGAAGAGCAATGGGATACTTCCCAACAGATTTCAGAGGGCTTTGGGCCTGGTAGAACTTTGGGAGTATTTTGCAGCTCACTACATTACATGCAGGAAGTGTTTTCCTCCATCCATAGGAATGGATGACTTCCATGCACTCATCTGAAGGTTGGAACAGAGCCTCTGTGCATATAACTTGTCCCATTAAACTTTAATTAGTTTAATGTAAATGCCCAGTGCGCTTCCATCGTCACAAGTCCCACTACAGCAGAGCATTTCGCGCAGCAGTTTAAGAAGGGCAGGAGAGGCAGTATCTTTTCAAAGAGGAGTCTTGGAGCAAGCAGTTTAGAACTCAAAGAAAGGTTTATTTACAAAAAAAAAACAAAAAACCCGGCGACGAACCACACATATCAGCAAACACGCCCAAAAGGGGAGAAGGGAGGAGCAAACACACAGGATACTATTTATACAAACTCATGTTCCTGGAAGCTTAATGACTTCCAGCTGCTCAGTGATTAGAGCGTTTCTGCTACCTTTTAACCCTTTGATAGCAGCACCCCCTCTCGCTCGTAACACTGAGCTGTACCAACCTTAATTCAAATTTAAACCTGAACAGAAACATTTATGAGATTGCGGACTCAAAGCTTTCGTAAATCCGTCTGCGAGATTTTCTTGGCTTGGGCAATACTTTAGTTCAATTAAACCTTGTTTTACATTTTGGCATACATTTTGATAACGGATATCCAAGTGTTTTGTGTGTGCCTTGAATTGACCTGATTTAGCTAGTTTAATACAAGGTTGATTGTCTTCCCACACTCTGATAGGTAGGGAACATTCTCCAAACAATTCTTGTACCAGTTGCTTATAAAATTCTAGTTCTCTACATACATTTGATAATGCATTAAACTCAGATTCAGTTGAACTTAAAGCTATAAGTGACTGCTTTCTTGATCTCCAACCAATTAGTGCATTTCCAAATTTTATCGCCATTCCTGACACTGATTTTCTATCTGGTCCAGCATCTGCCCAACTACTGTCGGCCCAACATTCAAGTTGTGTGCTGCCCTCTGCTGATAGTTTTAAGCGAAACCTTTTGGTAGTTTGGAGATACCTTAAAACTCTTTTTACTCCTTGCCAAGCATGCAATGATGGTTTTTCAGCTTGTCTACACAGCATGTTGACAGCATATGTTATATCGGGCCGAGTCCACTGTGCAATGTGGAGTAGACTGCCTATCGCTGACTGGTAAACCCCGGGATTACTGAACTCTGCCTGTTGCTCAGCTTGAGCATCCTTTGTGTAACTTAACTCCATTGGGGTTTTAACACCAGCACAGTTGTCCATTTTAAACCTTTCCAGCAACTGCTGGATCTTAGCTTCTTGGCTGAGCCAATAGTTCTCATTTTCATCTTGCTGAATTTTAACTCCTAGATAAACAGATACATTGCCTAGTGATTTTATCTGAAACCTTTCTCCAAGCTTTGTGGCAAATTGTTGTGCAAGTTTATCATCCTTTCCACTGTATAATAAATAGTCAACAAATATCAAGACTGCTTCTTGTTCACATCCCGAGCCTTTTAGATAAAGACACGCATCTGCTGCGCTCTTTCTGAACCCCATGCTCTCTAGAGCATCGTTTAAGCAGGAATTCCAATTACGGGCGGACTGTTTCAACCCATAAATGGATTTGTGTAGGCGCCAGACCTGGTTTGGCTTGTCTCCTTCAAAACCCGGTGGTGGTGTCATATAGACTTCCTCCTGTAAGTCTGCATTTAAATAAGCCACATTGACATCAAAGTGAAACAGCTTATTTCCCTTCTTAGCTGAAGAGGCTAAAAGCATTCTTAGTGACTCCGATCTTGAAGTAGGGGCATAGATTTGAGAATAGTGAACACCTTTGCGCTGCGAAAACCCTTTTGCAACTAGTCGGGCTTTATATTGCAACTCTTCAGTAGTTGTGGGCTTTAAACGATATACCCATCGACAACCTACAGCTTGTTGCCCTTTCGGAAGCTCTGTACTTGTAAACACACTGAGAGACTTCATTGAAGCCATCTCTTTTTCCATTGCTTCCTGCCACTTTACGGCTTCTGAGCTTGGAAGCTGTTGTACATCCATATAGCTATCTGGCTCACACTGTGCCATATTTACGTATACACTTGTCACCTTAAACCGCTCTGGTGGCTTGCCCTTTGCGGCACGGTTTGACCTGCGCAATTGTTCCTCTTGTGCCCCCTCTGACCGTTGGCTGTGAGAATCTGTCTCAGACTTTATATCTGGATGTGCCTCTGTTTAGATACCTCCCTTGGGCTTGGTGTTGCAGGTGACCTGCTTTGCTTTTGCTGTCTGCTAGGCCTACTGACTGGCGATGTTGGAACACTCCTAGATTCTGGCTTTTCTACCTTAGGAGAAGAACCTTGTGCCTGGTCAGAATCTGCATCTGAACCATGTGCACCATCCCCTTCTGGCTCACTACTCTCTGGACTTTCATTCTCAGCATAAATGCCTAAATCATCTCTCAAAATGTCAGGGTTAGCATGTAAGTGAGTCCATCCGGACTGCTCACAAAATTCAGCGCTCCTACTGAGGACCACTCTTGTAGTATCCCCATTTGGGTTCACGAATCTCCAAGATTTGGCGTGTGGTTCATACCCGCAAAAGATGAGTTTCCTAGCCCTTGGACTTCCCTTTTTCCTTAACGCCTTTGGGATAAGTACATAGGCTTCACATCCAAACACCCGAAAGTAATTAATTTTGGGCTTCTTCCCATATAAAGCAAAATAAGGGGTAGTGCCAATTACAGAATTATATACTCGGTTCAGAATATGAGTAGCCGTCTGCCAGGCTTCCGCCCAGTAACTTTGAGGGAGTTTAGCATCAAACAACATAGAGTTTGCCAACTCTTGCAGAACCCTGTTTTTACGTTCGGCCACGCCTCCTTCTTGGGGGGAATAAGGTGTAGACAGACGATGCTTAATTCCCTTTTTCTTAAAGAAATTCTGCAACACAGACCCGGTAAATTCTGACCCTCTGTCTGTCTGAAAAGCAAGTACTCTAGTACCGAATTCAAGTTCTACTGCATGAACTCAATTTTTAACTGTTTCTGCAGTATCTGCTTTTGTTTTGAGAGGAAAAAACCATGTAACCTTTGTTTTGTCATCCGAGAGACACAGTGCATACCTCGAACCTCCCATGCTAGCAACAGACATTGGGCCACATAGGTCCATATGCACAAGTTGGAATACTTTGTCAGATTTCCTATCTGAACTGGGATAGCTGCATCTATGAACCTTCGCCCTTTTGCATGCAGTACAATCCAAATACTTAGTACATTTGTTCATTTTGCACCCTTCTGATAATTCAGGTTGCCTTTTAACATACTGAAAATTAATATGTCCCAAACGGCGGTGCCATAAATGGACACAAGAATTATGGGTAGGCGAGTTCACACAACCAGCATGAACCTGTTCAACTTCATCTGGACTTGTCTCAAAATAATATAACCCATCTCTGCATTCCACCTGCAAAAGAGATACGTTATTCTTTGAAATAGTGCAAACCCCATTTTCAAACACAGTTTTAAACCCAACTCTATCAAGTTCTGACACAGACAAAATACACTCCTTCATTCCCTTTAGCACGTAGGCATCAATTTCTGTTTGCAAACAATTCAAGAACACTGTGCCTACGGTCTCTAAGGAACGTTTAGTTGAATCTGCCATTGTCACAACTTTAAGGGTTTGCAAATGTCTGCAATTCTGCAAACGGATACTAGATGGCGCCACCAGGTGGTGAGATGCATCACTGTCAATCAACCAGCGTAGATTGCTGCCTTGGCCACGCCCTTGCATCAACGCCATTGCTGAAGCCATGTGCTGTGTGCTGTGGGAGTAGCCACGACCTCCTCCTCTTCTTCGACGTCCCCTGGAACTCCTTGTCTGGTAACTAGGGGTAACGGCCTTGGTGCTGTCTTGACCAGGTTAACGTGTGCAATTCCTGATTAGATGGGAAGGGGAACCACAGCGAAAACAGTGTCTAGCTGCAAAAGCATTTACTGTGTGCTCAAACTCAGCATCAACACTCTTAGGCACAGCATAACTCCCCTTTAAAGACAAACCTCTTTCTCTTTGCCTTTTATCCTGTTCATCTGCAAGCCGAGAAGAAATGTATTCAAGGGTTAATTCAGTTGAAGGCATAGCTTCCAAAGTTAAAGCTAGAGTCTCATAGCTTTTATCAAGAGAAGACAACAATATGTATGACTGCTGCTCCATAGAGAAAGGAATGCCCAGCTGTCTTAGTTGATTAAAAGCAGACACCATTTTGGCAATATGTTCTTTCACACACGCTCCCGGTTGAAGACATAAATCAAACAAACATCTTGTAGCATGGATCTTGGCCCCCGCAGTGTTTCTGGAATTTAACCGCTGCAGAACCGTCCAGACCTCATGCGTGTTCATTAACTCAGAAACATAAGGCATTTGCTCTGGTCCCACTGCCAAAATTAGTAGACCTTGGGCTTTCCTATCGCGTTTCTGTGAAGCTGCTGCTGCTGCTTTGTCTTCTGCAGGCGCGTCTGCAGCTGCCTGTAAAGGCGGTGCTTCAGTACAACTCCACAACTCTTTTGCTTGCAACCAAACCCTCACTCTAGCCTTCCAATCTTGCCAATTTTTCCCATTGAGTCGCGTAAATGGGACAGTGAAACTTTCCTGGGACTCTGCCATCCTCCCTGGGGCTTAGGAACGATACTCACACACCTGTAGACCGTCTACCAGCTGCTGAAGAGGCTCCTTGAGGAATAAGACGTCTTCCAGCGAGTACAAACTGCGCAGTGCCTGTTTAAAACTTTTCTAGGCACGTTGCAGGACTCAAGCTGCTTTGAAGGCTTTCGTTGTCGGCAACCGCTTCTGTCTTCGCTCCAGTCCTTTCATAAATCACTCTGAACTGCACTCCTTATCTCCTTCTTGACGTACAAACAGCCATAACCTGTCCCATTAAACTTTAATTAGTTTAATGTAAATGCCCAGTGCGCTTCCATCGTCACAAGTCCCACTACAGCAGAGCATTTCGCGCAGCAGTTTAAGAAGGGCAGGAGAGGCAGTATCTTTTCAAAGAGGAGTCTTGGAGCAAGCAGTTTGGAACTCAAAGAAAGGTTTATTTACAAAAACAAAAAAAACACCCGGCGACGAACCACACATATCAGCAAACACGCCCAAAAGGGGAGAAGGGAGGAGCAAACATACAGGAAACTATTTATACAAACTCATGTTCCTGGAAGCTTAATGACTTCCAGCTGCTCAGTGATTAGAGCGTTTCTGCTACCTTTTAACCCTTTGATAGCAACATAACTACAGCCCTATCTTATAAACAGGGGCAGCCTGTTCCATTTTGCCACCCAAGACAAAATTTGGGAATATGGGAATATGCCAGTCCCTGCCCCCCACACTGTGCCCCATCTTCCACCATCACCCTACCAAACCCCATGGTGGAGAAGATGAGGAGCAATGCTATGCCCCAGTGTAGGTCCAGTCTTGGTTTCACAGAAAAGGTGAATATGGGATTTGAGGACGAATCTGAAGGAAGAGGGAGAATGGACATTGCAAAGGTATTCAGGGAAAGGATTGTTTCAGAAAGCAAAGGCTTTCTAGAGGAAGCTTACCGTTAGGGATACAATGTAGAATTCGGGCAAGAACGTAATTGAAGCAATGCCTTTTGCAGCTTGAAAGATAGGAACTTTGTCCTAGATATTTAAGGAGGTGCAGAGACTTGAAAACAAGTCAAAGAGAAGAGTGAATGATTTGGGCAGCAAAGTTCCAGCAGTGAAATGACACTGTGTGACAAAGGAAGGTGAGAAGGAAGAAGCTTACTGCACAGAGAGGGCTACATTAGACAACCTTTCAGAGAAAGCCACCACACTGATCTCATAAGGAAGTTTTTTACCTCCCTAAAAAGCATGAAGCAGGTTTCCTTAACATAAATTACCAAATCTCAGAGCATTTCAAACTAAGGTGCTTTCCGTCAGGGGATAGCTTCAGGATAAAAATACATGCATCACTAAATACATGAAACATATTTTAAAATATTATTAAAACGTTTTATGTCAGTATTTAAGTGTTATAGCTGTAAGGCTGGATTCAATTAAACTGTTGCCCTAGTGGGAGCTGAAAGAATGTTTCTCACTAGTTTATTCCATCTCCTCTTGCATGTTTTGCCATTTTGTGTGTGCTGGTGGTGGGGTTGCTAGTCTTCCCACACTGTGCTACATGGCATAGGAAGAGAGGAAAGTGCCTCTACACATCCATACAGCTTTGGGCTGTCTCTCAGCCCTGTGCAACATGGCGCCAGAACATCAGAAAAGTGTTACTGTATTGCTTAGGTAAATGGGTGGATCTTCCCTCTTTTCCAGTACTTTAAACCCAAAAGGCTATTCCACCTTCATGAGATCAACACACATTGATGTACACAACCCTGACTGTACACTGGGAGAATCACGCATGCACCCAAACCCTATTTCACCCCCAAATTTCCCATGTGTCCTCAGTTATTTGTAGACATTAAATCAAAGTTTGAACAGAATGATCTGCATTGAACGAAGGTGTGGAGTGGGTTACAGGGCCACCCAGGTCAGGCCACCATAATAATAATTTATTATTTATACGCCACTCATGTGGAGGGGAGAGAGGAAGGTCTGGAACTGGCAGAATCTGGCAAGGGCCAGGCCAACTCCACCCCAGAGTGTTCAAGGAAAAGGGTGTGGCTAATGCAAAAGGGGAAAAAGAAAATTAAGTAACAGCAACAGAAGGCAGGCAGGCAGGCAGGCAGGCAGGCAGGCAGGCTGCTCTGTGTGTTTCATGATAGGATAATTATACAAAAAATAATTACATAATAAACCATAAAATTATCAAAAGTATCAAGACTACAGTGACATTTTATTTAACATATTGCTTATATGAAATGCCTGTGCTTCATGCAATATTCAGAGAAGCTAAAGAAGAAGAAGAGTTTGGAATTGATATTCCGCTTTATTACTACCTGAAGGAGTCTCAAAGCAGCTAACAATCCCTTCCTCCCCCACAACAAACACTCTGTGAGGTGAGTGAGGCTGAGAGACTTCAGAGAAGTATGACTGGCCCAAGGTCACCCAGCAGCTGCATGTGGAGGAGCGGGGACGTGAACCCGGTTCACCAGATTACAAATCCACCACTGTTAACCACTACACCACACTAGCTCTCAATTTAGATATTAAACTTGCCATATAGTCACGAGATAACACTTCTTCTCCAACAGATACATCAAGCTTAGCCTTAAGAACTGGAGGGCACTGGAGATGATGTTAAACCTGCTAGGAGCGTCCTACTCTCTTGTAGGACCCTGGCAGAGACACACGCCCAGCTGGTATGTTCTCTCCCTCCTGGTCGATCGTACAGCAGCTTCAAAAGCTTTCTTCAGCCCGAACATCACAGCGACTGATGCCAAAAGGCATCAGCACACTTAGGAATCCGCAGAGTATTTACAATTTGCCTAACAGAACCAATAGCACAGCATTTTGGCTAATCTACTTTACAGTCATACCTCTTGTTACATTTGCTTCAGGTTAAATCTTTTCAGGTTGCATCCCGTGGCGACCCAGAAGTACCGAAAAGGGTTACTTCCAGGTTTCGTTGCTTGCGCATGCCGGACACTCAAAATGATGTCATGCGCATGTGCAGAAGCGGCGAATCACGACCCGCACACGCGCAGACGCGGGTTGCATTCTGCTCATGTTGCGAACAGAGCTCCGGAACGGATCCCGTTCACAACCACGGGTACCACTGTATTTACATATAATACACTCTGAGTGTTCTGACTTAGCTCCTGCCTCTTTCTCATCAGACAGCAAAGAGAGAAAGAACAAAGGACAATAGTCCCACTTTATGGAACACAGTAACACAAACATCCTGTCTCCATCACTTCCCACACTGTGGAATGAAATCATACACCGTCATGTGATAGACAATAATCCCATGACTACAAACAAGGAGCAGGAATCCTAACAAAACCAACATCTAGGGATGTTGAAGCTTTCACTGAAACCACTGTTCCTTACCTAAGAGCGGTATTTCAGTGTTTCCCACCTGAAGTCACTAGTTATTTAAGGCTAGCTTTACTCAAGGTTTCTATGCATTACAAATTGCATTAGATTTTTCAAATCAAGCAACACAGGATGTTAGCATGGGTCTTTTATTATTTTTTGTGATTAGCAGTTACTTGTCACCAGCCAAAATCGTGTCACACTCAACTTTACAGAGCAGAATAAGAAATGGAGACTGAGCTTTTTTGAGTGTAGTCCTGCACTTCATGAATTGCTATTTAATTCTGTTTTATTTCATATGGTCTTTTAAAAACATATGCACATTAAATGCATTTCTTACTGAAAGGCTGTACCAGATCTCTGACCAAAAAAATAAAATAAAAATGGAACAGCAGGCCTGAACATGTGGATGTATCCTTTTTCACCACTGCCTGCAGACACTGATGAATTATTTCTCCTTAGTTAGTTTTCCCTTCCAGACATACCATAGCTGTTCACTTAAGTAACTATCAAGGATATAGAACCAGCTTCACTGGAATTACTAACTCTCTACTGACCTTCTCTCTCCTCCCCCCTCCCTCTGATTTTGCCCCCTCTGTATTTTTGCATTTTCCTTTCCTCTGCTGAATTCCAAACCTACAGGATATTGCAACTGTAAAGTCTGTATCTTAGAAAATACCCCTGAAAGATATGCTAAAGGTAAAGGTAAAGGTACCCCTGCCCGTACGGGCCAGTCTTGCCAGACTCTGGGGTTGTGCGCCCATCTCACTCAAGAGGCCAAGGGCCAGCGCTGTCCGAAGACACTTCCGGGTCACGTGGCCAGCGTACATCGCTGCTCTGGCGAGCCAGAGCTGCACACGGAAACGCCGTTTACCTTCCCGCCAGTAAGCGGTTCCTATTTACCTACTTGCACCCAAGGGTGCTTTCGAACTGCTAGGTTGGCAGACGCTGGGACCGAGCAACGGGAGCGCACCCCGCCGCGGGGATTCGAACCGCTGACCTTTCGATCGGCAATCCCTAGGCGCTGAGGCTTTTACCCACAGTGCCACCCGCGTCCCCTGAAAGATATGCTAGTTGAGCATAAATAGCTATGGTTCTCAAGCTATTGGCTCTGGAGTAGTCCCACTAAACTCCAGAATTAGTTCTAATTCTACATATATCACGATGTCTAAATAGTAATGTATTTGTACCAGAAATGTAAACAATTAATGTCTCTCAAAGCAGCTCAAATCAAAAGCATTTGCAAACTAAACAGACAAAACACAGGACGAGAGTGGAAGGGAAACGGTAGAGGAGGATATCATATATTTAAGTCCAGAATGAAGTAGTGTATTGCAAGCAGATATTTGTTTACTTATTTACCCCAACATACATCATTTTTTACTTGTTTAATTTGCCATTTTACTGCCCATTCACCCAGATTGAAGACATCCATTCGGAGCTCCTTGCAATCCCTTTTTGTTTTAACTACCCTTGTATCATCAGCAAACTTGGCTGCCTCACTGCACACTCCTTATTCTAAATAGTTGATGAATATGTTGAAAAGCAAAATCTCCAATGCTGATCCTAGTGCAGTAACTGCTAAAAATAGCAAATATATCCGTGGCAGGAAATGGGAATAGGATGAAGGAAGTATCCGAAGATAGAACAGAAGGTTTCCTAAAGAGGCTGGGGACCTAATCTACTCTGATTAAGGAGCCCGTGCTAACATGAAAAATCGGGGGGGGGGGGGTCAGTTGTGTAGTTTCAGTCTTAACTGCAATCCTAGCAAATCAGCATCAAATCATAATTTGTAAATATGGTTTATAACAAGAGCTTAAACCACTATTTCCCACTTTGGACATAAGAGAACACTAAAGTTTAGGAAACCCTGAAAAGATGTGTGCATGTGTGTGGTCTTCTTATTCAAGTCTGAAAGTTTTACATTTAGACATGAGAGTGAAAAAAGAAAAGAAGGAGGGTGCAGGAGGAAAGACATAAGTACAACACTCCAATAAACTGTGACTTCTTGGATCAAGACTATTGCAGCTGAACTGGGCCACAGAAATTTGATTCCTATGTCTAGAGAATCTGTGGCAAGAGCAAATGTAAGAAAAAGAGGAGCAAAATGTGACTACCTTTCTCCTCTCTCTCATGATGTCAGGCTAGCCTTTCCTTTATGCTGTATAGTATGTGCTTGCTACATAATGCTGTATTGTCTACGCTTTTCTTAAAAACAGTCTTTTAAGTATTTAACAAGGGCAGATTGCCCCAGAATGAAGGCAGAATGATTCCTGTCTGAAAAGTGGACTTAAAGCAATCACTTTAAAACACACACACACACACACACACACAAACACACACACACAGAGAGAGAGTGAGAGAAACCTATTTCATTATCTGAAACCACTCAGGCTATTTCATTCATGCAAAATAAACAAGGTGTTAATTTGGGTTTGGGTGATACAGAACTCTCCACCTGAGTAACAAGATTTCTTGCAGACTCTCACAGTACTAGTTTATCCTCCACCTCTAAAGGGGTGGAAGAGTATAGGTTAGAGTGGCCAGATACATCAGTATGAAGAGAAAGTGTTAAGAAGCCCCCTCAACTGCCGTATTGCCATTCCTGACTGTGGCTCCTGGCTGCAGCTTAAAAAAAACGAAAAAGGAAAAAGAATCCACAGCTAAGGATGTGGGGGGAAATTAATGCAGGTCTCATTTGAAGCTGAATCTATTGAACTGGCACTTTCCAAAATGGCTATCATTCAAAATTCACACTTATCAATTTTTTCTATTCAATTCATCGATCAAACCATGTTTCTAAAAATGTGTATATTAGAGGAAAGTGTTCATAAAAATGAATACATTCAAATTGCAGTATGTTAGGGAAATTGCTTGCTAAAGTATATACATTAGTCAAAATTGCATATAAAAATGTGCTTATTTAGGAGAATGTCACACTAAAATGCCAATGAATTTTCATGAGGACATTCCGTTTTAATGTAATTTGCCGCAACATTTGGAGAACTGAATTTAAGATTGGAAAAATGATAAACCAGAATTGACAAGTCCTTCCATCCTTTGTCATAGGAATTAAATAATGTTATGAGTTTGTAGGTGCCGGACTCCCCTAAATTCTTAGGGAGTTAAACTGGATGCCAGACTCCTAATTCCTGAATCCAGCTTCTTGTGTTCAGGAGATCGACTTGGAGATGAGCCATTAAGAGAACAAAGCAAATGTAATGAGCCATTTAAAAAAGCCAAGTAAAGGGGTGGGTTCTCCTCCAGCCCTAAGATGTGACCTAGAAATGGGAGAGAGAGAGAGTTGCACACTGGTAAAGGCAGCAAGATGGAGAGAGGGTCAAACCACAATGGTTGACATCTGTTTGAATTCAAGGATATGGTTATGGGAGAAACAAGACCTTCTTGGGGTGATTTTGACGTCGGCTCAGGTTGTTTATATGTGTAAATAAAGCATATATCATAAAGAAACCTAACCCCTGGGATCTCACATCGCAACAATGAGTTACTGTGTAGAACTAGGTATTAAAGTAAGAAAAAACAACACCCGGAAGCACCATTTCATGTTTCAAGGAAGGGAGACAAGATTCAAAGGCAAGGTTCAAAGAAGGATTGTAAGTATGCAGGGTATTTTAAGAACATTTGTTGTAGCTATCTTAAAGAACTTCATACTTCAGAGTAGGGATGGATGGGTCAAACCTGTTTCAATTTTGCATGTGTACATTATGTGCTATTTCCATATCAATCTGTGAATCAACAGTGTGGCATCAGAAAGATAATCACATCCCAATATCACCTGTGTATTGGTATGGGATTTGAAAATTATGCCAGCTCACTTAAAATGAGGGCAGAACAAAATTCTCCTCCACCCCTACTTCAGGGGAATAATCACGTTCTGAAGTGAAAGGGGGACTGCCCCCTACCCACTTTAAAAGCACTGCTTCTCCCAATATGGAACACTAAGCAGCAATTTCTGAGTTTTCCAGTTGAACAGGACCCTTCCTCAGGCTAGATATGTAATTTAAAGAGAGGTGTGTGAGAGAAAGGGATGCTTCTACACCCAGCCTGAAGTTTTATTTCATCCTTAAGATGGTAATGGATGGAACTTTTACAGTTTTGACTGGATGAGCAATGTGCTTTGAGCAAAGATAATATCCCACAGAGGCATGTTCAACAAAGAAGCAGGCTATCTGCTTCTATAATATTATCTTCTCTCTTTATTTATCCTTCATCTTCTGTGTCTCATATGGTTTAGCAGAAGCCTAGCTTTGCTTAACTGAGGGCTCATTAACTCTAAACTCTATATAGTTTTCTACTGCAAGCACTTTTATTCCATACTTCTGTTATTTGTGCTTAAACTGATTATGGCTGCCCTCATGGTATAATTAAACAAACAACTGTGGGGTTGTTCAAAAGGCATTTATTATTTCCACTTTCTCCTCCTACTCAATGAACTTTTAAAGCAAGAAAAAAATAAGGTGATATCTAAATGCATTGCTCCCACTTTCTGTTTGTTCTCTCAATTTTATTTACTTCAGAAGGATAATTTTTCACATCCTGTTTCAAATAGTATTTTCCATTTTGAAGCTTATCTGCTGTGTCTCAACAGCACATCTGAAACATTCAGAAGTCTAGAAATCTACCCCTTTATCTTTTCTTGATGAAGCCACTGGAAGAATGATAAACATGATTTAAGAAGCTATACAGAGCATCAATATGTTTCGATAAGTCACATTCTGTGCATTTTGAATTGATTTAAAAGTATTCCCTTTTCTCATAGAAAAGGGATGAGAATGCACAACAAACAAACAAGAGAAGCAGAGTTAGTGATATATTCCATTAGGTCTTGATCAAGTTGCTTTAAAACAAATGGTTTTTTAACAGGGAAGTTTTAGACCACAGTTCCCCTCATCCCTGATCATTGGTCAAGCTGCCTTGCCAGGGGATTATATGAGTTGCTATTTCAGCTAGAAACACTATGGTTTTCAGAGCTCAGTCACTATTAAAAAAACCAACTTCCAAATTTTTGTTTTCCCCCAAAGCAGCATGTATTCCAAATGGTAGGAATAGCTACAGCCAGAGTAGGTATCTAAAGCTGACAGCATACCTGATGGTTATACGTAGCCCTATATCTTTGGCACTGCACTAGTTATAGTGATACTAAAACTAAAATTAACCTGTAGTTTAAGTGGTCTGAATAAAACCTCTTCTTCACTTGCATTTGCTGGTTCTTCCCCTCTGAACTTTCCTACTAAGCTTTCAGTGTAATGTAATTGGACAAACACTCTCATTCTCCCAGATACTAATGGAAGTGTGAGCAGGGAGGAATGCAGGAGGTGAATTTAGTTATACCCTAATGTAGTGCTGGTGCAAGATATGCTGCTCTCTGTATATAAGAAGAGCCCCTGTTCTCACTGTGGCCGACCTGATGTCTATGGGAGGCAAGCAAGCAGCAAAACCGCTCTCCTGCAATTTCAAGAAACTGGAATTCAAAAGCAAATTGCCTCTGACTGTGGAGCCAGACTATATCCAGTAGCCACTGAAGCAAAGAACAAGATGGAGCCCCTCCCCATTCCATCAATAGAAGCCAACTTCAGCATTAACGGAATCTTATTTTGATACTTGGGACAGGATAGCATCCTCCACCATGTCTTGAGGCAGCGGGTAATGTCAGAGGGCTTAGTACATGCTGTGACAACGAAAGACAATGACTGGGAGGTTGAGAAAGAGCCAGGGACTGTTGTTGCTAGCAGCGGCTGCCTTAGAAATAAGCACCTCTTTGGAAGAGGGCAAGATAGCAGTTAAGGAACAGGCAAGTGTCCTAGATGTGTCCTAAATCCATGTAAGTTCACATTTGGCATCAGTATCAGCTGCTACAGGGACCAATCAGTGACATATATGTGGCAAATGTAAGGTACTAAATTTTTACAAGTGGAGGGCAGTCCAAGATTTTTTTAAACAAAAAAAAACAAGTGTGTTCATTTACAGTGTGATCTGATGGTATGCAATAGGTGAGTTTTGAGCTATCCGGGCTGAGCTGGCTCAGCCAGGATAACACCAGTGTGACTCCCTTATCCTGGCTCAACCAGGAATATACTAGCGTAACTCCCTCAATCCACCTGAGCCAGATCTATGCTGACTCAACTGAGGCTCAGCTGGTAGAATTTACACCAGCATGAGTCCTCCAAAAGGGATGTTCTGGGGTTGGGGTTCAGGGGTGCAACATAGAATGGAAAAACATAAACTTATTCCAAATCACATAATCTGGCAAATCCAGCTGGCAAAAAGAGGCAATATATCTCAAGCTGGACTTTAAAGGCTTGTATTTCCTCTGCCAAACTTGGGCTAGCTTAGCAATCAGTAGCCCTGCTCCTGAACAGGTTTAGGAACAGGGGTAATTTCCCTTTCTATATTTAGGACTGTTCTGTTAGTGCGGAGCAAAGCACTCTGTTTTCGGTGCTGTTCATCCATGCCTGGCTGCTGTGCTGTTAATGAAAGCAAGATATTTTGGTGCCTCTCTCGTGCTCTTTTGCATCTTCTGTTGCATCAATATATATTAAAAGCAAAAACTACTGTAGTAAGCATATGTCTTATGACTTCATATTACTATAATTCAACAAAGCCTACAATTAGAATACAATTATCTCTAAAAATGGTCATTGCTTCATTCACTACTGTGAACCAGAAAGTAAATATTTTTTTCTTTCCATATCTAAGCTTAATAGCTCTATTTCTGAATTTTATTCCCAATGCTCTTAGACGAAGAATAAATGATTTTTATGCAGAAATATAATACTGCGGCAACTGCTGCTGATTCTCCACAGACCGATAGAATTTCATGATCATTAACAATCAACAATAACCATCAACAATAAACATTTAATGATGAACATAAAAGCTCTAAGCATTAGAAGACCAAGTAGACACAAAAGGAACACTGCTGTAAATCTTTCTATTGTACATGTAAGTAGACACGTTTCTTTCTTTCTTTTTTTGCAGGACACTAAACAATAAGCACTGATAATCTTTTAATTACCACATCGTAGCTGTAAATGCCTTCATTCCAGGGAGCACATTTAGGAGACTTTTACTGTGAAGTCAGAATGCAAGCTTCTCTCTATAAGTAACAGCATTCTAATTTTCACAAGTATGCAATGAAAGTTATGCCATTGTGTAAGTTAAGCAAACAGGTCTAATTTAATATTTTTATTATTTTGTAGCAGAACATTAAAAAAAAATTCCTCCATTTTTCTTTGCCCCTATCTTCCCAACTCCATCCATGACCTTAATAACTGAAGTCATAATGGGTAGAAATTCAGCAGGTGGATCTATTTTTAATCTGGGATCTTAAATTATGGGGAATTGATCCTGTTGTCCTTCTGCAGCTATTTAAGAGACATAGCAGGGCCTTCATCTGGGGGAGAGGCAAACAAAGCAAAGCAGAAATGTTACAATTAGCAGTGCCTCTTAGAAAAGCCTCCGTGTCCTAGAAACAATTTCATCTATGCAGTGTCCTTCAAATATATACAGGGGCGGAGAAAGGCTGCTTCTAGATCTAATCAATACTGCACCATATCAAAAAGAGTGTATATATAACTTCTGTACAATACTTTTTGGTCAATACATGTGAAGGAGAATCTGTACTGATAAGGCTGATAGCTCTGGCGCATAAGGCAGGGAGATGCTATTTCAACAGAGAGTACAGTATATAAACTAGATGCACCATAACAGGAAATATAGTCTGTCTGTGGTTAAGCCACAGTGAGAATGGAAGAGGAAACTGAGAGTAAGGACACTTAAAACATGAAATGAGACGTATTCCAATAAACATTTAGGAACTCTCTGGAACATTAGACTCAAGGACAGTACACATTGCAGGGCCTAAGGTATTGGACAAGGTGAGAAGGGAATGTTTTGGAGGGCAAATTTGATCCTGGTGAGTCCATAATTTTCATAAATGGAATACTAACAACTGTATAAAAAGGGCTGGCAATTTAATCTCAGGGTGATCTTTGACTTGAACTCTGATGGAATGTTACCAGTGCTTTTTTCCTGGCAGTATGCAACATTACACAGTACATACAGAGTACAGAAAAAGCTATGGTGTTGCAGCAAGTCATTTAACCACCAATAATACTGGCACCTTTTCTTCTAGAAACAAAAACACTGATCGTTACTATGCTGGGTTATCCACTGGGACAAGCTGATGGGTCACCTCTAGTAATAAAATGGCATGTCTTTGAATGTGTAAGAAACTTTTGTTTTGTATTCTCTTTATATCCTTGTGTGAAGCTGTGTGAGCTCTCAATAGTCTTTTGTTAATTTTTAACTCCATTGTATTGACTCTAGAAACTTGAATGAATCCTCAGGGACAAGAGAAGGTGAATTTGGTAAGGTTGTTGTAGAATACTTCTACATCAAGACGTAGAACCAAACTAATAATAACAGAAAATAAAATCCTACACATAAATGCACAAAATCTGCACAATACATTCTCAACCATGCCAGGTGGTAGCTGTGATGTCTGATGACTGTTGATATGTTGGAGTGGCTTTAAATAGCTATTGAAAGCTCATTGGCTGTAGCATTAACCTGCCACATTAATGATTATTTTGGGAATGAAGGCTCAGCCTTCCCTTAATCCCCAATGAAACCATTGGGGAAAGGGATTGGACTCAGAATAAACTTCCTCTGCACCTAATTCTCTAATGAAGTGACAGGGAGAATTGGGCTTACAGAAATTCATATCCCTTCAGGAATTAGTTGAAAAGAAGAAGTGTAAAGAGCAAGACCCTTTAGCAACTCCTCCTTGTTTTTCACTCCATGCACAAATTATTGTAGGTTCCCACTCCTTTTGTTTACACCTTATGGTGCCTCCTTGTTCATCATATACTATTTAAGTATTATGAAGCAATATATATATATATATATAACAAAATGTTATTTTGTTCAAGGTATTTGGAATTCATTTCTCTTGCACTCAGCTTTCATATAGCCTGCCAAAAATCCACTCGTATATATGTCCTTTCCACACAAGGTATTCATTTAAGGCAGCTGTTTGCTGTAATGAGGTAAAATCTTTGGACTCTCATCTTCAACAAATACATTTCTGATGCAGACTTTGTGGATAGAGGAGGGGTGCCAGCTTGGCCACACAACCTTGGGTGCCCAAGGCCGTGGGTGTCATGCAGTGTGTATGGCCCTGGCCCTGAAACTTTGGGAGCCCAGCCCCTTCATGGGGAATTTTGTGGGTGCTTGGGCACCCAGGATCCTTGGGAATTGGCACCTATGGGATACAGTGAGGTCAACGGGACTTACTTCCATGAAAATGGTTATAGGACTATAGCCTTACATGTAACTCCCTGAACTAGAATACTATAAGATTTTTCTCTTGATAATGAGGATATCACAGATTCTCCACTCATTTCTTTGAAGGCTCACCTGGAGGTGGGACATCTCTACTTTGCAGGAGCAAAGTGGGCCTGTTTGTGGAGCAGAAGCCACAGAGAATATATTTAAAGTAGCATCTGCATTAGGTACATGGTGGCTGTAAGATGTATAATGGCTCTATTTTGAGTATGTAGCAGAATTCAGGAATCTGTCCAGGTTTTCTGTAACCAGAGAGTCAGCCAAGATGAGAATATTTTCTATTCAGCAACTAGCCTTTCACCCTCTCTTTATCTCGTGCACACACTTTTTTTAACAGTCAGAAACAGCAGGGTAATTTGTCAGGGCCTTCACCCTGGTGTTACAGTGTATACAGCATATCAGACTCTATATTCATGCAGAGTCGATGGCCAGAACAAGTGTCATAAAACTCGGTAGCTTGCTGCACTGATAACTAGAGGGCTATGAACACCACGCTGAGAAAACCTGCATAAGGAATAATGTCATTACCTTAACATTGCAGGTTGGTTTAATTAGCAGTTTGCTCCAATTAATCCAGACTGAAAATTTTTGAGTAACTACCAAATGCTTTTTGAAAGCTATTCTTGTGTGCTGGCAAGTAGTGCAGCAAATGGCCACATTCATGATATACAGTAGTTAACTTTGCACACAAAAAAGAAGAAGAAGAAAAGATGTGCTATCATATTATGACACAGTATTCCGAAAAGGATAGTCTAGAAAAACAGGAAGTTTAGGAAGGAAGTTCATGTAGAAAAGGAACTATTACCAGCAAAGAGGATACTTGTTCTTGAAAATGCCAATTCCAAAACCATGATTATTATCATGACTCCAGAGTTCAGCCAGTGAACATGACAGACCCAAAAGTGTTCCTGGCTCAGTGCATGAACTGAGGGTTCCTGGCTCAGTGCATGAACCCACAGAACCAGAGCCTGTAGAACTTAAGCCAAGAGCCTTATGGGCAGCTCTTCCTCAGCCTGGAAGTCTAAGTGCTTCCCAATCCAGCAGCACAAGGAACATACCAGGCAGAAGGACATAGATTGCAGTAGATGTGCCCTTATTCAGGACTCTTTAAAAGACTCCATTTCACCAAAAGGGTGCAGAGAATAGGAGAGGTAGACTGGAGTAGAGGCTCAAATGGCCACAGGTCACATTCAACACTTGTTGGAACAAATTGGTCACTTGGAGCTCTCCTTGGTACTTACAGCTTACGTACCATGCTCTGTAGGCTCCTCTGTAAGACTAGAAAAAGAGAATTGTATAATTCATGGTGGCCATATAGAAAGCCACTATACTACATCCATGTGAGGGATATCAGGCTAAAAACCTAAAGTGGTCCTTTCTCATAGGGGTTGCCAGGAGGTTTGCACTTTATTTGAAATGTTGCAAGGGAGGGGGATATATTTGGGATGCTGCAGTAACTTGCCAGGTGAAATCTTCCAACATGTTGTTCTGCTAGTGCAGAGAGTTATCCTAAACTCTCTTTATGTCTGATTCTATCCATTATTCTTGGGAGATGGATGTAAAAGCTAAGTGGAGGAGGGGATTGACAATGCACAATTAGAATCATATCTGTATGAGAATGCCAGCCAATAGTGCATTATTCCCAATAGGATGCACATTCCAATGCACAGCCACATCAAACCCTTGCACACTTAGTCAACATGCAAGCACCAGCCCACCACTGTAATGCTCATCATTATTTGCAACTGTTTTTCAGGGGCAATGCGGGGGCAAGAAGTGGTGGTGAGACACTTCATCTCCTCAGCCCTTTGCTGTTCTCATTGTAAAGGGAGAAGGAAGGAGGGGAAACATGAATTGTGAGCAACCAGACATATCAGCTCTGTGGGTGACCTCTGGGCTCTTATTAGGAAGTAAGAAGCACACAAATTAAAAACTAATGCAACTTAAAGATGTTCAAAAGGTCCAGAATGGTTTACTTGTTCTAAACAATATTCTTTAAGCATATTATTAGGACCAAATGAGCCACGGAGCATTTCCAACTTCTCTGATTAATTTTTTAAGAGGATTAAAATGCCTAGAAGGTTGAATGCCAACTTAATTGCCGTTGGTATCAGTGGGATTGAATGGGCTTAATGGCTGTCATTTGGTGATAGTTATTTAATTATTTATTTATAGAATGCCATCTGTGTACAATGTTGCTTTACATCACAGCATAAGCCAAAAACAGTTGCAGATCTCTGCCCCGAGGAACTTTCAGTCTAAAGGCCCATCTTGACTATACATCTAAAGCAGTATCATACCAGTTAAGCAGTCATGATTCCCCTCAGAGAATCATGGGAAGTGTAGTTTGTTAAAGATGCTGAGAGTTGTTAGATCCCTGTTTCCAGGGAACTCTGGGAATTGTAGCTCAAATGCAATTAACAACAGCAATCCTACCCCTCCTAGTTGATCTGAAACTATATAGAAAGGGTGGGAAGAATGAGACAACTTTGGAAGGAAACAGGAGTCTTGAAAAGAGCTTCCCCACCTGAGCTGTAAACCGAGAGCCAACTAGCAATTAAGGAGAAAGGATTAACATGCTACACCCCTCTTGCAAAGTAATTCCATTTCATTTTAATGAGTCTACTTTGGAGCAACAGATTTCAGGATAACAATTCAGATCTCAACAAACTTCCCAATGTTTATTCAGGTAGGTAGCTGTGTTGGACTGACGCAGTCAAAATAAATTAAAAAATTAAAAAATTGTCCAGTAGCACCTTAGAGACCAACTAAGTTTGTTCTGGGTATAAGCTTTTATGTGCATGCATACTTCTTCAGATACACTGAAACAGAAATCACCAGACCCTTATATATAGATTTGGATTACCGGTATTCCCAATCTCTGTTTTGTATGTGTGTTCAATATTGTTTATATTGGATCAAAGACTGGGCATAGTTCTGCATGCATAAATCTCATTGCTTTCAACGGTACTTGCACACATAATCAGGACTGAATACATTATTTCCTGAAATACAATGAATGTTGAATACTAAAGTTAACAACCGCTCATTGGGTTCACAGGGTAAATGTTTCCAGTCACTTTCCCAATTTACATTCATTCCATAGCCTTCAATAGAACAATTCTTAATTTACATAAAGCCAATTATTGGTTTCATTCTTTATTCTGTCATAATAAACTTATCCTGATAAAAGCAGGATATAGATATCATCTCTCCATTAAAATCCAAGGGAGTTGCAGTAAAACGAACTGTTCTAAAGCTCTCAATGAGGCCATGTTCTGTTATATTTTCAAGACTTAATTTAATCGCTTTTGTAGGCCTGTTAACTGCTCTGAAAGAGAAGTTAAAAGTTTGTATATAAAAGCTTTACTGTATGATTCTGTCACCTCTAGAAACAAAGAAAGCTGTCATATAGAACAGGTGCAGTGGCGTAGCGTGGGGGGTGCAGGGGGGGCTGGCCGCACCGGGCGCAACATCTGGGGGTTAGGGTTAGGGGGCGCAAATCCACGGGTTAGGGGGCGCAAATCCACGGGTTAGGGGGCGCAAATTACTTGCCTTGCCCCGGGTGCTGACAACCCATGCTACGCCACTGAACAGGTGTGAGGACTTTTGGCCTTCCAAATATTGCTGAACTGCAACCCCCATTGTCCTCAGCAAGCATGCCCCATGGCCAGGGTTGGTTTTTTTAAAAAAATATATGTTTCTATTAAGATTTTTCATAAGTAACAATAGTGCATTCAGTGTCTCCATTCAATTTGAGACATTTTTGTTGTGTGCAATAATAATAATAATAATTTATTATTTGTACCCCGCCCATCTGGCTGGGTTTCCCCAGCCACTCTGGACGGCTTCCACAGAGACCAAAAACACACTTAAATGTCACACATTAAAAACTTCCCTGAACAGGGCTGCCTTAAGATGTCTTCTGAATGTTAGGTAGTTGTTTATCGCTTTGACATCTGATGGGAGGGCGTTCCACAGGGCAGGTGCCACTACCGAGAAGGCCCTCTGCCTGGTACCCTGTAGCTTTGCTTCTCGCAATGAGGGAACCGCCAGAAGGCCCTTGGGCACTGGACCTCAGCTTCCGGGCAGAACGATGGGGGTGGGGACGCTCCTTCAGGTATACAATGTGGGGCAATGTGGGGCTGGGGAAGAAATAGAAGCGGGGAGATAGACTGAGGAAACAGAGAAGGAGAAGAGGGTGAGAGAGACAGTAAACATTCATTCTTCACAGAGTATGAGTGGTACTTTTTTCTCAGCACCGTGTCTTATTTTTGTTGCTGGAGTGAGAGATCAGAGGGCCCAGGGCATGCTTGGTTGCAGTTGACTGATTGCAGTGTGTTTCGATTGTCTGTGTGGGGTCGGGGGGGGGGGTATTGTTGGGTTAAGTCAGCCATACTGATTTGTCTGTTGTCAGGGAGATCAATCATTGTCTTGTTGGCTTGTCCCTATGTCCAGGGTTGATGGGAGCTGTAGTTCAGCAACATCTGAGGGACCAAAAGTTCTCCATACTATTATAGCAGGTCAGTCTTTTTTGTCCATCTGACCCAATATTGTCTCTTCTGACTGGTAGAAGCTCTCTAAGGTCTGGGGCAGAGGTATCCCCCATCACTTTGTCCCTGATTCTTTCTAAATATGTGATGCCAGGAACTGAACTGGAGGCCATCTACCTACAATGCCATACTACTGAGCGATGGTCCTTTCCATTTCCAGCTGCCATTGAAGCCCTAGCAACTTTATGTAAGAAATTAACTGGATCACTTTAACTATGTGCTTAGTTTTATTGAGAAGTAATTAATTGTTTATGGTAACATTTATATTGGATTTTATCCTTGGCCAAGAATTATAGTCCCCAACTGCACATTATGTTATCTATGAATCCAGAATCAATGTACATTTGCCCACTTACTTACACCAGCTCATGCTGTGAACAGGTTATGTTGTCTCTTGTTAGTAAATGATTAAAATGTTGACTGGTTGGATTTTTAAACTGTCCTATTGAAAACACAAAAGGGAACCCTACTTGAACACAACAAAAGCCCATCAGACCTCTCCTACAGTTGCTCCTCAGCAACTGATATTCAAGAAATATTCCTGAAACTATTCTGTATTAGATACTGAGCAGAGAAATAGTGCAAAGCTGGAGTCAATAAACTATGAGGGGTCAGGTATGAAACAACAATAGAAGTATAACTTCAATTAGTCAACACATCATAAAACCATAAGATCCCTGATGAATCAGACCTAAGTGCCCTGTTCAGCATCCTGTTATCATCATGGACAACTAGGTTATGGTGGTGATTTTTTAATTTATATACTGCTTAATTCCCAGATGCCTATGGAAAAGGTAAAGATAAAGGACCCCTGGGTGGTTAAGTCCTGTCAAAGACGATTATGGGGTTGTGGCACTCATCTCGCTTTCAGGCCAAGGGAGCCAGCATTTATAAACAGACAGCTTTCTGGGTCATGTGACCAGCATGACTAAACAGCTTATGGTGCAATGGAACACCATGATGGGAAACCAGAGTGCATGGAAATTTCATTTACCTTCCCACCGCAGCGGTACCTATTTATCTACTTGTGCTGGTATGCTTTCCAACTCCTAGGTTGGCAGGAGCCGGGACAGAGCAACAGGAGCTCACCCTGTCATGCGGATTTGAAACACTAACCTTCTGATTGGCAAGCCCAAGAGGCTCAGTAGTTTAGACCACAGCGTCACCTGTGTCCCATGCCTATGAAAAGCTTGTAGGCAGCACCTGAGCATAACAATGCTTTCTCCACTTGAAGGTCCCAGCAATTTGTATTCGGAAGCATTATGCCTCTGATAATATAACATAGCCTTTTCCTCCATGATGATGGCCAGTACTACATATTGCAGGTGTGAATACTTTCATTTGTCCTTAATTCAGCTTTATTGGGTGACACATGACACTAATTTTTTGAAAAGGGGAGGGAAACTCATCTCCGCCTACTTTCTCCACACTGTGCATCAGATTATACACCTCTATCATGGACCCCTTACTTGCCTTTTTTTCTAAACTAAAAAGCTTCAAATGTTGTAACCTTTCCTCATAAAGAGAGCACGCCTGAGCCTTAAGGCGAAGCCTTGCATGCACAGATGCAGCACCTGAATAGGTAAGGATTGTACCCTTAGCATCTAGTGTAAGACCTGTAATTTAGTAAGACATGAGGTATAAAACACATATTTTTAACAACACCTTAAAGACCTTCAACAAAATTATGATAACAAAAGCTTTTGTGGATAAGATGCATGAAAAACACATACACATGTATGTTTAAGTAGCATAATGCAAGGGAAATTAAAACTATTTGGTTATTTTTGTTAAGTTACAGTTACATGTTTTGAGGCTCTAAGCAGAGATGGATGCTGGATGGCAGGATTCCTACTCATCCAGAGCCTTCTAAATTTTATAAATAACTAAATAAACATGTGAGCAACATACAGGCACAATATTCTTGGGTTTTCTGGTTTCCCTTTTTTATGGAGATATGAAACTCTACTGCACGTAAGTGCATAATAGCATAGTTGTATTTTTGGGATATTTACCTGGGAAATAGCTTTCAAAAAGAAAAATGTAGACATTTCTAATCTCCACAGAGTATGTGAATGGCAAGAAAAGTGTTTGCTACCTCCCTGCCTTTCTTCCAGCCGTACGTTTTCATATCTTGACAGGTCTGTAAGTAATATCTTCTCGAAGCAATTGACCTGGGAGGCACAAGGGAGACAAAGAAATGCTACAAACACAGCCCTACATGGTGTTATTGCATTGTAGCTTCCTACATTATTGATAATGTTCCATTTTGTTTGGTCCATAACAGTTTCCACACTCTGTTCCATACTTGATTGCTATTATCAATAGCTAGTTTTGAGGTCTGTGCAGCTTTTCAACTATATATATATATATATATATATATGCAGGTTTTGGTGTCCTCGGGTGTCTTCCCGTGTAAAAGTTGGGGTGTCTAGGCGACGTTTCGACGAGGTCTCACTCGTCATCTTCAGGCTGGTGCTTTCGGCTTCTTGTTACTGGAACAGAGCGGGATCTCAATGTTTGAGTTCCTATAAATACTGTAGAGGGGGTGTGGTGTCTAGCCTCCAATGTTCTGGGCAGAGAGGAAGTTCCCAGGCTAGTGTGCCTTTTCTTCTTTTGTTCCTTAATTACTTGAGAGATACCTTGAGTGATTTCTTGAGTGATATCCTGAGTACCACTTAGGTGGGTCATTAGGTGTGGATTAGTTGCTAAAGTCTTTGTGTCTTGACCTCTTGAACTTTGTGAAGAGTTTTCCTGAGAAGATGGCTGTATTGCACTTAGTTGTGCTTTGGCTTGGCTTCGTGTATAGGGGCGAGCTGTGGTTTTGTGGCTTGTGTCAGCCAGATCTGTGTAGGGATTGCAGGGGGGTGCAGCATCCGGAGGTGCCACCATGGATTGGCTACTGGATGGTGTCAGTAATTTAGCCCTCTCCACAAAAACTGACACCAGATCCAGAGGCACACAGAACGCCAACACCAATCAACCACACCAGACCCAAACCCAGACCCTCTCCACAGATGAATTACTGACACCATCCAGTAGCCAATCCATGGTGGCACCTCCGGATGCTGCACCCCCCTGCAATCCCTACACAGATCTGGCTGACACAAGCCACAAAACCACAGCTCGCCCCTATACACGAAGCCAAGCCAAAGCACAACTAAGTGCAATACAGCCATCTTCTCAGGAAAACTCTTCACAAAGTTCAAGAGGTCAAGACACAAAGACTTTAGCAACTAATCCACACCTAATGACCCACCTAAGTGGTACTCAGGATATCACTCAAGAAATCACTCAAGGTATCTCTCAAGTAATTAAGGAACAAAAGAAGAAAAGGCACACTAGCCTGGGAACTTCCTCTCTGCCCAGAACATTGGAGGCTAGACACCACACCCCCTCTACAGTATTTATAGGAACTCAAACATTGAGATCCCGCTCTGTTCCAGTAACAAGAAGCCGAAAGCACCAGCCTGAAGATGACGAGTGAGACCTCGTCGAAACGTCGCCTAGACACCCCAACTTTTACACGGGAAGACACCCGAGGACACCAAAACCTGCATATATATATATATATATATATATATGAATGAATATATTTTATTGGGTTAGTTCAGCCCCTATCAAATATCTGCATAAGCTAATTCTTTCTCTCTATTAGAATATGAACATTCAATGCAACATTTTATTTATTAATTGTACTTATATCCTTCTATCCATGGAGCTCAGGGCGGGATACTGGTGTTCTTATTTTAACTGCACAATAACACTGTGAAGTAGGTTCGGCTGAGAGGGAATGACTGGCTCAAGGCCATTCAAGGAGCTTCATGACTGAGTATCTCCAGTACTAGAAGTATCTCTCAGTGTACTAGAAGTTCACTGAGGCAGTCATGACATTTAAGGGCCAGCATGTGTCTCACTTGATTACTCATCACTTGATGACTCACAACTGAAGTCTGGTTAATATGTTGTCTGCAGTGACGTTGAACTCACTTCTATGCAAATGGCAGCAATGTCTGATGTAACTCAGCCACATGGATTAGAAACACTGCCATGGGAAGTGATGACATCACCAGCCCATGGCAACATGATCAGGCTGCTTCAAACAATATAATCAAGGCACAGGAGTAGCGACATCACAGTAGATCTCATGCTGATCCTCCATGTAAGGTGTGAATTGATTTCCCTGACAAGTTTGTAAGACGTGTCCTTGCAATAGGTCTGAGATTATGTGCATATTCTTAAGAGGAGTGAGATCATGCCTTTCTCCTCCCCACTTCCAATGTGCTGGTTTATGAGTTAAGTCAAAGCTGTAAACAAAGTGATCCTGGGTTGAAAGTACAATTAGAAACACAAACCTCCTAAATTTGGGAGGAGTTTCTGGGGAAATGAAAAAGAGAAAATCTTGTCCATCTTTCACATTTTAGGGGGATTGGGAAAAGAAAATGATGGAGGAAATGGTAGCTGGTCATTTTGGTGAAATCAAAATGGTGTCTACCAGCCAAGAGTATCCGCAAATAGGGCTGTCATCTCACCTGATGGACATCATGTTTCTTTCCCTGTTTCTTTCCCCCTAAAAATGGTTCTCAGAGCAATCCTATATCATGACACAGGGACATTCTAGGACAGGAAATGGTGGCTGATAATATCTGGGACATTTTGTGGAAATAAAAAGGAAAAGGAAAAGGACTCCTTGACTGCCCCCCCCCCCATTTTGTTGCAATGCTCTGTGAATATGGCTGTACAATTGGGAAGGGGGATTTTATCCCTGTGGTAGAAAAAGGTCTATAAACATATGGGTCTACAAATATAAGCTATGTTTGCAGATTTGGTTAAATTCATTAATTTAGTTTACTACATTTATATCCTGCCTTTCTTTCATTGTGGAACCCAAAAGTTCCCAGGCAATTCACCCATCCAGACCGAGACCTGCTTTGCTTCACAGGCAGATTTCCTCCCTGGTAGACCACACACTCATTTTTATCCCAGAACATGCCATGTGAACCAAGCTTGTGTTTCAGACAACTGATTTTTTTTAAAAAAATTCAACTGGCAATCCCACACAGTTTCAGAAAAGCTTGAATCATCTCTTATCATCCCCTCTTATGATGGAGGCATTGGCTACACTCCAGAGAAACTCAGGAGCATTCAGCAAACATGTTGTGAAGCCGTACTGGAGGTGGGGTGGAGGCACACGTTGCAGCAAGCTTTCTGTATCTGTATAACACATGATGAAAAACCATCTGTGTGTTGCTTTTGTTTGCCAGAAAACTAGTCTAGCACACCATTCTTCTATTTTTGTGGTTTTTAAAAATTGAAATATCTCTCGCATATATATATATATATAATGATTTCTCATTCTAGGAACAGTCACCAGTAGGGATGTAAAAAATCATCACTTTCTTTTCTGCCTTGGATTTGTCACATGCCGCATTGTTTCTGTTCGCCTTCAGATGGTCTTCCACCAAAACCTACTTTATTCACCTTGTTGTCAGCAAAATGTTGCATGTCACATAATTAATTACATTGTGTAAATTATGGTGTAATTATGTTAGTCTACTCCAATCATTTCAATGCAAATGAAATAATGCAAATTGGGAGGGAAATGTAATCAATTACATATTGACTGTGGTCTGAAAGCAGCAGCAGCAGCAGCAACCACCAGTTGTATTTGCTAATTGATTTTTGTTTCAGACATTGGACGAATAAGCAATGCCTATTCTGCTTCCCTTATCTGCTTTCATTGGAATTCTCTAACATCTCTAGTCATCTGACTAAAACTTTTTCATGTACTTCAGCTAGCCATATTGATCTCTCTCTTCGCATTTGAACCAGGGCTATAGTGACCAGAAGTTATAGTGGGTTGATGAGTACTTAAGCTACTAGAGACAAGTTTTATTATTGAGGGAGATGTGTTATTTGAGTTTACATATTCACAGGAAAAACTGGGGATCAAGTAGCAATACTGCAGCTGCCATTTGATGGCTGATGTGTTGTACTGAACATAAGAAAGGATCTGAGTGATGCTGAAGGTTGTGTCCAGAATTTTAAGTATCAGTGGATGCTCATAAATTCAGAAGGCCAGCAGTTCAATCCCTGACATCTCTAAGCATGACGAAGAGACACCGTTATCTGAAATCCCATTGAGCCATTGCAAAGGCACCCTGGACAATACTGAGGTAGAAGGACCGGTGGCATGTCTTAGTATGAGGCAGCTTCCAGTGTCACCGTGTTGTCTCACCTGTCCTAGTCTTGGGTTGAAGAGAACAAGGAGCAGTGAAGTTTAGTTTGCGTCCACTGTAGAAAGGGTTGAGAGTAGTGACCAATATTTTACCACTACTCTTCAAATGTATGTATTTACTATATTGCTATACCACCTTTTCCTTGAAGGAGCTCAAGATGGTGTACATAGTTGTACCCTCTCTGTTTTATCATCCCAACAACCCTGTGAGGTACATGAGAGAGAGAGAGGGTCTGGCCCAAGGTCACCCAGTGAACTTCATGGCTGAGTGGTGATTTGAACCCTGGTGTCTCAGGTCATGATCAAACCTTTACACCACACCAACTCTCCAAAACTGTAACTACAATGGTAATTGCAATGAACTGCCAGAAACAGTAACAATGAAGCTGGAAATGAAGCTGGGTCTGGTGCTGGGGTAATTTCTGGGTACTCCTTTATGACAATTAACAAAGTGAACCAAGCGTCTTGCTGAGTGGTCCTGTATTACTGATTGTGATATTTATTTATTTTCAGAATGTCTATCTCAAGGCAGCAACAAGTCTTCTTCTTTGGCGATCACTCATAGCCGAGTAAGATTGTCTTCCATGAACACGGTCTTAACAGTGAGTCCGTAAGTGACTGTGAAGGCCAATTCTGGATCCACATGTCCTTCCACAGTGGGGACATAGGTTTCCGAGTGGGAATTGATCACAGTGAGGATTTGCCAAACATGCCTTCTTCTCCCTTTCGTCCTGAGTTCAAGCATCTTCAAAGTCCATGACCCCTTTGGTAAAGGTTGTTGTCCAATTGGAGTGCTCACAGGCCAGTGTTTACCAATTGTTGGTGTTTATACTTCATTATTTTATTTTTTAGCAACAAGTACAAATGTTTAACATGAAGACAATATTTAAAAATATGAAAATAAGTAAGAAAAAGAAAAAGTGAAGAGTAGCAACAGGCAGAAAATCAGATGAGGAAGCTATATCCCAAGGGTTGCATGGAAAGAAAAGTCTTGCTTAAAAGTTGCTTGCTGTGATGAGGGGAGGTAAATATCTTTCGGCAGGACATTTTTTAGCCATAGTAAAATGTGTTTCATAAGCAGACCTCCCTTTCCTCTTTCATCCAGAACCTATGAAAATATAAATCATTCTGCATGTGCATACACACTTGTGGGGGGTGGGGGAAGATCACTTCTGCTACTTGTTTGGTCCATATGTTACAAGAAACAAAACAAGTACTATGGATTTTTAAAAAATATTTTGCAGTGCGTATTATGTAAAGAACATAGTTAGCTTGAGAACCCCAGATCTTTGCCTTGAAACCCTCCTTTTCACACTCATTTCTTTAGCTGCAGAAGGACATTAAGACAGCCTGTTGCTTACTAGAAATAAAATATTGACACTGACAATCCTAGTTTAGGCAGATGTTCTGCAGATGCAGAGGAAGATTTAGAATGTGCTCTAAACAAGCAGCCTGAAAATTACTCTCTCACAGATGAATAAGCATCAATACAAACACACTGTCACAAGCCTTGTATTTCTGTATAACACATAATGAAAAACCATCTGTCCATTGTATTAATTTGCCAGGAAACTAGTCTAGCATACCATTCCTGTTTTTTCTGAGTTTTGAGAAATCTCGATGTCTGATATATACACAGAGAGACACGCACACAGGATTTCTTAACTGTATTTCATTTTCCCGGCAGTCACCAGAATGAAACGTCCTCATGTAACGAATGCTAGCCATGGAGATAACAAAGAGATTGGCACTTTATTTTTATTTTTTAAATTAGTTTTTCCCCTCCAGTGCTTGGAGGAGAAAACAACAAAAGAGGGCTTTTGATCGAAGCCACTTTGCAGCCCCTTTTCTTTCTTCAGCAGTACTTTCCTGTACTTAAATAATGCATGAGGCATGTCTTCAGACTTACAGAGGAAGCTATTGGAATGGTATTTGTATGGTATTTGAAATGCATTTCAAAGCAAATAGATAAGAACATGGGATATTTGCAATCATCTGAGACTGTTCATTTCCTAGTTAAACAGATGCCTATTTCATTAAATTCTAACAATGCCATGTTCCTTATATTGGTCAGTTTTAGATCACCAGCTCTTACAGGAGAGAGAGAGAGAGAGAGAGAGAGAGAGAGAGAGAGAGAGAAGCAGCCATCATGGTGAATGGCAACCCAGCCCAATTTCACATGGGCTGGTGTAGCACACTGCATTTTAAAGGGCCAATCACATTTGAATGCTTTTGGAGAAGATGGAAATAACTGGCTCAACCAGGAATTTGCTTGGCAAAGTGTTCAGCAAGGTCAGGATGAGGTGGGGACCTAATCTGTGAATACTCTATCTCATCTCATAACTGGTCAAATAGTATGATCTGAAGGCAAATAACACCACCCTTTGCAGGCACAGGTCTGCCCAGTGCCCGGATGGCTGAGAGCCTGGAAAAGACTACACACACACACACACACACACAAACACACACACACACACACACACACACACACTACTTGCACTCTTGCCTATCAATTAGCTGATTTTGTAGTTTGTGAAGTTTCATTGCTCTCCAGTTCCTAGGAATACCTGGAGTTTATTGCTGATTGGCTGCCTGTACTGGAATGACATTTGGCAGGGTGGTAGACTAAGGCCAAAAAAGTAAAACAGATTTGGCACAAAAAAGAATCATGTCTATGCCACAATAAGACATGCAGCTTAGCTGGCCTATGAACTCATTGACAAAGGTTTTGTTGTTGTACATTTTTTTACAGTAATAAGTGTTGACTACTTGATGCTTTTTAATTATGGTGCTGGAGGAGACTCTTGAGAGTCCCATGGACTGCAAGAAGATCAAACCTATTCATTCTAAAGGAAATCAGCCCTGAATGCTCACTGGAAGGACAGATCCTGAAGCTGAGGCTCCAATACTTTGGCCACCTCATGAGAAGAGAAGACTCCCTGGAAAAGACCCTGATGTTGGGAAAGATGGAGGGCACAAGGAGAAGGGGACGACAGAGGATGAGATGGTTGGACAGTGTTCTCGAAGCTATCAACGTGAGTCTGACCAAACTGTGGGAGGCAATGGAAGACAGGAGTGCCTGGCGTGCTCTGGTCCATGGGGTCACAAAGAGTCAGACACAACTAAACAACTAAACAACAGCACAACAATAACTTTAGCTCATTTTTGGAGTTGTTAAAAGGTTGTTCAGAGGCATTCATTAATTGTTCTCTTTAAGAAATAGTCATTATTATTGGCAGGCAGCTCCAAGAAAGAGAACCGTTATTGACAGAAAGCACTAGAAATGGTGTCATTTGTCAATATGGGCTGTCCTAAAGACCAGTAGGCAGTGTACCCTGTCCTTTATGCTGAGAATGAAGAAGCACAAGGAACTATATGCCTATGATTATAGCTGTTTTATAGGCTGCACATTAATGCATTACTTCTTCACAGGCAGCAGGTGCATTCAGGCATTTGCCTGAACATGTGAACTCTACGTCCATGAATGTAGGGTGAGGGGGTGCATTCAAGCCACCCCAATATCTCCATGCATGTCATGGAGGGCAGTGGCATACGTGAGAGGCAGCCATAGAGAATGAGAGGTAGTCCAGCAACAACTGGAAGGTGATGGATTCCCCGCTACCTGCCTAAAGCATTATTTGACCATTTCTATCCTCTCCACTATACCAATACTCTACCAGCTCATTATAATTTTCATGTGCAAAAATGGCTCCATTAGTTTCAGAAGGGTAGCACCAGAAGCAGATTGGTGGCTTTTGATCCTGGTATAAAAGATAATATTTAACCATTGGGATCATTCCAACCCTCTTTCCAACAGGTCCCATAATTCAAGGTGGCCTAGTGGGAGAACTATGAGCCAGATTGGTGACAGACTGTGTTGGGAGGAGGAAAGCTTATCTTTTCTGCCAGAATGTGGTTTCCCATATTTTGTCTGAGCATGTATCCTAAAGTCAGATAGATTTCTGCAATTGTACACTGTGGCCTGGATTACAAAGATCCGATGGGTGTGATGAGTGTGAGGCTGTCCAGCTTCACAGAACAGAGTTAAACTAAGAGCCCTTTATGATTCAGTCATTTCTTCCAGTAATAGCAAAACAGGCAATAAATGGTATATTAGGTTTCTTTACTAGAACATGAAGTTCATCATGGACAGGGAGCTTGGAATTTTATGGCACCAAGATTGAAACACCAGTGTTATATAGCTGCAATCATGGAGAGTTGACAACTTTATATCAGAGAACAGTGAGGCAGTCCCTAATTGTTAAGAAAATTGCTAGCAGTACAGAGAAACATTCCAGGTGGTTTGTTATGAGCTGACACTGCTGCATTATTGGTTAAAGCATGCCAAATAGACTACTCAAGATGAGACTGTTAGATACATGAAGGATAATCTACTTTATTTGGCTGGCATCCTCAATTCCAAAGTTGCTTATAAATTGTACATGAGGCAAATTCTCTCTCTCTAAATCAGCTTTCCACAATCTGGTTCTCTCCAGATGTCCAACTCCCATCACCCTCAGCCAAAATGGTCTTTGGAGGGCATTAGATTGGGGAAGGCTGTTCCAAAGGAACTAAGGACAAGCATTGGCAGACTGCAGTAACAGCCTGAAAGCAACAACAGGGGAAGCCTTTCACATAAGGAGCAGCATGTAGGGGAGTTGTTAAGAGATCCCAGAACTGTAATTCCCAGAGCGATTTAACAATCAATCCACCTTCACAGGGAACTCTTGAGAACTGTAGGTCTGGGAAGGGAATAGAGGTCTCCTAACAACTCTCAGCACCCTCAACAAACTGCAGCTTTCTTTGGGGAAAACATTGACTGTAGTATTATAGCAGTTTAAAAATATGGGGTGAGCATGTCCTGGTTAGCAAACTTGTGGGGGTAACAAAGTCAAGAATCAGGTAAGGATAATCACAAGGAAAGGGTTGAGCTAGTCAAAACCTTTGATCACTAAAGGCTTTGTATAATGTTGCCTCCTGCCCCCAGTATCTTTGAAATACCACAGCCACCATAATTCTAACAAATGATTAAGCTGATATAGAAAGAATAACATACTCTGTTTTACCGATCCTGTACAGATCCTGCTGGTACAGTCAGTTCTTGTGCACAGATACTATGCACATCTTTTATTACAGCCATATAAGGCAAATAATTTCTGCAAATCTACTTGAGAAAATGATAAATTACCTATTTTATATGTGCATTTTTTCTTACACTAACAGTTGTTCAAAAATATGTTTGTTTTTCTTTATTGTTGCACTTCATCAGCATTCAAATTGTGAAAGCCAAAATGTAAAAAGAAAGGAAGCAATCGTACTCCAAGTTGCATGGAACAGAATCTTCAAAATGTTCAACTTTCTCTCCCTTGATAATAAATGAAGGTTTGAATAGGCTTTGCTCCTATTTTTCTTCTCCTGAGAAAGATCCACAGGGAACTAGGCGGACAGAACACAAACAAAGAGTATTCCAATCAATCAGTCTCTCCCTCCACCCCACACCAAAAAACACAATTTTGGTATATAGAATATTTCTTAACTACTTAAATGCTAGTCTACCCAGAATTGGAAAACTTGGGTTTTTTCTTTCTTTCTAATTATTAGTAAGAGAAATGACCAACCATCAAGAACACTCAAATGAATCAAACAACCTAATACTTATTTTGGAATCCGCAATAAATGTTGATTTCTTTAATACTAATTATACACCATTATTTAAGTTCAAAAGAATATGTTAATATGGTTCGACTGAAATAACCTTTTTCTAGGAAGAACAAATGTTATTCAGAATCCTACACCTAAAAACAAATGGTTCCAAAATATTTCAGTTAACTTCTTAAAACTGTGCTACTACATTACATATTGTAATGTATATTCACTATTTTCACTAATAGTCGGCATGGGTGCCTCAGTTTGGCTCAAACACAAGTGGGGGAAAACTCCAGTTGAATGCAATCAAACACTGGTAAGGGCTCATCATCGAGCCCACCTAGTGGTAGTGAAGGCAGCAAAGAAGGGATACTTTGCTCTCTGCATTGCATCCTCATGGTGCCATCCAGTAGAGCTTTTTTGGGTAATGTGTCGCCTTTTACAGTCTAGCCCAAAGGAGGTGATGAAACCAACATCAGAAACCAGGTTGCTCACTGAGGTAAGATGGTTTGAGTCTATAATGCCAATCCTGGCCCAACTGCACTGGTTGCCAATTAGTTTCTGGGCCCTAAGTGCTGGTTTTGACCTATAAAGCCTTAAATGGTTCAGGACAGCAGTATAATTCAAGGACTGCCTCTCCATATGAACCAATCCAGACCCTGTCATCATCTGAGGCCCTTCTTCATGTGCCTCCTCCACAAGACATCCAGTGGGTGGCAACACAAGATTGGGCCTTTTCTGCAGTGACTCCCTACTTGAGGAATGCTCTCCCCAAAGAACTCACCTGGAGTCTTCATTACATGTCTTTAGGTGCCTGGCAAAAACATTCCTCTTCTCCCGGGTCTTTGGCTAATTAAACCATCTATGGCCTTTAAAACTGTGTGGGAATATTGTTTTTGTTTGTTATTATTTTGTTTGTTATATTTTGTTTGGTATATTTTGTTTGTTTTGCCATGTATTTTTGTGTTTTTATATTGTAAACTGCCTTGTGATTGTCAGATGAAGGGTGATTTTGAAATGTAAGAAACAATAATGATAAAAATAAGAATAACAACAATGGAGATTTACAAATGGAAATACCAAATGAGGTACTTCAGTTTCTATTCTTGAAATGTTCTCTGTTTTCAGTAATCCTTAACATTAAACAAAATGGTTGCAAATGATAAAACCATGTCAATTATCTCTCCAGTGGCTGTAAAACAGTTACAAAAATAAAACTGGCAAGTGGTAGTACTGTGCATGAAAGAAATGTTATACAAACCACCATCAATAGTAAAAAATAATATCAGTGTCTGAGCTTTCAAAATAGTAACTTCTGTTACCTGTACAAGAGAAATAATTTTCTATGCTTTGCCTGTCTCTTTGGCTATGCCGAAAGGAAAGCACAAATAAGTGCATGTGTATCTCTCTTGTATTTGTTAGGAGCACCTATGAGGCTAAAATCTGCTAAGCACTCAAACAAACCCCACCAAAATGAGAGCAAATCCCAGGAGACAATATGTGTCTTTCTCTCACAATCAGGGAAGGCAAACACGACAAGATAACTTTATCATCCAATGAATTAATTGTAAATTGTATTTGGTGTAGCAGTGCCAAACCAGGTTATGGGTTCATGATATTGAGAAAGTTATTTGGAAAAAAGTGGGAGCTGATGAGTATAACTTTTAATACATAATATTCTATTTTGATACTGTGTTTCCATCTATATGTTCCTGTTTATGTATTCTCATTTATGCACTTGAATATTGACTTTAGGTCAAATCATATATAAAATGTATCTTGATGTGCATGGTATGTACTAAGATGCTATTTTTTCAAGAAAAATATGTGTGTGACTTTAAAAGACTTGGGAAATTTAATTATAGTTACATTTAACAGCTGATCAATGATCACCATGAAAAGAGCCCTATTTATTCATTCTCCCTTCATGCGTACAGTGTACTGCCACTTCTGCTCCTGACCCATAAATCTGCATGGGGTGGGGAACTTGCTGGATTACCACTCCCCTTATCCTTGGCCATGGCAGCTGGAGCTGATAGGAGCTGGAATCTAACAATATCTACTTTAGCAGAAAATTCAGTTTAGCAGAATATTCAGATGAGGAGCCCTCATTTGTACAAATAGATGATTCTTGATTTTCTGTCTTGATTTGGAATGTTGAATGATCAGGGCTCACCTCACAGAGTGTTTGTTGTGGGAGAGGAAGGGAAAGGAGATTGTTAGCCACTTTGAGACTCCTTAGGATAGTGATAAAGTGGGATATCAAGTCCAAACTCTTCTTCTTCTCCCCCAGATTGGGTGGAGAGAGTACATTCATATATCCGCACATGCACAGGCATGCAATTTCATGGCAAAGGTGGTGCAGAGATGGCATGATGTTGCATTGGGGGGGGGGTTAATTAAGGGCTGATGAAAGCAGAATCTGCAGATGGCCAGCAATTTGTGACCATGGATAAAAGAATAGGTCTGAATCAGCTTTCAATCTGCCCAGGCAAGCTCTGTAGGCAGAAATCAGTAATGGCATAACAAGCTATCCCAGTCATTAACATGGACTTGGGGCAAGATGCTTCCACATTTGGAGAGACCAATCTATGCATGAGGGTAACATGCTCACCTGGAACAGTTTTTTCATCTGCAGGGAGCAAACACTTTGTAGTTATTAATGTTCTTTGGGTATGTTGTTTACTGGGATGCCAGGGGCCATGCCCTATAAGGCCAGAGTTAGAAAAACACTAATCTCTGAATTCTTGCACCAAATGTACATTTAGGGCTTGCAATTATCCCATACTTGAGCTTGAAGATCTAATCTCAAAAAACGTGGTAAGGGAGAATGTGGTAAGGGCAAAGATTCTTTTAGTCCAATTCCACCCACTACCCTTTAACGTGCCACATGATTTGATGCATGGGAAGGATAGCATTTATTCATTTATTGGACTCATGGACTTAAGTGCATGGAATCATAACCAGTTTAGAGATTATATAGTGCGGCAGGAGCATAGCAGGCTCTGAACCTGTTCCACTATTCTTCGCGCAGTCAATCTTCCACAGCTACACCATTACTCTCTTCATTGCTATCATTGGGAATAAGGCAGTTTGCTGTTAATCAAGGGGATATATGGCTGCGAGAACCGAATGAGGAAAGGAAAAGATGAGCTAGTTACTACTGTGATGCAATGACACTAAATAGGTTTGCTTCTCCCCTAGAATTTAACATTGCCCAAAGCCCATTACTGATCCTCATGTGTGTACTTGAGAAGCTAATAATTATTTCCAAGTGGTCAAAAGGATGCAGGGTATTATTTTTTTTAAGGGAATGAACAGAGATTTGATAAGAGGAAAAATCAGCTTTATTACTTCACTGTGAATTATTGCCTCAAGTGACTTATCTTGGCTTCTTTAATTACAGAGCTGCTCAGCTACCTTCACTGTGTGCTCATGTTATATATATATAAAAAAACACATCTTTGTACAAATATTTAAATTTCTAGTAATTGGATGCCTTGACATTTATTAGAATGAAACTGTAGAGTTAGGAAAGGGCCTAATAATGTATTAAACATAATTTGACAGTACAGAAAATGTCGGCACCAGTTCAGGATTTATAATGTTTTAAAGGGAATTTGCAAAGAGATGTCAAATTCTGGGTTGTCCAAAGTGTTCTACAGGAATAATGAATCCACACTTTTTAGACAGGGAGAACTCACCCCCTCCTACTTGCTCAGTTGGCAGCCATCTCGGGAAACATTGGAGGGGTGCACCTTTGGGGTGAGGTCAAACTGTTGGCAGGTTGCAGTGGCTGCTGGGGCTGTAGAGACAAATATGGGAGAGACATGTTTTATCACAGATGGGGTCATGAAGGGTGTCCAGTTATGCTGCTGCAGATGCTCCATGGTGTGTTCCTCCCAACAGTCATTTCTCCTCTGGTCACTGCTGTGGATGCACAACTTGCTCATTGTGGTTGTCTGCAAGGGATTCCCACATAGTGGGGCTGATGTTTCCAGTCGTCTTGTGATGCTTGCAGAATCCATTAATGTAAGATTATATCAGAGTGCTGCATGAGTCTGTGATATGAAAATTAAACAGCAGGCCAGCATGCGTGAGAAGCAGAAGTGCAGGTATGGCCATGGTTGCTGGGACTGAAGGGAGTTGTAGTTTAGCAACATCTGGAGGACCAAAGGTTCCCCACACCTGGATAAGCAAGTTGGGAACATAGGATGCTGCCTTACACTGAGTTGCCTTACACTGACTTGGTTGATGTTGCTCAGTTGGTTGATATTGTCTACCCGAGGGGCTGGGAACCTTTTTTCTGTTTTAGTGCCACATTCATTTCTGGTCAACTTTCTGAGAACCACAAGCCAGTGGTGAGTTGACCAATGTAAATTTTACCTGTGTACAATAAGCTATACACAACCTTCTCTATCGTCCATTTGGATAAAAGAGTTGAAGGATACATTCCAGTCAGATAAAAACAACATGGGTATGAAGCAGGGCTAAGGAGGGGCAAGACCTGAGAAGCATTTGGAGAGCCTGAGAGAGGTCTGAAGGGCCATATTTGGTCCCCAGGTCTGAAGTTCCCCACTTCTGGTCTGCAGTGACTGGAAGCTACTCTTCAGGTTTCAACTATGGGACATTCCCAGCCCCACCTGGAGAGGCCAGGGATTGAACCAGGGAACTTCTGCACACAAAGCAATGTCACAGAGCTACAGCCCTTCCTCTGAAGATTCCCCTCAGATTTAACATAGCTCCCATTTACCACATTTTAAAAAATGTTTCAAGCTCCACTTGTGAAGAGGAATGGCTGGATGCATACAAATGATAGACAGAACAGAAGCTCCTGTCATCCACTTTTCCACCATGCTGCATCCCTTGTACCTTCCCTGTTTTCCATGGGTGAAGGAAATGAGGAACAAGAGACCTCAGCTGCTTTTTCCATGGGAACTTGGTGTGTTTTGGCTTTTCCCTTGACCTCAGTACTAATTTCTACCTTCGGGGGAAGCAGGGGATGCATGTGGCGGAGGAAAGTTGGGAAAGTCCCATTGCTCACATGGAAGTCCTTGCATGGGGCTTCTACTGACAGGGCTGGTTAGGTCAATCCTACCCTACATATTTAAATGCACATTTAGGTACACATTTGTTGTGCATTTTTTTAAAAAAATGCACATTAATGCAAAAATGGGAGAGAATGGGCTTATAAATGAAGACATGCCAAACTGACAGACCAGAAACAATCTGATCTGCTAAAATGAGCGTTGATTCTGCTCCAAATCTATCTCCTGGAGATATGAACTCTTCCCTGCAATACTCCTCAAGGCTTCCCTTGAAATCCCTCAGATGGTTTGTCCGGTTCACATTTTCTTCTGTGGGAGGACACAAAAGACAGAGAGAGGGGGTGATGAGCTTTAATCACATGCAGTGATTTTTTCCTAGAAAAATAGATGCTGGTACTCAGCATGAAGTTGTTACAGTAAGTGCCACACTTTTTAACAACTAAAAAGAGGTCCCAGTACTGTGTACCCTTGAGTACAGTGGTACCTCGGGTTACAGACGCTTCAGGCTGCAGACTGCACTAACCCAGAAATATTACCTTGAGTTAAAAACTTTGCTTCAGGGTGAGAACAGAAATCGCGCTGTAGTGGTACGGCGGCAGCGGGAGGCCCCATTAACTAAAGTGGTACCTCAGGTTAAGAACAGTTTCAGGTTAAGAATGGACCTCCAGAATGAATTAAGTCCTTAACCTGAGGTACCACTGTACTCCCTGAAAAAAGCACTGATCACATGGAATTAGTCACATTCGGCACTAACGAGACCAAGCTGCAGGTGTGCATTCTAATTTGCATCAAGAGATGTACCTAGCCACTAAAGTGCAGCTGGTAGGAATGAACGCGTCCCGGTTGATGGTCTGGGTCGCTGGTCTTTCTGAACTAGCTAGTGCCAATCTTTATGCATGGGAACATTTCCCCACTTCATCAGAGTACCATGCTAGCTACTAGTTGCGTGCTGAGGTCCCCAAAGCACCCCTTCCCCAATAACTCACACATCACACATAATTTTTGTTTAAGGTTTTTGGCATAATTTTGGCCACAACTTTATTATCATACAAATTGTGAGTGGTTGCTTAGGCATTGGTTATGACTAGCTGTCCCCCCCGCCTTGGGGGACAGCACTGACTCCCGTGAGTCAGTGTGGAGGAACAAGATCAGGGATAACTGGAGCTGCGACACAGACCCTCAGCTACTCCCCGCATGCTCCTAGGAGCTTACGCGGCCCGCACCCTGCCCTCAGGGTTTGGACGATAGAATGGTAAGCCCCTGAATTCCTTTAATGGAATTCCCGTGCAGCAGCAGCATTGGAGGGGCAGGCACAGCCAATCCATACCCCTCCACCAACCAATTTAACCAATGCCTAACCGCCAACCTTACAAGTTGTGACGATTTGCTACGCAGTAGGCGAAAACCAATTGGCACACACTAATCAGCCAAAAGGAAAATTCCTACTGAGCCCCCGCACCAATGCGGACGACCCCATGACAGGCAATAGCAAGGTCAAAGCATGAGCCCAAACAAGGGAGGGCGGGCGGGTGATCCGGTGCCCACAGCAAAAGAGAAAGTAAAATGCTGCGAAGCTTGTATAAATAACCTCTGAAACCCCACCCCTAAATTGGCAACATTAAAATTTGCCCAGAAACACCCTCCTCCAATCTGATACCAGTACCTTGTATCTACCCTGCCTGGTAACCTTAGGGTGCTTTGCTCGGCCCCATCCGCAACCCATGCTCTCCGTTAAGGAGAACACGCTTTGCATGCAGTGCTGTTTGGTGCACAGACATCTTTGAACTAAGCCCAGATTTGTTAACATACCTGGCAAAGAACTATTCTTGGCCTGTGTTTCTTATTTATTTATTTAACTGTGTGGCTTGGGTTTGGTTTTTTTCAGCTTTTGCTTTTTGATCCAATGATAAAAATAAATTCAATATTTAACATATGGAGGAGGGTACAACCCTTTCACATTACCGGCTTGTTTCTGCAAGGAGTATTTATGGCTCCTTTTAGTGCATCACAGAGGGAAGGATATCTGCCGAGATACAAAAGCAATAAAACATGCCATTTACTGTAGCATTATCTGAAAATGTAATCCATGGAAGAATGATTCTGATTAGCTAACAGTGCCAGTTAGGTTTATGATGGCCTGTTTTATGACTGTTTGATAACATAAAATATTATTTGCTTCCAGAAAGGAACTCACGGTGCACAGAACGAACACTGAGCTCGGTGAGGTTGCCTCTGTAAATCACACACCCCAAGCTGCTTCCTTCAGAAATAAAATCTGCATTGTATTATAAAATTTTTACTTTGTGTTATTATGAAAACAGGTTTAGAGCTAATTCTTGATGCGCAGTGTGCCTCTGTACCCCACCACTTTATTTATATTTTAGTAGGTGCTGGCATTTAATAATGAGAGTAATCATCTTGAAGTGCCTTGTTCATTGTAAGGAACACATGATCACCACCCTTTATAAATTCATTTTCCCTTATGAAGAAGAGCTTACTTTTTCAACAAGACATTTAAGAAGAGCTCTTCCTCATTTTTTTGCTGCATTGGTATTGTTTTTAGATGTTTCTTCAGTGGTGAGTTTTATTACTGCCACCCTGGGCTCCTTTGGGAGGAAAGGTGGGATATAAATTTAATAAATAAAGATGAGAGCAGCATAATTCCTATGGGTTATTGGCATCCCTTGCATACATTTTCTTGGCTACAGACATCCTTGGTCCTAAATAAAGGAATATTGCTTTTGGTTTGTTAGGAACTGCAGCTTTCTCCATTGCTCTGGTGCAGCTATATATTTAGTTCCTCAAATATGCTCCTGAGAATACAGTGGTACCTCGGGTTACATACGCTTCAGGTTACATACGCTTCAGGTTACAGACTCTGCTAACCCAGAAATAGTGCTTCAGGTTAAGAACTTTGCTTCAGGATGAGAACAGAAATCGTGCTCCGGTGGCATGGCAGCAGCAGGAGGCCCCATTAGCTAAAGTGGTGCTTCAGGTTAAGAACAGTTTCAGGTTAAGAATGGACCTCCGGAACGAATTAAGTACTTAACTTAAGTATTAAAGTACTGTATCTGATTCATTATTTTGTTTCCTGAATCACAAACATGTCATGCAAAGAGACTCACCAACCCTTGGACACCTTTGGTAAAACAGTTAACTGCTGACACAAATCCTGGCACTTTAGTGTTCATTTCATTCATTTAGAAGATTCGACCTTCATCTGTGCTCATAGCAGTGCAGTTCAAAGAAAATTACAAATAAATTCTTTAAAAAGCCATTGGTAAAACACACACATACTGTTTAAAACACCAGCAAAGGAAGATAACTAAAAACAGGTAAAAGTAGGAGAAAGCTAAAACAGCCACACATTAACCTAAGTGCCTTTTCAGACTGTCTTTCTCTTTCCCCACATACTGGCTTGACCTGCACCTGGCCAAGTCCTAATGAGGTCCATTTATCTTCCAATCTTTTCTCCTTCTGGTTTTATACAGAGTCTTACAAACCAAGTTCTGATATGGTAGACTTCACCGTTTTGAACCTCATTACAAATCCCTGATACCATCCTTCCTTTATATGACAACACAGCAACTTTCTTTTCTTTGCTGTGTCTTCTTCCTGAGCGACAGTAGGAAAGTGATGTTCCAGGTTATGGGTAGCCAACAACTCCCATCAGACGCAGTCAACATGGCCAATGACAGAGATTATGGGAGTTGTCCTACAGCAACTGGATGGTGTATCAGGTGTATCATGTTGGCTTCCCTGCACTAAACAACCTTGGTTAGTCATGGGCATTTTCTTTTGCTAATTCTATCTTGCTTAGTTGAGTGTTGAGGTCCCCAAGCCACCCTAAAAAACTCATACATCACACTGAATTTTTGCTTAAGGTTTTTGGGCATAATTTTGGCCACAACTTTATTTAAATGCATAACTGTGAGTGCTTGCTTAGGCATTGGTTACGACTATCTGTCCTTCCTCCAGGGACAGAACTAACTTCCAGATTCCAGAGGAAGCCAGTCAGGGAAAACAATATTGGGCACCAGCTGGGCATGAAGCTGGGCACCAGACCCTCACCTCTCCCTGCATGCTCCCAAAGGCTTGTGCGGCCCAAGCCCGATACCAGGGGTTTGGACGAAAGCACAGCAAGCCCCTGGATTCCTTTAACGGAATTCCCTTACCACACCAGCATTGGAGGGGTAGACACTTACCCCTCCACCAACCAATTTTTTAACCAATGCCTAACCACAAACCTTACAAGTTATAACGATTTGCTAAGCAGTAAGCAAAAACCAAATGGCTCCAGCCAATCAGCCAAATGGACAAAATTCCTACCAGGCCCCTGCCCCAAAATCAGGCAACCCCATGACAGGCATAGCAAGGTCAAGCGCAAAATCCCCAATTCAGGGAGGGTGGGTGGGCGATCCAGTGCAGGCAGCAAAAGAGGATGCCCAAAGCTGCGTGCCCAATATTTAAAACCTTTGAGCCCAACCCACAAATTGGCAACATCAAATTATCCCCAGAAACTCAATTGCCCATTCACAGCCTGTGGCCATCCAAACAGATCTGCCCAGCAACAGTGGGGTGTCCTACTAGACCCCACCACAACACGTGCTCTCTATTAAGGAGAACACACCTTTTTGAACACTAGTCTCCCAGATCTTAGTCCAACACCCTGAGCACTATACCACACAGGAACATAGGGAGCTGCCTTATACCAAGTCAAACCATTGGTCTGTCTAGTTCAGTATCATCTACACTGACAGGCTGCAGCAGTCCAGGGCTTCAGGTAAGATTCTCTCCCAGAGAACTGAGATTGCACCTGGAACATTTTGCAAACAGATGCTCTACCAATGACCTGAGGCCCTTTTTATTTGTTGTTTGCTACATTTAAAAGAAATGCACCAATAGTAGTAGCATCTTTTGATAAAGTGTGGTATAATAATACTACTTCATACAAACACATTACTGAATAAATTCTGCAAAAGACTGAATCCCCCAGTCTAAAGCCTGTGTTCTAATTTCCCACTCTGTACTTGGTCTCTGCAGCCACATCCCAAATTCTAAAAGGCAACATTTTCACATAAAAAGGAAACCAATATGTCATTTCTCTTTCATTCCAGCCTGTTGTGGCTGCCATGCACAAATGTTTACATGTCCTCTTTCTGGTTCCCTTGCTTTCATTTGCATTAAATGCTCATCTTTGGCCACAAAATGACTTGTCTCTCCTTCGTTTGCTGTGAATATAATTGCAGTATAAATAATTCAGAATGCCTGCCTGGAACCTTTAAAACAATCATAACCGAGCTGCACTTTGTTACTATGTAATGATTTTGTGTCATTCTCCGCTCTCGTTGGGTTATTTAATAATGTAATAATGATAGCAAAATGGAATATGCTGGAGAGGTCAACAGTCTCTTTAAAGTAATACTGTCCTAACCTATAGTTTTCTGATCAATGAAACTGAAACAGAGACCACAAGGCAGATAATTCCTTCCATCTCTATAAATGGAAGGGATTACTGCACTCTGTTAATCCTTCGGTGGGGGGGGGGGGATTATTGCCCTGTGTCACTTCATTTTTGTATATATTTTATATCGTAAGGAAAGATACTTGAAATTTTAGGGATGCTTCAGAATTTTGCCTCATCAGATTTCTCTATGGAATCTGCCTTTCTGACCTGCCTCATGCTGAATTCAAGACAGAACCAAACACAGTGTTTGTCCTCCCTTTTCTCTAGGTATTCCCCAGAGTTCTTGCAGAGTCTACATAGTTCATATAGACTCTAATGCAGCTTTTTTAAGTGTACTGCTATGTTGCTATCAGCCATTATTTTATTAGAAAGTTCAATAACTGTGTTAGTGTCTTGCAGCAAAACCAAAGAGCCTTGTGCTGCCAAATACTTCTATCTCTGCCTATCAGGACTCTTCTGAGGCCACAGCCTTTCCAAGCCCCCATGCTACACATATGGTAGTATATGGTTTACACGTAGTAGATTTCTTATCACACACACAGCAACAACAAGCAAAACCCTCCCTGTCATGTAAGTTCTAGTGGGGAGGCTCTTCTTTGAATGCTGACTGAACATTCCTTGGGATTCAGCATAGTCCTTGGGATGCAGCAGAGGACCTTCACTGTAGCTAGATTTTGGAGCTCCATTCCTTGCAAAATTAATTTCCCTCCTGTGTCCTTGCCTTCCACCATCTAAAATAGGCTGCAATCCAATATAAACTAAGGGCCCCTCAGATGTTCTTGTTCTTGGGCATTCATTTCTATAGCCTCATTGTAACAGTGCCAATTTATAATACGGTTATTAATACCAATTGCTCATATGCCAAATTATATAATTTAGATTAATCCCCCCCCTGTGTGCTAGATTTGATGGTTTAATGGTTTTCTTTATCTCTCTGTTCCAAATCTTATTAATTTCAACTACATTTCGGTCATTGTAATAATCCCTCACACAACAACTGCAATATTAATAACTTCTATTCATCTTGACACATCAAGAGATTTATAAAACTACAACTACTCAAATTACATCCTTGTTCTTCCCATGTGTGGCAATTATTCTGTCTGTGGTGTTTCTTCCTGTCCTTGTCAGATGTTATGTCTTTCTTTCCCCCAGTTGTTGCTGTTATCTGTCATGCCTTGGGTGGAGCTGATATTCCATTGTTGTTCCAGAAATTTCTCCATCGCTCCGTCCTGTGCTTTGTTGTTTTGCAACTTTAACAACAGCTGCAAAAGTCACTCTGTCCCAGTAAATAAACTGCTGTCACCATTTTCCCTCTCAGCCTGGGAAGAAGAGTGGTCTGTAGAACTGCAGATGACTCAATAAAGAACCTTTTCAGTTCCTTAGCAGTTCACAGACTCCTTTCATCCTTCCTTCCAACTGAAAATATATGAACAATTATACTTCCAATTAAATTCCAAGTCCTCAGCATTATTCAGTTCACTTTGTAAATAATAAAGGATAGGTAAGATTCAGCTCTAAGTCTAAGTTTGCAACGTAAACCTTTGCAAAACAGAGCTTCCTCCCTTTTTTCCTTTTTTTACACACACAGTTCCGTTTGATGTTATATTCCATATTTATAATCTAGAGGAAGGTTGCTGAATCATAAATGTAGAGAAGAAAACTTTAAATAAAGAAACCATAGGCTCTTCCCCACCATCTTTTGCACCGAATGAAGTCTTATCTCAACTTCAAACCTTAAAGTCCTTGCAGTTGGTTTGTTCCGCAGTTTGTGATCTCATCTCTTCTAGCACACGCCTGTTCTTTAGTCCAATTAAGCTCTAATTAACAGGAGAACCTCTGCTTCCTAATGGAGCCGTTAAAGGGTTTTCGGCAGCTGAAGTGCTTTTGCACTCAGTGCCTCCCTGCTTCCCGCATTCCATGCCAGAGTGAGAGTCAGGTACCGAGACAAGCTGTGAGTGAAGCCTGCCCCCCCCAATCATCCTTGTTTTTCCTTCGCCAACGATCTCGTGCTGTCGTGCGAGCTGCCCTGCTGGACAGCAATAATGGGAAAGCATTGGGAAAGCATCACAGAACAAACTAAACAATAAACATTAATGCACTATTATTGCATCAAGAACATGTTGCAGAATACATCCACAAAAAACCTCCACTCTAGAAGGGCTCTTTTTAAAAGAGTAAGTCCCATTAAACTCAGTGAGTCTTATTTCTGAGTAGACATATGTAGGATTGTACCATAAAACATTTTTATTCCAACAAAAGTTTGACCAAATGGATTGAGGAGCCGCAGCTTGTTTTTTTAGGTTGCATTTACCTGATGCATGTACCTATAGCTACTGTTATTGTGTTTTAATATTGTTGCAAGCAGATTTCCATCTTTATTGTGTCACTTCTTATTTTTCCATTTTAAGACATTATTGTTTGTCATGTTAAAATTGTCATAAGCTGTCATAAACACTGTTTTCACAGGAGAAAGGTGGGGTATATTCCCTTAAATTAATAAAAAATAATGATGGGCTTCAGATAACAGATAAGTATTTCATAGATATAAATAGCCTTTTCTAACTTTGTGAGATGTGCTAGCAGGCATAAAGCTTCCCTGTTGTGGAGAAATATTGGCACGGCAATCTATTTCTGGGAGTCAATAAAAAATAAAAGAAAAGCTAGGTCAAGGATAGAGAGGAAAACAATACAGTGGTGCCTCGCAAGACGAAATTAATTCGTTCCGCAAGTTTTTTTGTCTTGCGAGTTTTTCGTCTTGCGAAGCACGGTTTCCCATAGGAATGCATTAAAAATCAATTAATGCGTTCCTATGGAAACCGCCTTCAGACCAGGTCCGGGACAGTCTGTCCCCCGACCTCTTCTGAAGGCTGAGGGGGGGGGGACAAGGGCTTTTCTTCCCACCCCCAGCATTTTAAAAAACCCCGGGACAGCATTTTAAAATGCTGGCGGGCGGCAGTGAAGGCTTCGCTGCCGCCCGCCAGCATTTAAAAATCGCCCCGGGACAGCGGAGGACTTCTCCGCTGTCCCGGGGTGATTTAAAAGCCCCCGGGAAGGCAGGCAGGGGGGACAAAGACTTTTGCCCCCCGCCAGCCTTCAGAAGAGGTCCTGGCGGGGGGCGAAAGTCTTTGCTCCCCCCCGCCTGCCTTCAAAAGCCGTCCGCTCTTAAAAGCCCCCGGGAAGGCAGGCAGGGGGGACAAAGACCTTTGTCCAGGACCTCTTCTGAAGGCTGGCGGGGGGCAAAAGTCTTTGCTCCCCCGTGCCTGCCTTCCCGGGAGAGCGGACAGCTTTTGAAGGCAGGCGGAGGGGAGCAAAGACTTTCCGCTCTCCCGTGGGTCTTTGCTCCCCCGTGCCTGCCTTCCCGGGAGAGCGGAAAGTCTTTGCTCCCCCCCTTCAAAAGCAGTCCGGGACAGAGGAGAAACACGCTGCGTTTCTCCACTCTCCCGGGAAGGCAGGCAGGGGGGAGCAAAGACTTTTGCCCCCCCGCCCGCCTTCAGAAGAGGTCCAGGACCTCTTCTGAAGGCGGGCGGGGGGCGAAAGTCTTTGCTCCCCCCCCCCTGCCTTCAAAAGCCGTCCAGGACAGCGGGGAAACAAGCTGCGTTTCTCCGCTCTCCCGGGAAGGCAGGCAGGGGGGAGCAAAGACTTTTGCCCCCCGCCCGCCTTCAGAAGAGGTCCAGGACCTCTTCTGAAGGCGGGCGGGGGGCGAAAGTCTTTGCTCCCCCCGCCTGCCTTCAAAAGCCGTCCAGGACAGCGGGAAGCGCTTCCCTGCTATCCCGGACTGCTTTTAAAATGCTGGCGGTGGGGAGCAAAGCCTTTCGGCCCCCGCCGGCCTTCCTGGACCTCTTCTGAAGGCCGGAGGGGGGGAAGGCTTTGCTCCCCACCGCCAGCATTTAAAAGAGGTCCCCGGAGATTTCCCTATGGGCTTTATTCTTGCGAAGCAAGCCCATAGGGAAATTCGTCTTGCGAAGTGCCTCAAAAAACGGAAAACCCTTTCGTCTTGCGGGTTTTTCGTCTTGCGAGGCATTCGTCTTGCGGGGCACCACTGTATCTGTATTGCAGATTGCTCTGCCAAATCTGGTATATTTTGACACTGTACAGCAAAAATATTGTGTCCTATTTGTGTGGAGTGACAACTGGTATCTATAGAACATAAAAATATTTCTGCCAATACTGGTGGGAGCTGAATGCATGTGGAGACAGGACTTTTTTAAAAAACTATGTTCTATTAAATCCATATAGTTAAGAAAAGCAAAATGTTATTTTATTTTTAAGGAAAAGAAAAACACTGCACATCTCTGGTATCTCCTGCATTGACAATAGAGTTTAGAGGCCAATTACAAAATTAGCTGAAATCTTCAGGCAGCGTGTGGCACTGACTAAATTAAGGTGCTTCCTAGTTGTGCTTGCTTTCTCTCCATGTGGCTCAGGAAGCCACCTGTCCAGTTGCTACTAGCTGAAGATAATTAGCCTTCAATTATAACAAGTTACATTTTGCTTGTTCCACAAATCCCAAGACCTTCGATCATATCCAATTAGCTGTTTTTTTTCCTTTCCACCCCATCTGGTTGACAGCAAGGTAGCAGCCACTCTTCTAGAGAATTAACTTTTCGCCTGCCAATGTTTTGGAGCTTTTGCAGATTTTCTTAGATTGTCACTCACAACCATCCCTTTCTGGAGCCAAGCTAAGCAAACTGGCCTTCACGAGAAAAGATACACACTCCATTTTAGAGTGATTGCACCCGAGTTGACTAGTGTTTTAATGAACTCAAAGCAGATGCTAGTTTGAGCCCATAATATCAGATATGGCATCAGGGGAAAGGGCAGAAACCCTGGAAAATATTCTTATTCTTATTATTTGTTAAATTTGCATACAACCCTTCATCCGTAGATTCTCAGGCTGGTTCATAATACAGTGGTACCTCTGGTTAAGAACTTAATTTGTTCCGGAGGTCCGTTCTTAACCTGAAACTGTTCTTAACCTGAGATACCACTTTAGCTAATGGGGCCTCCTGCTGCTGCCGTGTGATTTCTGTTCTCATCCTGAAGCAAAGTTCTTAACCCGAGATACTATTTCTGGGTTAGTGGAGTCTGTAACCTGAAGCGTCTGTAACCCGAGGTACCACTGTATAAAAATACAGTATTAAAAAGTAGGCATGGGAGGCTTCTTATAAAGTTAACTAGGCATCCCTACAATGATGCTAGATTAATTAAATCTAACACTCCCTAATTTTTTTCTATTTTAGATATTTTGAAAAATTACACCAGTATGTTACTTTTTATACTGGTCCCACAGCATTCAGCCTTGCAGGGCTACAACTCCTATACTGATAAGACTTTATGTCCAAAATATCAGGAGTGTACTAGGTTGGGAAATGCTGCTTTAATTTCTCCCATTAGCAAATTACCTTTGAAATCTGAAAGTTTATATTTCCCTTTTTACCCGACACAGGACATCAAGCAGAGCTAGTTCAGACATAAAGCAAGTGTCTTGGGAGCTCAAAGGGGCTGCTGCCAACTTTGTGCCTCACAATCCTAACCACAATTGTCAGGGAGTGAGTACCACTGAATTATGGTAAATAGGACTTACTTCTAGGTAGACATGATTAGGATTGCCCTGTGACATGCTATTTGTGATGGCTACAGCCTCAATGATGTGCACCATTGCAGCAAGCCTAAAATAAATCTTAATTCCTTTGGCCAAGACTCTTTCTGAAGGTTATTTGAACAGTTTCTATTAAAGGCAATATGATTCTTGGTGCTTGATTAGTTTTAATTGAAGTCCACTCTGCAGAAGCACATCTCCCAAACCTAATCATTGTTGGCATAACTTCAACAGTAATGCCAGCTGAAGAAGGATGATAATAACACTTGCCTGGTATTTGGCCTTGGAGGACTATTCTAATTGCACTCCAAGGAAGCTCCTAATTTTCTCCAACTTAACATCATGCTCCATTTCACTGGGATGTGTTTAAAAGGCTTAAATATACTATTTAGCAAACTTTCTCCCCCCTACTGCATCTTCTACTGAGGCTGGTTTTCTGAACAGCTTTGTAATTAAGTCTTAACTAAGTCAGCCAAGTTATGCATACATCTATTAAAGCTTTTGTAATGAACTATAATTTAATAATTTTTTTAAAAAAAATACCTCTTGCTAAAGGTAAAGTGAAACCAAGGGGACTTTAAAGTACCTAACTTTACCTGGATTGTGCCCTTACTTGTATGAAAACATGACGAAACAAATGTATGATTTTACCAGCAGTCATCAGTGGGGTGAGGACCATGGTTTGACCTATGATTACAAGTTATAGATAAAGAGGAGTGACTTTAATCACAATCTCAGGTTCAGACAACATGCTAAGCTAAACTCTGGCTTAGCTGCCATCTTGTGCTGAACTAAAAAGCCCAGGGAAGGGAAAAGTTGGTGAAAACTCCCTCCCAGGAACCAACACATTAATGCGGTCATAGTAAGCCATTCACTGGCTTGCTGTGATGTGTGGACTAGACCAATGGTTTGGAGCCAGACATAGGCCTGATTTGAGTAGATTTACTTAGAGTAGACTCATGACAAACTAGAATTTCCTATATACAATGTCTCTGGTGCAAAAAATTGAAAATGAAACTCCCTCAGAAAGTAGAGAAACCCAGAGAGACTCAAATTAGGACAAAGCTGTAGGACAGCTGTAGAACAAAGTTCTGCTGAGAAGGTCCTCCTAGGTCAAGTTTCAAGTTTGGTCAAATATCTGTTGAGAATGTCCTCCTAGGTTAGGGGCCCTAGGGTTCTTACCTGGTGACAGCTATGGCAATCAGCAGCATTGTTCAGTATGTATTAGGAAGCTGGAAGACATGGTTTTAATTCCCCACAATTGCTACAATATGGTGCTTCTCCAGAATATTGTGGGATATTAAAAATGGTGGCTCTCAGATGCAGTTGCCCTGCGCTGGAAGAAAAATCAAAGGAAGACCAGTGGTGGAGCCTGCCTGAGTGAACGTAAGAATGTGAGAAGCACCTGCTGGATCAGGTCCATGGCTCATGTAGACTATGGCCAACCAGATGCCTGTGGAAAACTGGCAAGGAGGACCTCAACACAAGAGCACTCTCCCTTCTTTTACTTTCCAGCAACTGGTATTCAGAAGCATTGCTGCTTCTGACCTTGGAGCCATTATGGGTAGGAGCCACTGAATGTTGGGATGGTAGCAGCTGCCTGAAACGCTGAGTCTGCTGTGAATGCAAGACCATTATATGAAGGTGTTATACAAGCAAAGTCTTTATTTTATTTTTAAAATGTGCAATTCATCTGTTTGGCATGTCAGTTTTTATTAGGCTGGATTTACAGCCATCATGCATTCTTGCATGTTTTATTTGTGTGAGATGCCAAAGCAAGGCTTGTTATTGCCCTGCATTGTAAGGCTGCTAAGAAGATTTAAAGATTAATATTTTATGTCACACCTCCACTTATTTAAAATCAGGTATGCTATTTGGCATTGCCTTTCAGAAATAGTTCTGTTTACTGTCACTTAAAGGCAGTTGATTAGTCTACCTATCATAAATACAAAAATATTGAAAAAATGGTGTTCATCAGGGTTGGGTGGGTGGCTGAGAAATCTAATACCGTGCGCAATACAGAATGTCTCCTGAAAAACTACTTCTTCTTTGGCAATCACTTGTAGCCGAGTAAGATTGTCTTCCATAAACACGGTTTTAACAACGAGTCCATAAGTGACTGTGGAGGCCAATTCTGGATCCTTCCTTCCACACATCCTTCCACAGTGGGGACATTGGTTTCCAGGCGGGAGCTGATCACGGTGTGGATTTGCCAAGTGTGCCTTCCTCCCAACACGTTTCTCCCTTGCGTCCTGAGTTCGAGTGTCTTCAAAGCCCATGACACCTTTGGTAAAGGCTGTTCTCCAACTGGAGCACTCGCAGGCCAGTGTTTCCCAGTTGTCTCACTACTGGCAATACTTTCAGGCCTTCCCATTATAAATTATATGAGGGGAGTGTCATGGAATTCTACTCAATATTGATCCACAGCAGTAAAAACTTAAAACACATTGCAGGATTCCTAAAAAAAATAGATTAGAGGCAATTAATATTTCATCTAGCAGAGCTTTACTGTTACTGAAGGCAAATGAGCATAATGGTCACAAATCCAATACATTCAGGGTTGGCACTGTCCATAAGAAATCCAGTTGCAGCAGACTTAACTTAAACTTACAATAACTTATAATAAGTCAAAACCAGTGCTTTTTTTCTGGGGGTATGCAGGAGTACGCATACCCCTAAACATTTTGTGAATTTAAGTTTGGCCTCATTGGGGGGCAGTATTTCAATATGAGTAGGAAAATGAGAGTACCCCTAAACATTTTTTTTTAGAAAAAAAAGCACGGGTTTAAACCCTTAACACTAGGCATACTATGTACACAACACCACACCAGAAGGAAAAAATATAGAAAGTGAAAGTGAAACCCAGACTCCTCTGTCCCTACTTTTATAGTCAGCATCACCTTGACAGAAGAGATGGGAGAAACAGTTTAAGCTGGCTGTACTCAGCTTCTCTGAAGGAATAACCCAAACATCATGAACCTTCTGCTTGATTCACACAGAGAAGCTTCCAGAACCCTCTTGAATTAATTAGAATAGGAAAGATCTCTACACATCAGATCAATACTTTCTGCACTAAGAAATGCAAACTAACAGGGAGATGAAGGGATATTTATTTATTTATTTAATCAATTTATATACCCCCTTCATCAAAAGTCCCCAAGGAAGCTTAAAACATAGTAACATAATAAACAACAGAATGTACATACTTAGCATGTTGTATAAAGCAAAATAAAAGCTTTCTAAATACCGTACAATTCATAATGAGCACCATCAAATTATTATAAATTATTTCAGTCATTGAAGCTTTCATCCAAAAACCTACCAGAAGAGTGAGCCGTGGGGCACAGATGCATTCATCTGCTTCCTAAAAGGAAAAAAAAATGGTGCCATGCACATCAGTGAGCAGAGCTTTGCACATTTATTGCTCTGGGAACATGGAACAGTGGGAACAAGGCAGAAGCAGTTGCGAAAAGAACTAGCTTGGCACCTGGAAGACTTGAAGAGATTATGTCAATACTCTTTTGGCCCCAGGGGGATTTTAAAAGGGTCAGGGAGATGACACATCTTGTTAGAGAGTAAGGCTTATAGAAATGTTTGCCTTAGAGGAGCTTTGTGGGTTCTGCTAGAAATTGCAAAATTTTATACTTCAGACTTCAGGTGAAGAACAGAGATTTGGCCTAGGCAACCAATTTCAGTGATTGTGTGCTGTGGTGTTTCATGAAGCTATTTGAATCTTAGCTGAAGGCTGATAACCTGATGCCTAGTAGAACTGCATTTGGTGTTTCAAGGTACTCTAGCATTCTAGGCCCTTGGGTTAATTTTTTATACTGCAGTGTTTAAAACATTCCTTTGTTTATATAAATGTTATATTAGGTGATGTACTTTTGGAATCTCCTCTTTTTTATTGTAGAACAAACCATGTTATGCCCCTGAATTTTGTTTTGGCTTTGCATTTCTATACATCTAAAGAATATTGTAAGAGTCTGGAGAAAGCGCCTTTTTTTCCTCCTATGGAGGAGGAAAAAATCGTCTCCCAGAAATGGTTTCATGGTTGTCTGCACTTGCACTGCGGAGCTGCAATGTGAGGCACAAATACGTGCTTACATAGTCACAATTTTCAAGATATTGATGGCTCCACAACAAGCTATTGTGATTGCAAAAAAATGTGCATACCTACTGTGCAATTACTTCCTGCTCACATGCTTCTATTTTCATGTGAATGAGTGTCAGAAGCAAATGCTTTTCTGTATATCTAGGATGTAGTGCTGTCACCATTCATATAAACGAACCCTTACAAAAGTATCTGAACTGGAGTTTTCCATTGTTCTATTGAAGTACTTTAATGAAAAATTAGTGGGGGCGGGGGGCAGGGGGCGGGGGGCGGGGAGAGGATGAGGGTGAGGGTGAGAAATCACCTTTCATGATGTTCTATTTTACATATCCCTTTCCCATGTAGATTGACTGTGCCATCTTATAATTCCCTAATTCTCTTAAGACAAATTTACAGGGGTTGGCATGGGAACTACAGGACTTACTTATGTTAGATATTGAATCAGCCTGTGTATAAACATCTATACCACAAGAGGTGACAAAGCTATTATTGGTTATAATGATTCATTGTACCAAAATAGTCAATCTTTTCTCTATATCAGCTTTGATTCATACTATTGGTTCTTCTAGAATACTTTCTAGATAGGTAAATTTAGATTTCCCTGATTGTAAATCAGGTTTATACACTGAATAAAAACATGTTACAATATACATATGTATTAAAGTTATCCTGTAAGATTTCCCATATGAAGAACATGGACTCTTGGATTAAGCCTCTTGGCCCCAAGAAGGCAATGCTGCAACTTTTTTAGTGAACTTCTTTTCTATTTTTCATCTCTAATATGTATTTTTTTCTTGGGAGCTTTGTAGCTAATAGATATATGGACATAGACGGGATATGTTTCAGGCTATCACAATTTATCTCTGCTTTTTGGTGAAATAGCTGCTGTACATATATACACTGTGAGTGGAATATATTGCACCTCTTAGGATGAAAGATGGAGACATTAATGACTGCTTTAATGTTTTTCATAGCCCACCAAATCTCAGTGCTTTATTTCTATTGATTTTGTAATGAGAGCTCATGAGGCTATGGGAATGTTGAGGTTTCTCAGCCAGCCATGCATTCTGTTACCATCCCACAGTGTGCACCAGCACCACCAACAAAAGGAAAAACAGCCATGAGGGGATTTTTTTGTTCCAGCCATTCAGCATATAGGAATTCTTTGATGCTTCAAAATAAAAACTTATTTAGTTTTATTTTCTCAGCAAATCAAAACTGCTAGACACTGAATGATCCTCAAAAAATTTTAATCTTTGAGATACTTTCCAAAGTACTTACAGCTTTGTTCCATGCCCAATAACTGTGGGACGCCTTTGACCGGCAGTGCTATGGCCCAGTATCTTCTCTGTGTGATGGGCTCATGGGAAAAAGCTACCCCATAATCCCTTGTAAAAAGGAGGGGAAATCCTATACAGTGGTGCTGTGGTTGCGAACGGGATCTGTTCTGGAGGTCTGTTTGCAACATGAAAAGCCCGCAACCTGAAGTGCTGTATCTGCGCAAGTGCGCAGCACGATTTGGCATTAGTGCACAGGTGCACAGTACGATTTAGCGCTTCTGCGCATGCATGATCAGCAAAACCAGAGAATAACCCTTTCCGGTACTTCCGGGTCGCTGCGGGACACAACCTGAAGAAACGTAACATGAAGCAATCGTAACATGAGGTATGACTATACAAGGCTGCTTCCCTTGGCACTCAGGGCCATTTTGCCTCAAGTGCTTCCCTCACACCCACCCTCGACCCTCGGGTTAGAGCCTTCAATGAGCAATTTTGTGTCACTGGATGACAGGACTGGAAATGATTTCTTTTTCTTTCAACCTGATTGGCACATGGTTGGGTTTTTTCTGCCTTTCCCTCAGTGAAATTATGGCCTTCCTTTGATAGGCGGAAGAACATTGCTTGTATGAGGGCGGAAATGACATTGGAAATTATCAACATAGTATATGGGAGGAAACTAGCTGGTATTCAATGCAGTCATGCAAGAATTGGTTTGCTCTGGTAAGCAATTTGCCACCAAGTTCTGCTCCAGCTGTAGTTTCCAAGCTGTCTTCAAAGCCAGCCCCTGTATAAAGCATTGCAATAATCTAGTCTTGCGGTTACTAGAGCATAGACAACAGAAGTTAGGCTGTCCTTTTCTGAAGAGGGATACAAGTGGACCACTGGCTGAAGCTGATGGATGGCGCTTCACACCACACTTATCTGGGAGTAAACTGTACTGACCATGGTGGGATTATATAGCCAACATGCCCAGTATTGGGCTGCATAGCCCCCTGGAATGAATAGAACAAGTTACTTGTAAGAAGAAAGCAATAGGACTTAATTTCACTACTAACTGTAACTGGGTTGGGGCCATTTATCTCTTAATGTCCTGAAAGAAAAGCTGTGGCCTGTAACTTGTGCATGCCAGACTTTCTTCTGCTTCTACCTTCAACTGCCAGACTGGGACATTTGTATGTAGTATAAATTATGGCATAAACAGATTTGTAATCAATATGACTTAGCCAAGCTCACACTGAAACTAATATGATGTGATTGCAAATAATAGCAATGTTTATTATATGTCAGAACTACACAGTTGCAATTTACCAAGCTTAACCAGCTCATCAGTTGTGCATTGTAGCCAGATGTATGGCAAGTCTCTTGTTTTGCTATCCCTGGCTGGCAGCAAAACCAGAAACCACTGGAAAACCACCAGTCACGGCAAGTAGATCACAAATTGTACAAGTCTGGTATAGGAAGAATGTGGATAAAATGTCAGAAGTGTGATATGGATTCCTTTGTGAATTATAAGAGAGAGGCATGCATTATAATAAGATGTGAATAATGAGAGAAGCAGAATGCTATGGCGTTTGGAAGCAATTAGTGAGGACAGCATGGTTTCACGCTTATCAAAAAGGCAGTTGAAAATTACAAAGAGGAGGGGCGAAATCCCAAAATGATTATCAAGAAGCAGACAAAGTATGAATTAGGTGGGAAATGTGTCTAGACATTTTACTATGACAAAAATTGCAAATCCGGAATAGTGATAACACAACAGGCCCAAAAGGAATGGGCAGATGGTTTGATGTATTCTGCAAGTTCAAGTTATAAAATATCCCATATTCTGTTTTACATGATTCCACCCCCCCAATGGTATAGTGTATTTATGTGTACATTTTTACAATTAAGTCGCCTGAAGACTTTTAAGTGACAATCAACTTATTAAATATTAGTATTTTTACTATTCTTAATAGAATTGGATCTTATGTGAAGGTTAGGCTTTGAAGTCAGCACATAAGGCAAAGTAGTGTATGCTCAAAATCTTCTCACTCACTCTCCTCTTGTGTCTGGTGCCTCAGTTTGCAAGCAGGAGCTGGACAAATGGGGGGGGGGGACTTTCCTGCTTCCCCTTCCAGTTGGAGGGCCATGGTAGGTGCTGGCTGTAGTCTGGCAAAGGAAGGTGAAAAGCCCCATGGAAAGATCTTTGCCAAGCTGTGAGCAGAAGCAGGGTGGTGGCTCACAATGGGGTGCCCAGATCTTCCCAATCTCTCTAATGCCGTTCATCTCCACATGCCAACCTGGAGAGCAAGGATTAAAAAAAAAAAACAGAGAAAGAGGGAGGGAGGCAGAAAGATGAAGTCAGGCAGAATAAAAAGGCTGGAATGGATCCTTAAACTTGTGGATGGGATCCTAGGAGAGGGAAGCAGGAACAAGGAAATCAAGCAGTTCCTTCCCACTTTTTTTGTCAACAGCACATCATTGAATTTGTGTAACTTATATGATTGTAAGGTGTGATCCCACTGTAATAATAATCCCTTCCATATAAATTATTTGAAATTGTGACATTGCCTGTGAAGGGCACATATGCAGGTCACAGTTCTCGTCTAGTTAAATTTGGTTGCTTACCATTGTGCAGGCATCACCTATAGCAATGTCACTGTTTTGCTAAATCATATTGGCTACACTGTCTAAGTTCTATGTATTGTAAAGCTGCTCACGCCATAATTTAGACTATATACGAAATGATCCAATCTATCAGTTGCAGGTGGAGGCAGGAGAAAATCCAACCAGATAAATTGTGGCATTAAATGGTTCACAGCTTTCCTTTGAGAGCACTGACATAAATGGATCAGTGGACTCCTCTTATCTATCTGCCTTTTACTACATTTATACAAGTGATGGCTCATAAAGGAAGAAAGGAGGCAACAGCAACACCACACTTGTCAGGATGGCATGGGGCAAGGCAGCAACAGGGAAATGGCGGGATCTTTGGCTTGGCAGCGGCAGCAGCATAGAAGAACATACCCCTGCAAGGCCACCACAGCCCACCTAAGGGTCCCCTTCCCTGCAGCCTTGCCACCACCTCATCCTGCCCCATCCTTATCCCAATGATCTTAGCAACACCAGCACAAGAAATACATCACTGCTTCCCCCTCCATGGCAGTTTACTTTTATAATAACAATCGATGTAGATTAGAATGAAAGGTAGACATTCATCAGACAGGGAAGTCACAAGTTCAACGAGCATGTGAGCAGAAAACAGGGCCACACCATTCAGCTCTGCCCCATGTGCCCCTTTGGACAGGCCCCAATAATCTCATGGTCAGTTCAATCCTGTACATGCAGATATCCTTTTCATGCATTTAGGTAAATGTCTGGGTGTTAGGGAGTGCCAACATCAGAGGCTTGCCTAGGTGGCAAACCCTTCTCATACATTAATTGCACACATGCACTTCTTATCAGAAGAGGTCTATTGTGACATGTCCTCTAGGATGCACCATTAACTTTCTTAGTTGGGTGGGGATTTCAATCAGAGTTTTCTCACAGTCAAGCTTATATACCACAGTGGCTGTTAAGTCATCCTATTCATGCAAAACTAGTTGGGAAATGAGGTTCTTTTTATTGCACTTATAGAAAATCTGGCATGAATATGCAGATCCTGTGACCTTCCCAATGTTCTAGGAATCTAATGCATACAGGTCCCAGGCAGTGCTGCCTCCACATTTAGGTGCTCCTTCTCTATAAGCCTCCTTCCTACTGATGACCACTCACCTGCCATTTCACTGTACAGTGGTACCTCGGGTTAAGAACTTAATTTGTTCTGGAGGTCCGTTCTGAACCTGAAACTGTTCTTAACCTGAGGTACCACTTTAGCTAATGGGGCCTCCCACTGCCGCTGTGGTGCTGGTGCACAATTTCTGTTCTCATCCTGAGGTAAAGTTCTTAATCCGAGGTGCTATTTATGAGTTAGCAGAGTCTGTAACCTGAAGCCTATGTAACCTGAAGCGTCTGTAACCCAAGGTACCACTGTATTCCTAATCCAGAAGGAGACCCCAGTGTGCGGTGTGTGTGTGCTGCCACTGAATCAGCTCACTCTTGTCACTGGTTGCAAGCTCAGAGGTGGCAGATGAACACAGGCAGTGACAGCAAAGAGGCCAAGGAGCAGGAGTCTCCAGGGAGCACTCCTGCAAGGGGTGTGGGCCTCAGTCAGTGCCTAACAATGCCTGCCCCTGATGCCAGCTTTGCCCCTACAGATGATGGGAGTTGTAGTCTGTAGCCACATGTTCCCATCCCTGAATTAATATATATTAAGTGTGCATGCAGTTACTCATATAATTGAACGAAGAACCAATTAGCTATTTCTGCAGCTTAAGGCCACATCACCATTGCCTGTTAACTTGCATTGTGTGGGAACAGTTAGTATCACACATTTCTATAATATTCAAATGTTGTGGCTATAATATTAAATATGCTATAATCTGAGACATCAAGACCAAGGTCTAATAGAAATAGACCAGTTTTAGACTTCTGTTCCAGAGCTGGATGGCTTCCGTGGAACTTCCCTGGAAACAAATTTGTTCAGTGACATAAGTGCTCTGTGATTTCTGACCTGTCACCCCAGGCAGCGCTTTTAGATTGTGTCTGGCAGCACGGCAGATGGCATGTATATGCATCAATGGGCATTTTTAAAAACCTCTAAGAGTAAAAATATGATAGAAAGATCTTTCTTTTCCTTTTGCTTCCCAAGTGGTTGATTATTTAAAGGGAATGTGGGTGTAGGAATGAAATTTTAGTTGTATTTCATCAGCTGCTATCAGATATGCTAACTCTCCCAGCAAGAGGCACCTGAGTTTAATGTTGATTTATTGATTTTGCCTTTGATCTGATTAATTTAATATTCACTAAGGTTTCCCAAATTATGTTTAAAGTAAGAAAATTGAGGTAAACTGTCCAAGAGTTAAATGTCCTAGATCAAAAGATAAGCTCCTTTGCAAGATAATTAACACTTTGCAACAAATCTCAGCTCTTTTGCTCCATAAAAAGGCAAAGTTAGAATGAAATATAATACCCATTTTTGTCTGACTAGGGACTAGTTAATACATGTGGCAGCAGCACCACTGAATCTCATGAGCATAGACTTGTTTTCACCCACAGTCATGTGGAGCTGGTAGCCTACATACCAGAAGTGTGTATGCACATCACACATGTCTACATGCGCATGTAGAAGATGCACATGTAGATTGTGATGAGCAATTGGTACAATCACCGTCTCCCATTCTGAAACCACTATGGTTGGTTCACCTGCTGTTTTCCTCCATGATGTGTAATTGCACATGTGACCTGACCCAAGAATATCTGCAGACAAAGGATTCAGGAGCCTTACTTGTTTGAAGGGCCAATACGAGTAAAAAGGGCCTGTGGGTCCCACATCCAACAAAGTGCAGCTCCCATTGACCCTCTCCTCCAATATATGTGCATTTGTGTGGATGTATAAGGCAGGGACACCTATGTGTTTAGAGCTCTATCCATATAAGCTTCACCAGGTCCTGGATCCCTGTGCAAAAAGGGTTCCAGGATCCAAGGAATCCTGTGTGCACAGAGGTAATGCCAGGATGAGCAGTGTGTTGTTGGGAGAGATGCAAAGTGGCTTCATTCCTCTGCCATTGCCAGGGGTCATAGCCTTCCACTTTCATAGACTTCATCCAGAAAAGTTCTGCACCATATAGGGCTCACAGGGAATCAAGGGCTTAGCAAACACGCATGCTTCCTCACAGTAGTGTGGGGCTCTTAAGCACATAACATCCTGTCTCAACAAACCTTCATGAGAAAATCATGTGGACACCCAATATCAAGTTAAACCTTTTATTTATGCCTGCTAATGTATGAAGATTCAAAGGAAGATTCTGTTTCTTCCTCAACCTGGAACGCATAGAACCCGGGGTAGCACATCCAGTTTTGCCACTTCAGACAAAATGGGAACTGCCACCCTGCGCTGCCGCTGCAGAGGAGCAGCACCAATTTCTGCTGCGGTTGTACTGGTTTCCAGTGACAGCTTGCTGAAAGCACACAAGATCTCACATGCTGTGCAAGATCTCATGTGATTTCAGTGTGATTTTGCCAGAAAACTGGACGATTTCACCTGATATTGGCACCGCTTCTCTGCCAATGATGGAGGAGGCATGGCAGGCAGGACACTCATAGGGGCACCGCCTGAGGCAGCAGCTTCACCCCACCTAATGTACCAGTCAACTGTTGATATTTGGATTCATCAGATCATATATTCTGACATACATATTAAGTTTTGTTTTTCACAGATGAGAAACAAAATCCTAACATTGTATCTCAGTTCTCCTTTTCAGCTTAGCAATGCCCATGATCCTTATTTTCTAGTTTTTGCTTTCCCACTGAGATTTTAATTGAACACATCAAAATTGTTTGCTAGGTTAAAGTGTGTTTTCAAATCTCAGAATGATTAAGGAAACAAGCCTGCCATATAATACCTATTAAACTAACCTTGATTATCTTTCACTTAAAGGGAGGTCTGTAATACCTTATTTCACATGCTAACATCACAGCAGCAGAACCGATTAAAATATATTGCATTATTGATAGTGCATAATATCTTTACTTCTAGCAAGGTATTTGTACATATCTTCAAGTTTATTTCTACCACATCGTTTTTTCAAGGGTCATTCTATGTTTTAATTTAGACCACTGTATCTACATCTGTTTGTGAGTGACTTGAGTATCACCCTAAGCATCACTGAACTCATTGGCTTGTCTGACTACAGTCATAACATTGCTGCTTATAAAACAAATATGGCAGCACAGAATTACAGCCAGAAACAGGTCATAAATTACTGTGCTTTGAAACAAACAGAACTGGCCAGGTGAGCAAAAGCATAAGGAATTCTACCGCATTGAATTGTTCAACAAAATAATTATTTGACAAAATTGTTCGACAAAAAATTCAATTTATCGTTGTAAGATTTAAAAAAGCAAAAGAATATTCTGAAAGTAGACAGCTAATCCATTTCCCCCAGAGTATCTTATATATTTCCCTGTGTAACATAATAAAAGACATCCAGCTGTGTACAAGGACAAGAATACTGTACTGATCAGTGCTGGAAAATCTAGGCTGCTGTTTACTGTGCTGGATCTTATTTCTTGCTAAATGTAGCTCAGTTATATAGAAAAATATAGTCTATATAATATGCTTTTTCACTGTCATCATGATTACTAATGCTTTCTTAGCCTACCCATCTTGGATTCCCTCCACTCCCTTGTATTGTAGTGCATAAAAGAAATTGTAGTTGTGTTTTGCTGAGCTCTTCTGAAATGGTAAGTTACTCTGTTTCTGGCAAATGGAGCATGCCCCCTCTTCCCTGTAGTTGATGTATCCATGACCCTAGGTATCATCCTTTGCTGCTGTTTTTCTATGAGCACAATATTTCATTCTACAGTATACTAAATGCAAAGCAGTGCATTATAGCGGTAGGCTCACATAGTCTCTAATACATGGGAGTTTTTTGTTTCCAAAAGTAAAGATGTAAGATGGTAACAAGACTGAATGGAGACCGCATTGTCAGAACCAGTCACCACTGTGGGTAAATTATATAACATAGATAATATTTCACATAAGCTTTCTAATAAACTTCCACTGCTACCATATACCCACTGCCAATCTGTTTGCCAACCTTGACAAACAACAACAAAAATACTGCCTTGGAACAATCACCAACTCTCAACCTTACCTGCTTCATATGACTAACGTGAAGAATTAGAAGCTGGTATAAAATGCCTGAAAGAGGGCACTTACTTAAAGGTAAAGGTAAAGGGACCCTTGACCATTAGTTCCAGTCGTGACTGACTCTGGGGTTGCGGTGCTCATCTCGCTTTATTAGCCGAGGGAGCCGGCGTACAGCTTCCGGGTCATGTGGCCAGCATGACTAAGCCACTTCTGGCGAGCCAGAGCAGCGCACGGAAACACCGTTTACCTTCCCGCCGGAGGTAAACCTATTTATCTACTTGCACTTGATGTGCTTTCAAACTGCTAGGTTGGCAGGAGCTGGGACTGAGCAACGGGAGCTCACCCCGTTGCGAGGTTTCAAACCGCCGACCTTCTGATTGGCAAGTCCTAGGCTCTGTGGTTTAACCCACAGCGCCCCCGCGTCCCTTTTGGCACTTACTTAGAAATCACCTATTTCATCTTTTAACATGAGTCATTCATCTTTGTACTATAAAGGGTCGTGTTTTTCCACCCCAACCCCCTACAAATTAATACAGCTCCAGGATTTCAACCATTCTTAGTCTGACCTAATTATTGCTTGTTTTCTTAAATGAATAAGTCTCACTTGTGTTCAGTTGAGTTTACTCCCAGGTTGGTGTGTATAGGAGATTAATACTGGCTATCCCACCATGAACCCATTGCCCCTTCCTCACAATATAACCTAGGCTGCAATGCTATACACAGGCCTGTGTGGTGAGGGCAGCCAGGAATACTTAGTCTCAGAAGGCTGTCAGTTGGAGAGACCCACCAGGGACCATCTGCCTTTTTGATTGAATTTATAACTTTATTCCAATAAGACTCCTACCCCGGGTCTCAGATAAACTCTGCCTAGGCCTGCTTATCCCTACTTACCTGGGTGTAAACCCAATTAAACTTTTTCTGAGCAGATGTGTATACCATTGTGCTATAAGTTAATTATACTGTGAATTCTTAATAAGTGTCTGGACTCAGTAGTGGGTGGCGGTGTTGGACAACAAAATTTTGCACCTGCCATTTGAGGGAAGGTGTTGTTTAACACCCACCCACCCTTATTGTAGCATTTGCAGAAAACTTCTAGGGAGTACCTGACTTCAGACAAGCCTGCCACAGGACAGGTCCTGATTGCTCCGAAGAAAGAAAAGGCAACAGGATATATGGGGGAATCTGTCTAGGGGGCCTTTAGAACTACGGAGATTCCAGGGTCTAGAAAATGAGACAGAATCAGGAAAGAAAAGTGCAATAAAAGGGAGGGGGAAACGGCAACTCTTTAGGACTACAGTGATTCTTATAGCTTGGTGTCCAAACAACTCGGTCATCAATCTCAGTTATGATGTTGCTTATTGGCTAAAACGCTTAATGGTGGGAGCAGCTGGACTAATTCATCTCACAGAAACTGCTTATAAGGGTACTTGAAAATTTTGCTGTGTAACTTTATTTCTAGGAGGACCAGAATCCTACTTTAATGAAACAAAAACAAAGCTCAGAGTCTGTCGGTTTTGGGTTCAGTGCATCAGAATCTCCTGTACCTGCTTCTCAGTGTCCCTGCCTAGGTCTAATTTAGCCCACCATTCACTCCCTACCCACCAAACAACTGATTGCATGATTACAAAATATTTAACAGAGTTATAAACATACAGCTCTAACTGCATTTGTGGCCATTGTATTTTTAACATGAGCCTGCAGCACTCTGCATATTGCTTCAAACTGAGATTTCCCCCCTTTTTTTTCTTTCCTGGAATCATCAATGGTCTTCTCAAGCTTTATGTCATAAGCTGATACCAACCTAATTTAAACTTTGACTTCCTATTACAAAGTCTACATCAGGAGATTAAAAACTTTCTGCTATAGATTTTTTAAAATAGAAAGTGACAGTTTAATTTGGCAGAGCTGTGCTGAAAGGGTACTTAAACCTTGCAGAGAATACTAACATCAGCAACCTTCAGAACAGCTAAAAATGAAAGCAGAACATGAATAATTAACAGATAAAGTTGGGTTTTAAAAAAGATTTTACATACATATTTAGTTTATTTATTGGCTCTATTCGATAAAGATTACAAATGGATTTTAAATATGCTTACTTTAGGATACTTAAAAAACAAACAAACCTACAAGTCCTAGATGTATACCTATATATAGTAGACATGTTTTGCAAAGGCTTCGTCAGTGACCACAAACCTAGAAATAGCAGCTGGATCTAGAAATGGTGTAGCCATGTCCCTCTGAAATCTCCCAGTGAAAGGTGCATCTAGTTTGGGTGCAACTGAAAAGCAGTGACTGTCAAGATGGCGCTGTGCCCACCGCTATATCCTCTGGTGCCAGCAGAAGGTCTCAGTAAATATCCTCTCAAAAGTCCACAGTGTACAAGAGACTACTCTTTCATCTGAGTTCTATTTGTGAGGGCTCAGCCTCTCCTACATCAATAACACCCCCTTTAGCATGTCCCCATTTCATTGGATGCTTGAATTGAAACCCACCTTCCCATCCATTCTGAAGAGAGGAGAAGTGCAGAGTGCTTTCTCCTGTGAGCAAGTGTGATTGTGGATGGTGGTAGGTGCCTTTCCCCCACTGATGAGGCAGCTGAAGGGGGCAATGTCCACAGCATTTTGTAGTTCTCTCTCTCTTTCTCTGGATATTTCAGTCAGATTGTGCTATGCCACACCTCCCACAGCAGCCATTTTATGACTGGTGCCTACACCACTTTCTCAAAACTCCAAATGTGCCCAGTGGTCCAAACATATTAGAGATCCCTGCTATGAAGTAGAAGTTGCACAACTGGGCAGCTGAATCCTACTGGCACCTTTAGATTCAGTCATAAAGATATGATTGGTGGTTGATCATTATAAGTGATTTTCAGATATTTCAGATATTTTCTCTGAAATTTGAAGTTATTACCACCACATTGTTTCATGATGTATCCCAGAGTAGCAATAATTTAGCAGGAGCTGAGTCAATGTGACATTGTAACATTCACCTTTCTGGTACGCAGGCTGAAACCCTACCTGCCCGCGGACTGTGTCGCCAGAGTGGTGCATGCTCTGTTATCTCTCGCTTGGACTACTGCAATGCGCTCTATGTGGGGCTACCTTTGAAGGTGACCCGGAAACTACAATTAATCCATAAAGCGGCAGCTAGACTGGTGGCTGGGAGCGGCTGCTGAGACCATATAACACCGGTCTTGAAAGACCTACACTGGCTCCCAGTACGTTTCCGAGCACAATTCAAAGTGTTGGTGCTGACTTTTAAATCCCTAAATGGCCTCGGTCCAATATACCTGAAGGAGCATCTCCACCTCCATCGTTCTGCCCAGACACTGAGGTCCAGCGCCGAGGGCCTTCTGGCAGTTCCCTCGCTGCGAGAAGCCAAGTTACAGGGAACCAGGCAGAGGGCCTTCTCAGAGGTGGCACCAGCCCTGTGAAATGCCCTCCCACCAGATGTCAAAGAGAAAAACAACTACCAAACTTTTAGAAGACATCTGAAGGCAGCCCTGTTTAGGGGAGCTTTTAATGTTTAATAGGTTATTGTATTTTAGTGTTCTGTTGGAAGCCGCCCAGAGTGGCTGGGCAAACCCAGCCAGATGGACAGGGTATAAATAATAAATAATAATAAATAACAACAACAACAACAATTATCTTACTCTACAACCAAACAAGCAAACCTTGTGTTTCTAAAATGCCTCCTTCCTCTTTCCATAATTAAAAAAGGGGGAGAGGCTTTTCCCTCTTGAAATATTCTGTGAAATGGGCGATAAAGTTGCACAATGTAATTCTATAAAATACATCAAGCACAGAGCTTCATGAAAATATTATTCATGATGTCAGAGCAGTGAAACTTTATGCCACAAAGCAACATCACATGCTCTTGAAGTGATGTGAGCATTTCTTGTAGAAGGACTATTCTCTATTCTGACCCAATCTACCACTTATCTGACTTTAGTGAAAGGAAGGGTTTTAAAGACTGCATTCAGGATAATTAAAGAGAGAAGTATAGTTGTTCTTTTTCTTTAAATGTCACAGTGTGTTCTCATTATTTTAAGGACCTTCGCTAAAAAGTAATTGGTCACACATCCCTTTTAGTGAGGCATTTGAGGGCAATAGTGCATCCTGGTTTCGTACATGGTAATCTAAGCAACAAAATAAGAAAGAAAACTAGGAGAGCACATCTCCTTTGTGTGCTGATCTTGAAGGGACTTTTAAAATGCTTGATTCTCATTGAGCTGAAGATTTTTAAATCAACAGACACTATCACCACAGCTATAGCTAGGAGCAAAAGCATTTGTAGGAGAATCATGTGGTACATTTCTGCCCAGACCAAGAATAAGCACCAAGATGCATTGCATTGAATTAAGTCACATACATCTCTCTGCAGACATCATACACACACACATATGGATTTTTTAATTGATGTTTTAACAATACAATTAAAAGAACAAACTAATCTACAAGAAATAAAGGGGGGAGAGAAACTAAAGGAAGAAGAAGCAGGAAAAGAAACTATGAAATCCTCTCTCACCACTATATCTTAACTTTCATCCCCTACACGGGAAGATGTGCCCACCCAGCTCTCACCTGGGTTCATCCCTCTTCTCACATAGTCTGTCACTCTGTGAGATCTCCCCTTATCCGCCACTCACACGGAGTCCTCACAATCTCCCTGCATATATGAAAGTTGTGTGCACACTCCCACATCCGGTGTTCTCCCACTTATGGCTTAGGCAGCAGTGTATACACAAAGTTAGCCACAATACATATCTATCCTGTCTCTAATCTGTTTTTCCTTGCAAAATACTGCAATGCATTTTGATGAATTTCTGCCCAAGCCAACTTCGATCCAAATTGAAAATGATATCGCTACATTCTAAGTCAGCAATATAAACATAGCCTAAGTTGTGGGGGAGGGGCTTCCACCCTAGCCTTATCTTTGAGGGTATTTATGAAAGCAACTGAAGGAAACCTGGCACAGGAAACAGTACAATGTAGTAGCTAGGCCAGGCCTTTTGGGGGAAAGCATTTAGCAGTGTCAAAGAACGACTTGAAAATAAAGTATCCAGCCTCATTAAATATTATCTCCTGTACAAAAGCAGCACAAAACATGTATCTGATGTATCTGAAAGGCAGACATTCAATTACATTGGCTTAGATGGTTCTTTGTGGGTGTTAGAGCTCTGATGTACACACACAGTTCATCTGCCTGCAAGAGTTTTCCCATTTGTGCCAATGGAGGTAGAAGCTCTACATGCACAAGGGATTCATGAGAAGAGCAACTTATCCACTGAAGTGAATGGGGAAGGCTGCCTGATCAAGACACTGCATGAGCACATTAGAGCACCAAGGAAGTCATCATAGTTGTCTGTGTACATTGAGTTTTTGACACTGGAGAACATTCAGTGTTTTACTCCTCTGCTTGCATTCTGAAATGGTTCAGAAAAACTATACCACATGATATTTCATGATATTTCTAGCTCTACGTGGGAAACAAATACAAACTGAAGGGTTGTAGCTCAGGGGTATAGCACATGCTTTCCATGCACAGGTTCCCAGATTCAATTCCTAACATCTCCCCTTAGGATTGGGAAATAACCTTGTAGAACAACTGCCAATCAATGGAGGCAAAACTAAGCCAAATGGACTACTTCTCTGACTCCTAGAGTGGACTTTTGTCATGTGCATTGAAAAGTCAGCCATATCCCTTTAAGTAAAAGCAGCCCAGAACAATAAAGGAGACTGCTATTGTATATAATGATTGATTAAAGAATTGTTCTTCAGCTTGGCTTGGGGATAAATTACATTATATCAAAAAGAAAACAAATGCCACTTGCCAGTCACTGTCATTATTGTGTAAGAGACTGAGTGATTAATGAGCACCGGCAATATTTCTGAGAGCAAAGTATATTCTATAGAGATGAGAATGAAGCTCTAAGCTATTCTTTTAAGATGAGGTCTGTTGTGCACGAATGATCATTATTGGAATGATAGTTTCCATTAGAATATATATGAGAACAGTTACAGTGGAATAAAAATTGTGCATCAGTTTGATAGAATATAGGAAGCTGCCATATACCAAGTCAGACCATTGATCTGTCTCTCTTAATATACTGATTATCAGTGATTTTCCAGGGTGACAGACAGGTAACTTGGGACCCTCTGTCCCCAGCTTTCTGCAAGAATTGAGAAAAGCGCAGCCGATAGTCAACAAGAGAATTTATTTAGAAAACAATCTACATCTCACCTTTCTGTGCGACAATTGGCCTCCAAGGCAGCTTACAGTAAAATAAAATTTGAGGATTTTTTTTTGCCAGTGTTGATTCTGTAAAACAAAGGACCGCTTACTGTTCTCGGCGGCAGCAGAAATTGCAGCTCAGTGAAGCTGCTGAGAAGTTGGCAGGGGCAGGGTCACCATTGGCCTTGGCCAGCTGTGGGGGCTGATGGGATTGCCCAATGAAAGTTCAAATGACCAGCATGACCATGGGGAGTGGGTTTTGGTGGCAGACCTGGCAGCGCAGTCGGTATTGGGTGTCCCACTCTGTATGATTGGCCCTGCCCAGAGGTCAGCGGGCAGTGCGTGTGTATGGCCTTGCTATAATAGGTCACTGTATTTGGGAAGGAACATGCCTGCAGATGAATTGGGATTTTTGCCTTCTTCATAGCAACTGTCACAGTTTTCAGCAGAAAAGGCATTGGTTTGGATCCTTAGTCTAAACTAGTCCTTTTTTTAACTGGTTGGATGAACTTATATCTAGAAAGCTTCATAGATAAAGTCTACTGCCTTGAATTTTCTTATTGAACCCTCATTAATGTTGACATATTCATAGGAACACCTTTGCATAGCTTATACTGCTGAGTTTTGCTTGAAGTAAAATGTCAACTTGACCTTTTCTCCTTTTGCCTCATTGAAAGAGAAAGGAAATATAACTTGAAAGTGAATATAAGTCTAAAATTAAAGACACATTGGGAAAGATCAGTATTTAGGTTACAAGAAGGAAAAATGTGTATATGAGGGGGCCTTGCGATAAAAATAAATTCTAAAAATGTCCATATGTGCTTTTTCGTCCTCAGAGTTCTTATTGTGAAATAATTATTATTTCTACTCGATCCAATGGATCCAAGTTTCAAGAAAGGATATCCCAACAAAACATCAGGAAGAACTTTCTGGCAGTAAGAGACAGTGGAATGGACTCCCTCGGGAGGTTGTGGAGGCTTCTCAGGGATGCTTTAGTTGGGATAGCAATGCAGGAGGTAGGAATGGATGGTCCTCAGGTAGGGTCCCTTACAAATCTGCAGTTCTATGATTCTTTGATATCCTATCAGAACAAGAAGCCCACTATTGCCAGCAAAACATTTAGCCTGCCTTGGTTAATTGTTTTGGTGGCACTAACTGGTTTCTCATTTAGTTGGGTAGATATAAAGCTACTTTCAAATGACAATTATTGGTGTAGTTGAATGGAAACACAGCACAGTCTCGGGGGCCTCTTTCTTAGACTTGGAGATATTGTCTAATAAGGTAGAATCTGTTACACACATCCTTCTATTCTGCGAATTTTATAGTGAAGAACGAGTTCAACTTATTTTGCCGCTTTTATCAAAATTTATACCCCTACAACATTATTTGGAATCCTCCCCCGAAATTCTACGAAAATACCTTCTGGAAGATTCCTCAAGCTCAATATCATATGAGGTGGCCAAATTTTGCACTTTAGTAATCAGGAAGCGTAAATTTCTTCTGTTGAATGGCACACTGCGAAGCTCCCTTGTGTAATCTTTTTTTCCCCTGATGTTGTTGATTTCTTTTTGTTTGATCTTGTGGTGTTCAGTGTCACTGGCTTTTGCCGCAATAAAACTTGGTCTGGTTCACAGGAAGAGAGCCCAGAAGTCACATATTCAGTCACCAGATATTGTGCTGCCATGATAGATATTTGACGAAGAATGATCTATGCTACAATTCAATCCTAAACTGAAGGCCCATATTATTAGATCCGCACTTCTGAAGCCCACCCCATATAGCTGTGTTAACTGATCTTTTAATCTTTCTCATAAATTTTTATTCACCCATTATCTATCCTTAATTAAGTATTCTATGTATATGTTTAAATCTACGTTTGGTTCTAGCTCCTATTTATTTAATAATTATTTGCCTGGATTCATACTGTTATGCTATTTATGTATATGTTTTGTCTATGCTGGTCTCTGACCGTAATAAAGTACTTGACTTGACTTGGAGATATGAGGTTATCTGCCAGAGCACCAGGGTAATTATTAGATTGTCCTGTCTCCAGCAACTGAATGAGGTAATAATGAGGTTTTCAAATTTTACTATTGTTCATAAGAAATTAGTGCAGACGAAGCCAGAGAATGAGAAAAATAATCAACAGCAGATGGATCTTTTTCTTTGATAGGGTTCCTACTTCATGCTGTGCAATTTAAATTGGACTGCATCAATGCAAAATAGTTTGGTCTTCTCAGGTCTTCTCAGATGAAGTTCAACAAGCTGATCTCTGCAGAATTCCTGCCAGTTCACTAATCTACGATCGTGAGCTGATTCTAATAAATTGAATGTTAAATACTGCTGCCTTTTTGGTGTGTGTCTGCAAGGCCTGCCCAAACATTTCAGCAGCTGAGGTGAACTGCAAAATGGCATCCCTCCCCATCAGGGAAGAAGGGGTGAGTGAAGAACTATGTCAGGAACAAGGGGAAATAATTATGTGCATACTGATCTGCTGTCCCTGGGGATCCTGCCGTCTGAGGTGGTTTCCTCACCTTGCCCCATGGGTGAGCTGGCCCTGTGTGTCTGTGTGATGATTCAGTCTGTGCATTTTTTCCAAGTATTCTTGTGCTGCAGTAATAGGGGTTGTCATCATGAGCTCTTACACTGCACAACATATCACTATATCACTGGTGATATCTAAATGGAACCTGCATTTTCAGAGGCAGTGTGCCTGTGCATATCGGTTGTGTGAGTGGATGTTCAAACAACAGGGGAGGGCTGTCGCCTTATGGTACATTTGTGGACTTTCTGGCCCGTGTTGGAATCAGGATGCCAAACATGATGGACCCTTGGTTTTATCCAACCAGTTCCTCTTTTTATGTTCTGAAACAAGAATCTAAAGCCGGCATGAGAAACGTTGTGTCCTCCAGAGGTTATTGCACTATAACTTCCATCATTCTTTGCGATTGGCCGTGCAAGCTGGGCCACATGGGAGGTCAGTTCCAGAAACACTGGCTGAAGAGCTGTGTAAAACAGCTTAGTTTAGGGTTGCCATACGTCAGGAAAATTCCAGACATGTCCTAGTTCCGGGTGTAAAAATGGTGTCAGTGGCGGGGGGATTTTGCCGAATCAGCAAAATGTCAGGGAAAACCCAGATGTATAAGAATGCAATGGAAAAAGCAGTTGAAACAGCTCCAAAAGCTCAACAACTTTGCAGGTGTCAGGAATTTTTCTTTTTGAAATATGGCAACCCTAAGCTTAGTCAGTAGAGCATGAGACTCTTAATCTCAGCTGCATAGGGCCGAGCCCCACATTGGGCAAAATATATCTGCCTTTCAGGGAGTTGGGACTAGATGACCCTTGTGGTATGAAATAATAAAACCCTGGAGCCCTAAAGGTTCTCCATCCCAAGTCCAGAAACACAAAGTTATCCTGGTTGAAGTGGAGAGTAAGTAACCCTGAGAAGCTTCCAAATTTTATATTGAAATTTGGATTTATTTATTTTAAATTTTATGGTGAAACTGTGGATCACACTCATACAGCAAAAATAGTGGCAAATTATAGATTTTATTTAAAGCCTCATGTATTCCACTTTCTTGTGTGGTCATGGAGCCGGCTAAATATAGCTGTCTTCCAAACCCCAATAAATTTCATTAGCTTCACTGACGCCTCTCTTGCTTTCATTCTATTCAGACATTTTGTTTGATATGGAATTAATTAAAAATAACTTTGGTGCAAGTTAGTGGCAACCCCAAAGCTATGAGAGGGTTTGATTTGTCAAATATAGAATCCAGCACTGACATTAGATTAAAAATAGCAGTAATAAGACTCAATTGGGCAGTTATCACGCTGGAGTTTTGGCCGTATGATTATGCTGTTATATGACACTAAGTAAAATATGAACCCTTTAAAGCGATTTAGAAAGGACCATTTCCTATTGTTGAAATCTTTTTAATATAGAATTTACACAGACATTTATACAAACAACAACATGATGACTTCTGTGAGGGCCAACAAATACCACACACTTAGATTTTTAAAGGTTGTGAGGATTTTGAAAAAAAGGAGTCTTCTTTAAACTTTTAAATGTCACAGCAGTCATCCTGGAAAGATCAGAAAAAAGCAGAATTACAAAACAGGAGAGCACTTCAGGTCAAAAGCAAAAACAAACAAACAGAACAATAACACCACTAGATGCTTTTTTATCCCTGATATGACTGAGAGAGGGTGTTTTGCCTTGGTACAATAAGTTAAGAGAATGTGGGAAGGGAGAGGTATTGGTGGGAGAGAGAAAGAGAGAGAGAGATTGAAGTCTGTATTCTATAGGGGGCATTTTTAAAACAACAACAACAACACAACTCTCACAATTCCTGATGGTTTGGTTTCATGCTTTAGTGTTCAAAACAGGAGCTAAAGGAAAGCTGTTCTTCATGGTAAATCTATATTTCTGTCCAGGTAGACACAGATCTGTTACCATAACTGCAAATTATTATTCGTTTTTAAGTATAAGATTGATAATGAAATGCATACTGTATTTTATTATCCCTTTTCTGGAGCAGTGGGGAGTGGGGAGAAATCAAATATGTTTATGTATCACCAGATGTTTGGCAGTAGCCTTGCCTTTTGGCTCTGCAAGATGCTGGGTGCAATTTTGTTAACAATTACATATTTTGTGCAAATTAAAACAGTGTGTGTTATAGGTATTAATATCCCCCTTTTGATATCTTTCCAGCCGAAGTGCTAAAGGTTTAAGTTTTAATGGGATTAAGACCTTGCACAGATATTAAATCTTCCATTGCGCCTCAAGCTGTAAAAAGAAAAGAAAGAAAGAAAGAAAGAAAGAAAGAAAGAAAGAAAGAAAACTTGGTGATATAAACTATCTCCCTATTTTACATTTTAGGACTGTAAACTGCTTATGGCACATTTTTATAATGAAATGTGCACTGGACCCATTAATGTGACTTTTTCTTCTTTTCGTATGGCACTTAAAAATATCTTTTTTTAGCTTGTTGTTAAAATATATATAAAAAGGTAGTGTTTTCAGTAGCAGCATCTATTTTCATACAAATTATAAATGAATTTTAAATAGGGAGTGATCTTTACAACTTTGTTGAAAATTGAATAGCTTTGGTGTGAGAGAATGTATACTGCGTAGTCAGTATAAATGACTTTCAGTGACGTTATTAGATCAGTGTGCAGGACTTTAGAGGCAAATAACACAGAGAAATGTCTTACTTGGATGTTCAAATTAAGCAAATGCTGAGAAAAGCTTTATGCAGAAAACTTTCAAAATTTGCTTCAGCCCTATCAGCAGAATACTTAATGACTGACAAACTTCTTCATTCCATCATGTTTCAAATGTATAGAGATGTGGCCATTACCCAAAATAATATTAAGGATGGTGGAGCTAAAAAAAAAATGACACTCCCTTTATCCATTTAATTTCTCTTGTGGTTTCCACTTGTCTTCCAGCTACATACCTGGTTCCCACCCTTTAATTTTTACATCAGTATATTTACATGGAGAAACAGCATGGTGTTCATTCCATGCTAGTGTATTGTCATGATTTCTGAAACTCTGCTGTTTGCTAATACCTTCCAAACCATTTATGGGCCATTGTAGAAAAACCAGGCCTTGGAAGGTTCATTTTAAAGAGGAACTAGTTCAAGCAGTGGCAGAGCTTCATGCTCCGGCGCCAGGGGGCGGAGAGCAGGCAGGGCAGGGGCGGCGCGTGTCCTGGGGGTGATGGCACCCTACCGGGATTGCGCTGCTGGGGGCGTTGCGCTCCCGCCACACTCCTCTTCCTCCGCCACTGAGTTCAAGTTCAGCATGTCCAAAATGGAACTAATTTCAGGTCATGTTTATCCCTTTGCGAAACAAACAAGTTTGGTTCATGTTCAGTTTACAGTGTAAATTTATTCAAACGATCCTTGGCAAATTCCCTCCCTGCATACAGACATGCACACACAAGCTATTATGCTGAGGTAAAAGATCTACTTGCAGGCAGGGCTTTTTGTGATGTTACTCAGCAGTATGGATTACTGTCACCTCTTTTTCTTTTTTTGCTGCTCATTCCAGCCAGTTTGTGCTGCCATCATGGCAAACCCTCCAAGTATCTCTATTTTCCAGACACAGTCCTAGATTTACAGAAGCCATCCCAGTTTCTGATTTGATCCCAGAATGTCCCACTTTTCCTTAGAGTGTCCGTATTATCACCGGAGAAATGTAGGAAGGCAGTGCTATTTTTTTCAGAAAAAAGAGGCATCAGCAGTGGTGTAGCGTGGGTTGTCAGCACCCGGGGCAAGACAAGTAATTTGCGCCCCCTGACCCGTGGATTTTAGCACTCGAGTGCGAGCGCGCCCCACCCCAGATGTTGCGGCCGGCCCTCCTGCACCCCCCACGCTACGCCACTGGGGCTGGGGGCAAGCGAAGGAGCCAAGGACCCCCCCTTAAGGCTCAGCAGGAATTTATTAAATTTATTATTTGCGGAGCCCCCGCGAGCCGAGGCAGCCGAAGCCCCCTTCCCTCGGGTGCCTCCCCGCCCCCTCCTCTCCTTGGGCTGTAGGTGGAGCCCGCGCTCCACCCTCTCCTCCCCCCGGCCGGGTCCGGGGGCTTCCAGCCGCGCTCCGTCCTCGCCCCCCCCCCGTGGCTGAGACTTGCGCTGGCTGAGAGCCGGAGCCAGCGGCGCCCCCTTCCGCCGGCAAACCCTCGCCCGCCCGCCGGCTTCCTCTCGGAGGGTTTTGGGGAGCGCAGGGCGCGGCGAGGCCCCTCAGAGCTCTCCTCCCTCCCCGTTGGCAGAAGCAGCCGCCGCCTGTGGCTGGGCCGAGGGGATGGCGGCGGCGTCGGGGTGCGGAGGCTGCCCGTGCCCGGCCAGGCGTCGGTGGCGGCGTCGGCGCTGCTGCAGCGGCTGCTCCTCCTGCGAGCAGTGAGTGGAGCGCAGCGGCGGCGGCGGGGAGCCCGGCGGAGGAAGGAACTTGTCCCTTCCCTCTGGACTCGCGCCCCCCCAGATGTTGCGCCCGGTGCGGCCGGCACCCCTGGCACCCCCCACGCTACGCCACTGGGCATCAGAACTCAACATGAACGCTTCTGTTATTCTCTTATAATGGTGATGGCTCCTATCTGAGATACTATACTGGAACTGAGCTCTGGTGAATTCTGGCTGAAAAAAAGCTCTGTTGATATGGTAAAGGTGAAGGTAAAGGGACTCCTGACCGTTAAGTCCAGTCACGGACGACTCAGGGGTTGTGGCGCTCATCTCGCCTTACTGGCCGAGGGAGCCGGCTGCAGACAGCTTCTGGGTCATGTGGCTAGCATAATTAAGCTGCTTCTGGTGAACCAGAGCAGTGCACGGAAACACCGTATACCTTCCTGCCAGAGTGGTACCTATTTATCTACTTGCACTTTGATGTGCTTTTGAACTGCTAGGTTGGCAGAAGCTGGGACCAAGCAATAGGAGCTCACCCTGTTCAAACCACCGACCTTCTGATCATCAAGCCCTAGGCTCTGTGGTTTAGACCACAGCACCACCCACATAGGGCATTCCGATTTTCATTGGAGAAATGTTGAAGGGTATGGCCCACCCATGAGTGCCCCAGGAGGCAAGCTGGGGAAAGCTGGGAGGGGTAGCAGATCTGGGCCCCCAAGGAACACACCGCTCACCATCTCCTGGGACTGTTGCCTGGAGCCACCACCTAGGAAGAGCAGGCCGCTCTTGCTACCACCAGCTCCCCCATGCTGCCTTCAGTGTGTCGGGCTTCCCTGGGCTGCTTCCAGTTGGCTCAGGTGGTGGCAGAGATGGAGGAAGAAGGTGGCAGAGGCAGCAGCGGTATGTGTGATTCTGGCACACACCACACCACCTGACACTTGTATTTAAATTGGGGGGAAAGCTCCCATAGGCACCAATGTAAACAAAAGCTAGCAAATTTTGTCTGAGGGGTTCTACTCCTGCATAGCCCTCGTTGCACATCCTTTTTTTGTGTATTGTAAATAATAGGGGGAGGACACTCCTTTTTAGATATAACCAATTGAAGATATAGAACAAAAGGTGCTTCCTAACTACTGATGCTGCACAGCAGAACCCATGAAGAATGCACTAATTGTTAGGGAAAGCATTAAGAACATCATTCCTTTCAGTGACTTTGACAAACAAATTGCAACAGACATGCTGATGAAAATGCCGACCAAATGCTTTGCAAAGTAACAGTTCCAGCGACTGACAAAAGCATCTTCACCTATTATTTTAATGGTTCAGAAGGCATAGATAATTGAATTCTGCATTCAATTCCAAATCCCAAATATATTTGCAGATTATCCTGGCTTCTATACATTGGGAAAAAATAGGCTTAATAATTGGATGCAAATGGATCCACCACCATGAGCTCCCTTCTCTGCCTGAGGACATGCACTTGTGTACATTGCAAAGATTTATTATCCTATGACTCTGGTCCACAACGTTGTATCTTAATAAATACCCAAAAGGCATCCCTGGTGCAAGGGAGGGAGGGAAGAGACATTTTAGCCCTTCCCACTATGTTTTGGGACACATGTAATTATTCCACAGGATAATCTTTAGTTATTTTGAGATTTATAAAAAGTAGTTAAACGAACTCTGAAAATAAAATCCTACAATACACATACAACATACAATCTATATAGTCTTGCATCCTCATTATCCTAAAATGGACCTTTATTTCAAAATACTTTTTATTTCCAGTGATAATGAGACAGTAATTAGTATCTGATTGGCATCTCAACTTTTTATGGATTGACAGAATTCTTAGATCGACAGGATTCTTAATAGGGAATCCACTCTTTTTTTCATTCTTGCTTTATCTGGAAAATTTTCTGCTGTAGGTGATACTTCAAAGATGTTAGAAACCAGAGAGATGTTTTAGCTTGCCTGGAAACCCTCCTTAGGAACCCCACAGATGTAGGGCTTGACTTGGGTTGTTGATTGGGGAGAAGACTGTCAATATTCATGACTTTATGCTATGCTACAATTGAGACTTGGCAATGAAAATCAGCTTCTGAAAGTCTGCTGTGGTGAGTCCTACCAGAAATTGACAGTGACATTGCTGAAACTCATCCCCGCCTGGTGCAGAATACAAATTTGCTTTGCATACAGTGCTCACTTCCAGCTTTGTCAAAGAGAAGCCATTCAGCCTGTTCAAGAAAGCATGCTGCTTAGACTTGGCCAAGTTGTAAGCATGCTCACCTTAACTTTGGTCTTTGAAATATCTTAATCACATACTAGGAGGTGAATGCCAGCAGCTGGGCAACCTTGTTGGCATCCACCTGCTTTGAGAAACAATGGAAGAATGTGCCAGTGGGGGTAAAAACATCTACTGTGACTGTAGGCACCAATACTGGTGAACTCTTAACAAACTACAGTCCCCAAGATTTTAGGGGGGGGGGTGTCATGAGCTTTAAATGCATGGTGTAAATGCAAGCCTCATTATTTCTCTCTCAGCATTAACAGTGTTAAAATAACTAAAGCCCAGCTACTGAATCTCCTGACATTGCCAGCCTACATTTGCCAGCAAACCAATAAAGTAAAATAAAACAGCCATTCCACATGCAGTCTTACTTTAGATTGTGCCAACTTCACATCTGGGTAAGATATGTACTGGTAACACACATCAATGAATGATGAATCAACCCCCCGCCCCACTTGAGCTTTCCTGCCAGCTCAGATGTCTAGCTCAGTGGCTACAAGTGGAGGAATATTTGTACTATATTGTTAATTATATAACAATGAATTTACATGAGTAATTTGGTGATTAATTACAGAGACTCATAAATATTTAATTTTTAGGTATTAAAATGGCAACATACACTAGTACAGAGTGATTCTAATCAGCTACAGGATGTCTTCCCCTCACACAAGAGGATGACAGTCATTTGAATAAAACAACAACATTTATACTCTTATAAGGGCACGGTAAATTAGAATATTCATTGCAGTGCTATAAGGAACAGGAGACAATCAGGATTATATCTTCATAAAAGTCACAGGCAAAAGCTAATTTGTAAAAACACCATGCTTTGTGTGTGTGAAGGATTAATTTATCTAGGAGGATAATGTTTTGTAATAGAGTGAAAATCTTTTGCAACCTGACATAAAATTAAGGTGAGTCTGCAAGTTATATGGGCTGGGAAGAATATAAAGCATGGTTAGCTAACATAGCCCTTTCCAGGTGTTGTTGGACTACAACTCAAACCCAGCCAACACAATCAGTGGTCAGGAATTATGGGAGTTGTAATCCAACAGCATCTCAAAGGTACCACATTGACTTTCCCTTTTACACATTGGGGTCAGGGAGCTTCCCCAAGCATTGTCAGACAAGCTAAGGAATTACTTTTCCATGATTTGTATGCAAAGTAAGGATAATTTTAAAGCACACTCAGAAATGTTTTGTAGCCACATTTTAAGTTTTTGTCTCCATCAGGTTGCCCAGGCAGAAACCTGGCTTTCATAAGACTCATTCCTGCCTCTCACTCACAACTGTGCAAGAGAGAACATGCACTGAGGAAGCTCTGTAGCTCAGTTGTAGAGCATCTTATTTGCATGCAGAAGGTCCCACATTCAACCCCTCGTATCTTTTAGTAGGGCTGGGAGAGAACCCTGTCAGGAATTCTAGAGAGCCAGTGTAGACAATATTATGATAGAGCAAGGGGCTCAGTGAAAGGAACCATCCTAAATTCCCTTCTTCTTGTACCCTCACAATCTTTTCCAGCCTAAGAGCCTAAGAATACTCCAGCATCCTCTTCTCACAGTGGCCAAGTATAGGGATGTTTATAGATGCTAGGGGATGATATATTTATTTAATATTATCCTTCTTTCCTCACGTTTGTGAGTCCAGCAGAGTGCATCCCTTTGTAGCTTAACAGAGAAGCTTGGATAGGCTAGTTTTAGCCTTTTAGTTTAAGAAATCTAGGATGCTTTATGGCAAACTGTATTCTCCTGGTATTTCCCATTTTCTCCCCCGTAAAACAATAATCACACAAAAAGTCATATAAAATATAAAAATAACAATTACTCACTCAGAATTCTCGTTGAAGAGCAACAGATGCAGCAGCTTTGTTAAGGCAGGCTTAAAACAGCAATTCAGTTACCCAGACATGCTTAAGTCTAGCTTAAGATGGAGTCTGAGCACTGAAGCTCAGACATAGCAGATTGTTCTCACATTTCTAGCTTGGTGATGAGATGAAGAGGTAAGAGTGAAGAGAAGCCAGCACCTGCCAGGTGAGGAGATATATTGAACCTGTCAGGGCATACTGGGAATGTCTCTCAGAATTCTCTCTAGCAGACTTACAGGAAAACATCAGCTCCCTTCATGTGCCTATCTAGCAAGCATGCATTGTTGGTTTGCAGCATTATAAATATCCCACACCAAACAGATTCCGGTGGAAAACCCTCAGACAAGGCTCATGCCCTGTGGTTTCCAGCAACAAGTATTCAAAAGCATCACTGCTTCTAAACCATGGAGCAAGAACATTGCCATCATTGCTAATGGCCATGAAGAGGCTTATCCATGAATTTGCCCAATCCTCCTTTAAAGCTGTTCACCTTGCAGGCTTCCCCCCACTGAAAACGAACCCTTTCCCCTGACCATTTTTCCTCATGGGCATCATTTTTTATACTGTATGTTCTGCTGCTGCTATTTTAAAAGTTTTTATTTTAAGGTAGCTGTTATGTGATCTTGCTACTGTGCTTCAGAGATTGCTGCCATCCTTGATGCTACTGTCATTTTGGTTTTATCTGTACCTATAAAATTGTTATCACACATTTTATTGTTACTCGTTGTAAGCTGCCTTGGGAGCTAAAAGCAGAATGATGGGATAAATATTTTAAATAAGCAAATAATATTAAATGTCATCTTGATCTGAATTCCTTTTTCCCCCGGTAATACCAACAGCTCAACAAACAAATATACTACAAATCATCCATACATCCAAAAATAGTTCTGTAAACATTTTGACAACAGGTCACCAGTAGGTTAAGCACTCCAAGTGTGCTTCTGTTTTCAAAGAATTTTGCCTCAGGAGTTTTTCTGAAGCCAGTCAAAAATACAGAGTTTTGTAGCTAATGTCAATAGGTCTGGAAATCTCATCCAAGCCTCCAAAGGTTATTTAAAAATCGTTAACTGCATAGATTCACTAGGTATTTTGACTGTATTTCATGGACAGTGTAGAATAAAAGTATTAGCCCTATTGATTCAGCCTCTTCCAACTCAAATCTTAAGGACTTATCATTAACTTTGGCTGGATTCATGACCATTCTTTTTTTATTTTTTAAATTAATAACATAAATAGATCACTTTTTACATATCCCCTTCTTAAATCTCAGCCAATCTGCAGGCTCCTTATGCAGTCACACTTGATTTTTTAGATGCCTCCTACTTTTCTTTCTATCTGGAAATGTCTGCATTTGGGCCTTCAATATTTCACCTTTAAGAAACTCCCATCCATATTGTAAAATCACTGTTGTTTCCCTCTCCTACAATTTTTACCCATATACTCTCAAACTGTCTTCCATGCTCCAGGTCATGGATCTCTTCACAATTGTACACCTCTCTTACATATAATACTATTCCTCCTCCCTTCCTGTTTGGCCTATTCCTTTTAAACAGGCTATATCCTCAATTCCTACGTTCTAGCCATGAGTCTCATCCCAACCAGGTTTCAGTAATTCCGTGTTAGATCATATTTGCCATCCTGTATTAAGAACTCAAATTTGTTTCCCATACTCTATGCATCAGTATAAAGACAACTGAAGCCATGATTATTCCCTCCAACTGCTTCCTTTTTGGAGTTTCCTGCTCTTTGGGAGGTTTCTGTAGTGCCACCTCAATTTCCTAGGCATCAGTGGAGCTTCTCTCTTTGATTCTATCCAAATGCTATCTGGATCTACCCAAAGGCTTGCTAGATCAAAAAAATAAAAAATAGGCAATTTACTTTCAGATATTTGAAATGGTGCTTGGTTGTTATGAACATTGGCTGGGATTGAAAGAACAGGTTAGGCTCCCACAAGAGGCTTGTGTTAGCCCAATGGAATTCAATTTTTGCATTTTTTCTTTCTTTGAATAGCTGCCACTGTGCTGTATCCACTCACTTTGAAGGGCAGTTTGTCATCTGGAAATGGGGGTGTTGGGGGAGTGCTATTCAAAAACAAGTCTGAAGCTCCTTTGGGCTCACTGAACTACTTTCAATCAGGGCCACCATGCAGCATTCCCCACATGTTCATGCTTTTAGTGTTATTTTCAGAAATCGGAACAAAGAGTGTTTTGATATTAAACAAGGCCATTAGGCAGCCTCATACCCACATATCAAAGAACAAAATATAGCGGTTGTATAAAATATTAACTTTTCTCTGAAAAGCGGAAAGAGCTTTTTAAAGTAGTTGTTGAAGTTTAATAAAGACCTCACAAGCATCAATAAAAGACGTTGGAAAGAGTACACTGAACCAAAATGAAATCACAGCCTCCACTTCATACTCCTGCTTCATCAGTGGTTTAAATTAAAATGTTCACAGCTGCCATTCAAAGCACACTGGCACAGGTACATGCAGTGTTTCATAAAACAAGAAAAAGAATTGAAAGGCACCCAGTTCTCTGCTGATCTCCATCCACTCCTGTGTAAATATCCTTCTCTCTTTGTTAATTAACTATTTTAACTTTGAGATCTGATCCATAGCTCTCATAAAGCCTTTTAAGAGGTTTTCTATGAATGTATGGAATTGAGAGGGGAGAGCAGAAGCATGGCGCTGGACTTACCCATGTCATGTTTTGCGTGTTGAGGTCCCCCAAAACCCCTTCCCCAATAACTCACACATCACACGTAATTTTTGTTTAAGGTTTTTGGCATAATTTTGGCCACAACTTTATTTGCATACAAATTGAGAGTGGTTGCTTAGGCATTGGTTATGACTATCTGTCACCCCCCGCCATGGGGGACAGCACTGACTCCCTAGTCAGTCCCGGAGGAACACGGGACAGAGTCAGCTGGAGCTGCGTCACAGGCCCTCAGCTACTCCGCGCATGCTCCTTGAAGCTTACGCGGCCCGCACCCTGCCGTCAGGGTTTGGACAAAGGGGATGGTAAGCTTCAGAATTCCTTTAACGGAATACCCGTCAGCAGCAGCATTGGAGGGGCAGGCACAGCCAATCCATACCCCTCCACCAACCAATTTTAACCAATGCCTAACCGCCAACCTTACAAGTTGTGACAATTTGCTAAGCAGTAGGCAAAACCCAAAAGGCACGCACTAATCAGCCGATTGGAAAAATTCCTACTGGGCCCTCGCAACAATGCGAGCGACCCCATGACAGGCAAAGCAAGGTCAAGGCGCAAGCCCAAACAAGGGAGGGCGGGCGGGAGATCCAGTGTCCACAGCAAAAGAGAAAGAGAAAGCTGTGGACCCTGCTTATAAAGCCATTGACCCCACCCCTAAATTGGCAACATCAAATTTGCCCCAGTAACAACATCCACCTATCTGCTCCCAGGCCTCTAGCCATCTATGGCCTAGCCACTAAAATGGGTTTTGTTCGGCCCCAACCGCAACACGTGCTCTCTTTTATGTGAACACGCTTTGCGTGTTGAGGTCCCCCAAAACCCCTTCCCCAATAACTCACACATCACACGTAATTTTTGTTTAAGGTTTTTGGCATAATTTTGGCCACAACTTTATTTGCATACAAATTGAGAGTGGTTGCTTAGGCATTGGTTATGACTATCTGTCACCCCCCGCCATGGGGGACAGCACTGACTCCCTAGTCAGTCCCGGAGGAACACGGGACAGAGTCAGCTGGAGCTGCGTCACAGGCCCTCAGCTACTCCGCGCATGCTCCTTGAAGCTTACGCGGCCCGCACCCTGCCGTCAGGGTTTGGACAAAGGGGATGGTAAGCTTCAGAATTCCTTTAACGGAATACCCGTCAGCAGCAGCATTGGAGGGGCAGGCACAGCCAATCCATACCCCTCCACCAACCAATTTTAACCAATGCCTAACCGCCATTCGAGCCCTTACGCGGCCGCCAACCACTCACAAATTAAGCCACACCCTCAGCCTGGACACCATCACATCCAACCATACATCATTCCCAACTGGCGAGAGATGAACCCCGTCATCCCTATAAAATTCAACCGCCCGGAATGAAATAAGAGGGTGAGGGATCACGCACCCGCCCAAATCGACCACCAGCTTACTCGCAGCGGAGTTAATCCGCTTCCTCACTCGTTCGGTGGCAGCTGGGCAAGGGCTACCCCTCCAAGTGCGTCGTTGAAGCAGCTGTGACCAAATTAACCTAGCGGTCGGCACCAGTGCCGCCAGTTCCCTCAGGACCTGTAAAATGGCCGCACGCAGCTCATAGCAGGAAGAGGAAACCATATCATTCTCCCCAAGCTGCACCACAATCGCCGAAGGACGGCCAAAACGGTGGTAGTTTGTCTAGGCATTGGTTCCCGACTAGCTGCACCTGACCTCAGCAGGGCAGCACTGACGACTGGGCCCCACCATATCATCAGTACAAGCAAACATTGTGGGGGAGCAATGAATTCCAAAGCAACTGCATCTAGCGGTTGGAGGGGACAGGTGCTCCAACCCCCCCTCCAGATCACCTTGAACCAATGCCTTTAATTATTTTGAGTCCAGGGAGAGCTGCCATCAACTCGAACCAAGCCCTCTTGCATGCAGGAATGCAAACTTATGCTGGAGAAAGATGGCAAATCATTCTTGTCCAGCTGTACCACCAGCACTGCGGGAGGACCAGCACAGGTCACACTCGACCGCCAAAGGAAGGATCTCCTCCCAAAGCATTCCCCATCTGGACATCCAGTATATGTTCACATGGGCAGGAAGACTGAGATGGCGCCCAGTCCAGACTCGTCAGCGCGCTTGCCAGCCCAGCGTACAATGCTGTGGCCCAAATGTGCACAGCTGTTCCTATGAAAAAAGGAAATAACAGACAAGCATCAGCACAGACATCATTGTGACGCTTCCTGATATAACCCTTCTCAGCATCAGACATTCAATGATTTCACAATCCTGTCCACTGACAGGCCCCCAGTGTGCAGCCTTTGCAGCAGCCCTATTTGGAAGGAATGAGGTGTGTTCAGCGGTAGGCAAGCCGCAGGCCGTAATAACTGGTGCACGACGTAAGCACATTGATGCCTGGCTAACAGGAACCCATTTTTACGCACTAGGAGCGGGCCAGCCCCCAGGGGAATGAAAAGCCAAATTTCTGGTATCCATAACTGGGCAAGGGCCCTCCTTACCTGTGATAGGAAGCCAGATTGTGGCACTCCTGCCCACTAAGTCTGTTTTAGAGTTCCCGACTCTAATGACAAGCTCCAAAGCAGATAAGGAAAAGTCCTGAAGCAATAAGCCTCCAGACTCTCAGCCCCGTGCTAGCTCCAACAACCATTTCCCCAACCCTCAGTGCACCAAAATGCAATGGAATACTGAAAGGAGTCTCGCCTTGATCTTTTACCAGCAGATAAGTTTTAACTTGTTGGAGATACTGCATTGGTAAAATTGACCGACTTCCTGCTCACTGTCCTATGAGGTTGGAGCCTATTCCAACCTTCCAAGGCCCTGCACACAACAAACTTTATACAAGGGTCTCTGAAAAATAAAGCTTCAGTATAACAGACATTGCAGCGGACTGAATTCTTATAGTTCTAACAGCACGCCCAATCTGCAGCAGGTGGACCAAATACTGCAGGATCTGCTCAGAGGATGGGGGCCAGTTCATCTGAATGGCCAAGGGCTGCCAGCTTAAGGCTAAGAAATCCATCCAGGCCTTCCCATAAGAGCTAAAAGCAGAAGGGGAAATGGAAGCTGCTGTTCTCTGTAATTACTAATTGTTGCCAAAATGCCACAGGTGGTCTGGAAAAGTCTGGCAGTAGCTGAGTGTCTGGAGCCCAGGATCTGAACCGCTCCATCTGAAAATGGGATAGAGTGACAGTGACATCATTAGAGGATCCCGTAATCAGGAGCAGAAAGCACAATATTAAACCTTAAGCGGCGCAGCTCGAAAGCGTGAGCGGAGGGGCGGAGACTCAGCTAGAGCGTGAGGACCGTTTTGCCAAGACGCTCACCACTGCCTGGTTATCAGACCAAAAGCAGATCCGATGTTCACTGAACTCCTTGGGCCACATGTGAACTGCTACTACAATGGGGAAAACTCAAGAAAAGTTAGGTCACATGATTGCCTCACCACACCGGGCTTGAGGCCATGGCTTTGCACACCAGCAGCTCCTAAAATAAATAAATAAATAAATAAATAAATAAATAAATAAATAAATAAATAAATTAAAATTAAATTAAATTAAATAAATAAATAAAAAACCCAAAGGGCAAAGATCCAGCAGCATCAGCATGAACCTGAAAATCCCTGTGCAAGTTCCAGGTATCCTGCCATGGCCAACTACTATTGCATACATTTAGGAATTGCAACCATTGCATGAGATCCCATTGCATGAGAAAGGCAAGGGGACCTCGACATTTAGGAATTGCAACCATTGCATGAGAAAGGTAAGGGGACCTCAGGCCGCCTGGCCTAGTGGGAAGGGAAGGGGCGGCCTGGGGCAACCACTCTGCATGCAAGATTAATTAAGTGACCCAGCAAGATCGGATCTGATGAAGAATCACTTGCTACAGAGGAAGTATTACAAAATAACTTCCTTCAAGGCAGACAGCTTCTCCATAGGCAAGTGGCATGTTTTAGCAACGATATCCATCTGGATCCCAAATAAAATGGGAATATGGCAAAAGGTATTGAGGTATTGCATGCCAGCTTCCAGCCCCCTCTTGGGCAGGGGGCATCTTGTGCTGCCATCATAATACGTAAATTTACAGGGCCGACGCTGGCCAGAACCCCTAAAGAAGTTCCGACAAAGCTGCCGCCAAGCCAGCTTCCTTTTCCGACACACACACTCTGTGTAATGCAAAAAAAACACACTCCGTGCAGCACACACACACTCCATGCAATGCAACTACACTCCATGCAACACAACTACACACTCCGTGCAATGCAAAAAATGCACTTCAAGCAATGCAACTACGCTCCATGCAATGCAGCTACACTCCATGCAATGCAACTACACTCCATGCAACACAACTACACACTCTGTGCAATGCAAAAAATGCACTTCAAGCAATGCAACTACGCTCCATGCAATGCAGCTACACTCCATGCAATGCAACTACAAACTCCGTTCAATGCAACTACACACTCCGTGCAATGCAAAAACGCACTCAGTGCAATGCAAAAACACACTTCAAGCAATGGAACTACCCTCCATGCAATGCAACTACACACTCCGTGCAATGCAACTACACCCTCCGTGCAATGCACACACACACCATGCAATGCAACTACACACTCCGTGCAATGCAATAACATGCTCCGCGCAATGCAACTACACACTCCATGCAATGCAACTACACACTCCGTGCAATGCAAAAACGCACTCCGTGCAATGCAAAAAACACACTTCAAGCAATGGAACTACCCTCCATGCAATGCAACTACACACTCTGTGCAATGCAACTACACACTCCGTTCAATGCAACTACACACTCCGTTCAATGCAACTACACACTCCGTGCAATGCAACTACACACTCCATGCAATGCAACTACAAACTCCATTCAATGCAACTACACACTCCGTGCAAGGCAACTACACACTCCGTGCAATGCAAAAACGCACTCAGTGCAATGCAAAACACACTTCAAGCAATGGAACTACCCTCCATGCAATGCAACTACACCCTCCGTGCAATGCACACACACTCCATGCAATGCAACTACACACTCCGTGCAAAGCAACAACATGCTCCGTGCAATGCAACTACACACTCTGTGCGCTGCACACACCCTCTGTTCAATGCAACTACATACTCCGTGCAATGCTCACACACTTGGTGCAGTGCAACTACACATTCCGTGCAATGTGCCCGCACCCACACTCCGTGCAATGCAACAACACACTCCGTGCAATGCAACAACACACTCTGTGCAATGCACACACACCCTCCGTGCAATGCACACCTCTGTGCAATGCAAATGCAAATCTCTCACGCAATGCAATGCAAATGCAGCCCATGCAGCACTGTGCCCTGCGATGCACAGAGCAAACTGCAATGCGGGCACGCAAAGGTGCTTTCTCCCGCTTGCATATTGCAAACATGGCGCCTGTTACATCCCTCGCAATGAGGGAACCACCAAAAGGCCCTCGACACTGGGCCTAAGTGTCCAGTTAGAGCAATGGGGGAGCATGCAGCTGTCCCACATAGGGACCAGTCCTACAACCTAGGCATTACCGGCACTATGCACTGACCAGCTGAGCTATCTAGGATGATCCCTAAAGACGCAGGACAGCCTCAGCCTGACCCCTGTAGAGGTCCAAGGTGATGTCTGAATTATCATCCCTGCTCCTCTTTGCCCTCCTCCTGGACTGCAGCCTTCAAAAATGCTTCCTTCTGGAAGAAGGCACCTGGGGCGTCCGCAAGTCATCCCCTGCAGGAGAAGCAAGCTCTGGAGGCATCTGCAAAACCCTGTCATAGTCTGCAAAAACTAAACCATGTAAGGAACCGGTGAAACCAATGCTTCAAGGACCACATGGGGGCACTATTCAGGCCGGAAACACTTCCAGGCCATCGAATTCTAGGGCAAAGCCCTAGGATCACCTGCTAGGCCAGGCATAAATGTCTCCAGTGAAATAGCAGAGTTGAAGTAGCCCACAGCCTGTCCAGGTACCCCTGCTTGCCCTTTTAGAGGGAAGCACCCCTTCAAGAAACCCAAAGCTCTTTTGCCACAAATGGGCCGAACTACAGAATAGCCCAAAAGGAGCAGTTTGTTTTGTTTTGTGATAACAATGGCTAAGAGGGGGATATGAACCCTGTCTCCCAGGTCCTAGTCCTACACTTTAGCCACTAAGCCACACTGGCTCGTCTCTAAAATGGCAGTCGCCACTATCAGGGCAAAACAAACTTAACGAAAATAAACTTGTTCAGAAACAGCATAGTTCAAGAGCATATACAGAGTGCTCATAGTCATTGGAGGCACAGGGAGCCTCTGCCGCCCTGTCTGCCTCAGATATACATTAGCAGCAACTGAGCCTGCAAGCAGGTACATTCTTATAGAGAGGTCAGAGACTTAACAATTAACTGCTACCTGTAGCAGACTTAGGCCTGGAAGTAATGTGCGGGCCAAATAGGCCTCCCCGCCTCTGCTCTTGAGAATCTTAGTCTCATAGCAATATTAAAAGAACTCAAAATAGTGCTCTCGCCCAAGGCTAGATCAATACTTGGCCAACAGCGCTGCACACACCCAAACAAAGCCAACCTTCGGGGGTGCTATAAACGAAAATGATTCCAGCCAAGCTGGGAACAGCCCTGACTAGCCCCACAACTTACAACAGGAGAAATGGGGGAAACCTTTTTGCGAAAGAAAGCCCCTACCAGGGGCCCTCTCCCTATTGGGAAAGGCAAGCCACAGATACAGGGAGAATCTTCCCACAGGGCAGGGTAAGGGGTGGGGTGGGAAATCGAACAGGAAAAGGGGGGAATTAAATTATTTAAGGGACTAAAGAGGATTAAAAGAAGGGGAAAATAAATAAATGTAACCAGACAATGAGAAGATTGCATTACTGTCCTCCAGACAGTCCAAGCGCTCCATGTGATCCAGTGTCCACAGCAAAAGAGAAAGAGAAAGCTGTGGACCCTGCTTATAAAGCCATTGACCCCACCCCTAAATTGGCAACATCAAATTTGCCCCAGTAACAACATCCACCTATCTGCTCCCAGGCCTCTAGCCATCTATGGCCTAGCCACTAAAATGGGTTTTGTTCGGCCCCAACCGCAACACGTGCTCTCTTTTATGTGAACACGCTTTCTCCTAGGCCTGGTCTCCTTCCCATGTTCACACATACAGCTGAACATGATAAAAATAGCATTGTATTTGCAAACTGAATCCAGCCCCATGAATAGAAAATTAACACCATTGTAAATAGTTTGATCAGGGCTATGTGTACGTAGCACCAGTCTGTTGCTGATTGGATCAGGAAGCTGAGTGTCTTATCATACAGATACAAATATAGGAACAGATTGCTTATGGCCTAAACTGGATCAGATTAACAATGTATAAATGAGCACTTAGGCAAATTAAGGGGGAAAACCCCCCACAGTACCTGGCATCTTTTTTCAACCAACAGAACAGTCAATTTGCTTAGAAAGAAAAGCAAACATACTTACTTGCATTATGTAGCTTAAAGTAGGATTAAGTAGAACATGCCTTCTTGCAGCATAAAAGTCCTTCTTTTCATTGGGCTGTAAGGAAGATATTAATATATGAGATTAAACTCAATTAAATGCAAATTCATGAAGCATAGTAGTCTATTGATATTGAGGAGCTCAGAAAGAGATTAGATGGTTGTATTGAATCAGAAACCTGGAACTTTTGAAACTTTATTGGCCATTATTCCACTTCCAAATCAACAATTGCTACAATTTTAGAAATAGCCAATAAAGGCAATGTAAAAACAATCCCAGTAGCAGATGCTTTTGCTTAGAAGAACACATGTTGCCTAGAATAGCACTGCCAGATGCAGTATTCAGAATGCAAACAATCAAAAGAGAACAACCAACCCAAAATAGTAGCCATGAATTGGATGTTTATGAAATCAAGATACTATGGCTTTCTTCTCCTCTCACTAAAACGTGCCCCTCCCGATACCTTATTTATCTTTCAAGCCCATCCTCCTTATTTTTTATCCAAGGCAGATGCTAACTGGGGTAAAGATTTTAGAAGGCTTGTTGAAATAGGAATGTCTTTAGCAGGTGCCAAAAGGACAACAGAGAAGACACTTTTCTCATTCACAATGGGAGGGACTTCCAAAGGGTAAATTCAACAACACTGTGTGGAAAGTACCTCCTGATAGGATGGCATTTGAAAGATGTCCTCTCTTGCAGAACACAGTGGTTGGTTGGCTATGCAGTGGATGGGGTGATCTTTTAGGTATCCTAGTCCCAAGATGAATAGGGCTTTGTACACCTAGCCCATTAGCTAATTGGCAGCAGAGACATCACCTTGCCGACAAAGGTTGATATAGTTAAAGCTATGGTTTTCGCAGTAGTGATGTATGGAAGTGAGAGCTGGACCATAAAGAAGGCTGACTGCCAAAGAATTGATGCTTTTGAATTATGGTGCTGGAGGAGACTCTTGAGAGTCCCATGGGCTGCAAGAAGATCAAACCTATCCATTCTGAAAGAAATCAGCCCTGAATGCTCACTGGGAAGACAGATCCTGAAGCTGAGGCTCCAATACTTTGGCCACCTCATGAGAAGATAAGACTCCCTGGAAAAGACCCTGATGTTGGGAAAGATTGAGGGCACAAGGAGAAGGGGACGACAGAGAATGAGATGGTTGGACAGTGTTATCGAAGCTACCAACATGAGTTTGACCAAACTGCGGGAGGCAGTGGAAGACAGGAGTGCCTGGCGTGCTCTGGTCCATGGGGTCACGAACTAAAAGACTAAACAACAACAATTATTTCAGCAGCAGTGTAACATAATGCGATTTCCAACACAGTGAGCTGTCGAGCTGCTGCATTTTGCCCTAACTGCAGCTTCCAAGTTAGCTCCAAGGGCAGCCCCATTTAGAGCATGTTGTATTCCTCCACAGTATAACTAAAAGACAATTATGTTCCAACCCATGTATTAATTGTGGACATGTGAATCATGTCAGTTCACTTAAAAATGACGACCAAACTAACCTCCCTTTCATCCCTACCTCATAGACAGTGTTGTTGCTGTGTATTGTGTGCTAGCGTCCACCATGTAAAATATGTATTTGATGATAGTGGATGCAGCTAGCAGCAGTACTCAGTTGTAGGGGTCAATGGTAAGCTTTAATTTCCCTAATCCCCCCCCCCCCATTGATGGAAATATCTTCTTCATGTGGAATTTCTATTCATGAAAGCTTAATGGCGATAGCCATTTTATGTGTTTCTTACATATTTTATCCATGCAGTAAAGCTACCTGCAGTTCTTTATTATGCAAATAAGTAGAAATGGAGACTGCAGTTTGTAAGTGAAAGAGCAAGCAAAGTAGATGGGGAAAGAATTTCCAATGAGCTCCTGGAATTAACCAGATACATATTATTTCACCTAAGGGAAATCATTCTACCAACACAGCAGGCTTCAAAATGTCAAAATAATGTAAAATAGATGTGTATCAAATATGAACAGATCCTGAATCCCAAATCCTTAGCTGGTGTGGTTTCTTTGATGGATTTTGGGATTGTCTGATGTGAAGCAGGAACTAGGCCAGGCAGTACATACAAGTCAAAGGGCAGGGGGCTGAAGCTATTTGTGGCGCCTTGATAATCAAGATGTCAAAATAAGAAAGAAAACCCTTCTAAAAGTGAAACTAAATGCCTCTACACTTAGCATATAAGGAAAAGGACTGCAAACAATACCCTGAACGACTGGTGGTAGATGTGACAGAGAGGTTGCAACTTGCAGGCTGCAACCAGAGGAAATGGTTTTACCTAAAAAGCAAAATCCTTTTCATCCCTCTCCCCTCCCCAAAATTTTCAGGTTCCTAGAACAGAAGCCCATGGCCCTGTTTTCTGCAACTTAGCAGACGTCTTCCCCAGGGGCATCTCTAGCATATCTGTAATTCTCAGACCAATTGCCCGCAGAAAACTAGGGGAGATTCATTTTCCCCCCACTGCAAAGTTGGTTGTCCCTGTGGGAAAACAACTGCAGCTACCCTTATGAAAATCTCCTCAGTATAGGCGACAGGCAAAAGTGTCACCTGATTCTGCTTTAAAAAAAGAAAAGAAATTGGACATTTCCTTTAAAAAAAAACAAAAAAACTTTAAGGAACTGTCCCCCCCCACACACACATATACACACACCAGAAACCTTCTGGATCTACTTTCCTGCAATTTGAGAAGCTTTATTCAGCTTGAAGGGACTACTATACATACAAATTTCATCCATCTATATCAAAGGAGGGGATTATTATTTTTTTAACTTCCCAATAGAAAGTGGGGTGGAACCCACAAAGTGGGCTTGATTAGACCCTGAGCTGAATTTACCAGCCTATGAAGTGCTAAGCAAGCTGTTTTCCAAAGCATTGTAATGTGGTCCAGACCACATTTTTGGTTCAATGCAAACCCCTAGTGGAAAACTCCCTAAGTTGTTGTTTCAATAAGAGGGAGTTAGCCAGTTGAGATAAGTAATACTCATTTAACAAAAGACCAGGCAAATCAGAGAGATGAATCTTCCCCTCCACCCTTTTTCATTTTTCTTTCTTTCTTTTCTTTTCTTTTACTTTCAGGCTATCAGTGGCAAAATAGCTAGCAAAACCACTGTAAAAAGTGTCATTGGGCTTGATTAATGATATCCTTACCTGGATCCATTCCCCTACATGGTGGGGATCAGAAGTATACCTTTCCCAACCAAAACTGCCTGGTGTGCCTGACCCAACCTATGACCACTCCTCCAGATACACCTACTGGACGTTGTTCTGCACACCAACAGAGGGTGATTTATCTCCATCCAAACACAGCCATTGCTAAAGCAGCAAGCCAAGCATGGTGGGTTGTGGTGGGACATGGTGGGTTGTGGTGGGACAGGGAGGTTGTGAGGGCAACAGGCAGGCATGAGGGCAAATCAATGGATAGGATGGAGACAGGAAGATTTTGGGGGTTCCACCCCATTGTACTCCTCGTGGCACCCTCAGAGGGCAGACAGGGTCTGCTATGGCTTAGAATGGAAACAAACCAATCTGTTTTCCATGTTTTGTGCATAATAGCTCAATTTTCTGAGCCCAATTTTTCAATATTCCTCACCCCAGTCTCTCTCTCTCTCTCTCTCTCTCTCTCTCTCTCTCTCTCTCTGGCACACATATAAGCTGAAATCACATGCAATGCACTGTTCCTTACACGTTTTATATTTGTGACTTCAATGTCCATAAAGCTGGGTGAGAGACCTCACACTGAGCACTTCAATATTTTTATCCTGCTAATTAACTTCACAAAAAATATAGTGTCATTCTATCAACCTCGAACAATGGTGTCATTTCTGTTACTTGTAAGATACTTGGATCGAAGGAAATAATCTCATATTTTAACAATGGTGTGACATGTGCCTCCGTTAGGAGTCTGGTTGCTGTGTTCTGCACCAGCTGAAGCTTCCGAATAAGGGCCAAGGGTGCTTTCACCCACAGAGGACACTTGGGGCTCTAGAGACAGAGCTGTATCCAGTTTCGCCAAGCTATACACCTGCTCCTTCAGAGATAATGTGACTCGTCTCAGACACAGGAAACACCCAACAAAAATGGACCCATGACCCCAGGGTTCAAGTTTATTGGCCCTTATGCAGTCCACCACGGCATTCAGACATGCACCCAGAGCCAATATAGTCATTTTTATGCACATTTCCCCTTAATATAAGCTCTGTGAAAACATTGTCTGCTTGAGGAGCTACATAGCAAAATTTGAGTAAGTGCAAATTTTGAAGAATAGCTGTGTATCATTTCACATATAGTTTCAGGAAGTGCAAATTTGATAGATTTGGCTTCAAATGAGACTTGAATTGAATTTCTCCCCCAACCCTATTTGAATCACATTGGGTCAGAGTTTCTACCAGATAAAGTTTCCATGTAGATCTTATAGCTATATCTATATCATCTATATCTATATCTATCTAAGAAGCATTGACTTGAAGCAGAGGTTGCAGTATCCCACATTATGAAGTTGCTTTGATCATACGTATTCATAGTTCTGGGTAGGGTGTGCAAGATGAATAAATTCCAACCATGCTAATGCTTCACATCTGCTCTGTAGTTTGGAGCTTTCATCCCTTTCCTAGCACAAACTGGGTTTTAAAAGCCAAAACCTGATTGAGATCATAATAATTAAACATGCTGATATTATTGGTCAAAAACTGCAAGCTTGGAACCCAGATTGTCCATGAATTTTAACATTATGACAATGACCAATCACCCAAAGCCAAATCTGTAATACAAAGAGCTCTGGAAAATGTGGATATGTGGTTTGTATTTGTTTCCCCACCCCTAACCTAATAAAGAAAAATCAACACAGCAGGCAATAGCGTGCTAATTAGATGAGAACATCGCATAACAGATGCACTGTAAACATGGTTGGGCTTAGGCAAAAACAAAGGAAGATATTTTCAGCTACAATGCCTTCTTCCCTAAGAGCACAGCCATGACAATTCAGTGGAAAGCAAGGACAGTATGCTTAATAGGAACAGAAGGCTTAGCATTATAGCCACATTTCTAAAATATCCCATTTCCTTTGTCATTTTCTTTGTAGCCTTTAACTTCCATTTTCTGGGAAATGGCAAGGCTGAAGCAGAACATTTCTGAAGTGAGAGGCATATCAATCAGGTTCATAAAAGTAAGGGATCTGTGTTTATTTCTATAAGGAAGAACTGAGTTTCTAAAAAGTATCCTTGAATAAATGTCTTCGAAGCCGTGTGTTTGTGTGCATGTGTTTACAAAAACAATCCCTAAAATAGCTCATATGCATTTACCACAAGAATCCTACAACTACTAAAAGCCCTTAGATTTGGGAGAAATATCTAATGAAAGAAAGTGCATGGGAAGATTCGACATCAATGTCCAGAGGAAGGTGGTAGAAGGTGGAACAGATTTTTTTTTTTATAATATTTTTTATTAGTTTTATAAAATACAGAAAAAAGAATAAAGAACGTATTATAAAAGTAAAAAAGAAAGGTTACAAATTTTTCTTACTCCTTTTTCCAAATCTGTTGGACTTCCCCACGTCCTCCCAACCCTGCATTCTCTGTGATGCATAACGTCTGCAATTTGTTAACTTATTTCAATACTTATTATATCTTCCTTTTTATCATGTTACCCAATTTCAAATGTATTATAACCCAAATCATGTACATTTTCATTTTAACACAATAAAGTTGTTTCATTATTCTATCTCTGACTCCTTGTACCTTAATTTCCATTTCTTAAATTTAACATTACTGAAGCTAGAATTTCCTAAAGGGTGCATTTTTTAACATTCATACAACTTATAATGTTTTTCCAAGTAGTCTTTAAATTTTCTCCAATCCTCCTCGAATGTTTCTTCTCCCAAGTCTCGGATTCTGCCAGTCATTTCGGCCAGTTCCATATAGTCCATCAACTGCGTGTGCCATTCCTCCAGTGTGGGTAAATCTTGTGTCTTCCAATATTTTGCAATCAGAATCCTTGCTGCTGTAGTAGCATACATAAAAAAAGTTCTGTCCTTCTTAAACACTCTCCGGTCCACCATGCCCAGAAGGAAGGCCTCTGGTTTCTTAGGTAAGGTAAATCTCAGTACCTTTTTTAGTTCATTATGAATCATTTCCCAGAAGGCCTTCACTTTCGGGCAGGTCCACCAGAGGTGAAAGAATGTCCCTTCCGCCTCTTTACATTTCCAGCATTTATTATCAGACAGGTGATATATCTTAGCAAGCTTGACTGGGGTCATGTACCACCGGTATATCATTTTCATAATGTTTTCCTTCAAGGCACTACATGCCGTAAATTTCATTCCGGTGTTCCATAACCTTTCCCAGTCTTCAAACATAATGTTATGCCCCAAATCCTGCGCCCACTTTATCATGGCGGATTTGACTGTCTCATCCTGAGTATTCCATTTAAGCAGCAGGTTATACATTCTCGAAAGTAGTTTACTTTTTGGTTCTAACAATTCTGTCTCTAGTTTCGATTTTTCCACCTGGAATCCAACCTTCTTATCTACTTTGAAGACCTCTTGAATTTGTGCATAATGCAACCAATCTCGCACCTTGTTTTTTAGTTTTTCCAAGCTCTGCAACCTCCAATTGTCTCCAATCTTTTCAATGATTTCCCCATATTTAGGCCAATTGGCTTCCATATTAGGTCTCTTATGTGCCTTGGCCTCCACCGGTGAGAGCCACCTCGGAGTCTTACTCTCCAATAAGTCTTTATATTTTGTCCAGACCATTAAAATTGCTCTCCTGACAATGTGGTTTTTAAACAATTTGTGCACTTTAACCTTGTCATACCACAAATATGCATGCCACCCAAAAGCATTGTCAAACCCTTCCAGATCTAGGACATCAGTGTTTTCCAGTAAAATCCAATCTTTCAACCAGCAGAAGGCTGCAGCTTCGTAATATAACCTCAAGTCTGGCAGGGCAAATCCCCCTCTTTCTTTCGCATCAGTTAGTATCTTAAACTTTATTCGGGGCTTTTTGCCCTGCCAAACAAACTTAGAAATATCCCTCTGCCACTTTCCAAAGCATTCCACCTTGTCCACGACCTGTAGGGTCTGAAACAAAAATAACATTTTTGGCAATACATTCATCTTTATAGCTGCTATTCGGCCCAACAAGGAAAGTTTCAATCTTGACCATGTTTCCAAATCTCTTTTGATTTCTAACCAACATTTCTCGTAGTTGTCCTTAAACAAATTCAAATTTTTGGAGGTCAGATACACCCCTAGGTATTTTACTTTTTTAACCACATTTAATTCTGTTTCTTTCACAAACTCATCTGTTTCTGTACTTGTCAAATTTTTTGCTATAACCTTAGTTTTTTGCTTGTTCAGCTTAAATCCCGCCACCCGACCAAAGTCCGAAATTAATTCTAACACTCTTTTAGTACTAGAGACAGGCTCCTGCAATGTTAATACCAAGTCATCTGCAAATGCTTTCAATTTATATTGTTTCACTCCGACCTCAATTCCCTGTACCAACCGGTCCTTTCTAATCATGTTCAATAGCACCTCCAGAACTGAAATAAACAATAGGGGGGATAGGGGGCACCCCTGCCGTGTCCCTTTTTCAATTTTAAACTCCTCTGTCACCACATTGTTTACTATCAATTTCGCTTTTTGTTCTGAATATATTGCTTCTATTCCATTTTCAAACCCCCGCCCCACTCCCATCCCTTCCAAGTTTTTCTTCATAAACATCCAGGAAATATTATCAAAGGCTTTCTCCGCATCAATAAAAATTAACACCGCTCTAGTGTTTAGATTTGTTTGTAAAAGTTCCAAAATGTCGATAATGTTTCTTGTGTTGCCAAACAAATGCCTACCAGGGAGAAAGCCAGCCTGGTCTTTATGGATCACTTCATTAAGCACCTTTTTAAACCTACTTGCCAAAATGTCTGCAAAAATTTTGTAATCCACATTTAGGAGTGAGATGGGGCGGTAGTTCTTCAGCTGAGTCTTTTCAGTTTCTAATTTGGGTATCAATGTGATGAAGGCTTCTTTCCACGTTTCCGGTGCCTTCCTCCCCTCCATAATCTGGTTACAAACCTCCAACAAAGGCTGTATCAAATAGTCTTTCAAAACCTTATAGTATTTGGAGGTAAGTCCGTCGGGGCCTGGAGATTTGCCTAATTGGAGGTTCTGAATGGCGCTTTCAATTTCTTGCTGTGTGATATTACTATTCAGGGTTGTTCTCATTTCCTGAGGTATTTTCTGTAATCCGTTGGTTTTAAGAAATTGGTCCACCTCCAAATCTTTCTGTGGCCCTTGTGAATAAAGTTCTTTGAAATATCTCTGGAAGCACTTTCTAATTTCCTCGGGTTTCTGAACCATTCTCCCTTCAATCTCTAGATTTGTAACAGTATTAAGTTTTTGTCTCTTTTTCAACTGCAATGCTAGCAGTTTCCCACACTTATTTGCTGATTCAAAGGATCTTTGTTTCATTTGTTTAATTTTCCATTCCACCTCTTGATTTATCAGTTTCAAATATTGTGCTTGGAAAAATTTCACTTCTCTCAGCACCTCCTTCGACTTTGGCCTAGATCTTAATTTTTTCTCTCCATCTCTTATTTTTTCCAATATCTTCTCCTTCTTTTCATTCCAGAATTTTTTCTTGATCGTATTTTGTTGTATTAGAAACCCTCTCATGACTGCTTTACTTGCGTCCCAGATTATTCTTTTTTCCACAGTGGTATTTAAATTTATCTCAAAATAGTCCTTTAAAGTTTTTTGGGCCTTCTTAACAATCTTCTCGTCCCTTAATAAGGTGTCATTCATTTTCCATCTGAAGGATCCGGTTGTATTTAGTCTCAATTCCATTTTCAAAGCATTATGGTCGGAGCAGGTTTTTGGGCAGATTTCCACCTTTCTAGTCTTGGGTGCCAGTCCTCTAGTTATCCATATTTGGTCGATTCGTGTCCATGTCAGATGAGCTTCAGAAAAGAAAGTCCCTTCTTTTCCTAGGGGGTTCTTAACCCTCCATATATCAATTAAGTCCACATTGTCAGTCATTTCAAAAAAAGTTTTAGGTAGTCTGCCATCTTTCGTTATGTTAGCACTTTGCGACTTATCCATATTTACAGACACAACCCCATTCATGTCACCCATCATGATGATGTTGTTATAGTCTAAGTAATCCAGCATAATCTCATGCAGCTTCCTGAAAAATTCCGATTTTCCTTCATTTGGGGCGTATATTCCTAATATCAGAAATTTTTCTCCTTGTGTCTGAATTTCAATCGCCAAAATTCTGCCGTGTTCATCTTTAAATAAGAATTTCGGTGACAGGCTCTCCTTTGCATATATCACCACACCTCTTTTCTTCACTTTATCCGAAGAGATAAATTCTTGGCCTAGTCTTTTATTAATTAACACTTTTCTGTGGAGCCTTGTCACATGCGTTTCTTGCAGGCAAATAATGTCCAATTGTTCTTTTTTCAAAATATGAAATACTTTTCTTCTTTTTTCCGGAGAATTTCCGCCATTTATATTCCAACTAAGAAGCTGCAGCGACATCCTGGTCTAATTGGTGGGTCTACAATGGGGTGTCTAGGCTTCCCTCCGATCCCGGAGGTGGTAATGTTGGTCCAGATCCAGGCGGTGTAGGCTTTGGAGATGGTCCCGGTGGTGGTGGAGGCCAAGAAGCTGCGGCTCCTTTCTGGAGGTCCTCCTCGTGGTCGTGTAGGAACTTCTGTTGGTCCTCCGGTGTTTTAATTCTTACTTTCATTCCTTTGTAAGTAAATGATAGTCCTTGCGGAAACTCCCACCTATAAGGGATTGTGTTATATCTCAACAATTTGGTCAAATCTGTATAAATAGTCCTAAGGTCCAAAAGGTGTTTAGGTATGTCTCTGTAAATTTCAGCCTTTTTTCCTTCTATCTCCAAGGGTTTTTTGAAGTGTAGGCCTAGTATCTTGTCTCTTTCCTCTCTCGATCTCAAAATAACCAAACAGTCTCTGGACTTGTCCTTCTTTATCAATTTTCCCAGTCTAAAGGCAGTCACAATTTTAAAGTCCTTATCTTCCTCTATCCCCCAGAATTTGGAGAACAAAAGTGTTAAAAATCCTGTAGGTTTCCTTCCTCCAATTCTGGGATAGCCCTTAATCTGAGATTATTTTCCTTACTTTTCAATTCAACCAATGACAGGTAGGCTTGTTGTTCCCCTACCTGTCTTTTCAGAGGCCTTACTTCCCCCCTAATCTCATCAACCTTTTTGTTCGCCTGTTCTGCTTTTTGACAAGCTTCCACCGCAAGTTTATAATTTTCAGACGTTGCCCCTTGTAATTTTTCAATTGCCTGAGTATGATGGGAAACTTGCTCAGATAATTTAGTAATAGAGGATGTAGCTTGGTCAATTTTTGATGATTGGTTGTCCACTTTTTGATTTAAAATTCCAAGTTGTTCCAAGATTTGCTTCAGGACTATTTCAGATCCTCCAGTTGCCATATCTTCTGCAGCAGGCTCTGCAGCAGGCTCTTCAAATTCCACCTCCTGTGCTGTCAGCACAGTTGGGACGGATGATCTTCGTTGATGAGATAGGGTTGTTTGAACAAGTTGCCCTGGTTTCTTTTCTTTCTCTTTAGCTTTAGCTGCTCTTGTTCTCCCTGTGCCACTCATTCCACACCTGCCTCTGTTCAAGGTCAAATTTTCTTTTGTTTCATAAGTTAGACAAAGTCCAGAGTGTAAACAATTTAACCACAGAGAATCACAATAAAGTACAGTTCCCAGGCCTCTATATCTCCACAATCCTCTAGGTGGGGGTATTTCAAAGTTTCAAGGAGGGAGAGAACTCTTGTCCGCCATTGAAGTTCTTATATTCCCTATGTTAAGTCTTTGATAGTTCCAGAGCACAAAAGGAAGTTTCCACAGGCTTTCTTTGTCTTAAAGAGAAGCCACAAGGTGTCAAGAAGGGTCCCAGCAACAATGTTTAAACGTTAATGTCTCAGTCTATGTATCAGTTAAGCTCCAATAACAGTATCAGCAGTTTGACAGTTCTCCTTTGCACGCTGACAGCCCGATCGCTGGGTTGTCTCTTTTAACTCCACATAGCTCAAAATTAGGAAGAAGGTCCCAAAAATAAAATCCACAACTTTTACAAAAATTTCCTGCTTGTCTTTTAACTACAAAGTCTGTCAAATACACCCTCGTTTTACTTTTACAGTCCCCTTTCAGTGCTTCAGCACTCTTCTGCGCAATTGCTTTAATCTGGTTAGCAGGATCGGGAGACGGACTTCCTGTTACTCGCCTCCCGTTTTCAGCCGAATTTCAACCAAATTCCCAAATTTTCCGATGTTTAGCTCCCCTTACTCACGGGTATGTAGCAGCCAATTTTGATGTTTTCAAGAAGAAAGGTCGGCGCTCATCATCAGCAGCAGCGCGGCTTTGCATCCACGAAAAGAGCGATGAACTCACAGCGCCGCTCCCCCTTTCGCGTTCCGGAGCCCCTTACGGAGCCCCTTCTTCGTTTCCGGGGGGGCTTTGGGCGCCCGCCGAGTCCCACGGCCGCAGGCTCGCTCTGCCTGCGGTTTTTCTTAACGGGTCTCCGCTTTGCCGTAGCGGACGACCCTTTTTCGCGGAGCCCCTCTTCACCAGGTAAAGAGGACCGCCATTGCTATTTTGCGCCGCCTCCGGAAGCGAAGGTGGAACAGATTTATCAGTTGAAGTTCCATTGTTATTAGTTTTACCACACAGTAGCCACATAACATGGCAGCGAAACAGCTGGCTATTTCTCCAACACAGGATGCTGATGCATCAAACTCAGTATTGTCTACTCAGACTGACAGGAACTTTCCCCCACTCTATCTGGAGATGCTAGAGACTGAGCCTGGTAGGTTTCGCATGCAGGGCAGATCAGATGCACTGACACTGAGCTAGTCTTAGCCCACCATATTTTACCTTTCACTTCACTGCTGTGCTAAATCTGACAGAGCCAGAATAAATTGTAGGCATGATAGCAGCTAGACATAACAGCTGCGTGCCATCAAAGGTTCACATTTCCCTAGCCTGATTGTCCTAGGAGCTGTTGGTGACTATTGGTGCCACAGCCTTCTGGTTTTATGGGAACTATGGGTGAGCTTTATTCAGAGGGCTTGGTCTTATGGGAGAAGGATAAAGTAACTGTGAATGATTTTCTACAGAAATTTCTCCTCCTAGATAGCTAGGAGCTTTGGGTGAAAATTCCCATTGACACCAATGGATAGTTACTCCCCCTAATGTTCTGAGCCTCATGGGATGGTTGGTGATTCATTGTGAGAAATAAAAATTAAAAATAGCAGCTGGAGAGGTGGAAATAAGTCTCCCTTCGCATGTGTCACATTTATGGCAGGGATGGTCCTTGTATACAGTGGTACCTCGCAAGACGAATGCCTCGTAAGACGAAAAACTCGCAAGATGAAAGAGTTTTTCATTTTTTGAGTTGCTTCGCAAGACGAATTTCCCTATGGGCTTGCTTCGCAAGACAAAAGGTTTCCTTTTTCTTAAAACCGTTAATACCCAATGCATTCCTATGGGAATCCGTGCTTCGCAAGACGAAAAAACTCGCAGAATGAATTAATTTCATCTTGCGAGGTACCACTGTATCTGAAAGGATCCTTCTTCAGAGGCGTTGTGACACTATATGGCCCTGGAAGTTATTAAGAGCTGTTTTACTGTTTTCTTGTAGTGGCAAAGAGTAGTCACTCACAGCTCTAAATCCCTGCCTCCAAGGGTTTAAAGAATTTTGCTTGCGTACTCATGCAGAAGTACCCACTCCATGCCCCCAAAGTATAGAAAGTTGGGCTAAGAAGGTGAGGAAACTGGTCATTTCAAGGGCACCCCACAGATCTCTTCTTCACTGCCGTATTCTCCTCATGGTCTCTGTTCTTTTACTATCACCTGATTAATATTAAAGCATGACTCCATATTAATTAATTGGGTCACAGCAGGGCCAGAATGCTATGCTCGAAACCCTGTTTAGAATCTGTGGATAGTGGGACAATACGATTTCCAAAAGCATTGGATGAAGCCATTATCTGTGCATGCCGTACTGCAATTCTATGCTAGCATTTGTCAAGGAGGCAATTCCCTCTCGCTTGTTCTCTCTCAATTAAGTGACAGTTACTCACTGCTCTGAATATAAAAAGGGCTGTTTGAAATGTTAGGCGAGGACAGGAGCTGACAGGATGTCATCTCTAAACCTTGTTAATTAAGAGTCCTCTCAAATTCTGAAATTCCTCCTAAACTCAAACTTGGAATTTGACAATCAAGGTAAAGCATTATCAGTAAATGACAGGAACCAGCAGGCCTATAATATCTCTGCCTTATTCTCCCTGGGGGGAAAAGTGTCTACAACAAAGTGGATTAATGCTAATTTTATCAAAAATATAAAGGAAGCAGTGCTGGTTAGCCACTGATGAGTAAGCATTGTCAAACTTGTCAGACAACTGCCCCAAATAGCATTTAACAGTTTGACACTAATTTGATGTAATTTGAATTATGCTGCATTAAATTAGCATCAGAATGCCTAAAATAATGACTAGGGTTTTATCCTGTATATATAATCAGTGCTTTGCCACACTTGAGCTCAGAAAATAAATGCTTTTATAAAGCAGATCACTTGGGGATGGGAGGGAAGAAACAGGTGAAAAGAAGCATTTTCTTTGTGTGGAGGGAAGCCATCAGAGAGAACTTACTTTAAAACCAGAGATGAAAAAGAAATGAAGCAGACAACTTTGGAGATAGAGAAAAATAAAGTCTTCTGTGAGATGTAGCTCTTTAGGACTCTGATTCACCACAGTGCTTTCTCTTGGCTCCTCCTCTCCACTTGAACACATCTATCAGGCAAATGTTGCTTATGAGTCACAATAAACAGAATTGGGAAGAGAATATCGCCCTTCTGCCCACTCACTATGGCGTGACCCTGAATCCCTCATGAAGAGTCACTCATTTCAAATGCACCTCTTATCTCAGCCTTTCAAACCCGAGATGTGTATTTTTAGGATCCACCCTGTTTTTTGTGAATCTAAGTTGTTTCAAACTGCTTTTTAAAGTTGTGTTTTATATTGTTGCAACCCACGCTGTGACCTGAGTAAAAGGCAGATAATAAATGTAAATAATAATGATGATCAACATGCATTAAGGGGTGGGAGGAAGCTCCATGAACAGGCTCTTCCCCCAGTCTGCACATGCTTATTAGAACTAGTGATGCCTTAAAAATGCAAAATTGGCCTGTGCAAAGTGGAACCTGGTAGGTTGATAAATGGCTTGCACTTTCTCCTGTGAACTGTGTTATTCCTGGAATTCAAACCAAGATTGAAGTTGATGTGTAGTTTGTTTCTTTTAAAAAATTATTGCATTCGTGCCCCATCTTTTTCTCCAGAAAGCCAAAAGTGGTATACATGGTTCTTCCCCACCCCTCGTTTAATCTCCACAGCAACCCTGTGAGGTAGGTTAGGCTGAGAGGCAGTGAGTGGCCCAAGCTCAACCAGTGAGCATCATGGTCCAATGGGGATTTGAACCTCTGTCTCCTGTGTTCAACACTGAAACCACTACACCAAACTGACTTGGGTGTTTGGATGTTCAGCACAACTAATATGAGAGCTGCCTGTCTTGTGTTGAAGCTTAGCAGGGCGGCACTGAGAGTGATGCCATTGCTTATCAGGACCGAGGGGTGGAGAGTGCAGAGTGGCAGTGAGGGCAGGATGGGGAGAACTAGTCCTGCCTTTAAAAAACAACAACCATGTAGGGGCAGTTAGTGCATGCAGCTCATTGCTGCTGTGTGCATTAAAAATAGCATAGAGCAAATTCCCATAAAAATTACAGATCTTGATGATGTGCAGTAGGGGACCATGCAACATATTTTGCATACATGTGATGTCTTTTATGTTCAGTTCCTCCTGAAACTCTAAGCAGGAGGTCCATCAACTATTATAGAGCCTCTGGGCAGGATTTCTTACAGAAATCATACGGGGGGGGGGGGGAATGCTGACCCTATGTGTGCTCTGAGACCAATCAGAACTTGGCACATGATTACATTAGGTGTCTGGGCTGGTAGACACACCTCAGACTGTGACAGAGATGGTCCATTTATAGATTGATTTCACTTTAGAAACCATTTTGAATAAAAGGCACAAGCAGCAATCCATCCAATATATCCATTTGCCAAGGCTAACAAAGTGTTTACCCGGATTATGGATAACAAACAAATGTAAATTTGATTCTATGCTGATAAAGAGAATAGTAAATAAATAGTGTTGCAGGCTGGTAACTCAAAATGACAATGTTTCCTACTTCTCAGATGGAAATCACAGCCATAATTAAACATCAGTGAAGAGTTGCATTTTTTCCCCTTGACCTGGTGAGTGTCCAGAATGAGTACCCAGTTTAGGTTGTCATTTCCATTTGAGAAGCAGAGACATAAATCCCTTATTGTCCCACCAGTCAAGTAAGTTTAGTTACAGTTTTGAACCATCTGCCTGGTGATAGCTTATGTTATTTTTCACACCCTGTGCCTGCCATACCTTTGATTAATTGTTGTTATTGCTGAAATAGGAATAATCTGTTCAAACAGTAATACAGACATACAAATCAACACATCAAGTCTATCTGCAATATGTTCACTATTGGGGGGGGGGAATCTTCTGAAGGCATTGAGAGGACTGCAGTCGAATCTGTTCAGTGCCAATAGATGGCTTCCATTTCAAATCTTGGCAGCTAATTAAACATAGTGTGACACTCGAAAAAATCAATAGGCTTCGCATTGTTTCCATCTGTGAGGCCCTGTATAAAAAGAGAACCACTTGTTTCCTTCTTTTTCTTGTGCAGTTAAGAATATAAAGGATGAATGGCTTTGCTTTAGTACTTCATAAGTAACCTTTGAGATCACTCATATGTACTTCCCTAACAAAGAAAACAAGCACAAGATCAATTTGAGCTAGGAAATTCACATTGCATCTGATACTGAAGTTGCTGAAACAAAGTAGTTTTGTCCCTAAAATATAATGTACTGTATGATCAAGCAAGTTGTTACCTTAAGAACATTCTCAAAGATTATTCATGTTGTCATACTTGATTGAGAGTATTAGGAACAAAAAATGACAGGTAGTATAAAGCAAAACAGAACCACTCATACAAAATTCATGTAGGGTTTATTAAATAGCCTTGTGCATATATTGAAGGCTCCTTACTCTCTCTTTTATTCTAATCCTGGTTCTTTTTCTTCTTCTTTTTATTATTTGTGTTAATTAACAAATAAAGACTGTTTTAATATTCAACAGCAAGGGTGCTTGGCAGCTATACCTTTAGATTTTGTTTGACTATTACCACAAAACATGTGAAAATTGTTTGGCTGAGTTTTTATTTTATTTTAAGGTTGCAATCCTGTATTTGGAAGTAGGTATTGATAGGATCAGACAACATATCACTTATATAGTCTATGAATTCAGCAATTCATAATTTCTTTGGTTCCAGATGTTATGGGCTGATCACATATTATGCCTCCCCAGGTTTGCATATGAAGGTGTCATATACACATTTGCATTTAATAATAAATCAATATATTGCTGGAAAAGGCATAATGCATGAAACAATCGCAAGTGGCTCACATTTCCCTTTTAGAACTGAGCTGAAATAGATTGTAGAATACATGAATTCTGACTGCACATGAGTTCTCTGTATTAACTTTTCATAGATTACATTTCTCTGGATACACAAATGTACAAGTGACTTCCCCGAGTTTGTAAATACAGGAAAATAGATATGAATGGACAATCATGTGCAGGGAGGTGGGAGTAAATTCTATACCAGATTTACCATCTTATAAACCTATATCTCTCTTATTTATACCACAAGTTACAGTTGTTGTTGTTTTTTGTGTCCCGATAGGCAAATAAAGAGGCAAACACATAAGCCAGGGTTGAACTGGGCTGCTTTTATTTAGACCTTGAATTAAAATCAGCAGAGGGGATGACCATGGGGTAGGAACTAACTTACTGGATAGCCATAGAGTGACCCTCCCTTGCCTAAAGAATTAGGGCATGGCTCCCTAGCCAGCCCTGATACCTGGACCACACCCTGTAGGTGGGAAGGGAGGCCTTTCCTCAACACCACCTGGCAGGACCACTGAACCCCAGGTGGATGAGCGAGTTTGATATCAAAGGATGCTCTTATCCCACCTCCTGAACAGAAGAATCTGAGAAGTGAGCCTCGAGGCTGACCCATCACCTGAAAGGTGCCTAAAATACATCACCAGGCGAAACCAAACTATTTCTTTTCCAGTATCTAAACTGCCAAAAGTGGCCAAATCAAGAAAGCAGATTCAATGTGAAGTAGGCAAAAAACCAATCTGCGATCCAATATGCGGATTGGGGGAAATTCCTACATGACCCCCTAATGGTGACCCCAAAGCACACTGGAAGACAGGGAGAGAAGGAGGGAGGGTGCTGCTGCCAATGGAGAGACTGGAGGGAAGGCAGATTATCCCTTAAATAGGGATTGAGCCCTGGTTTCCTCCTCAGACCACCTTAGGAATGGACAACTGGCACCAAGGATTTTCCCATGTCAGCACCATCTAGGACATTTGACAGAATGCCATTATTCTTGTACGTGACTGGACAAATGAAATATGCAATTGATATTGATATGAATTGTACAAGTCCTCTGTATAATATTTTGTACTGTTATCTAATATTATTCTAAAAGCTGAAACAAATGCATTTATTTAAAAAAGTATAAAAGTGCCTTGTGGGATGGAGGGGAAAATAACTTTTGAATCTGAACTAGCACAGAGATAAAGAGTCCTAGCTCTGGTTGATCATGGCCATGATCTATTAAAGAGTTAAGAATAAAGCCCACTAAAAACTTGTGAGGATTGCAAATTACTATATGAACCTTCACGTTTTTTCTCCTCCAATAGTTGCTAGCAATTTTCACATAAAGATGACAACTGATAATTACCTGATATTTGCATTTCATTCACTGCTTGTCATGAAGTAACTGTTCCATTAGCACTGTATTTATTGAGGTTGCTCTTAAAGTGCCATATTATCTCTACCAGGATATGAAATGAAATGCTGTTAACATTGAACATAATTGAGATTATATGGTGAAGGTGAGATAATGCAAAGATTTGGTTTCATTAGAGTAAAACAAGTATGCAATATGAAACTTTTGTATAGATATGTTTCTGAAATCTTCAGAAAGTATCAGTTCTTAATTCTTGGTTTATTTGAAGTTTCTCTTGAATGGGAAGGAGCCTTCTAGCTGTGTAGAGCACAATCCACTCTGTGTAGAGCACAATCCACATTGGTATGAGCGAGAGCTGAAATGGAACACAATGTATGAGACGAGGAGGCCATCTGTGACAAGAAGGATGTTCTGTCTTGACCAATAGCAGAAACCCACAGGCCAGGAAGAATCAAGCAGAACCTCAGAGAAATTAAAGTTAACAGTTTGTTCCAACTGAGGCATTGTATCAGAATAAGCCTCTCCAGGAAGCTGGCAGAACCTGGATGAGGTAGTCTTCTGGCCTTCATCTTTCTGTTAGGTCCTTCATGTTTTTGTTAGGTCCATCTGGGTGCTTTGCCTGAAATGGAGAGCATATATTGGCATTGTGAGGCCCCTCTTATAGAGTTAGGTGGTTCAGTAGAGTAATCTGGCTGCCATCCCTGGAGATTCCAGTTCAGGATACTTTAGCTTAAAGGTAAAGGACCCCTGACAGTTAAGTCCAGTTGCGAATGACTCTGGGGTTGTGGCACTCATTTCACTTTACTGGCTGAGGGAGCAGACATTTGTCCACAGTTTTTCCGGGTCATGTGGCCAGCATTACTAAGCTGCTTCTGACAAAACCAGAGCAGCGCATGGAAATGCTGTTTACCTTCCCACTGGAGCGGTACCTATTTATCTACTTGCACTTTGATGTGCTTTTGAACTGCTAGGTTGGCAGGAGCTGGGACTGAGCAATGGGAGCTCACCCAGTCGCGGGGATTCGAACCGTCGACCTTCTGATCAGCAAACCCTAGTCTCAGTGGTTTAGACCACAGAGCTCTGGCTGCCATCCCTGGAGATTCCAGTTCAGGATACTTTAGCTTAACATAATTCTAAATGACATACTCAGGTCAGTGTTGGGCCTGGATCTGGTAGCTTATGCTTCTGGTCCTTCTGATCTGACTGAATATTCCTCCTCTGAATTAGATTTGAGACTGCTCAGATTTGCAGTCAGGGCACTGCTGCGAGACTATGGAATGAACTTCTCGATAACATACAGAGCTCTTATGGTATTGTGGCTTTTCAAAGTCTATCACTTCCAGGTCTATGGCTGCTGGATATTGTGGACTTTTGATTCTGCTAGTGGATATATTTTTAAATTTGTTTTATTATTCTTTAACTTCATTGGACAGTACCTCAATCTTTACTGGGAGAATGTATCGATGTTTCAGTTAAATAAATAGGAGCTACTGTGTGCAAAAAAGAAAAAAGAAAAAAAAGAATGCTTATCCAGCAAGTGTTGACAGATCTTCTGAAAGAGGTCTCTTTGAAAAATCACAAGATTACACCTGTGGTGATCCTCATGCAGGGTGGAGAATGAGTTGTCCTACAGCATTGTGGCCATTTCCAACAATACTATACTAATAATATACAGGGCTGCTGTGAGAAATGGGTGTGAAAAAACCATGGCAAAGTTTATGGAACACAAGAGGTGAAAAACAGCAGCACCAAAAAAACTGTTCAAATTGTTTTGCTTACCTAATAAAAAGAAGTACTAAGTATTTGTGATTTTTATTTATTTAGATAATTCATAACACACTCTCTGGTGCTGAAGCACCTCAAAGCAGATCACAACCAATTTAGAGTAATATTAAAACAAATTATTAAGGCAACTAAAATAAAACAATGAACAATTCTGTTTATTAGCCCAAATATTTTTCCCTTGCTAATTTTGAGCACATTTGTTTCCATAGGAATCAGTGGGACTTACTTCAAAGGGAATGTCTGAGGTGCCGGTGTGTTTGAATTTTTGAATCACACTGAAAAAGACTTAAGCTTTGGTTTTCAAAGTGCAGATATCTAAGAGAGTTGGGGGGGGGTGTTAGTACTATTGCTTGCCAATGTTTCTATTAAGAGTTCTGGAAAGTGAAATAAATGTATCCCTAATGAGAAATGAAAGGAAGGGAAACAACAAGGTTATTGGAATAAGGGATATGGATTTTTACCAAAAGACATCACCAAAATGTTTCCATAGGGATACAATTTTATGTCTACAAGATATGCAAGATGTGTTGCCATCTGGATTTTGAACAATATTATGCAACTTTGAAGGCAGCCCCAAATATTCATCACAATTATAATTAGTTCATGCCAATGTGTGTGTGAAATATTCATACTAAGGGTTGCAACCAGCGCTATTCTTACTCAAAGTAGACCCATTAGAAATAATAAGCATTACTCACTCAGGTCCATTAATTTCAGTGAATGTATTCTCAGTACAAGTGTGAAGAAATCATCTTTTAAAATTTGTTTAATAGGAAAGGGTTTGCTTTATATAAAGGTAAAGGTAAAGGTACCCCTGCCCGTACGGGCCAGTCTTGCCAGACTCTAGGGTTGTGCGCTCATCTCACTCTAGAGGCCGGGAGCCAGCGCTCCCGGCTGCAGACACTTCCGGGTCACGTGGCCAGCGTGACAAGCTGCCTCTGGCGAGCCAGCGCAGCACATGGAACGCCGTTTACCTTCCCGCTGGTAAGCGGTCCCTATTTATCTACTTGCACCCGGGGGTGCTTTCAAACTGCTAGGTTGGCAGGCGCTGGGACCGAACGACGGGAGCGCACCCCGCCGCGGGGATTCGAACCGCCGACCATGCAATCGGCAAGTCCTAGGTGCTGAGGTTTTACCCACAGTGCCACCCGCATCCCATATAATGTATAGGAGCTCACTATGTGTTTGAAGTTAAGCAAAGGGTTAAGTTTAAAATATGAAGTATCCATCAGTCACTGGTGGTTGGTTGTTACCTAGTTACATGCAACTGATTTGGAGAAAACAATGTTTCTTTTCACACTGTGTTATAGGATTGTAAAATGACACTTCTGATTGGTCTGTGGGTATTATTCTTGGTCACTTGTTGGACAGGAAAAGTGCTCTGATGACGGGAGAATTCTCTGGTACTCAAATCTGATTGGTTGAAAGATAGATTGACAGGATGAAGATTAGCAGAGAGGCCATCTAAGGGTAGTGAATGGTAAGGAAGGATCCAGTAAGGATGTTCTGGAGCTGACTACAGAGAGAATGGCCTGCAACCTTGGCTAGTAGGACACCCAGCAAAAGTCCCCAGTACCTGGCAGTGGTGAGAATTGGCTGACTGGAAAAGAGGGACTAAGGGTAATTGGCATATAAATTGAATTGAATTAGTAGCTGAGCTCACAAATCAGTCTTACGCAGTTATCAGTCTGTAATTGTTATTTTAAGTGGCAGCTGCTGTCAATCACCCTTTAAAAGCAAGCACAAGCCTTCAGGAAATGGTAACCAATTTTAGTGTAGCATTCACCTTAATTTACCTTCAGAGTTAATGACATTGTTGCTTATAAAGTGTGTATGACTGGTTTTGTACCATGTCTGAAGTACCCTAGCTACTGGGTTACAGTTAAAGGCATTGGAAAACAGTATGGGATAGATAGCTGGTGGGATGAGTTAAAAGGCAAATCAGCAGTGGTAAAAAAGAAAAAGTAGGTTCTCCGTGTTTTAAGAAGGGGTAACTCTAATAAACACACACCTTATTTGTTTCCATTGGGATACAGTTTTGTGTCTAGAAGACATGCAAGATGTGCTACCATCTAGCTTTTGAACAATATTATGCAACTCTAGAGAAAGCCACAAACACAAATCACAATCAGTTCATATTGCTTATTATGCATGTCCAGTGTATGGGCAGAATATTGACACTACAGGTTGTTTTCAATGCTACTCCTACTAAGAGCTGGCTTACTGAAAATAGTTAACATGGCTAACCTATGTCCATTAATTTCAAAGAGTCTACTCTGGGTTGAACTTAGTTGGATACAATCCTAAGAGTCAGCCAAAATCATATGAGGGAAAATAATTGTCCTGCTATTATTGTATGTCTAGCAGTATAGAAAATATAGTTTTGCTAACTAAAACTAGATTGGAATTTTTTCAGGATTTGGGAACTTTAATTAGGGTGGCTAGGTCTAGTTGGCTCCACCTATCGTCTCTGACTTCACCTACTGTTGGCCTCTCTGACTTCTACCCTACCATTTGTAATGGACACCAACCACCATTGAATAAAATATGAACAACGGGCCGTCTGTGAGTTGCAGGTGTCTTTCATATGCACTACTTTCTCCAGGTATTTCTTCAACTCCCAAGATTTTAGATCTAGCCAGGAACTGATTTGACTGATTGTGCTATCACAGAGTGCACTGCAAGTGTTGAAGCTTCCTGTGAAATAGTTTTTGGCTTCTCTCAGAAAGCACCAGATGTACTATTTGCATAAGTAGGATTTTATACATAGGGTTGCATCGTTTTTGGCTGCCTCCCGATTTATGATACTAAATGGTTCTTGCATACAGATGGACCAAAAATGAGGATTTTTCCTATATGTCTGACAACAGGGTACTAAATGTCTTTTTAAAGTATTTTCAGAGGCATTCAAGCTCATTTTATCCCCTTGTGGTAAAGCTGGTAAAATTTATAATCTAAATATTTTATCAACTTGCAGTACCTTTTTTACACAAAGCTGAATCTATTAAAGACCAAAAGAAAAAGAAGGAGAAAGGGCCAGCCTGTTTAATGTTCTTCATGCTGATGTTCTCTGTTGTCCTTGAATTGGTGGAAGATAGAAGAAATATCAAATAACCCTCTTGCATCCTGATCGGAACTAGAGAAAGAGTCTGACTGAAAAATAAAACATCAAAATCAGTCATTTTGGAATTGGGACATAGCCTAAACAAATTATTGAAATATGAATTCTTTAAAGAAAGATATTAATTGTGAATAAAATATATGAAATGAAACCTTATCAGATAATATACATTTTAAGCCATATGCTAAATTTAGACCAAAATTAATGACAAATTTTCACTGAAATAGCTTGACACGCATTAAAAGAACAACTGTTCTCTGCAAGAATCAGAAAGATATCCTCAAGCAACTGGTAAGTCCATTTTCTCTGGGTCCTCAGAATCCAAAGAGAGGGACTTTCTCCTGTAATTGATTCCATTCCCTGTATTTGTAAATATGACAGGTCTTAGCTTGAGCCCTTTCAAGTTCACCCCAGAGAAAAGCAATCCAGTGGTAGACATTTGCTGAGTAGTGACTTTGCTGGCTTCTGTACTTTCACTGGGTATTCCTGGGCATCTGTGGATGTTGTCTTGGGGCATGCATTGTCATGGACAAGGATGCCAGGACAATAGGAGCAGATGGACCAGACCCTGGGTGAGACTATTCTTCAGGAACACCTACATTTATGGCCAACTTTGTGGTTGTATGCACCACTCATCACATTTCCTCTTGTCCTGCTCCTTTTCTCCTGGGAAAACCACTCTTTAGCACTCAGTAGGAGCAAGTAGCAATTTGGGTTTTCCCCAGATTGCCATTTGTTCTGATCTGTTGCTAAAGAGTGGGTTTTCCCTTTGAGAGGAGTGGGACAAGGGGGAAACCACTAGGACTCATGCCATGTCTAGAAAGTGCAGGCGAAGTAGAAAACTATCCAGACCTGTGTTTTCTAAAGATGACACAAGTGGAAATGTGGATGACCTTGTCTGTCGGTGGTGGTGTACAAGTAGGACCAAACTACACATTACTCCAAATGCCTAGTTTGCAGCCATATCGTTAGTTTTCCTTTGGTTGTAGGTGCAGTGCAGCCCACCTGGTCAGAACTGCAATGCAGAATGTTCGTGTGTGGTGGGGGAGCTATTCTGATTGCACTTTGGAAGGGAAATGATAAACGCTTGTCTGCATGCTGAGGTTCAAACATGAATCCCTACTACCCTGGCAATTAATTGAAAAAATAAAAAATGTAGCTGCGTACTACTGTGTGGAGTTTGAACCTGAATGGGCCTCATAAAGAATTAATTGACCTGTGTCCTAGTTATACATGCCAAAGGCACAAATCCTCTTGGTTATATTTTTTTAAAAGGTGACTATAGTACTTAAAAAGGTATAGAAAATAACTACAGTACTTATTTGTTTTGTGATTTATACCAAGAGTGGATCCTTAATGTATTGAAATCAACTCCTTGGCATTTTCATACAACTGCTGTTGCTTTTCCTAGGTGAAGATTTTCCTCCTCTTCTTCTTATATCCACACTTACCAGATTATTACTATTATTTTTCATTATTATTATTCAGTCTGATTTGTTCTGCAAGGCTGTGGAACATGCCAATCATCCGCACTTAAGCCTTCAGGTCTCCATACCTTCAAAGCATATAAGAATCTTTCTTCACATCTGCAGAATATAGGGATGTAATTTTCTCAAAATATCAGTGTTGAGATTTTTGAATGTCAAGTATTGAGCTCATCCACATCCCCCCCCCCCCGTTTCTCATCTATCTCCTTGATCTTGATGAGAACTGGGTTATTTTTTAGTGGTTCCACTAAAATTTTGAGCAATTTTCACATCTTATGCATATAATCGTGCTTATAGTAATGTACATAAGACTATACACATATTTGGTTGTGCCCAACCAAGTTATCCTATTTGTGCAAGGAATTTTGCTTACATAACCAAATTTCCTGTGTCTTCTTTTCTTCCTATGTGACCCAGGCCCCTAAATCTGCTCCAGAGGGTTGAGGCAGAACCCATAACCATTTTTTTTGGGGGGGTGGGCATGTGGAAGAGAAGAATGGGAAGTTCCATTGAACAAGCAGAAATCTTTATATGAGCAGAATTTTGTAGGATACAAACCCTTAATATGCATATATAATCCAGGTTTCTTAAATGAATCTGCACATAAACATATATATAACTGTGTAAAATACTTATACAATTATGTTGCAGAAATATAGTGTGTACAGTATAATTATTTCATACATGATATTATATGTATAATATACATATTTTTGTTTATGGTTCTAACAATTCTACCTGAATTGTTTTTTTTAAGCAACAGTGCACAAATGGCTTGGACATAAACAGATGCTAAATGCAAGAGGTGGTCTCATGCATGCAATGTAGACCAAAATGACCCCAAATTCAATTGATTTCTCATCCACCCCAAGCAGAAGCAACAGATCAGGGAGAACTATGACCATCTGATTCATCCTATGGAGGTCCAGTCTTGCAAATACACTCTAAACTTTCTCATCTATGCACAAACATAGGAAGTTGCCTTCCACAGAGTCAGACCATTGGTTCATCTAGCTCAGTAATGGCTACATTGACTTGTAGTTGCTCTCCAGGGTTTCATGCAGGATTCTCTCTGCAGGCAGAGCAGATGCTCTACCACTGAGCTATTGTCAGCAGCTGTCAATGGGAAGGCACAGTGTTGTGCGCCTGACTCCATGATGCAGGGTGGCACTGTCACTTACTGACAAGGGGAAAGGCAAGTTATGGGAAGCTCAGGCACAGCAGGGGCCAATCCAATAGTCCTGCTGCACTGACCTCCCCACACATACGATATATTCCATGCTCAGTAACCCGCAGCAACACTGGGCATCGAGAAGCTGTGGCACATCTGGTTAGGAGCCTCTGTTAGCATGCATCTTCAGGTCTCCAAGATACTGTACCTTGAGGATCAGGCTCTCAATATTTCCTATATAATTGGGGCCAAAAAGAACAACAGTGGGTTTGGCATGGAAAATCATCAACCTTTTAAGTGAGAATAAAACAACCTTTCAAAATCCTTTTGGTAACGCATTTCTTTTGAAAACAATTTCCCCTCCCTCAAAAGACAAAGGGGAATTCTGCACCGCTAAGCTGGTTATTTCTCTTCAAAGAGATCACATTAATGGGAATGCTGAGCTGCAACTTTATGATGAATAATTGAGAAACACTGCAATTACAGGAAAATTTGCTTTGTATTGGGCTCATAAAAAAGCACCAGTATAAGGATGAATATTATGTTTGAGTTGGTGGTAATTGCATTTGGTTGGCATCTGATTAGTCATGTTGGTTTTAAATGCTGAAAAGACCATTAATAAATTGGAAATTAATGAATGAGATAATGCAAAACATTTCCATGTAAATAAATCTTTAAAGCAATTACCCTTAATAATGCCATTTTGTGGCAACAAGATTAGAATATTTATACAGAAGCAACATTTCCTATATTTGTTGTAGAGTAAATACATTAAGGAGTCTGAATTAAGGCAGCATTCTTAATCTATTACACAAACGCCTGCTAGCCTTTAAGGCAAATTCTGGTAGGTAATTGCTATGTTAGCTAGAATAAGCAGCCCTTATGGTCCCATTGTGATATGCCAGCTATTAATTCATAGAATATCATCATTACCTTTAGAATTACCATCATGTTTACATATGTCAACCCACATATGTGTTCCCAAGTTCTATTAGTTTCCAGTTCCATTTACAGATTTCCAATACATTACAAAAGCTAAGGTATATGCATTGTGGATGGTAGCTCCCACTGTCTTTTTTGAAGGAGCAATAGTTGAGTGCTAAAACAGATTTTTTTTAAAAGGTCTTCTGTTTAATTTCTGGCATCTCCCAGGAAATTTGCAATCACGTATAGATCCAAGTGAGATTTGAGAACACCACCTGCAGTAGAAAACAATAGCCACATTCACACATCACAGTAAGGCGTAAACAATGGATTATAGTGAGTGAGCAACCTACCAGTGCATGCTACTCTTTGAAAGGTAAGCCTCCTCATCCATAAGGACTAGGACTTCTGCATGACCTCCAAAATAACCTAAATTCACTCATTCCACCTTAAATGGAGAATGAAGATCTGGTGAAGATGGGAGTGGAATTACAGACAAGTGCCTCTGCCTCAGTTGTCTCAGTCACATCTGTCTATTTGAGTCCCTTGACTACTGATACTGTTTCTTCTTGTGCCAGAGAAGCTAGATATCCTCTTTGTTAACAGGATACTGCTGTAAACAGTCAGACGAGAAGTCTATTTCTACCATGTTTCAGTCTTACTGGCACTCAATCATAAATCGATTCCATCCTGTTTTCTGCTGATTCTTTTGAAAGAACACACAGGAAGGCTTTTTGTGTGCGGTTTTATTCTAAATAAACTTTGCACTGCTTTTGAATGCATCCACCAGCAAAATACACATTTTGTATTATCTTTCACGTAGAACGCACCTTTTCGTGCACTGAATCTCTACTGCAAAATTCAGAGATGTGTATAATTCTATGGGGAGCTGTGTTTCGATTCACAAGCAAGTTCAGGAGCACCAGATCAGGTCAGCCTGCTGCAAAAAGGAGGTTGAAATCCTTTCCCAGCCCTAACTAGGCACTATAGGCATGCCCTCACTTCACCTTCTCCCCTAACAGGGTCACAACATTGAAGCAAGTGAGCTCAGCACGTGATCCTATGGTCTGCTTCAACTGAACAGCAGAGTATAGGACTAGCTCAAAAGAAAACCTGGAGCTGTTAAGGGTATATTGAAACCCTTCATCTGACTTATCTAATCATTTTTCCTGTTTTTTTATTTATTTTATGTATTTTAGGTTTATATCCTGTCTTGTTCCAAAGTTCTGAACTGGGTAACAGGTTTATAAACAGGTAGACAGATTTCAGTTATCAAGATAGCAAACAAAACCTATAGAGGAGAAATATTATTCTCTATTTGCACCTGTGCATTCAAATGTCAATTCAGAATGCTTTAATGTACAGTGCCTGGGGCAATCATAGTGATGCATAACCTGAAACAGATCTTGGCTGCAATCCACGAGGCATTGACTTGTACTAGTCCATTAATGTCAAGATGCTTACCTGTTTTAATTGATGGATTGTAATCCCAGTATGTCTAAAGACTTCCATCTCTATGGGTTCCTTTGATGCCATTTGGCAAACAAGGAAGTGATATCTGGTTCCCTGGGCAATGCATCTCTGGTGGTTTGCCAGCCATGGCATCAGAAATACCTCCAGGGAAGGAGAAGAATTTATATAGCATGTGGTGGGGACAACTGTGGAGACTCCAGCAAAAGCACTGCTTGAGGTACATATAAACGAAGCTTAGTAGTACTAATCAGTAGCAGGCTTTGGAGCTTTAGAACAAAATTAACTCTTATCGGAACAATTAATAGCAGATGGTACACAAAATGTCTCAGCATATGATTTCTGTTTTAACAGGCCCCTATTTCTTTCATGTTGTTCTAAAAAGCACAGCCCATCAATATGGTTACTGACCTTTAGGATTATTCCCTCCCCCCTTAATTTCTGTTCATTATTGTGGTAAACCTAGTGATATTACATATTTATTTTTAGCCACCTTGGTCTGATATTGATCTAGAAAACACCTTTTGTTTGGTCCGTAACACAAAATAAGTTGTGTAGATAATGAACAGAAAATAAGTGAGAGAGTAAAGAAATTAGAGCAATCACTTAAAAAAAATTACAGCTAAAGGAACTTTGGAAAGGCCAAAAGCTTCATCTGAAATATTCAGTCCTATAATTTACTTTAGCAGAGGGGAAAATCCTTACCTGTTCGATAAAGGTCACATATAGGCGTATAGGCAGTGAAGTATCAGCTTGCTGAACTGTGACTAATTGAAAAAGAGGATAATTTTGCTATGTAGTCACCTAAGGGTGACATGAATATGAAAATTACGGGTGGGAAGAGAAATTGGATAAAAATAAGGTATCAAACACAAAATAGAAATTTATCTGTAGCAGATTCAGAGACCAGGCCTCTTTAATGAGGAAGAAATGCACTCAGGATAGCTATTTACAGGAATGCTATAAAAGAGGATTTTGCATATGGAATGAGTTATTTCATAAAAACGTGTTGTTAAAACAGAAGCTAAGCAGAAATTAAAGTAGATACCCCTTTGCTATTCTTGCATATGCAACCAGGTTATGCAGTGTTTTAGGACCTTGAAAAGGATATACAGTGGTACCTCAGGTTAAGTACTTAATTTGTTCCGGAGGTCCGTACTTAACCTGAAACTGTTCTTAACCTGAAGCACCACTTTAGCTAATGGGCCTCCTGCTGCTGCTGTGTCGCCGGAGCCCAATTTTTGTTCTGATCCTGAAACAAAGTTCTTAACCTGAAGCACTATTTCTGGGTTAGCAGAGTGTGTAACCTGAAGCGTATGTAACCTGAAGCGTATGTAAGCTGAGGTACCACTGTATATCTGCAGAGAGGTCCATGTCCAAAATCTTCCAGAGCTCAGACATTCATGTTAACTGATAGACCCAGGAGAAGCTATAGGGCCAAAGGTATGGCCCCACAACTGCTTTGTATCGGTTAAGCACACAGCAATCATGTCTTAAAATGGTTATCAGCTGGGAAAATATTGAGTCAAATTTGGCCATTGCAGTAGTTTTACTGATGTTGATGATTATTGAGTAGATACACATAACATGACCATGAATGAAAGCACACAGACTAAAGAACAACCAATCTAGGGTAAGGATTATTTCTGTTGCGATATCTTGTAATAGACAAGAATATGCCCATTCTCTCCCCAACTCCCATTATGCTCCTTTGGCAAAACTATTTTCTTTTTCTCTCTGATTTTGCCTCATATGAAGGACATTGTACAAGAAATATTAGGATCACATTTCTTTAATTACTACAAAACAGTTTGCAGCTCTGTCTGAGCCCCATTCATCTAGTAGTAGTTCCTCATACATTTGCCTTTCATCACATGAGCGATATTATGAAATGATGCTGGATTTAGCTATCAGGTACTGGTGCTTTGAGATATTTCTAGGGCTAATGCAAATGTATCTTATACAGTGTATATGCATTTCCTTTGTAGCCTGTTCAGCCTACAGTTAACAATGAATTTAAATTTTCCGGTTTTGTCTGGCTAATATTTTCCCACTTCATGTAATATGTTTATATAGCAAGGGTTCTTTTTTTTAAACTTCCTTTGCTTCTTTTAAGAAGAAATGCTTCAAAGTGCTAAATAGCTACCCATGCGATTAGTTTATAATTAGTCCCTCAACCACTAAACCCCTAACAAGCAAAGCGTGTTCTCCAATAAATGAGAGCACGTGTTGCGGTGTGGGCCACCAGGCCAGGCCTCTTGTTGCCAGGCAGGTTAATAGTTGTTGCCTGGCATCATGATTGGGTAACCGGGTTGCTGGGGCAAATTGTATGTTGCAAATTGGGTGGGTGGGACCATAGTCTTTAAATATTGGTGCACTCTGGTTTCTCTTTCTCTTTGCAGAGTGCATCGGATCACCCGCCCGCCCGCCCTCTTTCCAGTTGACCTTGCTTTGCCTGTCATGGGGTCGTCTGCTTTGGAGCAGGGGCCTAGTAGGAATTTGCCATTTGGTGATTGGCTGTGCCATTTGGTTTTGCCTACTACTCAGCAATTCATCACAACTTGTAAGGTTGCGGTTAGGCATTGGTTATAATATGCTGGTGGTGGAGGGGTAAGGCTGGGCCTGCCCCTCCTATTGCGATGAAGGGAATTCCGTTAAAGGAATCCTGGGGCTTGCCACTATTTCGTCCAATCCCTGTTATGGGACCAGGGCCGCCCAATCCCTGTTATGGGAATCCTTGTTATAGGACCGGGCAGGCAAGCTTTCGGGGAGCTGCTGGGGTGAGCGGCGTGGGTCCGACGCTTAGCTCAAATGAGCCCCCAGTTTGACTTTCTCTTCTACTGGCTACCGATCGGACCTCGGGATATCAGTTCTGTCCCAGGCGGGGGGACAGATAGTCATAACCAATGTCTAAACAACCACTCACTGATTTTGTATTTTAATAAAGTTGTGGCCAAAATAGTGCCCAAAAACCAAAACTAAAATTACGTGTTATGTGCGAAGTTATTTGAGGGGTGGCCTGGGGACCTAAACACGCAACCTAATTTGTAAAGAACACATAACTTTACAAAACCTTAAAGGAGGAATTTAGGTGGAGTTTAGCATAGCATTTTGTCTTTCTCCATAAAAGGTCTTACTGGGTTCTCTGAATAACTGCCACTAGCAATGTGCACTTTGAAATGATTTGTGGTGTTCAGGGGCTGAAGGTACATTAGAGTCTTTAGGGCATTTTTCTCATGGGGGGGGCACACTTGCATTCATAGCAAAGGGATGGTCTGTCTAGCTCACACCTTAATAAATGTGCTTATTTGCAGCCTATGTGCTGCCAAGTTTTGCATGCATTTGTAAATGCATGAAGTGGAGCGATTATAGAGAAGACAAGGGCTCTATAACAGGAAAGGCCAAGTGAATGGAATGATAACCATAACAAACGTTGAAGACACATTTCGTATTTGGGATGCTAACTGCTTATTGCTCTTTGGGATGTATAAAATAATGGTCCAAGCTACACCTAGACAATTTCTTTAACATTTTTGCATCTCACATTTAATCTATTTCTATAATTTAGTTGTGATATGCTTACGCATTGTACCAAGGCTGAATAAGTGTGTAATTATCTGACTGCAAGATTTTTATGCATGAGATAATTGCAGTGCTAAAGGCTGTCTTCACAATACAGACAGGGATAGATTAACTAATTAACTTCCTTTTTTGCCATTGCCTTTTTCTTTTACTTTTTTTTACTTCATGGAACTTTCTTCACATATCTGTGAGCAACTTGAAAGAGTTATGAACTCGTCCCTCTTCCTCTGAGTGTTTTTGGATAGATCTGCCTTCCCTTTTAAGAGTCAGTGTGCTATGAATGTCACAAGTGCTTGGGTGCACAACACCACTTAGGGACAATTTGGAGTCAAATCCTGAGAGCTGGCTGCAACAGTTACACCGAGGGTGTTGTTAGAGAGGACAGAGGTGGAACCTGGGGCTTTTGCATCTTCAACAGATCTCCTGCCTTCTCTCCTCATTTTTTAAAACTTTTTTTTTAAAGAATACTTTCTTACAGGATGTTTTTCTTCTGAAAGTTGGCCAAAATTTTAAACCAATGTATATAGAAATTTCATGCACATTTTGTCAGGGGCCTATGTCCCATGTCTTTTTAAGAACCTAGTAATGGGTGGCGCTGTGGGTTAAACCACAGAACCTAGGACTTGCTGATCAGAAGGTCAGCGGTTCAAATCCCCACGACGGGGTGAGCTCCCGTTGCTTGGTCCCAGCTCCTGCCAACCTTGCAGTTCCAAAGCACATCAGAGTGCAAGTAGATAAATAGGTACTGCACCGGTGGTAAGGTAAACGGTGTTTCTGTGCGCTGCTCTGGTTCTCCAGAAGTGGCTTAGTCATGCTGGCCACATGACCTGGAAGCTGTCTGCGGACAAATGCCGGCTCCCTCGGCCAATAAAGCGAGATGAGCGCCGCAACCCCAGAGTCGGCCACAACTGGACCTAATGGTCAGGGGTCCTTTTACCTTTACCTTAATGCCCCTGAACTACACCTTAACCCTAACTGATCTAAGAGGGACCTCCAGGCATACACACCAGTTCCTAGGGGCTGAAGCAGTTTCGTTTTCCCTTTTTTTAGGGCACCGCCCCCCTCAATGTTCAGAGGCGATTCGGCTCCACCCTCTGGCCCCTTGCAACATCACCCATGTGTGACATCAGGACATCGCATCAGGCCTCTTCAATCAACTTGAAAAGATGGCACCTCTGTCTCCAGGTAAGGGCATGGAGAGTTCTAGTCACATGACGTGATCATAATTGTAAGGTATAGCTAGTGCTTGTGCATTTAACTTTAATATGAGCAGATATCAAGAACAAATATGTACAAGGTAGAGCACACGTATAGGAAAACTCAGCAGAGTTTTTTACTTAACTAGGACCAATTTTTCCACACTCAGGATATGATGTGGTAAACATGTGCTTAAACTTCAGATTGCACGTGACAGCTCCCATGATTTAATGCTCCTTTATACAAAAATATCCTCACAAATTGAAAAAGAAAACATGGAACCAGCACCCATCTGAAGTCTGAAGTGGTCCAGACAAGACATGGCTTTACCACCTTGCTCCTCATGGCTTTACCATCTTTACCTCATCCTAATACATGTGAGAAATGGACTTACTTATGAGAGTATTTCCCCTTGACAAATATACCTTGCTACACTAATGCTGTGTCCCTGATTACAGATTTGTATGGACAAAACCAAAAGATCAATCTTAGTTTTAAACAAAAGTTTAAACTTAATTTTCCCTTGTAACCATGAGAAGCTTCCCATTTTGTATAATAATCAGCAAGACATTTCTCCCCAGTGATAAACATATCTGTACCCTGCTGTCATGCGAATCTGATACTATCTGTCTATCAACCAATTCCTAGTTGCCTCCAGAGCGCTGAAGCTTAGAGGTTATCAGAGAACCTAGGACGGAGGTTTATAGAACTATAGCAAAATCCCCCCTCTAGAGTAAATAGCAGTTATCAGTGATCTGGAAGAAGATACAAAAATTACTTCCAAAAAGATTTGTGGACGAGCCAGAGATTGACAGAGTGGAAAAAGATGATGTGTGCTGCTTATTTAATCTAACTATCTGGTTTGTTATGTGAACAGGCATTTTAATAAAGATAAACACAAGGTCATAGAAAACATATAACTTCATTCCAGGGAAAGTAGAAATCCATAAAAAGAAGTTATCCTGGAAATGAATTGAGAGATTCAAAAGACTAAAGGGAAGAAAGCTCTTGGTATGATTTTGGTCAAATCCAGGTCTAAACATGAACAGCTAAAAGGGAAGCAAACCAGCTATTAGTCAAAAACAAGAGACAGTGGCGGAGCTTCACTGGGGGTGGGGCTGGCATGCATCCTGGTGTGAGGCATGCTGCCCAGAGGGGTGGGGCGTATGTCCTGGGGGCTTGGCATGCTGCCCGGAGGGGCGTGGTGTGTGTCCTGGGGCGGAGCACCCAGTGCAGGGGGGGGCAGCTGCAATGGAACCCTCCCGGGATCATGCTGCCGGGGCGGGGCGCTCCCCCTGTACTCCTCTTCCTCCGCCAGTGACAAGAGAGTCATCTATCCGATAACATGAAGTATTCTGGTTTATATAATATAACACCCCTGGATCTTTCTGTTCTTCACTAAAACTACAAGAGTTGAAGAAGGACCAAAATGGTGCTCCAAAAGCCCCTTTCCATTAGTTCAGCTTTGGAATACCATTTTTATATTTTTTAAAAAAATCTCATTTGTATCTCATCCCACCAGTTTAATGCATGATTTTTATGCTTCATTTATCCTAATCCTATAAGATGATAAATTTGCATACATGCATCTGATCACAATCCCTCACACTTTTTTATGTACTGATGCAAATTTTCCCATGAGACTAACATTAAAATAGTGCTGCACACAGAAGTCAGTATCAACAACTTTAAAAGTGAAGGTGCTCTGTTTATAGTGATTGTTCCATCTATTGGATGGCTCGTTGTGTAGATAGCTCATGACAGGTATCCACCCAAGTCCGGCACCCCTATCTATATCCAGACTGAAAGCATCCCAAACTGTAATCCTATGAGTAGTAAGCTAGGACTTCCACACTTCAAATGTCATCTCAGCCATGAAATCACTTAGATGGCCATGGAGATCTCTTTATCTCTCGAATTCAGTTTTTGTGTCCAGTCTGCAGTATGTGGCTACTGTTGCCCTGCTACACACGACTCTTCAAAAATTACTGAGTTAATGTTTGTGAAGCACTCTGAACACTTGGAATACACTATGTCAATATTAATTCTTTTTGTCACGTCACTCAAGCTCAAGTTATCTTCACTGTGGTTATCTTTATGGAGAACAGTTAAAAGCTAATTTATTTTACTCTGTGTAGCTGTGTGTATAATTATTATTCTTGTATTATTCTTTGTTAATTTTTTTATGCCACAATTCATTCAAGATTCACAAGGTGGTTTACAATATCAAAACACACACACAAAAAACCCAAAAACCCCATAGCATGCACATGTGGGTTTTGTGGATAGGTAAATCCACAAGAATGGGGAATTTGTGGCCTTCCAGATATTGCTGGATTTCAACTCCCATGGGTCCCAACCAATATGGCCAGCAGTCAGAGGTGATAACATTTGCAGTCAACCTCTGGACTGCAATAGGTTTCCCATCCTCTTGCATTATTAGTATCCTCCCTTAAAGTTGTCAAACAGCTTGCATGAGAGGCCACAGAGCCAAGCTTTGCCGACTAAGCATCTGCACCAGTCCTTAAGGGTTCTTGAACCATAAACTGGGGGCCAGGCGCAAAAGGCACCCTAACCACCCATCACTGAGGGCAGGAAAAACAGCGCAGTTGACTGGCACCTGGAAAAAACATCATACCTATCTATAAACAAAAGGCTTCATAATTCCCTTGATGAGCAAATATAAATCCTATTACAGCATTGCTAATGCAGATTTAAGTGAATATAAATAGGATATGCTTGCCTGAAATATTCAAGTCTTCGGTATTTGTAAGAAGATCATCTATTAATTAATACCAAACTCAGCAACAAAGCAAAGTAGACAAGGGATTCCTAATGGCTTTGTTTGCCATCTTCAGTAATGAAGCTCAAGAAAATAAATAACTGGATCTTGTCGGCTTCTGTGACGCAATGGCATTCCAGTTAAAATTCTGCTTTCTATGTATAATGATAATGGGTTGGATCCAAATATCCTAACATATTCATGGGCTATGTTCATGAAAAGGTTGTCCCAGTTTCAGCACTAATTAATGGGAGATGCCTTTTTTTTTTTAATGCTTTCCCTCTCTAGGTAAAGGTAAAGGTAAAGGTACCCCTGCCCGTACGGGCCAGTCTTGACAGACTCTGGGGTTGTGCGCCCATCTCACTTAAGAGGCCAGGGGCCAGCGCTGTCCGGAGACACTTCCGGGTCACGTGGCCAGCGTGACATCGCTGCTGTGGCGAGCCAGAGCCGCACACGGAAACGCTGTTTACCTTTCCGCTGGTAAGCGGTCCCTATTTATCTACTTGCACCCGGAGGTGCTTTCGAACTGCTAGGTTGGCAGGCGCTGGGACCGAGCAGCGGGAGCGCACCCCGCCGCAGGGATTCGAACCGCCGACCTTTCGATCGGCAAGTCCTAGGCACTGAGGCTTTAACCCACAGCGCCACCTGCGTCCCTTTCCCTCTCTACTCTAGGCCATTTCCAGAGGGCTAGGTGACCATACAGATTGATATAAGGGATGATATGGGGGGCCTATAGGGAGGAAAGAATTGGTTAAACAAAAATGTTTTCCATTAATGGGAACATCCATGGGATTAAAGTCACTTGTGTGAATGGAAAGACACTTTCTGTGATTCATAGGACACTGCTGGCTCTAACCTGATGTTAATAAATTTGTATAACTCAATCCCACAGCCAGATGGGACATTGGAGTTCTAAAAAAGTACTTTTAAAAAAGTGCAACAAAAACTTCCTTGATAGAAGTGATTTCTTTTATTAGCACCCTGCTGTTCAGTTTATTAAAGACTGGAAAGGGTTCTGCCAAAAGATAAGGGAAACACAATTACTCTTTGATACACTGATAGAGCAAGCATATTAACTCCAACCTCTCTCTTCCACCAGCTAAATACGGCTTCATTTTAGCTTAGTGCTTAGGTGGATTTTGCACATCTCATTTTGTGAAGGTCACTGATCAATCAAGATTATTTTAGCTGTGTACAAACCACAAGGCAATAAGAATGAGGAAACTCTGTGAGGGAAAAAGGTGTGCTATTCAGGGTTAACCCTAAAAATCTAATGAAATCAGCGGTCTTTAACTAGACGTGGGTTCAGGCTAAATCTGGGTCTATTGAAAAGCCCAACAGCAGCAAAAGGAAATGGAATCCTATGCAAGGGCAGAAAGTGACTGATAACACACACACATAAGAGAGGGAGAAGAGAGAGAGAAGCAAAAAGGTAGAAATTCTATGAATAAAATCTTCAGAATGTACAGCTCAAGGAAAAATATGATTGCTTATATCCAGTATATGGGAAAAGGCAAAGGCTCTGCTGCTACTACCACCACCACATGGTGCTTACATGCAGCCAGAGCATAAAGCGCCATTCTATACGTCACAAATCCATTAGTGTCACACACACAAAACAAACCGTTTCTGCCATAGTAAGCTTGCTTCTCAGAGTTAGCAAAGGTTTCGGGAATTGGTCTCTTGGATCCCTACATAAAGGGCAGATCAGCAAGCAATGTGTGGTGTCTTTCACCTGTGGTTGGCCACATTTGCAGAGTCTGCCATCATGTGGAACCCTACAGATGGTGCCTTTAGATTTTATAATACTTAGTTACATTATTCTGTTATTTGAATCGTATTTTATAGCTATCATTTAAAGGCTAAGGGAGCTATCTGTGCCCATTAAAATCAATGAATTGACTTCAGTAGTTCAATTAAAACCAGCAGAAATTAGACGGCTAATTAAAACAGTAGTTCTTACCCTGTGGGTGATGAGTAATTCACTTTTACAGAACAGATATTGCACTTATCACACAATGCATTTTCCTGTAGCACCTTTATTTTTGTTTATTTCCTTCTAACTCATAAGACACACTACTGATATTTTAGCCTTTCTGATTGGGTTGCATTTAAAGTACTTTCTATTTGCCCTTTACTAGTGATTCCTAATTACTACCCAGTCCTTTTGACTATCATAATTTCCCCTTGTGAGCTCTGGCTACTCAGATGTGTTTTTGTCCTAATCATTATTACAAGCTACAATGATAAATATGTATTACTGTCAACCATAGTGGATGTCTTGGCATGGCCTGTTTGCATTCCTCAGATTCTATTGTGCAAGATTTTCACCTAACCCTGCGCATTTCTCTTTCCTGGTAGTTTGCCTTGTTCTGTTTTAATTAAGATGAAACCAATCACTTTTACAGTGTTTCTTCTCCACTTTGTTTGGCTTCTGACCAAATTACTTGCAGTGTTAAAACACTTTAAAAGAGAGATACCCTCTGCCAGAATTGTTTTTCACAGATGCACAAAAGAGCAAAATAAAGAACGATGAAGCTATAGGGAGTGCAATATGTTAAAGCTGACTGCATTGTAGGTGAGCCAAAGAAGGGAAGGTGGGAAATGATGTTCTTACTTTTATGGAAAGCATGCTATGATGAGCAATGTCAGTGTTTTCTTAAATAGCCATAAATTAATTTTCTAATTAGTGAAGGGTGTCTCATAATATCCTGGACTTGTACAAAGCCTAGATGAAATTTTTAGTATAGCCAGCTTGAATTCTAAGCCAGAAAATACTTTCTAGGTTAAATTATGTTTCATTCATAATACATGGAAACATTATGAGCTGAATCAATTCGTATTCCAAACTTTGGACGTCACTTCTTGTAATCTATGCTGATGAAGGATTCTTCTCAACGATTTAAAAAGTACATTTCATAATTTAAAATATACCAACACATAACAATTGGTGCCCCCGTGCTATGATAAAAATCACAACATTCTGCTGCTGTTAATACTACAATTACATTGATTTAATGCTGTTGGTGGACTCTATTGGATGTCAAACAGAGAATTCAAAGCTTGTCATAGAAAGCTATGTATAACTCCTTTTAAAGGTTGCAATCCTAAACTTATTTAGGTGGAAACCAATCACTCAAAATTTGGTAATTCAACCCCAAAAAGGGATATGAAATTAATCTGCAGGAGAAAACCTATCATGAATCTGATATCCTTTATTTTTTAGAGGTAGTTTAATTGCCCAAAGGACCACCCTACATATCTTAGACGATAGTAAATGAAGGAGCATGAGTTTCCTGATCTGAAGATTAGGATCAGCTACTTTTAACCTGTCCACCAGGCACACAGTTCCAGCAAACAAAGCACAACCTCTCCCTTGGGTTCAATGCAACTTACGTCCAGGTAAGTAAGTGAACTAAGAGATCAGCCTGAATCAGACATGTAATATGAAAAGTGTAATATGAGGTGTCATATGAAAAGTGTGTAGAATATGCTAGAAAAATGAGCATTATAGCAGGTTGTAGTTTTCAGAATCTAATCTACATTCCCATTGTCTTTATATATTTCAGCAAAAGGTGAGGACCACAATTACAGAAACCATTGCACTACTAAGTGGATTTTGTTCTCAATCATTTAAAAATATTTTCCCCCCTGACGTCACTATCAAATGAGCTTTCTTTGCATTGTTAATTAGTCAGTGGAACAGATGGCAAAGCTTTTAATTGAAAGCAACATACCCATTACAATAACTGCAATGAATGCAGATATTCACTGTTCAAAAAGTTATCAGTGTAGCAACCATTGGAAGAAAGGGAACATTATTCTTGTTAATATGTCACAAGAACAAGGACATTTCTTTGATTTCATGCTCATTCCAAGATTGAAGAGCTTTAACTATTGATATTTAATCCCTAGAGCTAAGTTAAAGCTATTCATATAAGTTTTTTCCATGAACATTTTCAGCAGCGTTGGTCTAGCATCCTTTCTCATACAGTGGTCAGAAAGATGCCTCTGGGAAGCCCACAAGCAAAACACAAATAGCTTTAGCAACTGGTTTACAGTGTCTTCTTTTTTTCTGATTGACAAAGTGGAAGTGCTGGGAACCTTGGGAGGAAGTGGTCATGTCCTACTGGGTTTCATTATAATGGAAAACTGAGTGTAGTCGGACATGCACTCTGGACTTTAAGAAAGCTGATTTCATAAAGCTTAAGGATGAGATCTCATGGTCAGAGAATGGAGTCCAAGATGGACAGCAGTTTCTTAAAGGAGAAATACTGAATGCCCAAATGCAGACAATTCCAACAAAAAGAAAAGTGGGAAGCATCTGAAGAAATAGGTGTAGCTGCATAAGGGGCTTACAGATGAGTTGAGATTTAAGTGCATGTATAAGAAATAAAAGAAATGGGAAATGACAAAGGAAGAGTGTACATGAGTAGTCAATAGTTGTAGGGAGAAGGTCAGGCAGGCCAAAGCTCAGCATGAGCTCAGGCTTGCTAGAGAGTATAAAAATAATTTTAAAACTCATCGGCTATGTTGGGAGCAAGATCAAGATCAAGCAAGTAGTAGGTCCTCTACATAGAGATAGAGATCTTGGGTGACAGAGAGATGGCTGAACTACTCAACACCTCCTTTGCCTCTGTACTCAGCTAGATTGGTAAAGGAAAAATGATTTACCGTATGTACATTGTATATGCGATATAACACTATGCCACACACTGTGGTGTGGAGTCCTGTTTTTCTCTACCTGTTTTCCCTGTTTAAATTTACAATGTGTTTAACTGAAATGCTTCTTTGATGTGTCTAGATCCAGCCTCTGTTTTCACCCAAAATGAAAGTGATGCCCAACCTAGTGATAAGAGAATGAATGATGCAAGGAGGGAGCTGCAGCCCAAGATAGGAAACGAAGTGGTAGCTACTTTAAATAAATTGAAATCTCCAGGGTCTGATGAGCTGCACCTTAGGGCACTAAAGGAATTTGTGAGTGCAATATCAGAACCTCTGTCTATAATTTTGAGAATCCTGAGAGAACAGGTGAGGTTCCTACAGACTGGAGGTGAGCAAATGTTGTCCCAGTCTTTGGGGGAGGGGGGAGAGACCCAGGTAACTACTGACCACACAAAAAGAAAATGGCATAATTTACCCAGGAGAAAAATATAGTTACCTTAACTCAAAGCAAGGAATTTATTTTGCTACTATTTTCACTTGTTCCTTGTTTCTGGTGCTGAAACTCTGAATTCTTATGGCTTTCAAACATTATTCCAGTTTGAATATAATCTGTCTCTTATTGGCATTTGATTTTACATCATCACAGAAGAACCATTACTGGCGGATAATCCAGGATGCATCATTTACCTAATAACATGTTAGACTGTGTCCCAGAGCGGAAGAGATTATCTCTGCATGGGCTCTTGGAGTAAAATAACCTTATAAACAATAGAAGATTTGAGTTTGAGTTTATTACTTACAAATGTTGTGGTATCTCTACAACTGCCAATCTTATGTAAGGCTGCTGGGACATTTAGGGGATAGCAGCCCCTACACACAAACACACCAGGGCCCAGTAGATACCTAAGCTTGGATGAAACTGGTGCTAGTTTAGGTTGTCTTCCTGTAATCATCAAATATCCACTCTGATTATGTTACGTGAGTCCAACCCCAAATCATGCTACATAATGTGATCACTACCAGGGAAGATCATTACCTGAATGTATAACGGTTTCTGTTGACAGTACAGAATTACATAGTATATGACTGGCATCCACATTATAGCTACAGTAGACTTTTTCATATTAAGAAAAACAATCTGAAAGTAATTTGTGTCCCTTGGATCTGGACCTAATTTGGCAGGGAGGCTGGAATACTCACTCCTGTCCTCCTATGAAGCAATACAGTAGGGGAGTTCAGGTGATATACTACATGCTTATAGGAAGTACACATGAAGGCGGGCATGAACAGAGGTGCGGCAGCCAGCTACACTTGCCCAGGGTCTCAGAGGGTTAAGTCAACCAGGGGTCCAACCAGGGACTGGCTACTTTTTTGTTTGAGTATATAACTTTATTCTAATAAGACTTCTGCCTTGCACCTCAGAAACTGTGGTTTGGAGTAGAGCCTGGAAGAATCTGGCATGGTCTGCTTGCCCAAGGGATCCATATTTTCAAAAGCAATTCAACATTTTATTTTACTGTGGACCAATTAAAAAGGTTGACATGAGTTCAGTGTGGTGTAGGCTTACTAATGGGAGCATTGGGTTGGTTCCACCTTCACCTTTTTGGTAAAGGGCAGCAATGGGGGCTCTGCCATACCGCAAAGTCATTCAAACTACAGGAATAAATTGCCTTTTTTTACTGTCCCTCAAAGCACCAAAATATGTTTTGTATACAAGGCTTCAACCATTGTATTACCCTATTGATCCCTTAATGTAAGATCTCACTTGCTTCAGGGACACTATAAACATAGTATTGCTAAGGTCTTGCAATATCAATATTCATTTATTTTTTATTGATCTTCTTTGCACTTGTAAATTCAGAGCTTAGTATTAATGTGTGGTGACAAACTGCTTAAATTTATGAAAATAAAATTCAGGCCAGTAGCCTAACCTGTTTACTGAAATTGTCAGAGCATTTTCTTTTTCCTTTATGTGTAAATCCTTCAAATACCAAGGGAGCTATTTTGTGTGTGTGCCTTATACTGAATCAGTCCATCTAGTCAGGAATTACCAACCCTGACTAGTAATGCTTCTCCAAGCTTTCAGATGGGCATCTTTCTCAATAGGATTCATGAGCAATCTCTGTACACCAGCAGAAGGACAAATACTCCAGGGCCTTGAACAGCACACCAGAAAAACATTTTTGATACACTGGAAGAACACATCACCAGCAGCCGAGCCATTCCACAGGTAAAATTACCAGTGATTGGCTGAAATGGGGTGGAGCCATGAGTGGAATGTGGACAACACAATGGAGGAGCCATATCTTCTCCTCTTCGATCCATGGCTGCTCCTCTACTGACAGTGCAACTTTAAACCAGTCCAAGGCCTTACACAAGGGATCCCACCCACATCCTTCACCACTGGTGCATGTAGAGACAAGTATGTTGCTACCATACTGAAATTAGGCCAGAATGAATGGCATCCGCATGCCACTTCAGAACGTCCACATGAGTTGAGTGTAGCATGTGGTGGTGTCACAACTGTGCAATCCTATACATGTTGAATTAGGAGTCCACAGAGCCTAGGGCTTGCCAATCAGAAGGTCGGCGTTTTGAATCCCCATGACAGGGTGAGTTCCAGTTGTCCGGTCCCTGCTCCTGCCAACCTAGCAGTTCAAAAGCATGTCAAAGTGCAAGTAGATAAATAGGTACTGCTCCGGCAGAAAGGTAAACAGCGTTTCTGTGTGCTGCTCTGGTTCGCCAGAAGTGGCTTAGTCATGCTGGCCACATGACCCGGAAGCTGTCTGCGGACAAATGCTGGCTCCCTCGGCCAGTAAAGCAAGATGAGCGCCGCCACCCCAGAGTCGTCCGTGACTGGACTTAACGGTCAGGGGTCCCTTTACCTTTACCTTTACACACTGCATTCAGTAGGGCTCACTACTCAAGAAGTGCATGTAGAATTACACCCTACATATTTTTAGTAGTCTGAAGTGATCACATTCCCCCTGCCACTTTACATGCAACCATTTTCAGCACAGCTGTTTTGTTTTCTATTGAAATGCCCTTTTCTTCATTATACACATTATAATGTTACAGGCCACCCCAACCTCGGCTTAACAATAGCAAGATTACAGGGGTCTTGGCACTTAGCCCAGGTTTGTGCTCCTTTTTTAACGAGGGACAGCAGAGGCTGGTGTCTTTAAGAAGTATGGTTTATTTTACACATATTTACAGCCTGAGTTTTGATGGAGGAGGTGCAGAACATTACACCCCAAAAGTGTCTCTTGTTGCTCCTCTCATAGCTTCAGCAAGCTTGGATCCAAAGCAGCAGCCAGCCATGACCACCAACACCCAGGTTTCTGGGTGCAGCATCTCCCAGCCAGTGTTCATGGAGTGCTGCCCACTGTCGCCTTCCCAGCAGTACTTGCTCTCCCTCTCCATGCTGGCGTCATCTTCTGCCTGGCTAATGGCTCCCATTATCAAACAAAGCAAGGTATTATAAGCCTTTTGTGTCTTCAGTGAGCCATTGCCAGGCTGGCCGCATGAGGAAGCTGGTTGGTGTTATTCTAGCCCTTGCTGAATTTATCTGTTTGTTCACATTCTGACTCTTCACTGAATGTAGAGATTATGGGGGTATATGAAGTCCCACAGATGAAAATAATCATCTAAATTACAAATTATAGCATCAGATTCAGTGTGTGTGTATGTGAACATTAATGCAGAATAGAAAGTGATCAATAGGTATTTGGAATATCCATAAGTGTTCTGAAATTTGTGGGCTTTGCATTTACATTGCAAACTGATGAAAGCAAGAGTTGCTTTTATGCTGGATGTGCAGAGATGCCCTCAGACTGCAATTCTCTGCACACCTAGCTGGGAGCAAGTCCTATTCACAGTTACATTAATCTATTCTGGATATTACACATGGGTTGGTTACATCTAGATTGGATTACTCTTTACACATATTTATGTGAGGCTGCCATTGAAAACCTGTCTTGAAGTGTCAGTTGACAGGAACCCAAGTTTGTGTTAAGACACCACATCAATATTTTACCATTTCATTGGCTCCTGATACATTCTTTGCCTTGCTTAGGCCAGTTCAAAATGCAAACCATTAATGCTCTAGACAGTTCAGAACAGGAGTGCACTACCTTAAAGACCACCTGCACTTATATGAGCCTACATGTTACAGTCATCAGGGAAGACCCTTCTCTATGTTATGCAAGCTGCCTCTATCTTTCTTTATCTTCTTCTTTGTTGGTGGTTTTATGTTGTTTGCATTGTGCCAGGTTTTATTGTAACTGTGACCCACACTGGACATCCCATTTCTGGAAGAGAAGTGTGGGACATATAAGTGGGTGGGTGGCTGTACATGAAAGCACACATACATGTCTATGTGGGATATCCAATAAGATGCACTTCTGAAAATTACACTGATTCTGACTCTATAAATAGCTATTTCCTTCTTTTTAAGAAAAAAAAGAGGACCATTGTCTCTTCAGGTGTGTTCACATTGCATTACCACCTTAGAGCACAGTGAAACTGTTGGTTTTTTTGGTGTGTGTTTCACAGCTCTCTCCCCCACCCCAAGCTGTTCACATCAACACAGCTACCTAAGTATCAAATTCATTTCTGTCTGTGTACACACCTGGAGGCATTGATAGAGTGGGGATATCTTTGTGCTATGCAAAGCTGTTCACACCTTAACTAGAGATGAATTGGGAGCATCTTAAAGACTCCAACTGGTGTGAAGCTGGTTTGAGAAACAATACATCAGACAGTAGCATTTTATGACAAAGTACAGGATATTATTAATTATTAAATGAATGTATTGCTTGCTTTTTTACAAAGGTAACTCAAAGCAGCTTGCAATATATAAGCAAACAAACGAACACATACATTAAAACTGGTATAAAAAAATCTAAAAGGCAATCATATTTTTAAAATGCAGGATTAAAACATTGCCTCCCACAGGAGGCCACAGCTAAATTTAAACCCAAAGGCCTGCCAAAAAAGAAATGTTTTTGCCCGGCACCTAAAGATATGTAATGATGGCACCAGGTGAGCCTCCTTGGGGAAAGCATTCCACAAGCAGGGAGCCACCACTGCAAAGCCCCATTCTCTTTTGCCAACACTCTCAACCTCCTGTGAAGCAGGGACATGGGGAAGGGTCTCTGATGGTGACTGTAGGATCAGGATGGTTCTTATGGGGAGAGGCAGTCCTTGAGGTATTGGAGTCTGGGGCCTCATAAGGCTGTATAACTCAAAACCAGCCTCAGTCCAGTATACCTGAAGGAGTGTCTCCACCCCCATCGTTCAGCCCAGACACTGAGGTCCAGCACTGAGGGTCTTCTGGCGGTTCCCTCACTGTGAGAAGTGAGGTTACAGGGAACTAGACAGAGGGCTTTATTGGTAGTGGTGCCCACTCTATGGAATGCCCTCCCACCAGATGTCAAGGGGGAAACAACTATCTGACTTTTAGAAGACATCTAAAGGCAGCCCTGTTAGGGAAGTTTTTAATGTTTGATGTTTTATTGTGTTTTTAATATCTTGTTGGAAGCCACCCAGAGTGGCTCTAGAGGCCCAGCAAGATGGGCGGGGTATATGTTGTTGTTGTTTTTGTTATTTGAATGGGGTCCATAAAATAATTGGTAGCCGGTGCAGGATACATATGCTAAGCACCTTGTTAGGTTAGATCAGCCTTTCTCTACCATGGGTATCTAGACATTCTTGAACTACAACTGCCATCATTCCTCACCACTGGCCATGCAGGATAGGAATGATGGGAGTTATGGTCCAACAACATCTGGGGGCCCAAGGTTGAGAACATAGATGGACCATTGGATTGGTCCAGCAGGGTTTTTCCTAGGTTCTTATACAGCAGCGGAAGGTTTTTGCCCTGAGCATGAAGATGTGTGACTGTGGTTTTTCAATCACTAGCTCGATTGTCAATGGCAGCAGAGGAATCGCAAATGGACAGTTCATCCATTCTCTGCTTTTTTCTCTCTTCTCCCTTTCTCCTGTCATATACATCACAACCACAATAAGTCTTTCCTGCCGGCAGCCATTAAACAGGAGGAATGAAGCACCTCAGATTTCACAAGCACACACACACACACACACACACACACACACACACACATTTTAGCAATGATGCCGCTAATGAGAGCCTGGCTCTCAGCAGTTTAAAATCAATGCAGTACAACGCCACATACATGCTCTCGGCTCCATTACAACTGGAGGATATATTGCTCAAGACAAGGTTCACTTAACTTCTTGTGAAGAGAAAATTTGTGAATGTCAGTTCTTACAAATGGTTCAAAGTAAGAAGTAATTTGCAATTTACCCAGAGGCTCTGGGTTTTTGGTTCATTCCCACAGAAAAACACAAGTGGCTTAGAGATAAAGCTGAGTGAGGTGCCTCAGTGCAAGTTTTATAAGCCGTGTTCTGCCCCCACAGGGTTCAGTTATTTAGTGACAGCAAATCTGTGTATTAGTATTAGGTAGAAGGTAAAAAGGAACAACACTGCCCTTTTAAGAAAAGATAGTGCCTTTCCTCCTTTTTAGACCCCAAGGGCAGGTTGGGAAATGTAGGCACAGCAGTATTCTACTTTCTACTGGCTCTGCCAGAGAGCGGGAAAATACCTCCCTTCTATTGGCTCTGGCCAGAGTGAAAAGAAACCTCTTTTCCTTCTTTGTAATCTAGTGACAGTCTAGCTCCTATATTCAGAACTACAATAATATTAAGTACCTCTTACTATCAGTCACTGTTTTCTCCCTTAGAGAGTCTTAGAATGTCATTATGTAATGGTGTATCATTACTCCATGGTCATATGTGTTGTGTGACTTCTGAGGAAGCAGGCTTAGATTCAAACTTTACCAGTTGGAAAGAAGGAGAAATCATCCCAGGTGTGGTTTTATCAAAATCTGGGACAAAGTGTCATTCTCTTAGTCTTCTGAGCTGGGTGCAGATGTGTAGGTGCTGAAGCAGTTCCCGGGTGCTGTAATGGGCTGTACAAGGACTCATAAACTAAAGCTGTTGTTGTTGTTTAGTCGTGTCCGACTCTTCGTGACCCCATGGACCAGAGCACGCCAGGCACTTCTGTCTTCTACTGCCTCCCGCAGTTTGGTCAGACTCATGTTTGTAGCTTCGAGAACACTGTCCAACCATCTCGTCCTCTGTCGTCCCCTTCTCCTTGTGCCCTCAACCTTTCCCAGCATCAGGGTCTCCAGGGAGTCTTCTCTTCTCATAAGGTGGCCAAAGTATTGGAGCCTCAGCTTCACAATCTGTCCTTCCAGTGAGCACTCAGGGCTTCTTGCAGTCCATGGGACTCTCAAGAGTCTCCTCCAGCACCATAATTCAAAAGCATCAATTCTTCGGCGAGCGGCTATAATCAAACTAAAGCTAAATCCTGATAAAATGGTTGAATCTTGGATTGAGAATTGGTGAGTGGCGAGTTTTAGACAGCACAATAGAAGTCTTCCCTGTAAAGACTTTCCTGATTCCAAAATTTAGGTGCCAGGGACAATGTTTTTGTTTACCCATGCATTTTAATGTGTTGGGAGGTAATCACATGGATTTAATTTATTGTTGTAAACATTGGGGCTGTGTGCGCGCGCATGTGTATGTGTATAAAAATGTTTTAAATAAACAAAAAGTGTCCCTGATTTTGTTAGCACGGGGTGTGTGTTTATCAAGGAGCAATAATCATGGGGTGATATATACTGAAGCTTTTTTAAAACACCCACCCACCCACCCTTTGAATAATGCTCTAAAATGACTAAACAACTTTAAAAAGGTGACTCGGTAGAATATATGTATTCCCTACAAAGCAGGGGGTGCAGAATGCTGAAGCATGCATTAAACTTGCAAGGTTCTGAACAGTAGCCTGAGGCAGATAATTATAGCTGGAGTGATGGGAATAGGCTACAGGAAGCCCATGCTTATCAAAAATTGATGCGTTTCTAGCATATACCACAACACATCAGCTGCATGGGCAGCTTTTGGAATATTGAAAAATTTGAAATATTGACACACAATTATGCTTAGAGTGGCTCGTAAAGATCTGGAACAATGAAACAGCAATAAAAATGAAAGAAAAACATTATAGAAAATGCATTTCATGATAAGTTACCTCTCCCTTTATTCACTGATCTACCCATTTATGAATCCGAGTTCCCATTGCATGCAAAGTTATGGCAATAATTTAAGTAAAACTAGTCTACTGATCTAAGCAAGTGGGGTTTTCTTCTTTTTACTTTGAAAATATAGGTTGATAGAAGAGGAGCCACAGTGGGATTTTCATACATGCCATTTGACAATATACAATAGGTGCTAAAAAAAGAGAAATCTGGATTGATTGTAGCAATATAGGCAGGGCTGCCAATGGGTTTTCCCAGCAGGGCTCGGATGCTTTCATATCCACAAGAAAGCAGGAAAATCAGCAAGTAAAGTTGTTTGCATCACTGCAACTCCATTCCTAGGCAAGTTTCTCTTGGCTGAATTTCTGCTTCTCACAGAGCTTGTAAAGGCACTGGAGCCCCACCAGAAAACAGCTGAAATCCTTTAGCAAATAGCAGTGGAAAGCATTTTTTAAAAAGAGCTCAGCAACAGACATTTTGTCAGAGTCAGCCACAACCATTTAAGAAAAGATATATCCACTCCCCAATGATTGGCAGGAGTGTTTCTGGTTCAAGGATGAAAACTGCTTGGATCTGCTTGTTGCACAGGAGAACAAGGCAGTACATTTATTCTTGTGAAATCTGCCACCCTTGGGGACAAATCCCACCTCAACCCGAGGTTCAGTGTCCAGGCTACTGTAATGGGACGAGAAATAAAATGTGACAAGGGACTTGTTTCTTTAGCAGTTGCATAAAAGAGATTTTAGCAGATACAGCTTGTTCCATCACAGTATCGCAGGGGTGAGAAAATCAACGCTTGCTGAAATTCCCTCTTTTACACAAATGGAGTTTTGTCCTCTATTGCACCCACTCATCTTATTCCTTAGGGACATTCATTATACATAAAAGAAACCTAACAGGACTCAGAGTTATAGATTTGTTGTGAGCTTTAAGAGGAGTGTTATATGTCAGTCGGAAACAGCAAAGCTTTCAATTATCAGCTGTAGGAAACTGCAAGAGGGGAGAGTTCTCTAGTGCTCAAATTCTGATTGGGGGTTTCCCACAGGCATCTGTGAGAATAGGATGCTTGAATAGATGGGCCATTGGCCTGATCCAACAGCCTCTTCTTATGATCTAATGTCACTTTGTGGTGGTGTTAGGCCAATCACTCTCTCTTATTTACTCTCTGTCATTTGTGTTCTCACAATTTCTTATGAGCACTATTATCAACATTTTACAATTGGAGCATATTAAATAGAGCATACAGTGGTACCTCAGGTTACATACGCTTCAGGTTACAGACTCTGCTAACCCAGAAATAGTGCTTCAGGTTAAGAACTTTGCTTCAGGTTGAGAACAGAAATCGTGCTCCGGTGGAGCAGCAACAACAGGAAGGCCCCATTAGCTAAAGTGGTGCTTCATGTTAAGAACAGTTTCAAGTTAAGTATGGACCTCCGGAATGAATTAAGTACTTAACCTGAGGTACCACTGTATTAAATCATATTCCAATTCAGAATTAATATTTGAAAATCCCAGTGTCACTTAAGTCTCTACACAATGTAAATACAGGCTGGAATTTGCTTTCTAATCCTGAATACAGCAAATTGCCAGTCTCATGAAAAAGAATCAGTTATCAATGTCAATAAAAACCCCACCAAAAAACAAACAAACAAAAGAAGGCAGGTTTTGACAACATTAAAGTCTGATGGTTATTTCATGCAAAAAGGTTTTGTACATTCATACATCTGCATTCTATTCTGCATGATAGATTGTACACATGCAAACATATTATACTGGTTAAATTACAATGGGTATTCACAAATGGTGTTTCTGGATCCATGCTTGTAATTGGAGTCCCAGCTGGTTGCAGTGATTAAGAGGGTCCTTTACCAGCTGATTCTCCAGCTATTGCCATTGCTGGCCTTGCTACTGTGGCCCATGCACTGGTAAGTTCCCCAGTTGGATTACTGCAATGCACTCTGTGTAGGGCAACCCTTATGGCAACTACTGCAGAATACTGTAGCTAGGCTCCTATGTAGAGTATCTTAACATGTGCATGTAACAACTCTCTTAAAAGAGCTGCACTGGTTGCTAATGTGCTACTGAGCCACGTTTAAGGTTATTGTACTGACTTAGAAAGGCCGAAACAACTTGGGGCTGGAGTATTTTATGGAGTGCTTCCACCCATATCATCCTGCTCTGTCACTGAGGTCAGCTAGTAAGGCCCTAATGATTGCCTCATCATGAGACAACCAGGGGGAGGACCTTTTTTGTTTTACTGTCATTTCTATGGAACCATCTCCCCTCTGAGTTATGGCATATGTTATGTTGTGGGTGAACATATCAGACGACACAGCAATTCTTCAAACAGCCCTTGTTTATTCACAGGCCAGAACAGAACTGAACTGAAGGGTTCAGTCAGCCTGCTTATAAAGAGCTCCAGTACAACGTAACTTTAACAATTTTCTAAAACTATCCAATCACTGAATGTCACTTTTGATCCCTTATTTGCATAACTATCTACAGTATCCCCGTGCTGGCTCAGGGTGAGAACTTCAGTACATAACAGCATATACCCACTTTGGTGGCATTTTGGCACCTGCTGAAAACTCAGTTATTTTCCCAGGCCTTTGCTGACAAATAATACTAGCCTGCTCTTAATCTGTTTGCTTTAGGTTTATAATCTCTTATTATTGTAAAAATTATTGATTTTTTACATTGTGACATACACCGCTTCATTTTTTAAAAAAATATATGAAAAGCAGTATGAAAATAAATTATATAAATAAATGCTTTTCTTTAGAATTCACTAAAATACGCTCAAGAAAGTTTTGGTGACACTTCCCAGAAATATTTCACACATCAGCTTCAAAAGATGAGAAGCCGTCTCAGGCCAGCATTCATGTTTGACTTTGTTGACCTTCTCTCTTATTCCCTGCATTCATGCATGAGTTCTCATTATATTGACATTGTCAGTATCTCCAAATGCTCAGCTACATTCTTCTCAAACCCTGCAACCCTCCAAAAAGAATAATCGAACAGACATTTGTCAATAAAATAAGCAAGAGGCTTGGAAAGCAGCCTAAGTGTCAATTCAAGATTGGATTTCAGTTAAATTTATATTTCCAGTCTCTCTCTTTTTTAAAAATAAGTTTTTATTGCGTGTGTAGGTCCCCAGGCCACCCCTCAAATAACTTCACACATAATACGTAATTTAGTTTTGGTTTTTGGGCACTATTTTGGCCACAACTTTATTAAAATACAAAATCAGTGAGTGGTTGTTTAGACATTGGTTATGACTATCTGTCCCCCCGCCTGGGACAGAACTGACATCCCGAGGTCCGATCGGTAGCCAGTAGAAGAGAAAGTCAAACTGGGGGTCATTTGAGCTAAGCGTCGGACCCACGCCGCTCACCCCAGCAGCTCCCCGAAAGCTTGCCGGCCCAGATCCTATGACAAGGATTCCCATGACAGGGATTGGGCGGCCCTGGTCCCATGACAGGGATTGGACGAAATCATGGCAAGCCCCAGGATTCCTTTAACGGAATTCCCTTCAGCGCAATGGGAGGGGCAAGCCCAGCCTGACCCCTCCACCACCAGCATATTATAACCAATGCCTAACCGCAACCTTACAAGTTGTGACGAATTGCTGAGTAGTAGGCAAAAACCAAATGGCACAGCCAATCACCAAATGGCAAAATTCCTACTAGGCCCCTGCGCCAAGGCAGACGACCCCATGACAGGCAAAGCAAGGTCAACCGGAAAAGAGGGCGGGCGGGCGGGTGATCCGATGCACTCTGCAAAGAGAAAGAGAAACCAGAGTGCACCAATATTTAAAGACCATGGTCCCACCCACCCAATTTGCAACATACAATTTGCCCCAGCAACCCGGTTATCCAATCACAATGCCAGGCAACAACTGTTAACCTGCCTGGCAACAAGAGGTCTGGCCCGGTGGCCCACACCGCAACACGTGCTCTCATTTATTGGAGAACACGCCTTGTTAAAATAGTTCATCATTAATACACATATACAAGCATTTCCAGTCTCTTGTCTATTATGTGCCTATGCTTTTAATAGACATTAGAATGGGATGGCCAATAGTTATTGGGCACCATCTCCCATCACCCTTGGCCATGCTGATGAGAATTAGAGTCAAACAACAGCTGGGGGACACCATGTGAACTACCCCTGCTTTCTAGTTGCAAATGAAATGAGACATCTATGCAGCAGAATAGAGAGGTCTAGAGCTACACAATCTGATTCAAAAGCACACCAAAGTGCAAGTAGATAAATAGGTACCACTCCGGCGGGAAGGTAAACGGCGTTTCCGTGCACTGCTCTGGTTTCAGTGTTCCATTGCACTAGAAGTGGCTTAGTCATGCTGGCCACATGACCCAGAAAAACTGTCTGCAGACAAATGCTGGCTCCCTCGGCCTGTAAAGCGAGATGAGCGCCACAACCCCAGAGTCGTCCGCAACTGCACTTAACTTTCAGGGGTCCTTTACCTTTTACCTTTAAGTATTTCAGTGCCTTCTGTTAGATATCATGGTCCCCATACTTCCATTTAGAGGTGGTTTGAAGTCTATCCATTCCTGGGTTACAACAATTCTGAGAGAGACAGTGACTGGCCCAGGATCATCCACCAAGCTTCATGTGATATTACATGGTCCAAGGATGAAGGAACTAGGAGGGTGGTGGCAATGATATGATCCCTTCTTACGTGGACTTTGCCAGGATGGCAAAGCTGGACATTTGCTAGGGCCCAAGACTAGCAAAGGAACCCCTACCCCTAATGGTGTTGACTGCTTGTTAACACTTTCTACTGAGTATCCAAGATGATCTCATGCAGTCTTAAAAAATTCTCTTTGCACATTCTGCCTCTTTCAGGTTAAGAAAGCCCATTGGGGCTGCTGTGTCAAGGGCCCCCAAAATCCTGAAGCAAAAACTGAATAGACAAGTAAATGCCAATTAGCCCAAAGTTATCTCCTGTACTGTATCTCACTAGTTTAGTTTCCCTTAGTATGGAAAAAGCTAACTGAAAACTCGACCAGTCTCACACACCAAATAAAGTATTAATGGTCATTTTAAGGTTGAAATTGTTTTTACTCAGCTGCATTCCATCTGTTGTATACAACTGAGAAGTTTTTAGTGCACCTTTGTTACTTGAAACCTCATACCATGAGGCCATGAGCACAGGACATTTTCTTCTAAATTGGAAGCTGAATAACCACTCACTCATATAACATGATTAACCCTAGATAATCACCCAGAATAGTTGCAGTATGGATCAAATGGAAACATAATTCATTTAATATTTTATAAATTGACAAACACTTGCAGCCTTAAAGGAATAAGGCTTTCAAAGCAGAATAATCAAATCCATCTCTTGTCACTTTAGCAAGATTTATATGTGGATGTAGATAATTTTTCAGAAGCCCTGTCAGCATGCTTTTGAGATCAATGCCAATGAAATATTTTGTTTACAATTTAACCTCCATTTCCCCTAGAATTTGAGGGCTTTAATGCCAATAGTGTTTACATCTAACTCTATTGATCCTGGTTGCAAATTAAATGGCAAACAAAAGCAATTGTATTGTTCTGTCAAAACAGTCTCAATGGGGAGCTGAATTCTTTATTAAAACAGAGATGTGTTGGACTGGAATGAAAGGACAGTTTCATTTACAGAATGGTTTTCAAACCGAGAAATACTTTCAGCTAGATAGATCTACCTGACGAGAGTTACAAGGGTAATAAAAGTGAAATAGTAAATTGAATTTCTTTCTCTTGTTGTGAAGAATGAAGAAGACCTATGATCGTCTTCTTCTGATAAGACATAAACATATATAAAAGAGTAACAATAGATATAAGACAAAAAGAGAGTTTGGTGAGAGATGGGAGTAAAAAAGATCAAATTACTTTTACTGTATCATGCCCATTTTCTTCCATCAGGTATGGATGTTGAAGTGGGAGTTACCTAAAGCCCAGTTAATAAAGTATTGGACCTCTTCATGGAGGCCTAGCCTTTCTGAAGCTCTCGAAGAAACCTGGGCAGGATTTTTGAAGGACAGCAGGTTCAGTAATCAGCCAATTAGCAGAATATGTCCTATCCTTTTTAAAGAGTGTTGGCATGGAGTTCTTCTGGCTTTATCACAGTGTTCTCCAATGTCTTCCAGTTGTTTTTGACTCCAGTTCTCATGAGTCCCAGCGTGCAAGGTCAGGTGTAATGGGGATTGATGTACAAACTATCTGGAGTATAAAAATTTTGGGGAAGACTACTTAGGGGCTCTGTGCTTCTTCAATTCTTTTTTTTATCTGCTGTTTCCTGTGACAAGCTGCTTGGGGTGATGTGTGACTATGTGTGACTTCCCCCTCTGGCAGATATTTCAATGGCGCATTGCTTCACTGGGGATTTCCCAAAGGGTTTTCTCCTCAGTTTAATCTCAGTAGAAGCCATCTGTCCCTGAACTGAGCAGGCTGCTGGTCCGGAACTGGCTGCTTGCTGGGATGATGTGGTGGTGAGACTAGGGTGGCTTGGGCACACCAGCAGGAGTGTCAAATTGGCTCCACAGGTGTGCCTATATCATCTTGACATTACTGCTGCCCTGTCTCAGTAAGCTGCAGTGAGGCTTCCAGGAATCCAGTGCCACATCAGGACTGTGTCCCTTATGGAGAATGAGGGGTGCTCAGGAAAGCCTTACCAGCTCCACTGCTGCACAACAGCCCTGCAGTGCTGTCAGATGCATAGCTGTCAACTTTTTCCTTTTCTTGTGAGGAATCCTATTTGGAATAAAGGAATTTCCCTTGAAAAGGGGGGAAAGTTGACAGCTATGGTCAGATGGGTCTTACTATCCAGTACTTGCTGCTACCTAGCCCCTGTCTTTTAGTCATTTCCAGCCCAAGAAACAAGAGGGGAAACCAGAAATATAGAGCAAATTACTGGCTTTTCCAGCCCTGGTTGTAGACCTCCAATAGCGTGAAACCAAAAGCAATCTAGGTATCTAGGTGCATAGGGATTTCCAAATCCCAAGACCAGCAAATGCACACAATTGTGCAACTTTATTATTAATATAAGGAAGAGAGCAATAAGGTCCAGCATAAATACTGAGAGCAAAAAGGAGCTAAACAACTCCAAAAGCTGACTACGACTATCTAAATTAATAACAGCACAATAATCTCAGCAAAGACAGTCAGCTTCCCTGTGGCAATGAAAGATCTGTTCTGGACCACTAATGGAAAAAAGCTGAAATGGCAGCCCCTCTCCTTGGAAGGAGTGTCCCCTGGCTCTTTTGAACCAATGAGAGACGCAGCCAGTTTGTCAGAGACCAATGTCCTTTATCACACATGGCTTCTGTTTGGGAGTGGACCACCCAAAAAATTATTTGCGGCCTTTGAGTGGTGAAATAAAATGCTCTAAAACCCTCAAGGGGATTTTCCATGCATTCAAATTTAGCACTCAAAGGGTAGAATACAAATCTTACTCTGCTTGTTGTTTCCTCTCTTCACCAGAGAAATGGGGAGTTTCAGCCCACTTTTAGTTACAGTGGAACCTCGGGTTACATATACTTCAGGTTAAATACACTTCAGGTTACATACGCTTCAGGTTACAGACTCCGCTAACCCAGAAATAGTGCTTCAGGTTAAGAACTTTGCTTCAGGATGAGAACAGAAATCGTGCTCAGGCGGCGCAGCAGGAGGAGGAGGCCCCATTAGCTAAAGTGGTGCTTCGGGTTAAGAACAGTTTCAGGTTAAGTACTGACCTCTGGAACGAATTAAGTATTTAACCTGAGGTACCACTGTATTATATGTACTTTAGGTAAACTGATATTATGGATGATTCTAAATAGAGATGATACTTTTCAGCATAGTTAGGAGATTTATAGTGAGGCAGTAAAATACATATGAGTCCAACAGCTTTCTAGTGTAGATCAGCTCAATAAAATCCAGAAGACTAATGGGGCAGGGTGAGAAAGTAACTCATTTTATACCCCCCAAAAAAGGAGACAGACTCAAGACAGGTGACTGAGGTTCAGATTTCTATTCATGATGGCCAAATCCAAAAGACCCTGAGGGCAATGGAAGCAATGTACATAACGAACACAAATGCCACTGAGTTGAATGTTAATTGCTGTCATTCAAAGCCATCAAGTATTCTGTTTCTTCTGCACCCAATTAGGCTTTAATTGCCTTTTATTCATTTTTCCAAACCTTGCTGTTTGCTTCACCTTTCAAATGTAAATAGGAATCCAAAGAGCCTGTTCCAAAGTAATCCCATCCTGGACATCAATGAGAGGAATTGTGTTGTGTATCGTAGCTAGAGGCTATATCATAAAAAGGTATAAAACTAGCACTGAGACCAACAAACATTTCCCTCCCCATATTTTCAGTCTTCCTCCCTTCCTCCCAGTTGATGTTTGGAGTGGGTGAAAGCTGAACACTCAGCACGAGATGTATAACAGTGGAATACATTGAGGAATGTTTGCGTTACAGCTAAAAGGGGATGGATATGGGACACTGGAGTCAATCTGGTATGTCTGAATATGAGGATCAATGAAGGGAGGGTGCATTGTGCAGATTGGCTAGGCTGACTTGATTGCATCTAACTGAAAGGATCAAAGTGGGTAAAAGTGAACAGGATGGATTGAACAGCATAAGGCAGATAGCAACAGAGCAGGGCCACAGAGTCAAAAGCTTAGAGAACTGCAGTTCCAATATTGGCATTGGAGCTTGAGGATATAAGAAATGCTGCTTCTGCTCTGAACATCTGTGGCCCTCAGTTGGGTTGATGGTTTCTGATTAAGCTTGTTATCAGTCGTTGACATTCTGCCACAGTTGACAGATCTTATGCAGTACCTGTGAATTATTCACTCCTTACTACACACAACAGATTAGGCAATATTTCAGACACAAACTAATGCTTCATAGACAGGAAAGACCCTACATAATCCATAAGTAATATACTCGTTAGTAAAAAGAGAGAGAAGAAATTGGGTGTGTGTGTGATATTTATCTCTCTATACTTCTTTGAACAGAGGAAAAGACCACAAAGGAAGATTCTACCAAAAGCTTTTTAATTATAAAACACTTATGTGGTTTATTGTAATATGAAAATTAATGTTTAAAGGGCACTGAGTGATGAGGTTTCAGGCTCTGGGATCATATAGATTAATCTGCTCATTAAGATGCTGATCAGCCAATTTGGGTCTTCCCATGGTTTAAAAAGTTCTAATATATTTAACACTAGGGGTTGAGTCATCATAGGAGTTTTGTAAGTCAAGTGAGATTGATATCCTTGCAGGGGCTGACTGGTTTTGCTTTTTGACTTTATTTAATTAAGTAAGCGGGAGTTGGCTAAATTGCATTTTCTATCTTCACTCCACAGACCAGCCATGTAAGTATAAAGCTGTCACTGATGTGCTATGAGCGCATGATTTTAATCTACCCAAAATAAATTGGATATCCATATATTTTATGACAATCATAGTTGCCAGCATGCAGGAGTTGTTTGGAAAGCACAATTTAGCCATATGTCTAGGTGTTTCATTTACAAACATTTTAATAAGAGCATTGATCATGCTGAATACAGAATCTAAAAAGTAGTAATATACCATAAGAGCAATTCCATTGTACAAGCAGTGCATTTTTATTTGCTAGAGATACTACATTAATTCAGCCCTCCCACAAACAGTATTAGGAGGAATTGGGTATTTGTAAGGCCTGATCCTCAAACATAGTACACATGAATGTAGATCAATCAAGATAGAAAGTATCTGTGCTCAAATTGCATATGCAAATCGCTTGTACACACCTGTGGGTCTGTTCAGCATTGTATCATGATGGGAAATATTTGCCAACCAAAGAAAGAAAAGGATGCAGACCAGTTTGAGCTGGTTTAGCAGCTTTAGGAATTCATGGGCATACTCTGGAGCTGCCCTTGACTGTAGTCTGGAAGGTGAAACTTGTGCAAAATGCCATGGCCAGAGTGCTAGTGGATTTTTCAGGTCATTCGTATAACATCAATTCTGAAACAATTTTCCTGTTGTCTTCTGGATCGCTGGGCAGGCTTTCTTGGCAGTGGCTTCATGATTTTGGAATGGCCTCCCCTCTGAGGTGTGTCTCACCATGGCAATGCCATCATTTTGTTGGAAGGCAAAGGCACACCTCTTTGCCCAAGCTTTTTAGAAGAGGTTACGTGAACTGCTGCTGGTTTAATTTCTAACTGGAATCTGTTAGGATTCTTGTTCCGTGCTTGCAGTCATGGGATTGTTGTTATCACATGACGGTGTATGTTTTCATTCCACATAGTGGGAAGTGACAGAGACAGGATGTTTTGGTGTTACTGTGTTGCGTGATGTGGGACTATAGTCGTTTGTCCTTTCTCTTTGCTTAAGGTTACCAGATATTTTTTCAATGAATCCAGGGACACTTTTCAACTCCATTAGGAATGATAGGATTTTGTCAGGGGACTGATTTGTAAATACAGAGACTGTCCCCGGGAAACTGGGAAGTCTGGTAACCTTATCTTTGCTGTCTGATGAGAAAGAGGAAGGAGCTAAGTCAGAATGCTCCGAGAGTATTATTTGTAAATATAATAGATTAGTCAAAATGCTGTGCTGCTGAGTTTGTTACACGAACTGCTAACACTCTGCTGTTCCTAAGCATGCTAATGCCTCTTGGCATCAGTTGCTGTGATGTTCGGGCTGGAGAAAGCTTTTGAAGCTCCTGAATGACTGACCAGGAGGAAGAGAACATGCCAGTCGGGCATGTGTCTCTGCTGGGGTCCTACACGCGAGTAGGACAATCCTAACAGAATCTGGAATTCTGTTTTATTTTCTTTTACTTCTATTGTTTCTTTTTTAAAATTATTTTTGAAGTGTATATGCATTTCCACCTGGGACCTTCAGGTGAAGGACAGATTACAATTACGTCCAGTTAATAAATAAATAAACTTATGAATCAGAAATATATACTCTTACTGTATTCACTGCAAAAAGTACCTCTGAAATTGGATATTTATTCTAGTAAGGGCACTTGATACAAAAAGACTAAAGTTAGAAATCTATTGATCACTGTCAGGAAACAAAGATTCCTCCCCCCTTTAATGTACAAAGACTTCATATTTGACCTGGTTTCCATTTATGGAAGTTTTGTAGATTGTAGACCAGAAGGAATGCTTAATGAGAGTCCCAGTTCACCAAGGGTTTGTGCATTCAATCTTCCCAGAGAACGGACTAAAAAATTCATTGGCTTAAAAATGTAGGCATTAGTTTCCTTATTTTGTAAATCTGGGGAAATATTGAACCTAATCATATAATTTAGCCATCTAGTTCACAAAGTGTATTTCCCCCTGCCAAGAAAGAATATCTATTTTCCATCAAATGATGTTTTATTAGCTATTTTATATTTTTGTAATGATCTTACTCCTTGCTTCCAAGGAGCTCGTGGTGGCATACATGGTTCTCTTACCACAACAACCCTGTGAGGTAAGTTCTGCTAAAAGAGTATAACTAGCCCAAGATCACTCAGTGAGCTTCATAGCTGAGTGGGAATTTTTACCCCATCTTCTGACTCCTAGAATTTTTATTAGTTTGTTATTTTATTAGTGAAAGATTCCAAGTTTAAAAAAAAAAACAAAATTAAATAGGATACATAAAAATATTCATGAACAGTGTACTCCTATGCACATGTAATCATAAAGTCCACTGAGTTCAGTGGGGCCAACTGCCATGTAAGTGTGCTTAAGAATAATGCCTCCGTAAGAATGAGGGAAGGAAATAAATCTATAGGCTACCACTTTAACAGTCATGCCCCACCCCAGAATTCTGGGAACTGTAATTTGTTAAGGGTGGTGAGAGTTGTTGGGAGACTCCCTGTTCCCTTCACAGAACCATGCTTGCCAAGACTAATTGGAGTTGTAGTTCAGCAAGCTCTGTATGGCCAAAGGTTCCTCACATCTTTTTACATAGTTACATAGGGCTGTGAATAAAATACAGCAGAAATTTGCGGGTAATAATCATGCCATGTTGTTCAGCACAGATAAGAGCACCTCTGGATAAGGATGAATAACAAGGATGAAATTACAAGAAGATCTTAGCTCTGTTGTAGACAACGTTTGCATTCAGAAGGTCTCAGGTTCAATCCATGGCATTTCTAGTTTAAAAAGATCAGTGAGTAGAAAGACCAAATCCTAGGGTGACCATATTTCAAAAAGTGAAAATCCAGACACAAAAGTTGTTGATCTTGTTTTGGAAAAGTCGTTGATGTTTTTGAACAATTTTTAAGGAAAGTGAGCATAAATGACACTGCTGACATGGGCTGCCATATATCTGGATTTTCCTGGGCATTTTGATGATTTTCAACCAGACACTGCTTCCGGCTGCAGTATTCTGGATATGTCTGGGAAATTAAGTATGTATAGCAATACTACCAAATGCCTGAGATGCTGGAGAACTGTGGGTAGTCAGAGTAGACCATACTGGACTAAGTGGACAAATCTGACCTAGTATAAAGTATACTGGTGAAAATTCTACACTAACAGAAGTCATGATCATGTAAGTGAACCATTAGTCAAACAGTCATTCTAATATTGTTATAAGTTTGTTGGGGTGCAGATTCCCCAAAGTTCTTACATTTAATAAATGCTGGGAGCCAGATATTGGATTTAGCAAAAGTGCTAAAATGTAGGTGAGACCAGTTTTCTGGGACCAGGAAGCTACTTGGCAGGGGGGCCATCAACCTAACAAGGGGACTTAGCTAGATTGGTAAAGAAAAAACATTTTATATGTGTTGTATATGCAATATAACAATATACAATATATGACACCTGATGGCACACAGAGGGTCCCATCTTTCCCTACTGGATTTCCCTGTGTGAGTTTGTCTAGATCCAGTCAGGGAGAGAAGTGATCAGCATAACTAAGGCTGTGTGCAGATGGCTGGGTAGTTTGGAAAACAATGGGAAAGTCGGCAAGTTTATGGCCGTGATGCTAGAGGAGAATTGTGCTTTTTGCACCAGTCTTGGAATGGCTGGGACCGAAGGGGAAGGGCTGCATTTGGCAGGCATTCTGGGAATAAGGACAAGGAGTTGAGGAGAACACCATGAGGGGGCTGAAGGGCAACAACCATATGAGCTGGCTGGGAAGCAGAAACAAAGGGATGGTGCTTAGGATGACTCTGTCTGCAATGCTGGGCTGCTATGAAGAACAAGCCACTCTTGAGAAATGCTTTAAGATCTGGACCTCCACCTAAACCCATGTGTCATGTTGTGCAGATGCCTGATGATCGTCTTCCAAAGCAACTACTCTATTCCGAAATTAAAAATGGAAAGCATAATGCTGGTGGTCAACAAAAGAGGTTTAAAGACTTTCTCAAGGCAAATCTTTAAAAAATGTAGTATAAACACTGGCAACTGGGAAATACTGGCCTGCGAACACTCCAGTTGGAGAATAGCCTTTACCAAAGGTGTTGTGGGCTTTGAAGACACTCGAACTCAGAACGCAAGGGAGAAATGTGCTAAGAGGTAGGCCCGCTTGGCAAATCCACACCGTGATCAACTCCTGCCTGGAAACCAATGTCCCCACTGTGGAAGGATCTGTGGATCCAGAATTGGCCTCCACAGTCACTTACGGACTCATTGTTAAAACTGTGTTTATGGAAGACAATCTTACTCGGCTACAAGTGACCACAGAAGAAGAAGAAGAAGAAGAAGAAGAAGAAGAAGAAGAAGAAGAAGAAGAAGAAGAAGAAGAAGAAGAAATAAACCATATTTCTTAAATACACTATAGCCTCTGTGGCATCTTGATTTTCAACAGAAACATGACTCTGGATGAGTGCCTGGAACCCCCCCTAGAATTTCATGCACTGCTCAGCAGAGATAGGGGTGGTGTGCAACCTTTGCATCAATATTGTTGTTGCTCCACTTAATAAAGCCATCAAAGTTTTGCAACAAAGGTTTTACCCACAAGCAAACTTTCTGGTTTAAGATGAAGCCTTTTCAAATCATATGAAGCAGGGAGTAGGAAAAATAAATAACTAGGCAAACCATCAAAGCATTGTCTCAGAGCTTAGTTTACAATTAAAATGTGAGCTTCCATGGCATCATCACAGAAGCTGTCCTAGCAGCCAAAAATAAATTGTATTAATGCTTTCATCCTGCATCAAAACTTTCAGCTTTTCATAATCCACAGATGGATAGCACTATATGAACCACAGTCTAATTAGAGCCATGATTAGAAGTATGTGCTTTGAAATGGGAGGCTATTAGTGGGTAGGCTGAGTGAACTTTAAATGTAACATGTACAATACTAGATAGTATGCATCTGAGACCTTATGGAAATTGGATGATGACAAATCAAAGAATCTAATCTCCATGCACTTTTGCAAGCTGAGCAGAAATAAATAAAACACGTGCTCTCTGATATTAATGCAGTGTGAAATAAGGGAAAAAATGTATAAGCTGAATGTGTTATTTCTCTGCTGGGTAAACTGTCACTGAAATTCCTTAACCCTCAATCAGTCTTAAGAGGAAAATGTTAACGGAAACAAATAAATCAAATTTCACACTTTCATGCAGCAATATTTCAGTATTGTGTTGTTCACATGAGTTCCCCCAAAAGTATTGCTGTTCATATTTTAGTGTTAGAAAATGTTGCAAATGAGTCGGTAGGTACAATTAAAAATGACAGACTTAACATCATCTTCTGTAGAAATTTATGTAAGGATGCAGAATCTCACAGATATAGAAGAAAATATTAATCCAAGGCACACAATACACCTGTTATGGAATTGGGTGTTTGTTCTATATCCACTGTAGCATAATATAAATGCAAAATCTGGTGGGCTAGCTTTGCAAGGTTTATGTAAATATTGTTCTGGATTTATTCAGCTGAGTTCCCAGTATGGGTTCCTTCAGATTATCCAACTGGAGTTTTGATAAGCATGAATACAAAATGTCAAGATGTCAACATTCTCCCTGTCAACAAATCTAATGTGAGTTTCGCTGTAACACAGGAAACCCACAGAACTGACTGAATCTGGCAATTTCTACTAGTGTGTTCTTAGCTTCTCACTGAGCTAATTTGTAGCTTGATCATAAATACAATTGCCCTTCTTCCAATGGCACTGGTGCACATATTATTATCCATATATTGACTGTGACATTATCTGTATGCCCTCTTTATGCCATGTGGATCATCCCACCCCATATGGATCACCTAAGTCATAATGGAGCTAATTAACTTTAATTATCCCCTCAAACATTTAAATAAAGCTATGGTGGGAAAATAAATAGCAGCATCATGTTGAACAAAACTCATAACTTCAAATTCACAGGCTGATTTCCCATGGTGAAAATTGTGCACTTTGCATGTAGATGCAAATTTGCTTTAATAATGTTCTCATTTAAAACTTCTGTTTCACAAAGGCTGCTGCAGGCAAAAATACAGTGTTGAGATTGGTAGCAAAACAATATTATTCTACTTAAAAAAAAAAAATCCAGAAATCTTACGCATTATTTCTTCTTGACAGGCCTCTTTTCTTGACTTCTACTTTGTTTTGTTTTGATAGCTATTAGGATTACATTACTACAGTTACTTGGATTAAAGGTCAAGAATGATGTTATGGTGAAGTTGCTGAATGCCAGAGGCAAGAGGTATAAAAGACACCAGCATCAACAGCACGTTGCTGTCTGTGAAAGATAAGCTGTTAAACTATAGGCATTTTTCATCCTCCCTCAGTCAATAGGTCTTATTTGATATGTAGTAGGAGGCAGTTGCAAAACGTAGATGCCACACAAAATATAGCAATATGTATTGCTTCACCTTCTTCAAAAGAGCCCCCATATCATATAAGTTCATTAAGTCCAGAGTCTAGTTGTTCCCTCAAGATAAGTGAGGGAAAGGCTTGGCCTATACAGTCTGAACCCACTTATATGGGGCTATCTGAATTCAACAGGCCATACTGATGAGTATATTTTTGCTGTAATCTGGCTGGTTTTCCACCAATGAAGTTGCAACATGGCAGCTACATTAGACGGTCTTCTTGGTGGCTGCTCCCAGACTTTGGGACTCCCTCCGTGGAGAAGTTAGACTGGCTCCCTCCTTGTTGTCCTTCAGCTGGTAGGCGAAGACCTTCTTTTTGCATTGGGATTTTGGAAACTTATTGTTTTTAAAGTGTTTTCCCAACCCTCTGGAGCAGATTTGAGAGTGATGAAGGGCACATGTTGGGGGAGGAGGGGAATAGTCCTGTAGCATAAGCAGAAATCATTTTGCATAATTGTTTAGCTGAATACAACATAATGCATTTTTGTATGTTATTTTCAGTAATATTTGCATTTTTGTGAACACTTTACCATAGCATGCACATTTCTGTAACTGGAAGAAAGACCAGTGTGGCCACTTTTACTCAGTATCTTTCTCTAGATATAGATTTGAGAACTCCTGTTTGTTCTCTGCTGGCTTTCATTAGCTATGTCAAGGTAACACCGGCTTTCTGTTTGACCTATCCGAGAAGAATCATTTTGAGTGGAAAAAGTAAGATTGGACTTGGTGGGAATGAGCAACAGGGTCAATGGAGAGGCTAATAATGGGGAGAAAAGTACCCTTTGACTATGTGAAGGGTTAAAACTAATGAAGGCATTCATGTCTAAATGTTAAGTCACCTAGTCATAAAGGGCTATAATGTGTGTGGGGGGGCTGTGTACTCTGATTTAAAAGTAAAGAATCAGAAGTAAAAAAGAAATAACATATAAATGGGGAAAATAAACAGGGTGCTATATGAATTGGTTTGTCTGGAACCTTTTGACTGAGCTTAATTACATTCAACTTTTTATGTTGATGAACTCCAGTAATAAATGCATTGTGAAAATCTGCTTAAGTGCAAATACACACACAAACACACACAATTTAATTTGATTTCATATTCAAAAGACTAAACAAAAAACTAAATACCGTAAATAGCAGTTTTGTGTTTTTAAAGTTTAATGTTGTCCAGTTTGATTTGAAAACAATCATCCATAGAATGCTTCTTTATCATACCTATATCTAATTTATTAACACAATCCTGTAATATTAGCAGTGGCTGGTTATAGCTGTTTTAGCTAATTAGACAAATTAGCAAATGCCACAATTAGTTTTACAAGTTGCTAATGAGGAGTATTGACATATTGGCATATCCCTAATTACAGACCAGTTTGGGCCAAGATATATTTATATTTCTTTCCTAAGGCTACAGATGTTCTACAGTGATTAGTAGATGTTTAAGGGGAAGTAAACAAATTGTTGTCCATGGAGTTATAGATAAAAGAAGCAAGGGGCAGACAAGGTTGACTCACTAACACTGTGCCAGAATAATTAGAGGAGGTCAGAACATGGCTAGCATAAAGTGATAATTGCCCAAGTCTAGTATTGCATGGACAATTAGTTGTGTTACACTTTTGTCCAAATTAAATATCAGAATACAGACAAAGGTGAAGTGTGGTGATCCTCTCCATTCCCTTTGTGTTTCATTTTTGTTTTTCTACTAACCATTAACTACATTATCTGTGGATATTGGCACAGTCCCAGCCTGCGACCCATCTCTTAGTAACAAAGAGGTCATGACTCTGACTGAACTTGCATTCCATTTGTGAGGGGCATACAACTAATGAACATCTTTGGATGCCTTTTGAATCATTTGACATATCAAGGTATGCCATGTGAGAGTATCTTATGCATGGACCAGTATGGACTCATTGTTAAAAATGTGTTTATGGAAGACCATCTTACTCGGCTATGAGTGATTGCCAAAGAGAAGACATGGACAATAGTCAGGAATGATCAGACTTGTAGTAGTCCATTAAACATCTAGAGGGCGCCATGTTGGGTACCTGGGCCTAAGACGTCACTGTCCAGTGAGATTTAGTTCCTTGTAATAGAAGTTAGCATTGCAGGGATGCATCCTAAAAGAGAAATTGTACCTACTCAGAGTGTAACTATACTAGAGCTCTGCTGACTCACAACTCTGCACACATGTGTCTTATCGTTAAACTATTATTCGTGTTATTGTTTTGGTCCTTGACCTGATCATTTTGTTTGTGTTATTGGGGAATCTCTTCCTGTGGCTTGTCCACTATCTGCTCTTCAGAAATTTGCTTCCTGAGGCAGTTGTAGGTCAGCCCCTAATCTCTCCATCCATCCATCCCTGGGTGGTCCGAAACTTTTTGCCACCTGAGGGAAATGATAACATGGAGCTCTCCACATTCCAGATCGAATAACTGACAGTGCTTGTAGTTGAATCATAGGAGGGTAGCAGGCTCACTTAGGGAGGACAAAGGAATTTGAATGTCACACAGAGCTCCATCATTCAACACCTTGCTGCTATGGCCTGCCGTCTCCTCAGCATCTGTTACCTGAAGTAGCCACCTCATTCTGCCTGATGGTAGGATTGGCCCATATCTATCTTGTAGTGAATCAAGTGTGACTCTCTACCACATTCTTAGTGGGTCTGAAGCCAGGCTGACTAATAACTTGACTAAAATGCAATTTGAAATGTAGAGCAGAGAGAAAATTTCCTCTGAACTTCCATAAACTACATTTTCAGGAGTAAATTAAAAATACCCTTCACAATTCGCTTCAACAAAAAAACCAAAAACAAAACAAACAAAGACCTTCTTTCTTTTTGGGGGGGATTTTTTTTTAACAAGCTCATTATCACCAAGGATTGAGAGGCAGAAGGAACTTCAGGCACCACAAATTATTCATTAAGAATTGACAGGTGTGTGTACAAGTGAGAGTGAATGTGCGTGAGAGAGGGAGAGAGAGATTGAGTGACAGTTTCCAGAGCAGATGTCACACATTTCTGAAATATATATTTTGAAAGACAAAATGTAAAAAGGCCTGTTTGGAAATAGAAATGGTAATGTGTGTGTGTTTAAATTGGTTGAAGCTCTACCCAGCACAAGATTTATTTTATTGTTAATCAGCTAAAGGGGAATTTTGGAATGCCATTTGGCTGTCCTGTCTCTGAGGTGCAGATAGAGCAGCCTAAGTGGTCCCCAGTCACAGCAGGAGATTTAAAGCCTTCCTTGTTACATGGTAGATGCTATCATGCTACTGATCCTGTCAAAATATATATTTAGAAGACAATGGGCTGCATTTGTTAAGCATGTGTAGTGAACCCTGTGGCAAAGAGGCTGACCAAAAGATAACCCAGAGAGAGAAAAGCAGGCTGCTGGCTGATTCTCGTTGCCATGGAAATGAAAGAATCCGTGAGGGAATCCAGCTGAGGGAAAGCCCCAAGAGGTTGGATGGGACTGCTGGCAGAGAAAGAGCTGCTCAGAGCCTCAGGAGAAACTTCTGCCTGAGATGGAAGCCTTCAGAAGAATGCCCAACAGCTATGGAGTAACAAGCATCAAGAATAATGGCCTCCAAAGGCAGAGGAGCAGCCAAGTTTTTGATTGTGATGGGAAGGCTGCCAACAGACCCCAGATGCAAATGCCCTCTGCCCTCATTACTACCCAAACACTGGCTGTATAGAGCGGGGAGCAGGATCATAGTTGCTGGCCTCATCACCACCTTACTTCTGGGCACATGCATAGCAAGTTTGGCATAGCAAGTTGGGAATTGCAATTTGGGGGCAGGAAAAGACTGCTGAGGCAACCGCACAGTAAATTTCCCATTCTGCGGATGTTACACCATAAATATCTCCACCACCTGTTGTGAGCCACAGTTTCCATGTGGCTTTACCTGTCTTCCAGCCAGCCAGTGTGGGCAACTGTGAGTCAGACTAATGGGGTGTAATGTATCTTGATTTCAATAAGGCATTTGCTAAAGTCCCCCGTGATATTCTTGTGAAGAAGCTGATAAAATGTGAAATGGTTGAGATAACTGTTAGGTTGGGATTTGTAGTTGGTTAACTGACCAAACCCAAAATATGCTCACTAGCATTTCTTCATCATCCTGGGGGAAAAGTGACAAGAGGGGAGCTGCGGAGTTCTGTCCTGGGCACATGGTTGTTCAACATCTATAAATGACTTGTGTGAAGATATTTCTTCTCTCTCTTTCTGCATATTTCTGGTTTCAAGTCAGTAAACTTGCTATGGATTGAACACTCAGTTGCTTGGGCTAGGGGTAAGGACACTAGCACTGTCAGACCACTAATTACTTCAAGTCTGTTAATTATAAAGACTGACCTTCATGTCTTTACTCAATCTGGAAACAGAAAAATGGCCTTAGGCACATACACAGTCACACCTGCCTTCTTTGATGATGATGATGATAACAACAACAACAACAACAACATCAATTATTATTTTATTTTTTATACCCTGCCCATCTGGCTGGGTTTCCATCCACAAACTGTTGCCATTGCAAATGCTGTGTGTAAATATTGATTATTGTTGTCCTTTGTCCTGAAATAAAATAAAGTTGTGATGGTGGTAAAACACTAAAAGATAAAGAGGACACAAATGATATGAATTCATTACCATTTTCATCAAACCTAAGAAGGTGGGCCTAAGACTAAAGGCTGCCATTTTGGCTCCTCTGTGAGCTATAGCCACTTCTGCCCTCAAAAGGAAAATTAAAATGTTTCTTTTTAATGATTTGGGGGGTGGGGAACTGTATGGACATGGTCAGTGAGTGCATGTATGGAATATAACAATGGGTCACTATGGAGCAGAAAACCCTGCTTTTTTCAGTAACACCCAATCCTGAGGTGTGTGCTATGTCACACAAATGAGGTGGGTAGAGGGGATTTGTAAATGAGGCAACGAATGAAGGCCTTGCCTTAAAGAGTGGCAATTTGTGCAGCATGTTGGGTGGGGGGAGCTTTTGCTGAAATTTGGCCAGCAGCGACTACAGTGCTAAATGTACACCACTCTCCTGGTGTAAGTCTTTCAAATGGGCTCTGGTTAGTACAGCCAGCCATTCAGGTCCTGCAAGTTGACTTCCCTTTAGCACCTGGTTTGCTCTGTGGGATGGAAGATGCCAGATTAGATAGGCCTTTGGTCTGATCCTGGAAGTTGCATCCTATGATCAAAGCTAAATTTGATTGAAACTTTAAATATATAAAAATGAATCAAATTGTTTGTTATTTTTACCTTAATAGAAAGGGAGGGATGGAAGGGAGAAGAGGGAAGGAAATACAAACACCTGGTGAAGAACTTCTTGGCAAAAAAACCCCAGTAACTTTTCCTAATACAACTTAACCTAGTTTGTGAATTTAAATCCCTAATCCATCTAGTTCTGACTGCACTTAGTTTATATGTCCGTAAACTACATAATACATTAGGGAATGGATGGGTCATTAGGCTTGTGTGACAGACAGGGAGTAGCTGGTGGGCGGATATGTAAAAGGCTATGTTATATAACAAGAAGTTGAGGAAAGGCAACTATATGAGATTGTTGTGGTTCCCCCTTCCCAGTTCATATTTTGCAGAAATAGGGTGATGCTTAAAGTAATGTGTTGCAGGAAGAAACCCAATTTGGCACTCAATGTGCACTTGACAGGGAATACTCACAAGCTATACTAGCTTCCTAGCAAGGTAGCATCATATTCCAACCTATTCGATTTTCCTAACTGTCATTTCCTGCATTATATTTGAGCTTTCAAATGACATAGGAATACGAAAGTGGAATATAGTGCATGATGACCAAAGACAAATATAGAGTTGGTAGATTCCTTCTTTACTTAGTGTTTAAAAAATCTTTTATTAATTAATATACAATTTGTAATTTTATTTTATTTATTTGGTTACAAAATGTAAAAACTGCTTTTCACTAAAGACCCCAATATGCATCCAGAAAAAATGTAGAACACAACCATTAAAAGGAATTACTGGAACCTAAGACTCACCTAAACTCATGCTAAACTATGATTTAGCACAGGGGTAAACAGAGATAGACAGTATAGCATACTGGGAAACAGCTCACTATCAGCATCACCAATAGTCAGGGATAACAGGAGCACCAAATTGACCATTGCTTGTTTAACATGGTATCCTTTTGCAGCCACAGTGAAAATGCTTCTGAAAATAGTACCTTCATGGTGATGTCTTGTCCTACATGTTCTGCTGTCCAGGTATACTCACTACGTAATAAAGCATTTTGATGTTGTGATTACATTCCATTGGCTGCTACCAGTTGAGGTTGTCAATTTCACTATGTTATGGCACAGCACCAGATAGCAAGGAGAGAGCTGGCCCCACGGATACTATTTTCAAAGGCATCCTGTGATGAGTCATGATACCTAGACAGGCTTCTCTGCTACGAGTTTACTTTGTATGGATATCTGTCTGGATGTGATCCCATAGGGAAACAGGGCACACCCTTGGCCTATAAAAAGATTGGGCACAACTCATTAACCACAGAGCTTCAGATTCTTTCCTATAAGAGCAATAGCTTTTATTCACAATTCAGGAAAAGGGTATTTTAGTTTATTTTATTTTAAATGCTTTCAGTGTTTTGGACACTGGCTCATTTGGTTTCTTGCTACACGAAAGAGAATTTTAGTTTGACAACTGTTGACTTGTTCAAGCTGTTCCTTTCAAAATCTTCACATAACCCAGGGAGAAGAAGGGGTGGAAGCTGGAGGCAAGAGGGCAGTATCACCAATTCAATTTAACCTTCCATTTCAAAAGGCTTTTCAAATGCAAAGCAAATACAGAGGGAAAAATTAGCATAGGAGTCACCAGTAATAAAAGCCAAGAGAAAGAATAAAGTGATTGCTTTTCCGCAAAGCTTAAAGCAAAGCAATAGCACAGAAAATACTGCAGCTTAGAAAATTATTTGCCATTTCAGTGATTCATTTCTACTCTATAATGGGTTTTATTTCCTTGCTTTTGCAGTGATACATTCATTACATGCCCAATTTAGAGCAAAGTTAGCCACCAGATTCCATATAAATGTACAGCAAAGTCACTTTTCATCTCATCATGCTGGCTCCATCAGTATGAGATCTGGTAAACCCAGAGGATATTAATGTGGCAAAACAATAAAATATAGACAATGGTTACCTGCTGGGTTTTATTGGAAAAAAAATAATAGGTTATTTACTGGTGACAAGAGTTCACTGCATAATATATTAGGCTGATGTCCAATCTCCCTGGAGTTAAAGTTGAAGTCAACAGCTGATTCATCTGGAGTTGTATCAAGCACATAAACTAAGTAGAACAATATAATTATACCTTCGCCTTCCTTTTTATAGAAATGAAAATGGAAAGCTGAAGATAGCTAATCCAATTTAGTCCTATGACTCTAGATACTTGTGCATTATCGTCCCTGGATTATATTATATATTGGTTGCAATACTGCAGATATTGTTCAGAAAATATGCACTGGAATATCTTGTTGACCCATTTAAATGCAGTCACTTTCTATACCCATTTCACAGAGGAACAAACTATCAGCTGGTTCAGAAATATTTGTAAGTAAGTTTAGCAATTAATGTGTTTATTTCTAGTAAACTGATTTAATGTTCACAATATAAAGTCTGGAGCAATGGGTAAAATAGCAGGGCATTGGTGTACAGCTTCAGAAAACCTAAGACATGGCATTAGCTATCTTTTAGATCAGCCTTTGCTAACCTGGTTTTCTCCAGTTCTTCAGGACCACATTCTGGATGGGCGTCATGGGAGTTGTAGTCCAAAATATCTGAAAGGCAGCAGGTTAGCGAAGATGTTTTAGATGTGTAGTATGTGATGGACATGTCTTTCCTTTATTGGTCTCTACAGACACAAGAAGCACTGTAACTTTCCAATGGTTTCACTGTACCCCCAATGGCACATTCTTCCATTGTCTCTCAAAACAGACAGTTGCCAACAACAATGATGTAGAGATATACAGACATAGCACTGTGCTAAGATGAACGTTCCATCAGTGCAAATAATTTGTCCTTGTGTATGTTAGTTTCTGTTTCTCACTGTGCAGGTGCAGGGAGTCACAGGACTCTGTTTACATTCCAGACACTTTGCAGTCTCACAGGAAAGGGAGGCGGGTTTCCTGGTTTCTTTGTTCCTTTGTTCAGTTGCTCTCTGCTTTCATAGAGAGGATGTCTTTTCTGTTCTGTGTAGTTTAGAAACAAAACTCTTTACAATGTAGCCAAACCTCTTGTCTCTTCCCTCTGCTGGGAACCCTGCTGGATAGAATGTGCTTGAGGCCTTATCAAAGGCTCAGGTCATTAAACACGTCAGAGGCGATTTCAAAGGCTCAGCTCGGAGGAAGATGAGGCCTTATCGGCTTGGCTGAGCAGAGTTCCAACAGTGTAATGGGACATTCTCTCCCTCCTCTGCACCACTAAATCTGTTCTGGGGATTCCTCCAACCTTCCAGAGCATATCTGGGGACAGTAAAGGGCATGCAGAAGGTTAGGAGAGGCAGGAGAAACCCCCTTGCACTGGAGCTAAGCTTTGTGCTAGTGCAAAAAGTTAGTTGAATGTCACCCATAATATGTGGCCAATAGACCCAGTTTATAGTTTGTACAGTGTATAGAAACCTGGCCATATATGTATTATAACTCCTGAGACACCAACAGAGGAAAACTTCCTCCAAAATCAGCTCTGTATTTTGGGCCAAATCTGGTTAATGTAATTTCAATCAAAAGGAAAGTTGCAACTCCAAAGTGACGTTGTTAATTTAATCAATACCTGATAACACTTCAAATTGCATTGCATCCAATTAGTATTTAATTTGCATGGCAACAGTGATTATAGTTGGTTAAATGAATATTGATTAATCAAAGAACACTTATTGACACGTGAAAAGCAGTTGGAAATGTAGCTACAACCCAAGCAATTTTGAGTTCCACTGTGAGGAATTCCAAATAGGTGTAACACATCAGACTTCAGCAGCAATTAATTATAAATAGCTGGTTATGAACATTCACATTGACTGTGGAGGCCTTACTTAGCATTTTAACTGATTTCTTCAAACTTTATAATCTAGAGATTAAATGTTCATAAATATATCCTGGAAGGATAGAGCAAGTGGAGGTCTAGGAGCATGGCGAGAGGAAGAGTGGTCTTGGGGATTTAGAGGTGGGGAAGTGGATCTGGAAGGTGGATGCAATACTTACATTTCCCAACCCCTGCAGGCCAAGTTGGACAAGTGAGTGGGGCTATCTACCTGCCAATTACCTGTTCTTACAATAATGACAGGTGATATATTATCCTTTAACCACACCATCAGAAGCCACACCTTGCAGGCAAAGGAGCAGTGCTTTGCAATAGCTGACAATCAGGTGGGGGAGATTTCAGATCCTCAGTATAATATCTATGGGCTCACCAACTTGAAATCTCATCACATAAAGGAGGTCCCAAACAGCATCCCAATGACGTCTTTTCTAACTTCTGTCCCACTGCTGTACCATGTAATATTTCAATGCATACTTCTACTGCACTGCATGGAAAGGTTGCACATCTGCTAAGAGATTATGATGGTGGCATGGGAATTGTCCATTAAATTTCACAGAACCACACATGGAGCTCTGCTAGCTACACACTATATAGCAGCAATTTGAAGACTGGACAATGAAGATGCTGCTTTAAGGCTTTAGGGTAAGTGTAACATTTCAACCCACTCCCAAGTTGTCAAATTATCAGGCATCAAGGGACTTGGGACCAGTGATATAAGAAGGCAGCAGTGTCTGTTCTGGTCTGCATTAGTCAAAATCAGTGCTGTTCCCATTCTACTCAAGTTTGGTTTCTGCCAAATGCTACCTTATTCGTCTCACTGTCCATTACAGTGGCAATTTTGGGTAACAGTTAGTTTAATTTAATGACATGTTCTGTAATTTGTATATTTGCATTTCCAATGTTCTATATTTTAATTTTTTTTTTTAAAAAAAAATCCAGTAGCACCTTAGAGACCAACTAAGTTTGTTCCGGGTATCAGCTTTCGTGTGCATGCACACTTCTTCAGATACCTGAATCTATATTTTAAAGGTTTCTGTCAGCTGTTTTAGGCACAGCTCCTTATGGAAAAGTGGCATCTAAGTAAAATCAATCAATCAATCAATCAATCACATCTGTTGTATTTTTGTTGGAATGATTGTTGCTGACAAAGCTCAGCTCTGCAGAATGGAGAATTATGATTTCCAGTGTCCACCCATTAGCTGATTGGGGGTATTAAATTCTGCTTGGTTCGTTGCATCAAATTTGGCCTATAAGGCTGATCGATCATGGTAAGGCTCCGACTATGGAGTCCAAAGGGTACCCCATACCTGCCATAGATGAACATGCAGAGGTCAGAAATTTCCACTTCTGTAGCTCCACATTGACTAGCAGAGATTGAAAGTTGTACCTTCTGCATGCAAGCTTCCTAACAGTGTGTGTTATTGAGATGAAGCAGGATGAGGCTGGGAGATCTTGTGTACAGGATGAAGCCTTTCACTCCTCCCCTACAGCTTTTACATTCTGCCATAAGCAATTTCACTTTTGATAAGAGGCTTTATTTTCTTGCCATTGCCTGCCACTCTGATGAGGGTAATAATTAAAGTGGCACACAGCTAAGAGTGTGCGTGCACAAACCAAAAATAACTTCTTTTCCTGTTCACTAACTTCACATTTTCTCTGACAGCTTATTTAATATTACCTTGCATAGGAGGGGTGAGGGATGGGTAGCGGGAATAGGAGGTGGAGACTGAAAACATTTATTCTGTGTTGATCCATATGTCGCCATCCCATAATAAGCAAGCACCAGGGCCTACTGTAGGCTCCTTACACTAGCACTGAACTAAGATCTTTGGGATGAGCACATGCATTATCACCAGCCAACACATTATTTGCAGCCTACACATGCAGCAAAGGTTTTTACAGCAATTCTAAAAAATTGTGACATATATTTATCTCCCTGCATTCGAAGACTCACAGCTAAAAAATAAATAAATAAATAAAATTGGTTACTTCTGCAATAATCTGATATTCCCAAAGTGAGCAGATTCAGCAGTCACCTCCATTGATCTGGGTTGGAATAACAGCATGTGCTTAAACAAGACAGACCATACAAAGAGGAACAAAAGCATGTGAATAAATAGGGAGATTTCCAGATGTAATGCCACTGTGAGACACTGGGAAGATAAGGCTAAGGACTACAGACCAAATTCATTCCCCATCTTATCTTCTTTATGCCCTGCAATCCACACTCTTTAGCCTTTGAGGAACATTAGACATAGGTGGCATTAGAGGAAGTTCCTTCCCGCAACAGGTAGCTTTCCCAACCTAATGCAGAAGCTCAGTGGATACTTAAAGGAAAGGCACTTTTCATATACTCCGTGTGCTATCATTATCAAGAGTCAGCACATCCTATGAATGTTTACTTGAAAGTTAAGTCCATCAAAATTGACAGCACGTACTTAAAAGAAAAATTATTTAGTATTTGAGTGTTGACATTTCTCTTTCTGAAATTTAACATATGGGACAGAGCTCTCCCTGACCGCACAAAAATATGTTTTGCCTCTTCTGTGCCCCCCCCTTTTTCTGGTCCCATCACTTAATGAAAGTTCTTGCCAATTTTATGATTACACACAAAGCCTGCTTAACATAAAATGGCCAGAGCCCAAGAGAAAATCTCTTCAGTTGTTTCTACATGCAGCTAATCCACTTGTATATCAGTGTGCACAGAAGCTTCTCCACTACACCAACAGAGAATGGCCAGATATTGTGTCCCAGTGATGGGACCTTTGTTGGCAAGGTGATGTCTCTACTTTTTAAGATGCTGTCTAGGTTTGTCATTGCTTTCCTCCCAAGAAGCAGGCGTCTCTTAATTTCGTGGCTGCTGTCACCATCTGCAGTGATCATGGAGCCCAAGAAAGTAAAATCTCTCACTGCCTCCATTTCTTCTCCTTCTATTTGCCAGGAGGTGATGGGACCAGTGGCCATGATCTTCGTTTTTTTGATGTTGAGCTTCAGACCATATTTTGCGCTCTCCTCTTTCACCCTCAATAAAAGGTTCTTTAATTCCTCCTCACTTTCTGCCATCAAGGTTGTGTCATCTGCATATCTGAGGTTGTTGATATTTCTTCCGGCAATCTTAATTCCGGCTTCGGATTCATCCAGCCCAGCCTTTCGCATGATGAATTCTGCATATAAGTTAAATAAGCAGGGATACAATATACAGTGGTGCCTCGCTAGACGAAATTAATCCGTTCCGCGATTATCTTCGTCTAGCGGTTTTTTCGTCTTGCGAAGCAAGCCCATTGACAGCTTAGCGGATTAGTGCTAGAGCTGTCAAGCGGCTTCCAGCGATCAGCTGTTAAGCGGCTTATCAGCGGAACAGCTGATAAGCGGCTTAGCGGCTTAGGAAAAGGGCAAAAAAAGCAAAAAAAAACCACTGGGGGACGCAAGATTTTTTCGTCTTGTGAAGCAACCCCATAGGGAAATTCGTTTTGTGAAGCGCCTCCAAAACAGAAAAACCCTTTCGTCTAGCGGGTTTTTCGTCTTGCGAGGCGTTCGTCTTGCGGGGCACCACTGTACAGCCTTGTCGTACTCCTTTCCCAATTTTGAACCAATCAGTTGTTCCATATCCAGTTCTAACTGTAGCTTCTTGTCCCACATAGAGATTTCTCAGGAGACAGATGAGGTGATCAGGCACTCCCATTTCTTTAAGAGCTTGCCATAGTTTGCTGTGGTCGACACAGTCAAAGGCTTTTGCATAGTCAATGAAGCAGAAGTAGATGTCTTTCTGGAACTCTCTAGCTTTCTCCATAATACAGCGCATGTTTGCAATTTGGTCTCTGGTTCCTCTGCCTCTTCTAAATCCAGCTTGCACTTCTGGGAGTTCTCGGTCCACATACTGCTTGAGCCTTCCTTGTAGAATTTTAAGCATAACCTTGCTAGCGTGTGAAATGAGTGCAATTGTGCGGTAGTTGGAGCATTCTTTGGCACTGCCCTTCTTTGGGATTGGGATGTAGACTGATCTTCTCCAATCCTCTGGCCACTGCTGAGTTTTCCAAACTTGCTGGCATATTGAGTGTAGCACCTTAACAGCATCAAGCTTAAATATACATGATGAAAAATGACACAGAAATAAGTTTGCAACAAACTGTCCAGAGATAGTTGCAGTTTCATACAGTGTCCATATTGGGTATCCATTTTGTATGAGTTAGGCCCAACTTTTCTGCAAATGCTAGATTCTGAATTTTCAGAGCTGCTTTTAACAAGGCATCTGCTGCTGCAATTTTCAGTGGTGCAAAAATTGCAGGGTAATATCCAGCTAAGTCATATTCAGAGGAAACAAGCCCATTCATCTCAAGGTGTCTTCCCTCAGGATGACTTAGTTGGGTTCCACCTACAGAATTGTGTCCCTTGGAATAGAAATAGTTCACAGCATATGACTTTCCTGCATCTTTCAAGTCGGACAGCTTCAGAAAAAGTCAAAGCAGATGGCAGCTCATTGCCAGATATTTATTGTTATGTAACAGAAATTTTGGCATAATGAAAAAGCACATAGTTATCTGAAAGCCTATTTACTGTGATATTTTAGAGGCCATATATTGCAATATCATCCTCCCCCCACCCCTCTGAACATTATTATGTAAAAATGGGAGGGGGGGTGGACAGTTGTGCCTGACTCTATCTTCTTTGGATTAGAGCTGAGCAACCCAGCTAGAATTTCCAGCGCTCATTCTATCCCCAGACGTAGCATATTCTATTTTATAGAGAAGTAAACCATTTGAGAGATAACGTTTGTGCAATGAGAGAAAAATAAACTCATGTATATAGCAGTGCAAAAAGGCAGAACATCGTGCAGCCCAACTGGCACACAGTGATAACAAGATCAAGTAGTCTAGCAGAGGCACACAGCAGAATTTTGAGACCTGATTATTACCAGCTCTATTAGGGTGATAAAAGCGTATTAATAATTTCCAGTTAAACTGAGTTGACAGAGGAAAGAACTTTTACTGATTTGGTAAATGGGGACTGGAAATGGGAAAAACAGCTGAACCAGAATGCCTGAGGCATCTAACACCACATTAGAGAGGTAGTAGTTCATATGTGATGGCTTCAGAATGAATCATGTGCAAAGAGCTAATGGATACAAAGTAAGCCAAAGATTAATGATAGTTATTTTGACAACTCTCTAAGAATGGGATAGTTAACAAATGATAGATTGCTTCAACTATGCCAAATTTAATTCAGTTGTTTAATGGATAGTTCACACATGCAGGTTCCTTGTTCATTGACTATAGCATCAAGTCGTGACCTGTATATGTGAATGAGCAATCACATAATATTGAGGACAGCACAGGGGTTTCTCTGTTGTGGCATCCTGTCTTTGGAATTCTCCTGCCAAAACGGTTCACCTGGTTCTGTCCTTGACTAAATCCACACAGAGTTAAGCTTGCTCCTGGCAATTGATTTTTGATTGCATGTTTTATGTTGTATTTATTTTAAGTTGCCCAGAGAACGTTATGTTATAGGTTGGCCTAAAGAAAGACATAAATATTGCCTACACTGACTGGAAGCCCCTTTCCTGAGTTTCAGACAAGATTCTCTCTCAGCCCTTCCTGGAAATGCCAAAGATTGATCCTAGGAACTTTGGCAAAGCATTGAGGTACAACTGGGATTCATTAGAATGAAAGGAGATTTACATTGGTTAGGCTACATCCATTAAAAAAAATACCTGTAATAACAAATGTCATCTGATCTTTGTTGTGAAATAGTCTTTGTTTCCCCTCTCTCCAAAATAAAACAAAAAACAACTGGCTACACAGGACTGTGACAATGTGTAGTCTGCATTTTATTCAGACAAAAGTGCTGGCAGAAAAACTAATGCAATAATCCCTACATCTGAATGCAGGATCCTTAATAACAGTTATGGAAAGTGAATTATCACAGTTGAGCCCCAATGAAATACCGTACATAAATTTTCTTACCTTTAATTTCATTTTACGCATTTCCAGGTGAGATTTCCTTCTCAGTAGAGAAGCATCCACTGTGGGCTGCTAGAGTCCTAAGGAAAAGCATACAAACATGGATGTTAGACATAATCTCATTAGCTGCTCATTTAGGTCCAGAGATGTTACTCAAGAAGCCTACTCTTGCTGACTCAGCTGTTAAAAGAGCGGGTGGGGTGGGGCAGGAACTGTAGACAGGCTCTCACAAATTCTCGCAAATTTTGCAGATGGGATTAAAATTCTCTTCCATCAAAATTCAGTCTGTACTATAAAATTGGATCTGACACAACAGCTGTCCCCCAAAATAAGCCTTTTTTGCAGAAGAAAAGTATTAGGGAAGCCATTTCTTGATGTGATGTTGTATAATAGGGTTGTCATATTTCAGAAAGTGAAAATCTGGACTAAACAGTTGTTGACCTTTTTTTGGGAGGAGGGGGACCAAAGTTGTTAAGCTCTTTTTGCAAAACCTACAGAACAAAATATATAGGCTACTTTTAAGGAGATTGGCAAAAAACCCCACTTACAACATGGGTCGCCATATATTTGGGTTTCCCCCAGACATTTAGAACGGACATAACAAATTCCACCTGGACACCATTTTAGGGATCAAAATATCAGCGATGTGTGGGATTCTCCAGATGTATGCCAGCCCTATGTATAACCTCCCCACAAACTTTGTGTCAACGCATCAGGATGAATGCTCATGAAGCAGGTCACGTGGAAACAATATAACCAACTCCATAATTCATTAAAGGCTCATAATTTTGCTTTAAAGTAACAAATGTTCTCTGGTGTTCATTGCTATTTTGCATATTGCAATGAGATGACATTTAGGGCAAGCATATAGAATAACGTGTGGTGCTGTGCTCTAAACCACAGAGCCTAGGCCCTAGGGCTTGCCAATCAGAAGGTCGGCGGTTCAAATCCCTGCGACGGGGTGAGCTCCCGTTGTTCGGTCCCAGCTTCTGCCCTCCTAGCAGTTTGAAAGCACATCAAAGTGCAAGTAGATAAATAGGTACCTCTGGCGGGAAGGTAAACGGTGTTTCCGTGTGCTGCTCTGGTTCGCTAGGAGCGGCTTAGTCATGCTGGTCACATGACCCGGAAGCTGTCTTCGGACAAATGCCGGCTCCCTCAGCCTATAGAGCAAGATGAGTGCTGCAACCCCAGAGTTGTCTGCGACTGGACCTAATAGCTAGGGGTAGCTTTACCTTTACCTTTATATAGAATAACTAGGGTGAGAAGCCATAAAATCAGATATCCAGAATACCCCAGTGCTGAGACGCAAAGGCAGGAAATCTAACAGGGCATGTGACTAGGGGCTTTGGGACCACTTCACAGAAAGGCTCCCTGGATCCTTTCCTTTACACCACAGAGCTCTAGGGTCTCTATGCATGTAGGCAGCAATTATATTTTCAGCAGTTGTGCCTTGCAAGAGAAGAAACCAAAAGTATGGGGCAGAAGGACAAAGAGGGCTCTATCAATCTGTTCCCAGGAAACACCAAGACAAAGTCTCTGAGAGGGATGGTAAAAAAAATACATGTCTCCTTCCTGTCCTACTGAGGTTTAGGGGCCACTCTGGTTGCTTCCACATGAATGGAGACATTAGATCAGGGCTTTTTTTTGTTCTTGACAGCCTCCATCCTATTCTGCATCTGGGTGCTTCTCTCTGCTGCCCAACCCAGCCTGCAAGAGGATACAGTATTTTACTATTGAATCTGAAGTCATTGCCCTCCTTTCCCAGTCTATTCGAGGAGCCCCCCTCCCTGCTGCTGTCAACTGTCCCACATTGCTTCTTAATGGCAGTGCAGCAAAACTACCATGGGAGAACCTTAGTTTGTTTGCCAGTGAGAGCACTGGCTTAAAGGCAACTTTTATCCTGCATTCCTTCTGCCTGAATGAGTCGGACAGTGTCACATAAGCTGCCGGCCAACTACGCTGTTCACAAAAAACAAGAAAGAGTGATTTGGGCCACAAACCTCAGCGGCAGATGTTTAACACAATATTTATCAAACTTACTAGTTTTTTTTAAAAAAATTACATTCCATGAATACCTGCTACCTGCATGTCTGGCATACAGCTGTTGCTAGATGGAAAATGAAGCAAAGCAAAAAGATGCAAGGGCCTAATGACACAGTAGATGAACTTAATGGGGGAAGGAAAGGTGCAGCATAAACCATTGAAAGGGGATGGGTGGCCATATAATGATCAAATGGGATGAGCCCATTTGATCATTATATGAACACCCTACTGGTAAACTACTGTTTAGGTGGGGGAATTGAAATCCAATTAAATGGTCTGCACAGAAGACAGGAGTCTGCTCCAAGATGGGCCGTGGAAGGGTAGCAACACCTACAAAATTCCTGACATCTCCTTCCTATGTGATAGTTACTGATGAGCTTGATTAAGGATTAGTCTTTTCTCTAATTGTGAAATTAGGCCATCTGTTCAGTGTTATCATCTGCATTATTATATCCCGTGAAGAAGGCAGCAAGCAATGAAACCATGCTTGTTCCAGCCTTATCATCATGCTTATCCAGAGCGAAATGGTGAATGTCCACAGCTTTGCAGTGGACCGTGTTCACTGCAGAAGTACATAAGAAGATGCCAAAGGCAAGCAGCTGATATTCTCAGAATTCCAGCTGCCCATGCTGGCAAATGCCCCAGTGAACACTGCCATATCATGAATGAACAATGCATGGAGTGAAGGGAAACACAGTGTTCAGCCTCTTCAGAATCCAGCAGTATAACTATGAAGCCCTAGAATCTGATTTTTTGAAACAATCAACACACAATATTCCAAACCACTATCTTGAAAATGTTTACAAAAATATAAGGACTTAAGCATGCCTGTAAAGTATCAAATGACAAAGCTAAGTAAAGGGTTTGGGCTTCAAAAAGGCTTTAAGTCTCCTACTGTGAAAATTGAACTTCTAGGTCATTTGAGCGTTGCAAGGAAGAATAATGATGAAATTCAGACTTGGTTAGTTAAATGCATGCCATCCAATGTTTAACATTAATGGTAGCCCTAAGCTGTTATTCTGTATTATTTATAGTAAGGGAGAGCAAGAGAAAGAATAAAATATGCAGTCTGGACTCTGCCACCCAGTTCAAAAATGAATTATTAGACAGTTTTCCCCAAACCATCATATTGGCTGAAATGTGATGGAGATTATAGATATGCAGCATGATTCTAAGCATTTGCACTCAGATGTAAGTCACACTAAGTGCAGTTGGACATATTCCCAGGTACATGACCTGGAGCTGCCATCAGGGCAGAAGCTCAGCAGAATGAGCAGGATGTCCCTCAAATGCAGCATGGCTGACCTACTGCATTTTAAAGTGCTATCTAAAGGGGGGAATGGCATAAGACCATCAAGCCCAGCAACTAAGACAGGCATGGGAAACCTTTGACACTCCAGATGTTGCTGAACTCCAGTTCCGATCACCCCTGGCCATTGGCCATGTTTGCAGGGGCTGATGGGGGTTGGAGTCCAGCAACACCTTGGGGCTGGGCACAAGCTCCTCACATCTGACCTAAAACTAGATGGGTACATGTGCAAAGGATTCCAGCCTTAACCCTAGTACTCCAGTTGGAGAACAGCCTTTACCAAAGGTGTCATGGGCTTTGAAGACACTCAAACTAAGGACGCAAGGGAGAAACGTGCTAAGAGGAAGGCACGCTTGGCAAATCCATACCGTGATCAGCTCCCACCTGGAAACCAATGTCCCCACTGTGGAAGGACATGTGGATCCAGAATTGGCCTCCACAGTCACTTACAGACTCATTGTTAAAACCATGTTTATGGAAGACAATCTTACTCGACTACGAGTGATCGCCAGAGAAGAAGAAAAAACAGGAATGAATCCTGTGCTCATTAGCATCTATGCAGATTATCATCTCTATATAAAGCCCACTGAAATCAATACAGCTGCTCTTTCTTTGCTTCAAAGAAAGAACTCTGCTTACAGAGTTCTTAAAGAGAACAAATAATTGGCCAGTGCTTTCTTAATATCTTCAAATCATACAATTTTGTATGTTTATTACATTGGAATTTATGAATATTTCTTGAAAATACATATAATTTCCCCAGAAGTATGCGTGTGAAACCACAAATGAAAGCTGTGTGTGAGAGAGAGAATAGAAAAAAAAGCCATCATTTACATTTTGAAAAATGGCAATTATTTGAAACAAATTAGTTTATAGCAAAATGTCAGGATATCTAGTTTTCAAGCCGGTCCAAGAAAACCATATGTCATGTTCAACTCTGCTGATCACCACACTTTAATCTCAGAAAATGGGAAGAGACAGAAAAGACAAGAAAATCCCAACCTAGAATCAATACATTCCTCAAGACCTTTAAGTATATCTCAAGCCTGGTGCTTTTCTTTAAAAGCACAATAACCTCCTAAGCAGGATGAGCTGTCTGTGGAAAAAATGTTTTGCTAGAAATATATGCAGTTAATGCTATCTAGAGTAAGATATCAAGTACATGACCCCTCGCCTAAAAGGGTCCATCTGATATTTCTGTTGTTGCCTAGACTTCAGCAGCCTGTCTGTTATTACAATTTGCTGCTGAAGATCAGCTCAGAGCCCTTTCAGAGGCCAACACAGGCCATTTTGACGTGGATGTTCCTTCTTAGCCCAAAGTCTTTCCTCCTGCTCCTACGCAACACAAGTTGAAGCACATTTCCCCACTGGTTCCACCATCCATTGTTAATATTTTGTCACCATATTAAATATGTGGCATGATTTCAGTTTCCTGTACTGCTGCAAAACTTTAGGCTCCCTTGAAGGTGCTGGTACTCCCTTCTTCTTTCTCTACCACCCAAATTTTGGCTCCCAACCTAGTAGGGGAAGTCTTCACTTGAGTTCACTTTTAGAGGGAGAAATCGATCTGATACAGCATCTCACCCACAGGCATTACTGTGGTGACAACTGCGAGATTGTGGTATTATGGCACTCAGTTGTAGGCACCTCCAATGGATTTGCCAAGAAAGGCACCTGAGAGTTACCATGTTGCTCTCAAAGTTCCAGTTTTCGTAAGAATAAATGTTGTTTAGCAGTTAACAGATCAAACCTATCCATTCTTAAGGAAATCAGCCCTGAGTGCTCACTGGAAGGACAGATCCTGAAGCTGAGGCTCCAATACTTTGGCCACCTCATGAGAAGAGAAGACTCCCTGGAAAAGACCCTGATGTTGGGAAAGATGGAGGGCACAAGGAGAAGGGGACGACAGAGGATGAGATGGTTGGACAGTGTTCTCGAAGCTACCAGCATGAGTTTGACTAAAATGCAGGAGGCAGTAGAAGACAGGAGTGCCTGGCGTGCTCTGGTCCATGGGGTCACGAAGAGTCGGACATGACTAAACGACTAAACAACAACAACAACAGCAGTTAACAGTGTCAGACTAGGACCTGGGAGACCAGGTTTAAATTCCCACTCAGTCGTGAAACTCCCTGGATGGCCATGGGCCAGTCACTGCTTCTCAGCCTAATGTGCCCCACAGAGTTGTTGTGATGATCAAATGTGGAAGAGGTGAAGCTTGCACACCACCTTGAGCTCCTTGGAGAAAAAGTGGGATATAAATGCAATAAATACACATAAATAAATAAATCACATAACTTTGAAAATAACCCCTTTCCAAATAATGCCTTGTTTGCTTGTCATGTTCCACCTTTGGTGCATGAGTTTTACCTTGATTTATACCATTTACCTTACAATGTTAACATTCAGAATTTATACCTTCTTCACACACGGCCTCCCTGTTAGCAGCGGATGAAGCACCGATATTCAAGACACAATGTAGTAAAAACTACACAGGAGGAGAAATAATGTGCTCCTTTGGGAAACCTTCAAGAGTATAATGAAAGAAAGCCCTAAATGCAAAGTCTGGTGATATTTGACATCCCAAAGGAATATTTGACCTTGGCTTAAAAACTTCTTGTTGGATGTTATGTTTGGTTCATGGCTTGAATGTTACCTGGAAAATCCATTATTGGGAAGTTGTTGCTTTTGCTTCATTTCCCCAAATCATCCAGTCTAGCAACCAGAAAGTTTTCCCTGTGGAGATGGTCTTGTGCAACCCAATGGAAATATTTCTTGTATGTTTTCACCGGTGCTGTGCATTCCTTCCACTGTTACTGCAGTTCCTTTAATATTCTCTGCACCTAATCAAATACATCATGTGGATGAGGTGCTTTCAGAATTGTCCTCATCTACATCTCTCCCTAGATTCTGCGTTCCAAATTACTTGCCCTTTTTTTTTTCAATACATTGTTCTATTTTTAAAATAAAAACAATCTATATGTTGTATAGTTTGTACATCTTTCAGTTCCTCTATTTATTTTTGTATTTTCTTGATTCTACACTAAGGTCTTGCACATTGATAAAATGCAAAAAACACACAAAACCCCAATCCTAATGTGATTGCATGGTGCCCCCTACTGGGTGCCAGACTTGGAGCTTCTTCTATCTGACCTATTTGTTCTAACAATTCTCTGACTGCTCCCATAATCTTAGATATATTGTGTGGTATGTGTGTTAGAAATCACCCATACTTTCCTCCCTCTTAGCCCCGGCTCTCAGCAATTAAGCAAAGCCTTGCAGCTATAACCACAGATCACATGCATAAGTACAACTAGATACTTCTTCTACAGTTTTTTAACAGTTCACACTAGTGTGCGTACCTTTCAGGGGCTAGATGAACATTCTCCACCATGGCTGGATTTGGATGGGAAACACTGATTCTAATTCTGAGGGTGTTTCAGAGATTTCTGCATTACTCCAGATGCCCTTAAGATGTCTGGTCACTTAAACCAATCCAAAGTCATACCTTGTATGATGTTTGAGGTGATACAATTTAATTCTGAGAAGGCCATGTGTAATGACTAGAGCACCAAGAGACTCTGGAATACTGCAGAGACCTGTGGGTTGCCCTTTCATAATCTTGAATGTCTTGACATACATTAGAAAGAGTGGAGGACACTCTAAGAATCTATATTAGACCAAAACATGTATGGGAACCAACTAAAATGTCACAAAAAAATTGGCATGCTTTCGTGATCTCCACAACTCTTAAATCAAGCAAGATATGACAGAAAGAAAGGGGTTGGAGGGATGAGGACTAAGTTAGGTTGGATGTTGTGGCAATGAAGTCATCTTGTAGCCTCAGTTCCAAGATAGAGATTGCAAGCTGAATAAGTCCTCCTCAGGCTCTCCAGAAAAACAAAATTCTGCCTTATAACCCAATTTTATTTATTATTTATTTATTTGTAAGTGAAGTTTTGATTTCTCAGAGATGAGGAGCGGTCATTACTTCTTTATTCCAGAATCCTATGTGTGGTGCCTGATATCTGTAGCACCTTGGAGGGACTTATGCAGCCTGTAATGTCAACCCTGGAAGTCCTTCTTGACCATTTCTTGAGCGGTTGGGGTATCTAGTCCTACCCACATGCTTCTCTGAATTGCAACTGTTCTGTCTTGGCTCATGCCAGTTAGTTGTAAGACTCCCAAAGTATTGGTTTGATTAGCTTTTCTTTTTTATGCATTCTCAAAAGATGACAGAACTGCTGCTTTCATGGAATTCACAGAAAGAAATATCATAATATTGTCAAAGGTTTGCTAAAATGTTTACTAACCATTCTAAATGTCAACCAATTTTTTTCCAGTGCACGAATTTTTAAACACGCTTAAAGTATTCTATTTGTACTAATTAACACTGAAATCTTCATCTGAACTTCAAAAAATGATTGCAGCACAAATCCAGTAATTTAATTATCAGAGGACTTTTCCTCACACTGGACAGACATTTGGAATGTGGCCTATGTAGGAATATGTATCACATTTTACTAGTTTATTTTCTTGGTGATTATTTTTTCAAGACTACACATTTTTATATCTAACTTATTCATGGGCTCCCCTACCTAGAAAGGGTTGATTTTTTGCCATGCTGTGGAATAAACTCAAATTTGTTCTGAAGCATAAAAGAGGAGCTTAGGCCACAGAAAAGGAGCATTAACATTTATATGTCGATATTGCTGATTGTTATTGAAAATCACTTCATTAAATTGTAGTACAGAGGAATGAAGGACATCTTGTAGAAATGAAAATGGTTGCAGATTTAATTAAAACATTAAATTATTGTTGCAATAAAGGTCATAATCATAAAATGTAATTGAAGGGAGTACATTAGCACATACCCTAAGGAATCTTTTCTATTTCAATATATATATTACATATTTGACATTTAAGAAAGGAAATGGAAACCATTTTATCTGGATGGATGAACTAAGATTATAAGAATAGCTAGACATAGCACAATTCAATTAAAACAAAAAGGATTCCTGTATAGGTGCAACATACTATTTTTATATCTCCAAATGAGAACATTCAGCCAGTGAGTTATTGAATGTTATAGGACTGCACAGAGTTTGAAGTTCTGTATATAGCACACCTAGATTTTCTCTTCCTGGCAAAAATGTTTCTTATAAAACTGATTTAAAAGATTATTATGGACAGGTTCCATAATACCAATGCATAAAATGTATACATGTTTCTGGCCTGAATAGCCATTTTCAACTGTTTAAGCATGATTCAATGAATGAGTAAGGGAAGTCATTGCTGCAGTAGACTTCCTTGCCTTCAGATGCTTCAACGCATGGACCTAGGGATAGGGAGAACCTGATGTCTCAATGCATTCTATGTGCAGCTTAGGTTGATACTTTACTTCAGGGGTGATGAACCAGTTGTCATCCAGATACTGTGGGACTCCAGTTCCCATCAGTCCCATTAGAGTGACTAATGGTCAGAGATGATAAGTGCTGTAGTCCAAAACATATGACGGGCCACAGATTCCCTCCTCCTGCTTTTCATCATGCCCTTTCTTAATCAGAATTGTTCACTAAAGAGTAAAGAATATTTATCTGAAGTTTAAACTTCAGATAACAGTCTTGGACAACATCCCGGATTGGAATGGAGTCAGAGGAAGCTGCCTTGGTAAAAAGGCAGTTGGATATATATATATAAATTATGGTGCTGGAGGAGACTCTTGAGAGTCCCATGGACTGCAAGAAGATCAAACGTATCCATTCTTAAGGAAATCAGCCCTGAGTGCTCACTGGAAGGACAGATCCTGAAGCTGAGGCTCCAATACTTTGGCCACCTCATGAGAAGAGAAGACTTCCTGGAAAAGACCCTGCTGTTGGGAAAGATGGAGGGCACAAGAAGAAGGGGATGACAGAGGACGTGATGGTTGGACAGTATTCTCGAAGCTACCAGCATGAGTCTGACCAAGCTGCGGGAGGCAGTGGAAGACAGGAGTGCCTGACGTGCTCTGGTCCATGGGGTCACGAAGAGTCGGACACAACTAAACAACTAAACAACAACAACAACGTACACACACACACAAAAATAAAGCTGTATTCAACGGATGAAAGGATATATGATGTTTGACATGATTGAGAATCATGGAACCAGGGACGGAGAATTTTAAAGCGTTAAAATCTAGGTGTGGAAAATATGGAAACAATGAGGAGAGGCAAGACTGAGATGTGGAGATATGCTTCAGAGGTCCAGACTGTGGGGAGCTCCAAAAAAATCAATAATTATACTTTGGATTATAATTTGGTCTTTTTTATTTTAGTTTTTGATTTTAATTGGATTAGTATGATTGGATATATTAATTGGATGTTTTTATTGGAAAATCAATAAAAATGATTTTTTAAAAGAGTAAATAATATTTAGTTGTTTATCAATAATTCTGTATTGACACGAGAGAGTTACTGCAGTCATCCAATAGTTGTCAAATCTTTGTACATATTGTTGTCCATGTGTGGACATTTATCCCAAAGCTTCCTTACATTTGATTCAAATATATATTGTTTTGATCCACAAACTCTTGGACAAGTTTTGTGGGGAGGATGAAAAACAGACTGAATGCCTTTGAGAAAGCACATGGAAAGGTATGACCATGTGTTTGTCAGCACACATTTTCAATGCAGTTCTCATTTTGCTGCATGATCCCGTCCACAGTTAGCACATTTCATTGATGTACAGATGCCAACTTGCCTCTCTAATGTGCATCAGTTTGCATGACTTCATTTTTTTGGGGGGGGGGGGGAAGAAGCCCATCTGCACAGAAGTGATCCAGAAAAGCAAGGATATCCAAGACATTATGAGGCTTTTCAATGAATCGTCAAGAGCACATTCGGAGTATATTCAAGAAGCAAAGCAGAAAACTTGGCAGAAATAAGAGGGCAGATTTTGCACATTTCCTAATCGAGACATATAGAGATTGGGGTCTCAGTCTTAGGTATAATTAGAACTTCTTGTTCTGTTTCCTTTGCCAGCAGTAGGGAGGAAAGAAACATGACAACAGTTGCCAGGAAACAATGAGCACAAAAATCACAAAGAACTGCTTCATCTAGGCATTTAAATTGGCACACAGTAGGATAGAATGGCAACGCAGCTCATCGCATAGGGAAAGAGACAAAGGCTTCCTTGCATCTGTTAGTAAAACTGCATGAGGATTGGTATTGCTACACCTTATCGTAATCATTCTCCTTGGCTTTGATCCATACATTAAGGTGCTCAGAGATAATTTAATCCCAGTTGTGGCTGGTGGGGCACCCTTGTTCTGCCAGCTTCAAAACACACTGGCACTGCTGCCATTACTGAAAGGAGAAGGGGAGGGGTGAAATATGGGGAGCTCATCCCTTTGGCAGAGCCAATGTGATGCTCCCACAGACATGTGCTTCATTGGGAGGAGCTCCCCACACCTTTCCCCATTCCTTTTGGTGAATGGAAGAAATTTGAATTCTGACAGAGGAAGGATGCTCCACCTACACAACAGCTCTAGCTGCTACTGAGGAATTCCAAAGCTCATCAGTAAACTATTTATTTCCTAAACCATGTGGAAGATGGAACAACCAATGGTTGTTGTTATCTCTGGATTCACAGGGAAGTGTGACATTGTAGAGGAAGTAACAAAGAAAGTCAAAAGGAAGAAAGGTGGTTTGTACTCCTGCATGTTTAGCAATTTGAAGGCACATGAATTTGGAAATCTTTGGGAATGCAGGTTGCATTTTCTAAACTCATAAATGAAATTTGTTTGGCAGCTTTGTAACAAAATATCCTGACCCTTTAATATGGGAACCACAGTCATATATTGGCCTGCAAAGCTTAAGGTACAATTCAAAAGCAATATAGAATCAGTTTGCAAAAATATTTTTGTGACCTTGACGATTTCATGGAAATAGACTTCAGTACTGAAAATGTGTTTACAGTGATAAAGAAGAGTCAAGAGGTTGTTTCTTTCTGGACTGATGTTCCTGTGTGCAAATTCATTTGCACTCTGCAGTTAAACATCTTTTTCAAATGAACACTGCATAGCTATTTAGTCAGAGTGTCTCCAATAAAAATTCATTGGATTGCATTTTAAAAACACAGCAGAATATCAAATTACTGCTGTTGCGGGAGTACTTGAATGAAGGTTTGGAGATTAGGCGAGAGGTCATTATGTTTTTATAGCACCTAGCTTTGTGGTGTTACATGCTATTGTATCACTTCAAGCATAATCCTGTTACAAGTGTTAAAGGGAGCAAATGCGCTCCATCTTCTGGAGAAGGGTAATGAGGAAGGCTCCCTGTGCAAAATAAGAACCAGACAGCACATTTCCTTCTATAATTCAATTTCTTTAGGAGAATGTTTTTTTGTGTATGCACACACGCACACACTTTTAAAAACAGAAAACAGAATTTATATTCAATGACATTCTCATGCCCCTTAAAATAAAATGTTTCCCATGCTGTTGGCATTAAAATTAGGCCTCCTAAATGTTAGGAGAATAGTGTGATGACATTTCTGTTCATTTTAACTCTCCTTCTGATATTTCTGTTTTTTCTGCACATATGACATGCGCAAGGGATGGGTCAAACTGGCTTCGTCATGAACTGGTACAGCTCCAAGCATAGAACAACATCAAAATGGGAGATTTCTCCGGGGACAAACAACTACTCCTTCACTCTCTCCCCTGTGACCTGGCGGTGGTTAAAATGGAGTATTAAAAGGTGTGCACAGACAAGGAGTGGAGCTACTATGAAACTCATGAAGCTTAAGGGCCCCCAGTCCTGGAGGGGCCTCAGAAGCGACTTCAGTCCGTACTGCTTTTTTTAAAAAATTGTCCAGCAGACCCAATTAGAGCCAGACAATTGAAATTGATTCATTATTTGTTGTATATATTTGATTAATCCCAATGCTTGAGAGTCAGTAGCACAGATGCTGTAAAGGTGTGGTGATCTGTTGTGGGAGGATGCCATGGAAAAAGGTAACAATAGTTAGCCAGCACTCATTGCTGATTGTGATGGAGCCCCCAACACAGTTCAAGCTTGTAGGTCCACCACTGGTGCAGACACCCAAAAATAGTTTTGGTAGTAATTAATTCCTCCTGCCCCCATTCACCCAATAGGCAAAATAGCAAACCACATGGTTTCTCCACATAGTGTTGTGAAAGGAAAGAGCCCTTTTAGCTCAGCCCTACACACACACACACACACACACACACACACAAAGCTCCTTCTGAAGTAGAATGGGTTGCAATTGGGAAGAGAGCCTTCTTGTAGTGACGTTCTATTGGTAGAACTTTCTCACAACTGAGTCCCACCTGGCATTCACTTTGATACCATTTCAGCACCTAATGAAGACCCTTTTATTTTCCCAGTGCTAATGTTCTATGTTATTTTGATCTCCTGTGTTGTCTTGCATATAGTTGGACTGATAGTCTTGAATATTGATTTGTTATTATCATTGGTAAATGCATTTATTTAAAGGTTTCCTTATTTATGCCTCCTTAAAGATGTAGATTTATATAAATTCATTTACTGATATTAATAAATAGTAATTATAATAACACTCAGTGGAAAAATATATTAAATAGAATTGGCTGTAAGGAATTTTAGCATAGTTGCCAGAGCAATCCAAACTATAAGAAGCCAGCATAATTTATGCCAGGTTAAATTATGCTGTTGCAATACACCTCTATTCCAAATTACAGTGTAATTTACAGCTAATCCAGTGGAGCCTCTGGAGTGGCATGGAATGGGACACAAAAGTGCTTTCCCACTCATGTAAGACATTTCTGAGTCAGGGTGATCAACACTGCAATTCTAGACATACCTACTCAGAAGTAAGCCCCATTATTTTCCATGAGGCATGCTCCCAGATAAGTGTGTATAGGATTTCAAGCTTCAATCCTTTATCATAGTTAACTGAATTGAACTCAGTGGAATTTACCTCTAAGTAGAGACACATAGGTCTGCATTGTTAAGCTTCTTAACTGTGCACAGGATTGCAGGCAGGATGTAGAAAATATTTATCTCCTTCCCACTGCAACCCAAGATACTCAGACAATTGTTTCTAACACTGAACAATGGAAAGTCATGAATATGTGTGTATATCAATGGAAAGTTATGAATGAAAAGTAGTGGTTGTTTTGGTTCTTTTGCCTCGATGTGGTAGCTGGGTGCCAGGTACATTTTGTATTAGGCAGGACTAGATTTATAAATTGCAGCTTGGCATTCATAAAAGGGACAATCACAATAGAAAAATAGTAAGGTGTCATTTATCCTGAGAAAATACGGTTTTCCCAGCCTGCTGCTTTATTCAAGGTGCTGCTCTTTCATGGGTAGGAGCACACAGCATACATAATGATTTTCTGCCTGTTAAACAAAGTGGAAAGTAGTTTACATTATGTCAACATTTCCCTCAGGGTTTACATCAATACAGTTATTATAGAGAGACTGATTGTGGATTGCTCTGAAAACAGACGATCTCTTAACTTTTCTTATTGACCCATATTACACTGTCAACATAAGTACAGAGTTTCCACTTGGGTTTTTTAATATTAATTTTAACCCATTGGTTTTTTTCTTTAAAAAAAGACAGGACCACTGCTATCCATGCCCAACTATTCCCTTCTGAATGGCATCCTTGCTGCATAGTTCTAAATCCAACATCTATGCCTATCTATCTATGAAATGAGCATGCATTCCATGAATGCATAGATAGCCTACAAATTATTATCAGTTTTCTTATTTTCTCTTTCAGAGATGAAAACCAATAGCCAATCCACCAGTAGGACTAGGGCAAGACATTAACACCACTAACATCAGCCAAACCTCACACCTCAACATAGGGTCCACTGTTGAAAGGGAAGAATGTTCCAGCATTCAGGTCCTATTTGCATGCTTTGGTTGGCCATTGTGAGAACAAAACACTAGACTAGATGGTCCACTGGCCTGTTTCAGCAGGGTTTTCTTATGTTTTTGTGTTCACTGCTGATCCTCTTATTGTTCCTCTTGTCATTGCCAACTGCTCATCTGCTCTGACCCAGAGGGAGAGTATCAGCAAGCAATGGGAGTGAGCAAAAAGATCAACAGCTATGCTGCTTGCTCACTTAGCTGCCTTTATCTCTGGGCAACAGGAGGGATGGGACCCAGAGGCAGAGAATGGAAGGGAGACAGCAAGGGCAACTGAGGGAATACAGGCAGAAGGAAGGGGACCTGTTAAATGTATCTTGCCCATCCTCCCACCATATCACCATCAAACCTGCAGTTGGCACTGTTTAATGGAAAGTGTTCTTGTGAAAAAAAGTGTCCTAAGCTATTTCCTCCCCCTCTCCAAATCTTCAAATTACCTCAGGAATTTTTTCCCAAGTTTTTTTCTCATTTTTTCCCTTCAGAAAATTCATCTGAGAAGTGATTTCATCTTTACTAGAAAACAGCAACCCTTTAAAAAAGAGCACATTTTCTTCTCCAAAATAATATTTCAACCCTGCTTTTGAGGGACACAGCCATTAGTCCTACATGTTAATACCGCATTACAATATCTCACCATTTCAGATTTTACTTTAGCTTCCCAAATTCATCTGAAAGACATTTGACCTTTCAGTTTAATGAGTTTCAAAATTAGTCTTAAGAATTTGAATGTAGCTATCCACACTTGGGTGTCTTCCATGCAAACAAAACAAGATGAGCCAAGAAAAAGCATATGGTGTACTAGAGAAATAGGTTAAAATGTCACATTGAACTAGCTGTAATGGATAATTGAAAGGGAAAACCTATTTGACATATGGAGATCCTGAAAAAGCAGCTCAGTAAATATGTCCAGAGATTTATGATCAGCATGTGAGTTTTGATTTCTTTCCTTAGTGTCAAGTATGCTATGGAAATGCTCGTTGAAATTTGAAAGATATCCTGACCTTCTAAAACTGGATATTATATGTTGTGTATATTCATATGGAGAAACAAATTTACAATTTAGCTGCAAAATAAAATATTATAATAATAAAAATAGTGGTGGTGGTGACTGGGAGTGGCCGCTGGGACCATATAACACAGGTCCTGAGAGATCTGCATTGACTCCCAGTACGTTTCCGAGCATGGAAGGTGCTGACCTTTAAAGCCCTAAATGGCCTCAGTCCTGTATACCTGAAGGAGCATCTCCACCCTCATCGTTCAGCCCAGACACTGAGATCCAGCGCTGAGGGCCTTCTGGCAGTTCCCTCACTGCAAGAAGTGAGGTTACAGGGAACCAGGGAGAGGGCCTTCTTGGTAGTGGCGCCCGCCCTGTGGAACACCCTCCCATCAGATGTCAAGGAAATAAGCAACTATCCTATTTTTAAAATACATCTGAAGGCAGCCCTGTTTAGGGAAGTTTTTAATATTTAATGCTGTATTGTTTTAATACTTGATTGGGAGCCGCCCAGAGTGGCTGGGGAAACTCAACCAGATGGGCAGCATATAAATAATAAATTAGTAGTAGTAGTAGTAGTAGTTTGAAGGAATGCAGTTCATAGGTTCATTCTCTATGAGCCAACAGAGACGACAACACCCCTGCAGGCTTCTTGTGACTTTCTTATCTGTATATTTGGCAAGTAACTTTTTGTATAAAAGGGCTCAGGTTATAGCATGCTGTGTGGGTTGTGGTAGCAGATTGCAGGATATCTGGTAGAACTGCAGATTCGAGTGAAGACTAATTGAAGAGATTGTCTGAAGAAGCAGTTGGGAAATTGCCAGACTTCAGAACTCAGAGAACTCTTATCAGTTGCAGAACTCTGCCAACAACTGAACTAAGGACTTGGCTGTGAACTTTAACACAGCAAGGACTTTGAAGCAAAGAACCCTCTCTGGGCTCAGAGCAATAAGACTACTTGTAACATCTGTAAATGGTGTGTGTGTATATAGTGGTGCATATTGCTGTTGGCCTAGTAAAGGCAATGCTGCTAAATGGCTGTTTTCCGTGGTGAGCTTAACCACTTGACTGAGCTTCCGCAGTGCACACACCCAACACCCCAACACAGATATGTCCATTCATAGACCAAAAAACTACCTGAGACCTCAAAGTGGCTTACAATTAATAAATAATGTGCTTGTGTGCTATAAGAATGAAGATTAGTTTAGATTAGTTTGTTTTTCTTTTATATTGTATTATGAAAAAGCTTCAATAAAAAAATAAGGGGGGCGGGGAGAAATAAAACAGGAGCCAATGAGGTGTCCTTTTCAAAATTTATGTCCAGTAACACTCATGACACAGGACGCGGGTGGCACTGTGGGTTAAACCACAGAGCCTAGGGCTTGCTGATCAGAAGGTCGGTGGTTCGAATCCCTGCAATGGGGTGAGCTCCCGTTGTTCGGTCCCAGCTCCTGCCTACCTAGCAGTTCGAAAGCACGCCAGTGCAAGTAGATAAATAGGTACCGCTCCGGTGGGAATGTAAACGGCGTTTCTGTGCACTGCTCTGGTTCACCAGAAGCGGCTTAGTCATGCTGGCCACATGACCCAGAAGCTGTACGCCGGCTCCCTCGGCCAATAAAGCGAGATGAGCACTGCACCCCCAGAGTCAGCCACAATTGGACCTAATGGTCAGGGGTCCCTTTACCTTTACCTTTAACACTCATGAAGATGTCTCAAATCAGTGAACCAAGACACTGATGGGACCTTACATAATTCAAGATCCAAATGAATAATTTGTGATGTTATTTTGTTCAGGCAACCAATCGATTTATTACTAACCATAAATAAAAAAACATACAGTACATAGGAATCTCAGAGCAAAACAGATTGTAAAGTGCAGTGTAAGAACAACAATATAAAACTACAATACTGTAAAGTTAGTTCTTTCAGTTTCAGATGTTAAGTTGCTCTCTGTTTCTCACAGCTACCAATAGAAATTTAGCCACTGTCAGTGACACCTTTGGGTTTTTAATCTTCCATTAGATATTTAGTACAAAATGTTATGTTATTGAGACTTAATATTCTCTCATCTCTCCCTCATCCATGTGAAATGCACATTAGCCTATATTACTAATCAGCCAAATTGCAGTAAGATTGGATCTAAGGGGATAGCAAATTAACAAAATTAAGGCTGACTTCCCCTTTTTTCTACAGCAGAGAAACGGCAACATTTGTAAAACAAATTACCAAAGGCCTAATTTTTTAAAACAACACCTTTTTCGTTTGCCCTGAATTTTCGGTGAAAGGTTTACAAAATGCACACCGTTTGATATAAGCAAACAAAATATTGTGGTGTTCATCTTGATTGCACTACTTTAATAGAAAAGTTGTGATAAAAGCTGTTTTTCCAAGTAAGATTTAATAGATATGCAAAATGATCATTCATCAAGGAAGACGATTGCTGCTTAATTCATATGGGAATTAAATAGTTCCAGATGAGTTTCTTTGTTGAAGCTCTTCTTTTTTACTTTTTACTGAAGCACTGTTCCCACCCAAAGCCCCAATTTTACCTTGACTTGTTTAACACTTCTAACATTTTGGTATAGTTTCTTCTTAGTAGGCTATAGGTGCTTAGAATCTATGGAACTGCCTTCCTAAGTGCACATCCTACTCTATTTACAGAAAAAAATGGAGCACAATGTGACCTTCTAGAGTATGTTTTGGGAATTCTTTTCCCTATTCCAGATTATCTGCAGTGGCTTCTCGTCCACTTGCAGGTGCTATTCAAAGTGATGGTGATCACCCATAAAGCCTTGTGGCCCATACCAATCATATATTATGGAATACTTTCTCCCATATGAGCCCAGTTTTTTATGCTATCTCCCTGCAAGATAAAATATGCGAGAGTGTAGACCAAGACATTCTCAGTGGTTGAACAGCTGTAGAACATTCCTTCCAGAACCCCTCATTGTATAGCTTTCATGGACAAACAGAATTTTGCTAACACTTAATTGGCACTCTTCCAACCTTCATGCTTTGTGGCATTCCCGCTTCTGAAGTAAGGTTATCCTCTTTTGAACCAACCTTTCTGAATTCTCCTCTTAACAGTAGTTTGGTCTACATAATTAGCAGCTGATAATATTTTAAAGTGTTACGAAGCTTTCGCTTGCTAATTTATACAGAACAAATTTGTGTTAAAGATTGTATTAAAGAACAAGCCAGCTGGCAACCCTAGACCCTTTCTTCAGAGTTTATTTGCCACAATGAATGTGTGAGGGCACACTTCTCTGTTTACTTGGAGAGAATTCATACTTCCTGGTGTGCAAATCATTGCAAGATCATATTCTGATTTACAAATAGCAATGAGTGTTAAAAATGGGCCAAGGTGCACATTTTTTATAATTGATATAATCTTAGACGAAGTATGAACATGGTGTAGAGCTTAAAAAGAAAATCCTTTCAATAAACATTCAAGTAGCTTTGCAACTTAAATTTCTTTAGCATCAGATACTGTTCCATATGGTGCATAACTTTCTCATTGTTGGCATATGTTCAATGACTGTTAATGTGCATCCCGAAAATACTTTCTATGTAGACGCTGCTGCTATATGTAGCTAAATATCCAGATGGCATTTCATAGAAAAGAATTAAAAATTACACACTCTGGAAATCATAATCCTTTTATGCTGCTGCAAAGTGTGTAATAATTACAACTTTTAAAATAATATTGTTGGGGTGAAGGAGTATTAAAAGCACATTGTTAGAATGTCATTACAGGGTTAGACCAATGGCCCATTTAATGCATTCAGATGTTCCAGAAGTCATATAGATGTTCTATAGTAGCCACTGTATACTCTTCTAGACATTGTATCCTCTCATGTGGAAGGAGGTAGGCGTAGCAGGATTATTGGTTTGTTTTGTTCTTGTTTTTATGATGTCTTTTGTGTTTTTCTCTTGTATTTTATGATGTGAACCTGCCCTGATAACTGTAGGTGAAGGGCAGTTTACCATTTTAACAAATAAATAATAATCATAGTCTTTCTCCATCTTTTGCCATTGCTATCACCACACAGAGTTATGCAGTTCCCTTATACATCATGCCCCACCTGCAAAGCCAGGAAAATGGGCTAGGGTGTGTGTTCTTGATACAGCTGTTGGAAGAAGGGGGGCATCTGACAACAAGTACACAGCTGACAGCATATATTAAAAGAGTAGCTTGCATCTGAAGCTTGCGTCTGAACTTGTGTGCCCTTCTATCATTGTGTGAATGGGCAGCAAGGATCTCTTTACTGAATGATTTCCAAGATTGCTTGTGAATTTTCATAGATTTACTGTATACACTTATGGAGACAGGAGAGGGCCAAGTAATTGACGGGCACTTTAAGTAGCATGTGATTAGAAGTGCATGTAATTAGCAGAACATTACAGGGAACTAGTTATTCAATTACATTTTGATGTAGTAAAGGTTTCAGAGGCATGGTTGTGTCATGCCATTTTCAAGTGCTGAGATCCTTAGCGTCAATAGAAAAATGTGAATCTATCACATTAGAAAGCACATGTGGCACTGACATTTATATGGAAATGGGATTTGCTTTGCTGAGGTATGTTCACCATGAAACTCTTAAGGGCGTTATTATTTAGCTATTTGTGATAAAAATGCACGTCCTGCTTTTTTGCAGCAATTCCCACAGACAGTTATTAATAAAGCAAAAAATATGATTGAATATAAGTTTGACTATTCATATCTGTATATAGGCCCCGGACTACCAGTTGTTGTGGAACACAATTGAGAAGAATGATATTGCACTCAGGTTCTGTTTGCAGGCTTCCCACAGGCAACTGTTTGGTCACTGTGAGTACAGGATGTGGGACTATATGGGCCTTTGCTTAGATCCAGGAGGGCTCTTAAGTAGTTATAGAAAATAAGCTGTTTTTTAAAAAGCAGGACAAAGACAAACACCCTGAGTTAGGTGGAGTCAGCCCCAGGTCAGCTCGGGTCAGGATAGGCTGCCCTGAGTAATACAGGGCTGACAGGAGGCAGGGAGGCAGCAGGAAAGATGAAAATTTGACGCCACTTCACTGGTGAAGAAGTACTAAGTATACTAGAATATTTGAATTTTGCACAATATCATGATTTTGCTATTTTATAATTAGGTTCAGGCAACTATTGGACATATTAAGTACAATGGTACCTCGGGTTAAGAACTTAATTCGTTCTGGAGGTCCGTTCTTAACCTGAAGCTGTTCTTAAACTGAGGTACCACTTTTGCTAATGAGGACTCCTGCTGCTGCTGCCGCACCGCCGGAGCACAATTTCTGTTCCCATCCTGAAGCAAAGTTCTTGACCCAAGGTACTATTTCTGGGTTAGCGGAGTCTGTAACCTGAAGCATCTGTAACCTGAAGCGTCTGTAACCCAAGGACATTACACATGCCGTATCTTCAGAAATATTAAACACATGTGAGCAACAGGAATCCCTTATTTTATTCACTCAGTCAGTCAGTCACTCACACATTCAATTTATATCCTGCCTTTCCTCCAATGAGAGCCCAGGGCTGCCCTTTTGCAGATAAATACCCTTTCTGGAAGGCAGAACACTAGAAACTAATATTCAGTTAAATTCCCTCCTTCTCTTCACACTTCATCTCCTCCACCCTGCCACAATAAGCATGTGCCTGATTTGCCTCCTTAGGAGATGTCATCTCACATCATGCAATTTTCAGTTATTGTGACATGTCTGTCAGACTGGTCTAGGAACCAACTGCATTGCCGCCGCCCCCCCCCCCCCCGTTAAATTTCTTTGGGATGTTTCATGGAAAGCTATTCATAAAGGAACTGAATGCAGAATAAATAAATTAGCATTGGATAAGATAGTACAAGCCATGTGAAAATAATGTTCCTCCAAAGCAAGGCCATGTAAAGCCCTAAACTTTAGTATCCAAAAACATCACTTTAAGGAAGAACTTACAAAACATAAGCATAAAATAAAACTGGAACATGCTACTTCATAGGTGGAGTATCTGTGGGCCCGCCAATATTGATGAACATTTCTCATCTAATATTCAACAACAGTTTCCCCACCCCTCTGTAGTTCTCCAACACCACACAGACCATTGGGCATATCATCAAATTGGGGAGGACTTTGAAAAATTGACCCGTGTGCCTGCTCAGCCTGCTCTTCATGAACCAACTTTTGACAGGCAACTTCAAGGCTCCTCTTATCTCTAAACAGGACTTGGACCTGATAGCTCTTCAGATAGAAGTTTGTCTTCTTTTGAGTAGGATACATGGCCTCTCTTTTCCCATCTTGGAAATGAAGTATATTTACATTGCAAACTTACACACATCTACTCAAAAGTAGGCCCCATTGAGCTCAGTGGAATTTTCTTGGCAGGGGGTTGGACTCTTCCAACTCTATGATTCTATGATTCTATGATTCTTTCAGATTAGTGTATGCAGGGTTGTAACCAACCCTGCAGTGTGGTGTAGTGGTTAAGAGCGGTAGTCTCGCAATCTGGGGAACCGGGTTCGCGTCTCCGCTCCTCCACATGCAGCTGCTGGGTGACCTTGGGCCAGTCACACTTCTTTGAAGTCTCTCAGCCCCACTCACCTCACAGAGTGCTTGTTGTGGGGAAGGCAGGGAAAGGAGAATGTTAGCCACTTTGAGACTCCTTAAAGGGAGTGAAAGGCGGGATATCAAATCCAAACTCTTCTTCTTCTCTTCAAAGATAGATAACAGAGCCAATCCTGGATATCAACAATGGAGAGCAGTTATTGACATATAAATGGTAAAAAAGGTCTTTAGGTTTCATGGAAAGACTCATCCTAAAAAAACAACCTGGATGTACATTAACATTCTCACATCAGTTTGCATAAAATACTGCCTAGAGAAAGCTTACACCACAATCTACTATATATTTTGGAAAGTTCTTTGTTAAGAGATCATAACAAAATTCTGTGTAACGGTTCTTGAGATCAGGGAACAAGTTTATGTCTGTGTTTGGATACCTTTGGACACCATTTTGATTCAAGATAGCAGGTTGAACCTTTCAAAACAATTTTAACTAAACTTTGGATAATGGTTCCAAAGATCAAGGGACAGGTTTTTGCCCGCAATTTTGGATGCAATTTTGAAAGAAAATGGAGGACCAAACTTTTAACCACTGATTTCTAAATGACAGGTTTCTTGCACTTCTTAGAATTCCCAAGTATGGCACTGCTAGTTCTAAATATAGGAACTGGGGAATAATCTCAATGTTTTCCATTAGCCTCACTTCTACTCAATTGCACAGAGAAAATACAACTATTGTACCTTGCGACCTTAAAGCTAAGTACTCTCATACTTGTAATAATGTGATGCCAATCTACAGTTAATAGTAACTTAAGTCCTGGCCATATATTTAGTTGGTTGGCGGGGGGGGGGGGGGGGTAGAGGAAAATGTTGTTTTTTAAATTAGACTCTTCCAGCAGTGTAGCAGAATATAGTTGTATGCTGGGAACAGCTTGCCATCTTTTATTTTGCTACACAGATGTAATAAAACTGTTCAAAGGAACTGAGCAATCAGCTAAAAGTAAAGTCTTTGTAAAGTTTGGTGTTAATTATTGTTCCGTTACTTTTCTTGCATATTTGTAAACAGTAAATTGCTTCTGAGGAAACTTCTTTAGCTCAGCAAACTGCTTTGGAATCACAATGCTTTAATTCATTGTTTAATCTTCCCATGGGGAAATTACTTTTAAGTGTCTGTCTGAAAATGCAAGTTCTTAAACTTCACAGCTGTCAACGTCTTGGTAGTAACTTCTATTTACATTTACCTGAAAACATGCTTGCTATGCAGTTTGCAACCTTAAATCAAAACTAGTCTTCATTTACATTCTATTAGACCACTGTGGCTGATGAAAGTAAGGCTGCAATCCTATTTACTGTGTAATCCTTTACATTCCTACTAAGATGTAAGCTCCACTGAGTTCAGGAAATGGAATGAGGAACCTGTGGTCCTCCAGATGTTACTAGACTCCAGCGCCCATCATTCCTATTGTATATTTTTGCTGGAGCTGACGGGAGTTGGAGTCCAACAACATCTGGGGGGCCACCTGTGGTGTATAGAATTTCATCCTTAGTTTGGACCTACTTTTGCATGGCCATACAAGACTTTGAGCTGTTAGATTTACAGTTGTTGTTGTTGTTGTTGTTTAGTCGTGTCCGACTCTTCGTGACCCCATGGACCAGAGCACGCCAGGCACTTCTGTCTTCCACTGCCTCCTGCAGTTTGGTCAAACTCATGCTGGTAGCTTCAAGAACACTATCCAACCATCTCGTCCTCTGTCGTCCCCTTCTCCTTATGCTCTCAATCTTTCCCAACATCAGGGTCTTTTCCAGGGAGTCTTCTCTTCTCATAATTTATGGTATTCAGGAGCAATCCTACACACAAGAAAAAGTGTAAAGGAAGCCTGTATAAATCACACTGGCATAAAGTTACAACAAATCCAAACCCTGTTCTGTAGCTGTACTGCTGCTGCTGTTGCTCAACCAAGGCATTGCAGAGGGACAATAAATCTTTAAAATAGTGTTCTATGCCAGGTTGCCAGCCAATGTGATCAAGCTCATCCAGCCTAAGTCACCCTCTCTGGTCCCACCTCTACAACTCCCCTTTGAGGGAACTTACACAAGCCTTATAGCCAGCTTCTGTTCAGCTGGCTGAGCCAAGATGAGCAAGTTACATTGGTGTATATTCGTCTGAGCTGCTGAGCCAGGAATCATCTAGCTGAGCCAGATATCTGCTGCATCCTAAACTGCTCACCCTGGTGGATTTTGGCAAGTGAGTGCTCCCTAAGATTGCATAGGGTTAGCATGCATGCACATATTTAGATCTGGAATGTATTTTTTCATCACTTGTATTCATCATCATCACTGAGGCACTGTATAAAAAAAAAGTTTTTAAAGAGAAACTTCCTATTAAAAGAAGGATCAGATGCTGCTTTCTGGCAGGTCAAATGATTTGCCCATATGTTTCTGTTTTGTCTACTTTGCAGTTCTTTGGAATCTCAGGCTGATGTATCATTCACTTGCTGACCCTTTAAACTTTAATCTTTTAACATTATTGGCACTGAGTTCTATGAGCTATGACTCCCCTTCTTTCAGTTCTCTCTCAATCATAATTAGACATTCTGTTTCGATGAAAGAAGTGATATGAAAGGATTGGGTTTGTGAAAAGGAAGTTATGGCAGAAGTAGTAACTAAGAGGGGGAAAGGATATGTCCCCCAACATGTTTACTTACTGCAAACCAAAGCAACAACTGTTTATAATGGCCTACATATTTTGCACATTTTCCTCTTTCTACATAGAGTCTATATTTCCATAAGCAAAAATAGCTAATAATGGGGAAATTCCCATCAGCCCACACTGTCCTTCACTTGGGTTTTCCACGTCTTTTTCAGACATCTTTCAGAAAAACCCTGGGACTAAGAGATTTCTGAGAAAACTTGAGAAGGCAAAACTAAGGGGAGATTGGTCTCAGCTGTACTTGCAAATCCATTTCCCAAGTAAATTTAACCTTGCAAGATCTGGAAGCTCCTTACCATGCCCAGGAGCACCCTTTTGTACAACAGAGCATGGGAATAGAAGCTTCCCTTGGCTCTTGATGACTAATGGGGGGGAAAAGTTGTGTAAAGTAGCCCCAACATACTTCCATTGCCTCTGTAAAATAACTATTTTCTTTCTCCCCCCGCTCACTGCCCCATTTTCCAGCTGAGTAGAAAGTGGTTTTTGTCTGAATTAGGCAGGCTATAAAGGCATTTCTTTTTGGTCTTGCATGAGCTCCCTAATAGCCTTTAAGAATACTTGTCAAAATACCCTTGGGGAAAACTAACCAATCAGCTTGTCAAATTTGCAGCTGTGCTGCCAATTAGCACAGGTGGAAGCCTTCTTTCAACAGCTGTAGAAATATTGTATGGCCAGTAATGTTAGATAGATTGAAATACAGCAGGAAAAGTAAGGTAAATATAATTAAAGGCCCTTTTCTTGACGGAGTTAGAATTCCACCCATAGCATCAAATTGTGTCCTTTTGAATATACTCAAGATCTTCTCCTTTGGAATATGGAAAAGATGAGAAAAGATAAATTGGTTGATAGATTTTCCCCACTTCAATCCAGATTTATGAATTGCTTTAAAGGGGTCAAAACAAACCCTACTCACATGTTAAGGAAAGGGGTCTTGTATCCATCAGGCACACCCCCAGCCACCAATATACTACTGGCCATGTCCCTGTTGGTTTCACATTTGTTAAGCATGAGAAGGAGTCCTGTGCATGTACACAGTGGCAGCTGATGCTCCCTAGAAGTGATGGGGCAGTTGGGACCATGGGACCATGGCCAAAGAGCAGTCGCAAGTTGTTCCGGTTTTGTCTCCATCCTTCTCCTTTGCAAAGTGTAGAGACTTAAACATTGCAATTTTACAAGCAGCACCTAGCTAAACAGAAGGGAAAAAAAATGTATTTCTTTGGTTCAGAATGGGTTCCTCCTGTTACAATTTCCTAGCATTGGGTTCATGCCAAAGAAGTTGTGCTATACTCAGGGGAAAACCCACTGAATTCCATGGGGATTGCTCCCTGATAAATACATACAAATAGAGAGTTGGGAGGGACCCTGAGAATTATCCAGTGCAACCAATATGTAGCTGTCCTATCCAGGGATCAAACCTGCAACCTTGGTGCTAACAACATTATGTTGTAACCAACTCAGCTATCATGTGCTTAACAGATCCTACTACAAGGAGGTATGTCTTTTGTTGGAAATGATAATGCAATAATCCTTTGGTGTGACCTGATATGAGTTAAGATCAACAATCCCTAGACAGCTTGCATTCATCTCTACTGTACCCTGTGCTGCTACTGAGGATCCTTATATGTGCTGCCATTCAAAACAGGTGAAGAAACCGTATTCCCTCAGATGTTGCTAGACCAAAACTCCCTGATGAGAGCTGGAGTCAACAACACCTGCACTGCCACAAGTTTCCCATCCTTGATTCACAAACACTTGGGAAATGGATCACATGGAAAGACTAAATAACTGGTGTTTGGTTTTAGAAGCAACTAATATTCAAAGGATAACTCAATTTGATTTTTTTTTTTATGTTTCTTGAAACAAATACTTTCCCCCCCTTCCAAGGTGCTAAAAGCAGGGCAGCATGTTCTGATATAAATGATTATGCAAAATGGATTTTTTATGTCATGCTGGTAAATCCTTCTTGTCAAGGGGATTATAGGAGAAGTAAAGAACCTGAGGTGTTGAAGTCTGGATTTTGAGCATCTTTTTTTAAGGCTATTTTCTGCAGTGCATAGAATAAAGCAGGGATTAACACAGCACACTAATGAGGAAAGGTGAGAGAAGTCTTTCTCCTGCAAAGAGCAGTACGGTACTATATCCATAGTGATTTTTCTGTTGGACAATGGGCAGGAGAGCAGTTAAGGGGAAAGCAGAGAGACAAGTAAGAGAGCACCTTTTGTGCTCCCTTTTTATGTAGCCTGAATATATTTGCCTAAAAGCATCATTTTATGTATTCTGGCTGAAAATTATATGGAATATCCACATGTTTCCAGACTGGAATGGATGCGAACAAAAGCTTGTGCATTAAGAAAAGACACATAGTGTTGCTAGTCTCAGTTTTCAAATCAAATCTCCTTGTCCCCCGCAATCTGGCCTGCTGCTGCTTCCCACACCCTTTGCTCTGATTAAAACATCACCTGTTGTTTCACATTTACTGTATTTATTCTTAATATATAACCTCCATTAACTTCAGCAAACTGATCCCTTGTTTACTTATTAGGGAACTGTGTAAAAATCACAAGCCAGTCAGGTTTCATCATACTCACGTTAGCCCTAATTACCTCATTGAGGTTTAAAGCTCTTATTCTGGCATACGGGATGCTTTGCTTTTCTAAATTTATTAGACGGTAGCCAATCAGTTGCCATGTTTGGAAACCAGCTTGTTAGACATGAAGACAGTACATCAGGCCTATAATTTATGTGAGTAAATTTTTTCAACTCCAAGATTTAATCTGATGCAAAAAGTCCCCCGTTTGATCCACATCATCTCCACGTAGGGCTGGGAATTACCCCAGCTGGAACCCTGGAGAACTGCTGCTGCCTGTCACTGAATATAATACTAAACTACATGGACCCAATGTTATGACCAAGTGTAAGTCGTCTTCCTATGTCCTACAGCAGGGATGGGTGGCCCACCAGATGTTGTTGGACTCAAATGCCCATAAGACCAGCCATCAGGGATGATGGAAATTGTATTTCAGTGACATCTGGAAGGCAACAGTTTATGTGTGTTTGAAAAGAAAAGGCTGGAAGAGCACCATAAACTACATGCTGTAGAAACAGATGGGAATAATAGTCAAGAGGACTTAGCTACATTAAGTATCTCTTGCATACCTCTTTTGATTCTCTGCTACTTTCCTATACAAAATATTTGTTTCTTTTATTTGTTTATCAAATTTGTATACTGCCCTTCATCTGTAGATCTCAGGGTGGTTCACAACATAAAAATACAATATAAAAAACACAAAATACATAATGAAAATAACAGAAACAAACCAAGACCCCCATGCTCTTACCATTGCATTTTTAATGCTGGCTGGCTGCACAATTTGGGGTTCTTCCTCCAGCACCAAAGTCTATTGTGCTGCCTTTCCTTTCATATTTATTTATATATACAAACTATTCTTAAGACTTCAGTCTCAGGGTGTGGCACAATTTAAATGGCAATTCAATTAATGCCAAGAGAGCAAACAAAATTAATAAAGGACCTCAGAACCTTAAGACTGCAGAATGGCTATAGTCTTAAACAGAACAACTGATAATCCATAAATCCATTTAAACTGGCACTAGAATGAAAAAAGGACTGATATCAAACCACACATCTAGGCGTGACCACACCACCAACAGGGCACAAACATAGAGAAGGCTTTCTTCCATATTACTCTACAATGGAGGACTCCTGGAAAGGGGATGCTTAGAAGTGCTTCCTCAGCTCATATTAACATCTGGACAGAGAAATATAGGGAGAAGCACAGGTATTTAGGACTCAAGTCATTTACAAATCATCACTAACACCTTGAATTTTAATGAACATTAGCAAGTAAGATAAGAGAACAGAATTCTGCCAAAGGTTACACACACCTTCTTCCCCACCTCCTCTCAATACTCAAAGGAAAAAGTTTATGGATAATGTAGTGCATTGGCCTTCCTGGCTTGCCATACCAAGAACTGCTTGACTCTGCTCACAGGCTTCTAGTTTTAGTTACACTTTGCATGGTTTCCTTCCCCACACATAAACCATTCTGCTTTAAAATTGTTTTGCTTATGGAACTTCTCAGATAGAATGCACAGCTATTGTATGGCTCAGTGGTAGGCCATTAGCTCTGCATGCAGAACAATCCAAGTCCAATCCCTAGCATCTTGAGGTATGGCTGGGAGAGAGCCCTGTCTGAAACCAAAGAGCAAAACAGCCGGGGTAGACAACACTCAGCTAAACAGACTGTTGTTCTAAGGTGGTGGTTGAACTACCACAGCCTCTCATACACAAAACCCTATTAATAGAAAAAGAGATGAAAGCATTATTACCATGGGAACATCTTTCCAAATAACAAGTAACCACCCATCAGGCATTGAGTAGAGGTAGCAGGAATTATTTGGTTGAGGTGCTTTATTGACTAGCTTTAAAAAGAAAATGAAGGATGCCAGCGCTTTTAAATGTTACATTTCAATTGTATTGCTTGACACGCCTCTCATAATGGTCCTACTGCCAGCTCCTCCGCCATGACAAGCCCATGACAAGTCTATGACACTAATTCCTATCTGATAGTGAGAAATTAGCATTTGACCTTTTGCGGCACAGCTTAGCTACATTCTAAAATGCAATGTGTTACCACCAAAGCACTGCAACTCATCTTTTCCTGCCTAAGAACATCAGAAAACCATCTAGCTGCATGCCACAGGTCACAAGCATGCAGAATAAGCCTGGAGGAATGATGTGTCAAGGCTATAACTCACCCCTTCTGCCAAAATGCTAACATGGCTGTGTTCTGCTCCTGAAAAATAATTTGCTGCACTGATGTTTAACTGTGGTGGCATTCAAATGCAATTCTCCTAATACTGAAAAAGTGCATCATCATCATCATCATCATCATCATCGAATAAGCCTTGGGTTCAAATCCAAAAAAAGAAACAGAAATGTTTGACTAGAGCAATAGTAAACTCAAGCACACCTGAACTGCTGCAGCGATCTCATAAGAGTCAGATACACTTGCAACTCAATTAAGATTTTGGAGTAGCTTAATAACATTGCAGAGAGGATGCATTGCAATTGCTAAAATTAATGTTTTACCAAGGCAAATGTTCTTGTTTATGAATATCTGATTACAGGTTCCTATAAATATCCTGCAGGCCTGGCAAAAATCATTATGGGTTTCATTTGGGCTACAAAAGCCACTGATGATTGCAGCAATTGTTTTGTATTAGATGTTAGATAGATGATAGATCATAGCTGTCAACTTACAGATTTGAAAATAAGGGACTAGCAGCCTTGAAAATAAGGGACCAGCAGCCAAAATAAGGGACCTGCAGCCTCACCTGTTCCAGGCACTCCAGTCTTCCTGTCCTCCTGCAGTCTGGTCAAACTCATGCTGGTAGCTTCTAGAACACTGTCCAACCAACTTTGTAACCAGAGTTTCAACTGAATAGAATCTGAATCATTTGCACCACAAGGCCTATGCAGCCTCAACTTAAGATGGCTCCCCGGCCTGGCTTTGCACTGCAAAGTTTGCAGCAGCACGTGCAACAAAATGGCGTCCAGCATTCAAAACCCCTCTCAGCTTGCATTAACTAGCCACACACAAGGCATGCAAGCTCCACCCCCCAGTCGTTCTTAGACTTCTTATTGAGTGAGCAACACAGCCAAGCAACACAGTTGGAGCCTCCCTCCTCCCTGGCCGGCAGGGAGGGAGGGAGGGAGAGGAGCTGCTTCCTTTGAAATTTAAGGGACATCATTTAAGGGACATTTAAGGGACATTCATCAATAAGGGACAGCAGCGGGACATGGTGTTGGAATAAGGGACTGTCCCTTCAAATAAGGGACACTTGACAGTTATATGATAGATAGATAGATGATAGATAGATAGATAGATAGATAGATAGATGATAAGGGAGTTCTGGGGTTCCAAATATGAGAAAGTATTAGAAATCTCTATTTTGGAATGGTCAGTTTTGGATTTGATTACTCAGACACCTTAGTAGTTGATCCTGCACAATGCCATTTTCACCCCATCCAAAGACAGCAATCTTCCGCTTAACAAAAGAAAGCTATAATTTTCACTGAGGCAAAGGTGAAAAATACTCAGCCAAGTGCCAATCATGTTGGGAGAAAAAAATCCTTCCTGGTCAATCAGCAACCCAAATAGCTCAGTGAATTTGCTAACCTGAGGGTAGGTGGGCAGGAAGTTCGTGGAGTGAAATGGCCCCAAACTCCAAAGGGGAAAACCTTACAAAAGCTTCTACCCCCTTCCCTTCCTCTGTTGTGGTGACCCATGGGAGACTTTTCTCCCATGGGCTCCTGTGGGGATCATGATGTGGGCAGAACTCTGTCCCCATTTGCTCCTCAGTGGCCTATGCACCACTAGACAAAGGGATCCTAGGACTTAATTTGGCCTGGAATGAGGCATATGGAAATTGATGAAATGATGAATGCTTAAATCAGTATTTCCAAATAAGAGAAGCCTTACTGTGCATGGTAAGGAAATACAGCCCCCAAAGAGAAAACCTATTACATTCTAATTATATTGAAGGTAAACTCTATACCACATTTGTGAATTTAGATAGTACAGTGGTACCTCTGGTTACATACTTAATTCATTCCGGAGGTCCATTCTTAACCTGAAACTGTTCTTAACCTGAAGCACCACTTTAGCAAATGGGGCCTCCCGCTGCTGCCACACTGCCAAAGCACGATTTCTGTTCTCATCCTGAAGCAAAATTCTTAACCTGAGGTACTATTTCTGGGTTAGCGGAGTCTGTAACCTGAAGCGTATGTAACCTGAAGCATATGTAACCCGAGGTACCACTGCACAAAGGAACATTTATAAAGGAATGTGTAAAAATATGAATTAACTTGGGATGAATGGTGATGAACCTGGTTTAAATACCAAGAAACATTATACCCACTGAAATAATATTTTTATAAGAATCAATATCAGTGGAATTTGACCCTGTACAGCTTGGCTAAGACATATCCAACTGCAAAGAAAATGGTGGGGGGATGGGCCTCCCTCTCCAATAACTATTCACAAAAAGGGGCATGAATTTGTGTTCTTTTGTTGCTGAAAAAGATATTTACACATTTCTTCAGAAAGCCTATCATTTAACTTACAATGAAACAGTATTTGCACTTTAACCCAAAGTCACTAACTGCCACAAAACTGCACAAAAATGTATTGAATGGTGGTGAATCCGGTTGGTTGTATGACATGAGAGAAGTGTTAGGAAATAACTGGGGAATACTGATTAATCCTGAAGCCCTATTTGTACAGGAAACTACAAAAGAAAACAAACAAACAAACAAACAACAAACAAACAGCTGACTGACTGCATTAAAAAAGCATGGGGCTTGTCTCACGCTCTAGCCAAGAGTCCCCAGTAGAATTTAAAACAAATATATGCAGTGTTTTAAATGCTCAAAATGTGCTCTGTTGCCTCTAACCCTCTCGCAGTGAATAGGCCACAAGCTTAAGTAAGTTTAAATGCTTTAAATACAGTAATCAGAATATGCATCGTTCAAAGCTACAGCAGAAACAACACATGTAAAACTTATTCAGCAGAAAATACAAAAAGTACGGTATCTTCAAACATGGAGTCTGGGCACAGAGCACCAGCCTCGTCCATCTGGTCAGTTACATGGTACAAAGAGAAGAGAGAGAGAGAAACAAAGAAACAGAAAAGAAGCCTTACTTACTCCCTCCCCGAAGATGAGGGGGCATGACCAGCCAAGTCTTCCCCAGCAATTTACAGCTCTGTGGTCATTAACCCCTTCATTTACTATCTAGCATAGACATGCATTATTAGGTTTGACTGCAAAATCTCCCACAATAAGCTCAGAACATGAGGGCACTCCCATCACTTGCCATCCTGAAGCACACCTTCATGGTAGCTTAAATCCAGCTTGCTTGTTTCTCTGCACTGCCAGGCAATTAACAATGTCTCATAAACCAAATTGTTCCTTTTTGTTTCCTGAACAAACCAGCTGTCAGCACCTCTGTCAATGCTGCCAAAATGTTGCAGCTGAATTTCTCTGTCAGAGACCACTGAGACATCAGTGCTCAGTTCCCAGAGTGGTTTGACAAGCAACCCATCTTCCAGAAGAACTCTGGGAACTGTAGATCTGGGAGGGAATAGTAGTCTCCTAAACAATTCTCAGTACACCTAACTGTTACCAGGATTCATTGGGACTGTTTAAAAGTGGTGTAACAGTGCTTAACATGCATACTGCAGTTGGGGCCTATGTCAACAAAACAAAGGCTGCAATTCTTTTCACACTTACCCAAGACTAGAGTAAGTCTTATTGAACTCAGTGAGGCTTACTTCTGAGAAGAAATGAATAGGATTACACTGGTAGAAGTGTAAATGCAATTTCAGTATGATGTCACCCCTCTGTCTCTAGTAACCAATGACGTCACTGACTCTGTCATTCAGTCATGACAAATCACATTCTTTGATTCATGGTGGTTGAAGATATAGGCATACTAATAATTCAGGGATTTGGCATCGTATCTCACAAAGAGCAATTCACATGGGAATAGAATGTTAATTATCTCCTTTCCTAAGCCTTTTATGCTTGTATTGACATATTTCATTATTAGGTACTAATCAGTTTTGGGGTTGCTTAGTTGTGAACCTAATTTGAATAAGTTCATTATTTTACTGCCAGAAGAAACAAAATGAAACTTAATTAGAGGTCACAACACCTCCAGGCTGAGTTAATTAAAGGTCTAATCAAACCTTTTGGGAAACTGTAGCGTGTCAGTCCTACAAAAAAACACTAAGTGGGAAATCAGCTATACCTTCCATAAATGGAAATTAACTGTGGTTGAGGGATGGGGTTGACAACAACTTTTTCTTCCTTCCTTCCATTCTTTCTATTTTTAGCTGCATCTTAAGCACACATGAAAGTAATGGGAGAAGAACCTTTATTGCAATGTGACGATCTATCCAAATACATGATTGTCAATATTGCATCAGTTAAGCATGAGTTACTTCTTCATTAGAAAGAATGATTTATAGTCTCAATAAGGCAGATACTAATAGCATTGTAGGTCTCAATAATGCGTCACTTCTATTCAAATAATGCTCTTGCATTCAGTGACAGGTCAATTCAAACATGCTCAGCAATTTAATTCAAGCAGCCTCTTGCAAACTATTTGGTTTAAAAGGGTGAATTACAGATAATATCACAGCCTATTTTCAAATAGACTACATAAAACACATGTCAAATGAAAATTAACAAAACTAGTTGTATAGGATCATTGCTTAGTTTGTTTTATGAGGGGGCAGCTTAAAAATAATAATTCACCAACATGCAAGCTAAGGCAGTGCCCCTCAGGAAGAACTTTTACACCTGCTTTTGCAAAACATCATGACCAGCAGCCAGTCAAACCAAAGAGAGACAAATGCTCTGCCGTAATCTTTAATTTAAATTGCATCACAAACATCCTATGCTAGCCCTATCACTGGATGGAACCTTTTAATTCACTCACTCACCTATTACAATAGCTCCACCTGTGGAAACGTGTATTTGTGCATGGAAAACTTAACTGCAGGCAACTCTTGAGTCTGGCTCCACCTTGCTTCAAGTAAAGCCCATCCCTTTTGTCCTAAAATATTCTCCAGTGTACAACAAGTCAAAACTCCTACTCACCATCTCATGATGTAGAGCTATCTCTACATCATATGTTATTGCTGCTGGATTCATCTGCTATCAGATCTCACTTCACTCTAAATAACATTGCATTCATTTCCTTTGAACAAGTACAGTTAAATGCTGCCACAAGCCATTTGCACCCCCATTATAATTTCCAATCCAAATATCTTTATTGTGCTAGCCATTGGCCAAGACAAATCTGAATCAAAAATAAATGCAAGGAAAAGGGATGCACCCCCATCATAACTTGAAAAGTAAGTTCCTTTGATTTCAGTGGAACTTAATTTGAAGGATTTGTATTAAGTTTAAGTAGTTTTATTTTGATTGCAGTCTTTCATTATCACCTTGATGGAGGCAATGAGATTGACATTGCTGCAGTGGTATAAACTGAAGAAAATCTATGGGTTTAGATTATGATGAATATTATAGTAACTAGATATGAAACATTTCAAATATGATTCCTAGAGAATAAATGTTGTGGGCCATAGCCAGAGGTAATACATACTTATTCTGATTGGCATACTAATCTTAAGGAGAGTTTGGAGGTGCACTTTCAAGTCAGTATACTCTGATCACAGCCTTTTCTGGAGTTATTGCTATGATTCCAACCACTGTGTTTTCTTTAGTGGCATGAAAGTGTCCATTTTTCGACTTAGAGCTGCATTTGGAATTTTGCCATGAGTTTTCACCATCTCCAGGACATATTTGAAATGTTAGCATCCAGTGTGTCCTGTTAATTGATTGTGCTTGAGACGTTCTACAACGGAAGGAGACTGTGGAATGCCTGTGGTTAGAAATGAAGTCGTATTTTTTGTGAGATTTCTTTGGGAGAATAAAAGGCTAAAGAGTAAACCCTCCACAAATTTAGAGTGGGGTCCCTAAGATGGCTGGATGGTGCCTTGCATGCCTCCTTCTAGCAACTCCTGCAGCCAAGCTGGTGCCAAATGTATTGATCTGATTTCCTTCGGAGTGCAGGAAAGAAGCCAAGAGGAGGGTCTCATTGTCTGGGCAGCCCAAGACCTCCATATACACTGCGCTGCTCAGGCTTGCTCCCCAAGTAGCTCACTTCAGTGCTTCTAACACAGTGGTTTGGCTTCACTCCAGAGGTACACTCCAGGAGTGCAAACATGCTGAGAATGTGGGCTTGGGAGAGCACATCTTTGTTTGAGACTCTGTCCTGCCATGTGATGCCCAAAATCTTCCTGATGCAGCGCGTGCGGAAGATGTTGTTCCTGATGGGTCTAAGTTGCCCACCTCTCACTAACATAAAACAATATTGCCCACATTATCTTCTAATATTGAGACATGAAAAATCTTGCTTTGGGGCCAACCTTAAGTGTGTGATTGATAATAGCTGTACCTCTCTGAGTACAAAAAGAAGCCTGGGATACCTCAACCCAGCTTGGGTCATGTCGTTGGGTCCCCCTCTTCTGCTTTCCCACCAAAACCACTCTCCCAAAGCTGCTACTTGCATCAGTTCAATTTCATTTTTAAATTTAAACAAATCTCTCTCTCTCTTTCTCTCAAAATCTCTCTCAAAATCTCTTTCTCTCTCCCCTGCTCCCTCCCTCTCCTTCTCTGTAATTTGACTGTAAAATGAAGCACTGTGGAGGGTTAAACCACACACACACACACACACACACAGAGAGAGAGAGAGAGAGAGAGAGAGAGCGCTGCACAAGTAGCTATTTTTACAATGCAGTTCAAGAAATCAAAGAGGTTTCCTTCAGTATTTTTTAGAAAACTGCTTGGGGCACCTTTTTTTACCATTCACCCCATGATTGATTGATTGATTGATTAAATAAATAAATAAATAAATAAATAAATAAATAAATAAATAAATAAATTTCTAGAAATGCAGCAGCAAACCCCCCAAAAAAACTTAGTTGTGCAGCTTTTTATCATGTTTGGCATCTTTTGACAGCTGTTTTCAATGGGAGTGTGCACCAGGTCTGTTTGCACCCTGAACAATGAGGCAAATTTGGATGTTCCAGGGGAGGCCTTCATGCTACTGAGTCAGAACTCGCTGTTAGCAAGGTGTGTTAGGGGGTGTCCAGCCTTCCAAACAGCTCGTTTGCCACGGCTTCCCGATGACATTAAACACATGGCAAGTTACCTCCTGCCCTTTGCTTTTCCAAGAAACAAAACCAAGCTGTCTGAGGAGATGCCCAGAGCTCAGGAGGGAAGGGGTAGAGTGGTGGGCCTTATTTCATTTTTATGGATAAGTCTAGCTTTTCCTCACAACGAATTATAGTCCCACTGCACTCGAATCATGGTGACTTGGGGTGGGGTGTTGAAGTAAGTATTGTGGGTTTTCATCTCCTCTGAAGTTAGCTGTGAGGGCAGGACATAAGTCAAGTTAGACATAACAAAATAGTAAAAATCATAGCTCCCTATTTTGCTTCATCGAGGGGATTTCCAGAAATGGTGAGGTAGAGGTGGATGGAGGGGCAAACGTGACTTTTACAATTTTTAAAATTGCAAAGATAAATATCACCTTATATAATAGCCCTTGGGCCTATTTGTCTGAACCCCTAGCAGGGTTCTTACACAGGGGAGTATTTTCTCATGTCCCTAGTTTTGGAAACAATTCTCCACCACCAGATACACAAAACCAAGGGAAGTAACATCTGTTCCATCTCACAATGTCAAAGTCTTTCTTTCTTTCTGGAATTTGGCAAGCTTCTTCCCCCTCAGAAGAGGTGACCATGCCTGCAACTTTCTTTCAATTCCAGCAAAAAAATTAAAATGTTTCTTTTTTAAACAAACAAACAAACCCCAACTACCCTGCATGAAAAACCATTGATGAAATTTGTCAGGCTTAATCTACATGTTGGAGGCTCTTTTTTGCCTGAAAATTGCATTTCACCTATGTGAAAAGCAAAAAAGTTACAGCCCTATTTGTATTCCCCGTTATAGTCAATGAGTATAAATGGCATTTTGGATTTGACGGCAACATGGAAGAGAGCTACTAATTGTCTCAGAAGCCGACAGACTTCAGTTATAAGTCAGGCATTTAGTGTCACCCGCCTAAAGCTCCGGTATACTCATCCAGCCTGCTTTCAGGCACCGCTTGAATATATTTTTTTTCAGATTGTTTGGTAAAACACTTATTTTGTTGTTTAAATTTTCTTTAAAAATTGGGACTGGTAGGGTGCAAAGCTGGGAAACCAACATTTGGTGGGCCCAAAGTCAACAAAAAGCAAAACCAGTGAATTCCAATTGTGTCCTCATCTTCCTCCTTGCTGGGCTCTACAAGGGCAATATGGAGATTAAGGAGCAGGAAGCAAACAGGCAATGGACTGGATTTAAGAAGGTAGACAGATGAGGAAGGCAGGTTGAAGTTGGTGGGGCAGTGCCCCATTCACCCTAATGGAGAAGTCTTTGTAGGTTTCGGAAATCTAGATCACTTTAAAGCCACCTTCAGTCACTCTTTGGGGGTAAGACTGTCCAGCCTTACTTCCATGACACACACAAGGCGAAATAGAGGAACTGGCAATCCTCACATAGTACAGCCAGCAACTTGGTACTCTAACATAATTCATGGAGGTTGAAGAAAGAGATGGCATATGCACAGGACACCAGAAGTGAGGAAAAAAGTAGGCCTTGCTCTCCCTTATTTACATGCTAGCTCTTCCCATAGCTATCACTTGGATAGGGCTTAAGTCTTACAGCTGCGCAAGGCACATTTCACACATTTGTGAACAACAATAGGTTTTATTGTTCTTGCAGAAGGCTGATACTATCTCGACAACTTCACGCTGTTCATCAGTGTTCACTGAAATGAGCAGGACTCTGCACCACCGCAGTACAGAATTCAATTGAATTCTTTGCCATTCTAAGTGCTACTCACTCACTGTAAGTATTGCTTGAGACTTACAAGATCTTGTCATATGACATAATTTTCAATTTACAAGGAGAAGATTGAAACTTGGATACTTTTGTCAGCGAAGGCTCTTATGATTTCTGCAGGCTTTTTCTTCCAAGATTGACTGCCTGGGAAGAGGTCCAGAAAATATCAATCTCTCTTTCCATTTGTACTTCAATTTCTTTTTTTCTTGGCTGCCACAATTTCTCTTTCAGATGCCTTTAGAAATACACTTATGTACCATTATTTTACAAGACCACTCTCCTGATAGCTATATATATATATATATATATGCGTGTGTGTTTGTGCATGGATCTGTAACCTCCATTTCTTACATCACATTAAACCCCTGCATTAGGGGTTCAGATGATTTATTATATACATGATAGGGTGTTTACCATTCTAAAGAAAGTATAGTCAATTAATTATCTATTCAAAAATAACTCCAATTGAATCCAATGGGACCTGCTCCCAGGTAATTGTTCAGATAGGTTTGCAGCCTAAAACATTAAAAATCTACATATTTTGAAGGAGGAGGAAAGCAATCATCCTGCAGGAAAAGTCAAACTAAGTTGATTAAGATGAAGGGAACCTCTGCCCATCAACAAGAATAAGATTTCATTATGTATCATAGGCATTCAGCTCTAAATGCTGTGTGTCCTGTGTCCGAGGACATAGAATCATAGAACTGTAGAGTTAGAATGGACTCTGAGGATCATCTAGTTCAACCCCCTGCAATGCAGGAATATCTAGCTGTTCAATATGGGAATCAAACCTGCAACCTTGGCATTATCACCACCATGCTCTAACCAGTAGTTGCAATCCTTGCAACAATCCTGTAAAGTATTATCCCTCATATTGCTGGGAGACAGAATGACATCCTACTATTCTATTTTTTATAGGCCAATATTTTTTTTTCAATTTTCAAGCAAGTTCATTTTCTTCTTCACACAAAAAGTCTAAAAGGGGTTCCCAATTAATATTATTGATAAAATGTCAACACTGGCTTTTTTTCTGATTAAATGTATCAGCTTTGCCTCCAGTGATTTCAGCAACTATGCCTCCATATCCAATAATGATAAATCTTTTCCTTTTTGCACATACAAGAGTCATTCCGCTGTGATCATATATTATGTATCTATTGGTCTGCATCCAGTCCTGTAATATCAACTCTTCCATTTGTGTTTCTTACATTCTTTTCCCCTGCAAAAGGGCCAGATATTTAATAGCTTTATCCCTTGTGTCACTCCAAATTGTAGGTAGAACTCTTCTCTCTCCGTTCCTTCCATGTCAGATTATTCCTCATTTCATTCATCTCTGATGAGGAGATGGATCAGCAAAAAAGAAAGTAAAGTAAATATTTCCCACCCCCTGGCAGGACTCTGGAGGTGGTAGTAACTTTGTTCCTGTCCACCAACCATGATATGCAGTTCCTAGATCATTAAAATACTTGCTTGGGGAGAGAAATGAAACTCTTCAGCAGATATACACATACCTGATTGACGAGAAGGAATTTAAACTGAGATCTGGCAAATCACTAAAATTAAACATTGCTTAGTGGGCCATATTTGTCTAAGTGCTAGTCTTCCCAAATCTTGTCACACAGCTTTGTTTTTAATTGCAGAAATTAATGAATAAGGAAAGATCTAATGACTACATAAATGCCTTAGTTAAAAATAAAGATAAATTGCCTCATAGGAAGCAACTATTCAAGGTTAAAAGAGTGGCAAAATAAGGTTTGCTGAGGGATATTGATCAAATGCTGACTATAGAGGTATGGTTCTAAAAATGCAGATTTTCCTGGGAATATATCTGTCATTGTTAGAGGAGACACAAGAGCCTTTAGCCGTGAGCTGAGTAGCCCAAACTGAAGACTACAGGACATTATTGCTCCTTTCTTTGTGGTGTGATCTGTTTGCCCTCAGGCTTCTAACAAGTTTGAATACTGCAGGCAAGTAGGCTATCTTTGGGACATTTCACTATGTAATTGTTGCCAAACAGAGATGTGCATGGTTTTCATACATGATGCTCTACATCAGTATACAAGATGTCTTGCAACATCCAGTAGGGATAAAGGTTGATGGCATCTCTAGGGTGGCTCTGCAGAGAGAGAGAGAGAGAGAGAGAGAGAGAGAGAGAGAGAGAGAGAGAATGCATAATAAAAAAGACACATTTGCACAAAATGTGCAGATGATTTATACTGATGCAAATCAAGAAATAACCACTATCCAATTAGAAATACATCTCAACAAAGTGGGGGAAACTGCGGGCAGATGGCCCGAGTGCCTGTTCACAGGTACACAACTTCAAGGTCCCTGTTTTCCATTCTCATGGTTCTTTCCCTTTAAATCAGTCTTGCACACATTAGCAGCTTAAAACGCAGTGAGGTCATTTCCCCCCACTGCATTTTGAGAATTTTTTTACGTTGCTGTTCACACCAGAGAGAGGGCAGGTATCCCTTTGCCCCAATGGTCATTAGCTGATTTGTTTCCCTGCTCACTGAAGCTGTCATCTGCACATGTGCAACAGCTGCCCAAAGTGGACACACCTCAGTTTAACTGGATAGAAGCTGATGTGAAGGAAAGAACATCAAACAGGAGCATTATTCAAGAAGCCACAGGATACCTATGCATTGTGGCTAACGTCATGTGTACTCAGTTTCAAACACCAGCAGTGGGAGCTCATACAGAGATAGCTGACAGCTCAGGGATTGTGCAAAATATGATATAAGGTCAGCCTTAAAAAGTCATATATAGTAGGGCTCTTCTTGACTAACCTTTTTGGCACAATCCCCTGGCTATCATTTTCCCGTTTGCTCCACCCATTTTCTGATAAGGTGCTTTGGGAACTCTAGTGTTCAGGGACTAATAGTGCAAAGCACATGTAATGTTCAGTTGGTATGCAAAACAGCAATGGAGGCTGCAGTTTAACTGAGGGACTTGGGGCAGAACACGTTGTTAAAAAAATAAATCGTTATTTCCCTCTACTTTGTTATCGTAATAAATAATTGTTGTATTGGGTGAATACAACTTATTCAAAATTGATTTGTTGCTTTGTGTGTTACTTTGGCTGAAAGAATTTAAATACTTTAAATGAAAAGACTTGGAATGCACAGGAAAACCGTACTACTGCAATTTGATGACCTTCTAAGTTCAGAAAGAGGGATCATTTCGTGTAAATGATTTTTGTGACCCAGTGATTATTAAATGTATAAAATACATAATCTGAGAACAGTGAAGGGACACAATGTTCCAAGTGCATTTCTCAAGGCCTATGCCTTTACTTTTTAAAAAAGATTCCAATTCCCTACTGCTTGATATGGATTAGTTGCCACAATGCAGCATTTTCTGTCTGATGAGGTTTCATCAGAAATCTTCACACTAAATGTAGCATAAATACTTTCAAGTCTCTGAAGAAAGCTAACGAAGATCATTTATCACTTACTATACTGTGCTTGAGAGTTATCAAAAATCAGTGGACATGCTATATTAAGCATCATATGCTGACTTATTTAAAGGGCAATTATATTTTTATCTGCAGTATAACAATTGTATGATTCAGACTTCAGACGTGAAACAAATCCAATCAAATAACCACCCATTTGGAAGCAATGGACAGTGAAGAGAGGGCGAGCAATAGAATATCAATACAAATACCTACTCACAAAGGGAGCTTTTATGGTGGAACCAAAGAATGCTGGCCTTATCTTCTTCACATTCATCAGAAGCAGCTTTCAATATTTGCAGACATATTTGAAAATCAATATGGGATTCCACCCTTAAACTTCAATCCTCAATTCATTCTCCCCCAAGGAGCTCTGTATTCCGAAGCCGGTTTCTGTCTTGCCAGATTGGAAATGTTTTCTGCAGATTGGATAAGAATGTGAACTTCAGAATATTCCTTCTGGTATATTCATAAAACACAATAAAAAGAGTTCAAATTACAGCAAAAAAAAAAAAAAAGAGTTCAAGAGTTCAGCAAAAAAAATAATTGGGTGGAGCTCAGTCCCTCTCGCTATTTCTTGTTCCTTCAATTAGACTGTATTCCTTTGATGTTTTTATTTTCTTTCACTACCCCTTGCTGTTTTATACTGGGGGGGGGGGAGAATTTTTACGCTATTATTTATTATTGTTTTAGTTGTGACATGTCTATGAGTATTATCTTTTTGCTTATGATATGAAAGCTGACATCTCAATAATATTTGAAAAATAAAAAGCATACCTTTAATTACAGTATATTAAAGAGCAGGTGGGGGTGGGGAGATTCTGTTCAGTTAAAGTTTTCTTTTATAGCGATATATCAGACCTGCTTGCTCTTCCTTTCACCTAGTCACTCAACCTGAGTGTGGTATGATTAAGTAATGGCCCTAACATAATTAGAGTGTGAAATAAAAATAAACAGCAACAGATGGTTGCCTTGTTGTTGCTTTTTTAAAATGTTGATATATTAACATGCTGTGAGCCGAAGTGGCTTGTTTTTATGAGTTTGAATCAAACTGTCTGCAAAACACACAGGAATATAAATTGTACATGTTTATTAATAAGAATGAGGAAACATTTGAGTAATATTTTAAAACCACCTTCATTTCATTTTCTAAGGAATGATTTGGATGTCAGCTTCAGCTGAAATTAATGGGGCTGTTAAGGTTGTGATGACTCTATATTTGCAAAATAACATTTGCTAGGATAAGACCACCAGCTAAGCAAATACATAGTATAGATCAGCCTTCCTTAACCTTGAGTCCTCAAGTATTGTTAGAAAACAGTGCTCCTTGTTCGCTGACAATTGGCCGTGCTTGTTGAGGGTTATATTCCAACAACATCTGGGGACCTAAAGTTGGGGAGGGCTCATTTAGATAGTGAGATGCAACCAGACTCCCCACCACCACCACCCAGTGCTTTGTGCAGAGGTTTATTTATGGTGTCTGCCACCCCTGGGCAGAAGAGAATTGCAACTCCCCACCAAAGAAATTATTTAGCCTTGGCTGAAGAATCAGTCAGCTACATTAGTCAAAATACAATGTTATAAATACATTATAACACTGTGACACCAGATAGTGCTGTACACCTGAAACAGCAACTCAATGATATTTTCAATTGTGAGCTTTACAACTAGTTTTACAGAGTTTTCAGAGCATGTTTTATATCTGCGTAGATCTAGCCTAACCTCACGGGTTTGTTATGAAGAAAAATTAGGAAGTGGGAAGAAACTTGGGCTCCTTGGAGGAAAGCTAAAAGCTCATTTTTTATGGGTACATACCAATCCGATCATCCCCCAAGATTGGGACTGCAATCCTTTATATCTTACCTGAGAGGAAGCCTCATCGAATACAGTGGGACGTTTCCTCTAAGCAAACATGAATGGGATTAGGCAGTGATAGGAAAGTTTCAAGAGCAGTGATTGGAGGTGAGGAGGGAGGAAAGATAGCAAAGAAGAAGTAAATGAAGAGACTCATTTCTGGGGACCTAGCATCACCTCTCACTAGGCAGACAGGTGGGGAGAAGGGGCCTGCCCCATACACACCACAATCCTTCCCTCCATCATCCACCCACCCAATGCCACTCAGTCCATCCCAACTTGTCCCATTTTTTGACCTGCTTCTTCTAACTCTTCTCACCCCCCCCCCAAAAAAAAGATCTGATCTGACCTGTCACAGAGGAGGAGAGAAAATCCTGGGACTCCAGGGAAAGATCTGCTTCCTCCACTACTGACCTTTCTGAATAGGGGTGATCTGAGCTGGCTATGTAGCATTTAGTGGGAATGCGTGTGTGTCCCCTTAAGATGAATTCCTTTGTCCTCAGCCCACAACTCTGACTTCATACATTGGTGAGGACTTAGAGCAGCCAGGCTAGGCTAGCTAATTTCACAGAAATTGTTGTGTGAAGGGCTCACATTTAGGCTTATAATGTTTCTCTTAGAGCATATGTACAAAGTTTTAAAAATTGTGTCCTCCCTAAAAGAGGGCACATGTTGCGGTTAGACCTGGAGACTGACCTCATGTGTTGTGGGTGGGTAAGATTGGTGTATACAACACCTGAATGGTAGGTCCCTTGATTGGGTTCAATCTGGCCAATGGGGTGCAGTCCAAATGGATTGAGGGACCTATATATACCCATGCACTTGACCCAGAGTTTCCTCTTTAGGCACGTGCATTCAGAACACCCGCACACTTCTCCCTACTTTTAGGGCTTTTGTACTTGACGTTGCTATGCCGTTGTGTTTTGTCTGTCATTGGGACAGGGGCACGGCAAGAATTTTCCCCACTTGGCTGATGGGCTGTTGCCATTTGGGTTTTGCCTGCCGCGTAGCAAATCATCACAACTTGTAAGGTTGTGGATAGGCTCTGGTTCAGGTGATAGGGATGGGAGAACGCTTTCGCCATCCCTATGTGAAGGGTATTCCATTAAAGCAGCCTTTCTCAACCTGTGGGTCCCCAGATGTTGTTGAACTACAACTCCCATCACCCCTAGCTAGCAAGGCCAGAGCTCAGGGATGATGGGAGTTGTAGTCCAACAACATCTGGGGACCCACAGGTTGAGAACCGTTGCGCTAAAGGAATCCAGGGACTCAAATGGTTTGGTCAACCCCTGAAAGGGGGTTGTGCCCGTGCCTGAGTCCAGGGGGATATCTGGGTGGCAGACATAGTCTGTTCCCGGCTTTCCACCTATCTGGGTGTTCACCCTTGGCTGATCTATGTTGGTGCCCTGGGTCAGTGCTACCTGCAAGGGTGCAGGGAGCTAGTCGAACCAGAGCCTATGCAACCACTCACTTTCTGTAATCAATAAAGTTGTGGCCTAAATTCTGCCAAAAACCAAACTAAAATTTGAGTCAAGTGTGAATTTATTTAGGGGGGAGGTCTCTGGGGCTGAGCACACAAAAACAATAGGTAAGACTCAGTCACATCTGCTGCTGGTATTGCAAATGCTGCCCCTTTCAGATTTGTTACCCTGGGCAATTGCCCTCCCATAAATATGTCTTTGGCTTTTGATCAAGCTACATGAAGGCATAGCTAAACTGTGCACTGCTCACTGATAGTTCAATAGCTTTCTTTCAGGGGTACAATATGCTTGAATGTACTACTTTCAATTGAAAATTATATCCCGGAGCAACTCTGAATATCATTGTGACTACTGTCATGGCTAGGAATGCATATAGGCTGCCTTTGGCAACAAACAGCACTTCGGAAATAAGAAAAATAAAGAGGTGCCTGTATACATCAATGACATTCTCACACCTTGTCAGCCCTCTATGAGCCAAAAACAAATATCTTGTGTTATTCACTTTCCTGTGTGTTCTCTTCCAAAGTAAATGAAGCGGCTAAAGGCCATCAATTAGCTATTTCCCTGCAGGCTTCTAAACCTCTATGGCACTTCATGATAACAGCATTAGGAAATGTCAAACAGAGACATGTCAAAAAATACGACATTAATTACGTATAATCTGTGGGTTTTTATTTTTAAAAAAACTATGATGTGAATGAATGCAAATTACATTTGTGTCAAAGAATTCTGTTCTTTAACTAAGAGCAAACACACAAATGGAGAGAATTTCTGTATCTGCATCCACTTACAGCAGAATTCAAGGGGCATACATTGACCATGTTAAAGGTTAATTCCCCCCCCCAAAAAAAAAAATGGGAGAGAGGCTCAGCATGTGACAACAAACTAGAAAGTCAGCAAGTAGTGCCAACCCAGTAGATACCATTGATTACCATAGTTTTCCCTGTATAAGATGAGGTTTATTCTTTAAAAATAGTGTTTAAAATTGGAGGTCGTCTTATACACGGATAGTGCATGGGGGGACGTGGGATTGGTTGCTGCCACGACCCAGAGATTGTCAGCGGCTATTGGACATGTTATGGTTGGCTGTGGCAATGGCTGGTGTTGATTGGCTGTCGCTGTGGCAGTTGGGTGGGTGATTGGTGACTCAGCAACTCTGGGCAATCTCCCCCAATTTTTCTTAATTTGGAGTCCCCCAAAATAGGGGGCATCATATACACAGGGGCATGTTATACACGGAAAAATATTGTAAAGCTGTCTTTATGCCTGTTAAACAACATGCAGTCATTCTTCTGAGTGTTTAACTGGTCAGTCAAATGAGAGAACCCCAGGTCAACTAGAATTCAATGTTAGGTTCCTTTTTTTTCTTTTTGGCTTTTCATTAGGCCACTACACAATGCTTTCCTCCCACAGGATATTGCCATCATCTGGAGTGGGCGATTGTCATGGTTTGTGAAAAGTTATTGCCACTGTTGCCAAAATTTGATTTCTGTTGAACTGAGAATGACTCGTTTTAATGCATAATTTTTTATATGCAAATGCAAGATTTAAAATATAAATAAAGCAACTGCAGCATGATTCTGCTTTGAGGTGTAGATTTGTTAAAGTACATCCCAGCAAAAGCATTTTCATTTCTTTATCCTATTTCCATAGGATGAGGAAAGTCACATTTGACATTCCCCCATAGACTGTCATGATGTGGCTAGATTTTAAAGTACAAACTTAACAGCCAAACTCTGAAATGTACATTACCTTCTAATAAATTACAGCGGACTTGAGATGCTGAGATGAAAACTGATTGTAGTAGGAATTTAAGGAAAAAAATAGTTCTGTGCACACAATTTCAGTAGTCCACATTCCATGTTCTCACTAGTGTATGCATACAGGGCTTATTCAAAGTTAGAGCAAAACACTGTGTAGTTCATTTCTTCGCAATGCAACCCATTTCCTTTCAGCAAATCAATCCTGAAATATTATATTACAGCAATACAAATCATCTTTTGAACTGTTATTAGAAAAAGATGGGATGTCTGATCTAATACATTTTGCCTAGCTCCAAAAACTTTATTTTTAAAAAAAACCAAGGGTGCATGAAGATTGTAAGGGAAAGGAAATGAAGTGTGTGGCAAATTCCCTCAATAAAAGTGGAAGTGAGGTAACATTTGGGGTTTGGGAGTACTTTAAAACTTTGACACTCCCTGTCAGTACAGTTGAGGGTTCTGAGATTCTCTTGAGGGTGAAGTATTTACTAATATCCAGCAGAAACAGAGGTGAAAATAATGTGAAAAGAAAACCTGTACCCATTTATCCCTCAACTAGAATATTGAAGTAATGATGAGGCATGGAAATTTATTTATACATACTTGACAACGGTCAAACTTTTGACAAGCTTTCTTGCATGAAATTAGTGGCCCTAGATGGGATTGCATATCTATGCTAGACTTGTTCATCAGATTCAGTGGAGACCGGGTGAAGACTATGCTGTGGAGCTGCGTATCTGAATTTCCCCTGCTGAATTGGGCAACTGTATCTGCTCTCGCCCAGCAGCATTGATAATTTTGTGGAAACTGCAGTACCCTGCATCACTGCACTCAAGTGAATGGAAAATTCACTTTGAAATTCTAGAAAAGCAGAAAAGATCTAGATTTAAGGCAATCATCGAGGTCATTGGGCCCATGGCAGCAGCAACCATGGCAATTAGCAGCTGCAGCAGTCAACCAATCAGCACTGGGCACCCCCAGCGAACATATGTGATCTGCTACTTAATTTCCTTGGAGTGACACTATGTTGGGGAAAGTTAGGGGGATCCAATATCATTTCAAAGCATTGTTTAAGGGGGGGGGTTCCTTAAAATTGTTTAAGAAAGCTGCCTATGGTAGGCTGTGCTAGCATACTGCTGGTATCCTGGCATGTTCCCAAGAACGGTGTTGTTTCTGGACCTGCTACAGATAACTGTATGGAGTTATCTGTACAGATCTGTATACAGTTAACTGTATAGAGCTTTATAGAGCCACTGTGGTTCAGTGTTTCTATGTTGCACAAAGTAATCCAAGGTTCAAATCATTCTTCAGCTCTGAAGCTAAGGGTTGCTTTGTGAAAATCACTGTCTCTCAGCCTAACCTACTTTGCGGCATTGCAGTAAGGCAAAATGCTCTTTGAAGGAAGAATGAAACACCAATGCAACATTAAAATGGAAAGAGAAAGAGAGAGAGAGAGATTAACTGTTCTTTTTTCAAAGAATATCTGCTGCCATCTGTTGACTTTTTAGGGTCTTCTAATTTCACAAATAAAATAGATTATCATATGCTAGTCACGCAGTGTGCTCTCATAACGGATATTTTCCAATTAGCCATTAGGAATTGCAAACCATATGCTTCCCTTGGGTATTTAAAAGGTGCAGAAAAGACATAAAATCTAAGGAAGACTAGAATCTGAGACTATACTAAACTGCATAAGGAAAAATAATATTTCTAATTAAACTCAGTGAAGTGAGAAATTTTGCATTGTGCACTTGGGAATCCCAAGTTCTTTCAGTGTGCCTTCATTTATTCTCTGCCTTTGCAACTATTTGCTTGTTGCCTTGACTCTGTGGAAGGGGTTAAAGGTTCCAGCATTGTGTTCCTCTACAGAAGTACAGAACTGAGTGAAAACCAGGCAAACATTTAATCCTGTTCAGACATTTAAAGAATGTGTGAACTGAACTGTGGGGCCTGTTATGCTGGCCCAAGGGCCAGTGTCAGGGGTTCTCCATTTGATTTACAGATATATGATGAGAATGGTGTGGAGGAAGCAAGGGGTGTGCATGGATGTGTCCCTGCCCCAGTGCCCTCATCCTTTCCCACTTTACCTATGACCTTTCTGCATTGAGTGAGAACATTGAAGGGGGGCTTGCAAGCATATTCCGAGGAATGCACTTAGAAGCCTCAGCACAATTTTTAGCAAAAATGTATAAAGTCAGTAATAAATGCTGGAAATGTAAAGAAAAAGAAGGCTTATTTTATCATATGTGGTGGGAATGTAAAAAGGTGAAATGCTTCTGGGAGATGATATATAATGAGTTGAAAAAAAATGTTGAAATACACTTTTATTAAAAAACCAGAAGCATTTCTTTTAGGTATTGTTGGAAATGATATAAACAGGAAAGACTGTAAGTTGTTTTTATATGCAGTAACAGCAGCAAGAATATTATTGGCCCAAAAACAGAAGCAAGAAGAACTACCAACATTAGAAGAATGGAGGATGAAATTGATGGACTACGCAGAATTAGACAAGCTAACAGGAAGGATCCAAGACCAGCAGGACCAGAGGTTTACCGAAGACTGGACTAAATTTACTGAGTACAGTGGTGCCCCGCAAGACGAATGCCTCGCAAGACAGAAAACTCGCTAGACGAAAGAGTTTTCCGTTTTGGAGGTGCTTCGCAAAACGAATTTCCTATGGGCTTGCTTCGCAAGACGAAAATATCTTGTGAGTTCCTGCGGGTTTTTTCCCCCTCCCCCCTTTTTCTAAGCCGCTAAGCCGCTTATCCGCTTATCCGATAAGCCGCTAAAAGCCGCTAATACGAAGAGACTCACAGAATGGATTCTTTTCGTCTTGCGAGGCACCACTATATCTGAAAAGTATTTATGATTATCAGATTACATTTGTAGGACTACAAGAAGTTCTGTGAGAAGTAATTTAAGAAATATTGTAAAAATGGAAAGGGATAAATGATTTGTTAGAAAATGTAAAGGCAATATTAAGTTAAGAATTGCAGGAGAAATAATCAAGACGGAAGGCTATCAGAGATGCTGAAGGAAGTCCAAACAAGGATATATGTTTAATAATTTGTGTGGTATGTCTTAAAAAAAATTGTATGCTAAAATTAATAAAAAATATTATTAAAAAAAGAAGCCTCAGCACAATAAGGAATCCTGCACCCACTCCATACCCTCTTGCCTTCTTTTGAATGCTAGAATATGCTTACCAGATTTTTTTTAATGAATCCAGGGACACTTTTCAACTTCAGTAGGAATGATAGGATTTTGTATGGGGACTGATTTGTAAATCCAGTGACTGTCCCCAGGAAACGGGGACATCTGGTAACCTTATGCTAGAACAAGGCTTTTGTCCTATTCAGAAGACCAGATGGAGGTCCAAAATAGGCAGACTTTCTGCTCTCACTTAGGAACTCCTCCAGATCTGGATTTCGGATTGATGTCTATTTCCCCCCCAGTGTGATGAATACTGCCCAACGTCCTCAACTAACTCAGGAGATGCAAGTTCAGGAATGCAATGTTGGAAAAAGACTTCTGCTTCTCATCTCAAGTGTAACTAAAGAGTCACTGGGAATCTAACAATCTTGCAACTGCAATCTTGCTGCACTTCAAACTGGGGCTAATGTGACTAGAGAAAACGCAGGTTTGTTCTTCAAGTGTGTATCACATAACATCAACGCCTCCCTGGGGGCATTGCTAAATTTTTATGAGGGGGTAACTTGGTGCTTCATTTCTTGTAATACTGATTTTGCGCATGGATGGCTGCCAAGAGATGTTTAAAAGCAATCTCTGAGAACATGACAGAGCATCTAGCTACTCTATTTTATACAATAGTAGTAAAGATGAAAAACCTGACTCATATAAGAAGTCCAATAAAATTAAACTGGCATGCTTCCCCAACCCCACCGCCATGCAGTGTTTCTCCTCTTGCAGTTTGGCATTGCTTTCCTTGACAATTGGGATAAACTTGTATATAACAATTTTTTCAGCTGCTTTGTGTTTTTCTTGAATCTTGGCACAACACATCTGAGGACAACATCCCCAAGACATTCACACCTTCAGCCAGGTACATATTGCTCACAGAAATTCAATTCAGCTTGTCTTTAAAGGCAATCTTACCTAATTTGGACATTTGGGGAAAAGATGGAAATAAAAACACACCCGTCCTTCAAAATTCCCACTTACCCAAATTTTGCAGTGCAGTTTTTCAGTCAAGTAATGTTTACAAAAATACATACACTAGGATAAGTGTGTAGACAAATGCATATATTAATGAAAAGAACATACAAAAAATTAATTATATTAGAGGAAATTGCTTTGCAAGAAATGTGTGTGTTAGGCAAATTTGCATATAAAAATGTATAGCTGTAAAAATTCATACTTAAATGCCTTCCTTTGGATAAGATCTTTCACATATTTTGTAAATTAAGGTGAAAGGTTTTTTTGCTTTTTAAGTGTAAACCATACTCTACTATGCATCTTTTTATTTCTCTTAAATATCCTCCAAAAGTTTCACCCACACCATAGAATCCTTTAAATCTGCCTTATTTTTCATTTTATGTGAAAACCCATGCCAATGCCCATGTTCTATCTTCTAAATTCTACCGTAGTTAGGATCACTTCTAGGTTATCACCACTGTATCTCTGCCCCCTATTTCTTCCCAAAGGGGAAGCTATGGCAGTGGTGTGCCTGAATCCCCCCTATTCTGGAAAATCTTACTGGAGCTCATTTTCTAACTGGCGATTTATCTTTATAAAATGGAAAACTGAATTTAGATCAAAAACATGAAATTTTAAAAATGCAAAGAAGTGCATCTGTTAGCGTGTTTCCAAGTATATTTTTCATTCTCCGTCTTATACAATGGAGTTCTGTTTGATCTGTAGAATGTTGAATGGGTTGTGCTGTTTGCTGAGACTGGGAACCTGATAATCTATGTTATCATAGAAAATGAGCTCATTAAATCTGAGATGTAATAATTCCACAACTCATCATATGAAAGCTCACTGAGATAATGGGCAAAGGATTAATTTAATCATTTCCAAATGAATATATAAAGACTGGCATTTTGACGCAGTAAACAATAACATTTCTGAAAACAGGTACTTCATAATTACTAAAGTTATTTCCTTTCAGTTGCCTTTTAAAAATGCTTTATGGAAACACTTCAGGGAAGGTGGATTTTAGTATATTTTCAGTAACAAGCCTAAATGCCTAGGCCTGGTGCTGAATATTGAAGCTACCCTAAAATTTTGTCAAATTTGCTGGTGTCTTCCTACTGTTCATAACTACACACACAACCCCAACTGTGTTTATTTCCAGGGAAGTGTAAGCTCATAGTGGAATAATTACATGAATTTTAATTGATTCATTATTTAAGCAATCAATTGTGCAATCCTATGTATGTTGACTCAGAAGTTAGCCCCAATGCATTCAACAGGACTTATTCCCAGATAAATTTGTACAAGACTGCAGCCTAAATGTGCATACATACGGATATAAGGAAAAACAATGGCTTGGACTGAGAGCTGCACAGAACAAAACTCCATGAACTGGATTCTCCCACAGATGGGGAGGGAATTGTAACCCTCTTCCCCATTCCTCCCACTTGCAGCCCCCTGTGCTCCCAAATGTGTTCTGGGTGGGTTGGTGATCCCTCCAAAACCGCATAGGATTGGCGGCTAGAGGGTGATGGAGAAACTAGTGAAAATTTACCTCCTCCTTCCACACCTTGGACCTTTTCCTGATCCACCTCATTTCCTCAGACGGGTCTCAGTTCAACCCAATAGCTTTCAAGTGGAAGGCTGCTCGCTTTGTTTTTAGATTAATTTAAGTGTTGTAACATTATCAACTAATGCTGGGGTAGGAAATCTCAGGCCCTGGGGCCTAATGCAGCATTCTAGGCTTTTCTGTTTGGAATTCACCCCAGTACAAACCACTCTTCCCAATCCATACTTTGGCTGTGGTTAGTGGGGCAGTTTCCCATTTATCCCAATAGACCACCCTTTACTGCATGAGACCATAGACATTATCTGACCTGTTAGGTTTCCTTTTTACTTCTCTCCCCCCCCCCCCCAGGTAGTTTTTCATTTTCTCAACATGGAGCTTGCACTTAAAAATAATCTGTTGGGGTTTTATGCCAGCATGAGAAAAATGAGTATCAGTGGAGGTGCAATGGCATCTTTTTATTAGATCCCAATTAGGCTGCTGCAATGACATTATTACACTTGCACACCATGTTTCTGAAATACATCAGCATTAATATGCCATCTTTTTAGAATTTGTAGTCTGTGAGAATTTCCAGGAGGAATTAATTTAAAAAAACCTCTCTATGCAAGCCTAGTGTTGGTATAGGCTAAAAGGTGTAAACAAAATGATAAATTTCTGAGCTGTTCTTAAAAAGGGCAACTTACTCTTTATAATTGTCTTTGCTTATTTAGCTTTTAAACTTGAGCCAAGCTGCACATGTTTTGGACTTCATATGCATGCATGCATGCATGGCAATTTTTATATAATGGGAGAGAAACAGGTTGTTAAGCAAGCACAAGCTGTGTGGTTTAAGCAGAACTGTGCAGTGTGCTTTTTCTGGGAAACAAAATGTTATTTCATCTCCTACTAGTATGGTACTGTTGCCACTTCCCCATGGGTAGGTGGACATTGGTTCAATGGCATTTATTTATTTATTTATTTATTTATTTATTTATTTATTTATTTTAAAGACCTTGTAGGATGGCCAAACATCATGCTTCTTTCTGATGTGACCAATTTCTATGCATTTCAATGGAAGGGAATAATCAAAAACAATGAGAAAAGTAATGTAATTATTTGCATAACATTTACAGACTCAACCCCCCCCCCAAAAAAAACCATTAGCAAATACCTCTTGCATTCGCTTGCATGATTTCCGTTCCTGATCTCTGAACGTGCAAATTGTGGCGATTCCTGCTCCTTTTTCAATTTTTGATTCAATTCTGCAACATCTCTACTCAAAGGTCAGAGGATCTGCTTGGCATGATGAAGGTCTAAGGTTCAGTCCCTGGGTAAGGCAACTTCCCATGTTCCTCAGTTTGAAATGCATGGATCAACACACAGTAATGGACAGAAATACTGAACCCACTCCTTATCTGTTCCTTCCTCAGCATTGTGAGCACAGGAACATGGGACATCATTCTTCCCCTCTGAGACTTTCTTGATTTATGTGAGTAGCCCTTACATGGGAAGGATCCCTGAAGAACTGGTTGTCTTTAGCACAATTCTGCAGGCATCATTGGGCTGTTAAACAACTACAAAAACACATGATGTGTTACAGCTAATTAAATGTTTCTGTAGCAAAGAACTGATTATTGTGCTCATTTACATGAAGAATAGGCTACCTGTGGCCCTCCAAATATTGCTCGACTGCAATTCCCATCATCTCTGGCTATTGGGCTAGGGTTGATGGAGATTAGAGTCCAGCAATACCTGAAGCTCCCCAGGTTCTCAACCCCTGATTTCCACTGTTAGATGGTGTTGGAACTGGAAGTAACTTTATAGATTAACCATCCAGCATAAGCATTGCCAGCTACTGGGATATCTCTGCTTGTTTACTTCCTTGTGATACCTAATGTACTTCCATGACCTGAATAAGAAGGACTGATTTGTACCCAATGGCAACTTTGCATTAGAAAAAATGAACATGTGCAAGGTGGGGTACCCAATTTTCACCAACCTCTCTCCTCACTGCTTTGAAAAGCAGAACACTATGGGACATTACACAGTGGGCTGCAGCTGGTAAGGAAAATCAACAGGGAAAAGTTGCCTTGCACCTTGGATGAAGGATGGGCTTTATGCAAAAAGCCACTGTTGGATACAACCACCATATATCTGTGAATAATTACATTTCCTTCTGTCAGAAGAAGGAACCCAACAAGCTATTATTCAAAATTCTTATTTTCAAATCCAGATGGAGGAATATGCTGCTTTAATTTTCAGGCTGTAGAACAGAATTAATTTTCAGTCCTTAGAATAGAAAAGCTGTTTCCAAATGTTTTGTGGCGGTTCCTATTAATTTCTATAAATTTCATGGAAGCCCGGTGTGTTCATGCAGGTTCACAAATTTATCTTCACTTGCCAGGGAAAGTCTGGGAGCCAAAATGTACATGGTCTAGTTGTCATTGCCGCTGAAGATACATGAGGCATAAATAATACATCTCTTTTAAGTCACAGGAAAGCTGTTGTAGTGACAGAATAGCGAGGAAAATAATAGCTCTTAAAAGTACATTGAGAAAAATATGACATGCAAGACACAGTAAACACAGAGTCCATATGCAGTGCTCATGTTCCATTAGGCAAAGTGCTGGATTTTGCCCCCCTCCCCAAGCCTATTAATGTCTTAATGAAAATGGTGCTTTCTTTCCTGGAAAATATTGAACAACCCCTTTTATCAATGAGACAAGCCACAAACAAGAGATTTTTCATGGATAGGGAGCACAAAAGAAGATATGTCTCCTTCCCATGACCTTGCCATAGCATCATGGTTTTTCAGCGAAAGGATACCACAGGGTGGAATTTTTCCAAATGCAACAAAGCATCTTGTGGCAGCTTAAGACTTAAAGTCTTAAGGATTTACTTTTGTCCACATTGTCTGACTTGAAGCTTAGGTAAAGGTAAAAGGACCCCTGACTGTTAGGTCCAGTCGCGGATGACTCTGAGGTTGCAGCACTCATCTCGCTTTACTCGCTGAGGGAGCCTGCGTACAGCTTCCGGGTCATGTAGCCAGCATGACTAAGCCGCTTCTGGCGAACCAGAGCAGTGCACAGAAACGTCATTTACCTTACTGCCACATCGGTACCTATTTATCTACTTGCACTTTGTGCTTTCGAACTGCTAGGTTGGCAGGAGCAGAGACCGAGCAACGGGAGCTCACCCCATTGTGGGGATTTGAACTGCCGACCTCCTGATCAGCAAGCTCTAGGCTCTGTGGTTTAGACCACAGTGCCACCCGCGTCCCTTGACTTGAAGCTTATGCTGCAATAAATCTACGAGTCTTGCTAATAGAGAGCTTGCTTGTGTGGGGGAATGAGTGACTGTGTGGGAGACACTGCCCGCCACTGTTGGGTGAAAAGGCTGTCAGAACAAGACAGTTCTGACAAGACAATGGTATTTGGATGTCACAAGAGAGGTGAAGAGGAAGACAAGGTAGACATTTGCAGCACTTATAGCATCCAGCCTTTGCTTACTTGTGTGTGGTGAGCTGTCTGTGGACCTCCAGTTGTTGTAGTAAAGTTGAGTACTTCAGATGCATAAGTCCATAGGGAAGTCAAAATTTGGTCATCTTGTCACAGTGCAAAAATATACATGTCTACTCAAAAGTAAACCTGAGCTTAATGGCACATGCTCCTTAAGTTGCGACTATTCTAAACCTCAGAGTAAATTCCATTAAACTCAGTGAATCTTTCCCTTGCCTCTGTATCATTAAACTCAAGAGGACATGATCTCTTCCTCTGAAGGTTCCCAGTATTTCCACTTCATTGATAATTTACTCCCTGTCGGTGAGAACCAGATCCAAGATAAATGATCTCCTTGTTCCTTCTTCCACCTTCTGGGAAATGAAATTGTCAGCGAGGCAAGGGAGGAATATGTTGGGCCTTACATTCTTGGCAGAGTTTTAATTCCAATGGATATTTGGGTAGTTGAAGTCTCCCAAGACTACTATATTTTTCCTTTTTGAATATTTAGTAATCTGCTCTAGGAAGGCATCATCCAAGTTTTAAGTCTGGCTTGGAGGTCTAAGAGAGGCAGAGAGGTTGATGGATTAGGTCTTTGAGGCCCTTATAGCTGTGTCCCACTCCCAGGATGATAGTTGTCCTACTGTTATAGAGAATGGGCATCTCCGGGAAGTAGGTTATCACTCTGAAACTGAACAGAGAGTTTGGAATGGAGCCAGCTTATAAAGCGTACTTCCTGCCCCATCCTGATTGGTCGATCAATCCTCGTGTGTTTACCCCCTTCCACCCCTGAGTCAAACCACTGGAGCTCTTCTTAGGGGGTCAGGGTGTGGCAAATTTGACAACCCTAAAGGGTTGGAGTGATATTGTTTTATCAAATTTAGCCAATTTCTTTGGAGCACCTACAATATACAGTAACAGTTGATATTTCATTTACAGCATTCCCTGAAAAAAAGCTGACTTTTACTCTGACGCATTAACTGTGGAGGCTATTTACTTACTTACTTACTGCCCTTCAGCTGATGATTACAGGATGGTTCACAACATATAAATCTATTTATTTATTTAAATTTGTATACTGCCCTTCATCCAAAGATCACAGGGTGGTTTACAATATAAAAATACAAAATGAGAACACAAAATACATAATAAGAAAACAAAAAACAAAAATCCCTCCCATAAACACATTTAAAAAGCCATATTTATTGAGGATAATAATATAACACGACTTTAAATGGTTTTCATTTCAGTGATATTTTTCATCTATTAAAAATAAAACCCCAGAGGAAATTGAAACCAGGTTTATTCCTAGGACAATGTTTGTTCTTAGAAGATGCTCTTTGTGTGAACGTATAATTCAAGAGTTCTATATCTCAAATGACTGGGACCTTAGAAGACTATAGGATTCTTGAAGAGATTGCTCAAGACTCCCCCCCCCCCCAACGGCTGAATAGTCATTAAAGGAGAGTTGTGCTGTGCCTGTCCCTTAGAGTATAATAGAAACCTACTCTATTCCTGGTAGCATGATACCTAGTAATAAAGCTACATTTCTTTTGACTGCAGCTTACAGCTCAGTTCTCAAAGAAGTACAACTTCTATGTGCCAGTGAATATCATGAGTACATTCAGCATTCATTTTATTCCACTTTAATTTAGAAAAGAAAACTTATGATTCCCCTGGTATGTCTCACTTTTCACATAAAGTATTATATTTCTGTGATTTATTGAGATATTAACATGGAAATGGTGATGTTAAACAATACTTTGAATAGCTCTAAAAGTGTAGTGGGAATCATGATTTCATAAGAAGAAAATTAGTTATGTAGGTAACATTATTGTATAATTTCCCATAGGGTCTCTACATCAGGCCAGATTTTATTATATTCTAAAACAAAGTTGCTTGCATTCATTTTCGATATAAAGTACTGTAGGATGCAGCAATATCATAAGACACCTCACAGTACAAGCAAAGACATCTGTTAGTGATACCATGAATAGTTATAAACTGTGGATCTCAAATGGCTTTGCCAGCAAAGCAGGGCCTTCTAATTTATTTTTATAGCCAATGGATGCCTCATTTTTCATGGTTTGGTAGTTCGCATTCAAATATACCAATAACGTCCAATGCAATCACGCCTACACAGCATGTTTTACTGTAGAACACAAGGCGGAATAGCTAATGGTCTGTTGGTGGGCAGTCATCTTTAGCAGCAGGTTGCTGCATGGTTGTATATTGCTCGTTGCAAAAATAATTTGTGAAACGGAATGCATTATACGAAGATACAGTATGCCTTCAACCACGGGCACATTTAATCTAATATCTGAGGGGTGAACCAAATGGAGAGAAGACTAGAAATTTGGAACCTATTTCTTTTTTAAAAATTCCAAATATAATCAGTGGTTCTTCCTCAAAATGTTTTGATATCCAAATGGATGGACATTCTGTAATGCTTTTTTCCAATAATGTGATGTTCATTGTGGATGCTTAATTGTAAAAGAACAGGCACTGAAAACTGGAATAAACGAATCAAACAATTTCAGGATTTTAAAAATGTTTGTTGTTAGCTATTTGTGGGGTGGTTGATGGGCCTGGGGTCAGGGAAAGTCATATGAACTTGCAGGGAATAATCTAAATAATCTGGGCTTCAAGCAATTCTTACCCTCCCTCTGTTTCGGCTATAAAGAAAGGATGCCACTTAAGCCTACAATTATCTTCTTTGGAATATTAATTATGCAGCCCATAATGCCAGCGCATATTGCAATCAAGCACCACTTCCTCCTGAAGTTCTTTTCTGCCTTAGTGTGTGTGTGTGTGTGTGTGTTTCAAAAAAGCTTCTACATATGAATGGGCAATGTTCATTCTGATAGGACTGTTTAGGAGCATTGAAAGGTACCAAAAAGATTTTGTGTGTGTGTGTGTGTGTGTGTGTGTAAGAGAGAGAGAGAGAGAGAGAGAGAGAGAGAGAGAGAGAGAGAGAGAGAGATGATTCAACAGCATTTTAGTATAGCATTCTCCTTATCTACACGTTTGTATGTAATTTTGCCTAATGTACACATTTTTGTTAGTTAGTTCCCCAATATAATGCATTTCTGTGTGTTGTTTAATGTATTTATTTATTTATATAATATTTATATGCCACTATTTAGTAAACAGAAAAATCAGAGTGGTTTACAACAATTATACATAAAACCATTCAATAAAAACCAAATAAAATGATGCAAATCAGTCATCAGCAAACTATGGTGGAGAGATGTATTCTTAATCTCCTGCATAAACCTGACACAATAGAAAGGTTTTCAGCAGGGATTTAAAAGTTGAAACAGATGGCACCTGCTGAAAACCTTCCCACCAATATATGCATTTATATGCACATTTTACCCCAATGTTTGCATTATTTTGCACACATTACTTGGCTGGAGAACTGCCCTGCAAAATTCAGAGTGGTGTGAATTTTGGGTGATGGTTATGATGTTTCTCTTCATTGATTGTTTCAAAAAGTGTGCATTCAGTAAGGTCACCTTTCAATGCACACTGAACTGAATTTGTTCACCACCTCTTCCAGCAACCTTCTAAGAGAACTTTCAAAATTATATTTAGAATAGGACGGAAGGAGATCTAGGGCAGGATGCAAAAGACATAGGACTGAGATCCCATGAACCACCTTTACCTTGCTTCTTGTTAGCCCCTTACTGAAGGAAATTTCCCTTGATTGCTGTGAAACCAATCCAAATATGCCCATAGACCTAGAAAGGATGGTGTAGAAGGAAGTCAAGCTACCTCTGCAAAGCAGATGACAAAAAGTATGCTAGCATTTAAATAATCAGATGTAAGCAACGGCCCAAATAAAGTCAGAAAGCAGGAGAATGGGGTAGCTAATGAGGTGCCATGGGATAAATTTGATTCAGTTTGTATTTAAAGCAAACTGACCTGATTTGTACTTTCTAAAATAATATGCAAATGGAAACACAGCCTTCCTTTGAAATTCACACTTCCTTCACATCTGCAGTGCAGTTTTCCAGGCAAGTAATGTGTACAAAAATGCGTGTACTGAGGTAAAGCATGTATAAGAATGCATATATTAATGAAAATAACCTACAAAATACATGACACTGGGGGGGGGGTATATATTTGGCTCAAACACACACACACACACACACAGTATATGGATAAATTTGCACTAAAAGGCTGCTGAATTTTCATGAAGATTATATGATGTGGAAACACGGAGAACTAAATTTAAAACTGAAAAACCAAACTTGACACATTCACCCATTGCTAGTGGTGTCCTCCAGAAGGTGTGAACTACTACTCCCATCATCCCCAGCTAGCATGCCCCAATGAACAGGGATGCTGGGAGATATGGTCCAAAACATCTAGAGGGCATCTCACGGACTATCCCTGCAGGAAAGATAGCTAAGTTCCACTAAAATAACGGTAACTTAGGTATTTACTAGAATTGTTAAAACTAGGGCAAATCATGTGTCTGTTGCTTCACACAAATGAATTCTAATGTAAGAAAGAATCCAAACAGCTTGCCATCATGGTGACAATGATACAGTAGCTGTAGTGTTGCACAAGTCTAACTATCTCTAGACTGTGCCCATTGTCAACTCGTTACACAAGATTGTATTCTAACACAAGAGGGGCCATGAGACTCAAAAGAAGTCCTCCTTATTCCGACTCAGGTCAGCATGAAGAAAGAAAATCATTCCTCAATTCAGTAGTACTGAAAGATGAAGCTTCGATTTTTCCCGCTAAACTGGAACACCATATAAATTGGTCCTTTTGTATTTCCAGTGAGATACACTGAAAATGTCAAAGCTCAGTGGGTTTCAAGAACAGTGGTTTAGATAAATGTAGTCTGTTTTTACAACCATAAATATAAACTAGCTGAAGTCATTCCATGAGCAGTTCCATTTCAATTCAGAATGTGAGACATACAAAACTACAGAAACATGCTTACAGGCAAGTAAATTCTATTAAACTGAATTAGCTTACTCTTGAGTATGAGAGTAGAATATGAATGGAATCTAAATATACAGTAAGGCTGCGATCCTGTGCCATGTTATCTGGGAGTAAGCCCCGTTTAACTTTGTGGTCTTTGCTTCCAAGTAATTGTGCATAAAGGGAAAGTGTGCCCCATTTCACTGTTTGAGGCAAAATGGGAAGTGCTGCCATGCCATGCCTTGCCATGCCATGCCCTACCCTTGCACTGCCGCTGGTGCTGCCATAACTGCTGCTCTCAGCACTGTTTTGCTGTCCTCCCTGCTGCCTCCACTGCTGTCCGAGAAGCGGCACCAGCATAGGCACCAATTTTGGGCAAGATCTCCTGTGATTTTGGCCAGCTTGGAGGCTTCTGCTGCCTAAGCCTGCCTAAGCCTGTCTAATGGCAGAACCAGCTCTGCATGCATAGGATTGCACTGAAGTATTGTAAATTACAAGTTGCATCTCAAGCCCAAACTGTTAAAGTGACATTGCATCCGGAAATATCTTTACCATATATATGTATATCACATGCTTTGGAGACTTTTGTTCTTTGCATGGTGAGTCCATGATTGTACAAGGACAGAATGCTTTACAGGCTGAGGGAGCCGGTGTTTGTCCTCTTCCGCAGACAGTTTTTCCAGGTCATGTGGCCAGCATGACTAAGCTGCTTCTGGCGAAGCGAGAGCAGAGCACGGAAACGCCGTTTACCTTCCAGCCGGAGAGGTATCAATTTATCTACATGCACTGCGTGCTTTCGAACTGCTAGGTTGGCAGGAGCTGGGACGAACAACGGGAGCTCACCCTGTCGCGGGACCTCAAACCGCTGACCTTCCGATTGGCAATTCCAAGCGGTGCAGTGGTTTAAACCACAGCGCCACCCACATCCCCCAAAGGCTTATAGTAAACTGTAATTTTCAGGCACTGATGTTCTCAAGGCATGCAGCAAGTATATCAATCATCAAACCAGAAAACAAACAAGAAGAGCTGCTTGGGTGGGAGAATGTATGTATGTATGTATGTATGTATGTATGTATGTATGTATGTATGAATGTATGTATGTATTTTAACTATTTGTTTATCACTTAATACTAAACACTTAATACAAAATAGCCTCTACCCACACCCCAGACATTAGTGTCTCCTTTTTATAGATTCTGCTTCTCACCCTTCCAGCTTAGTATAAAATCTTAAAACCAGTAACATGAAGCTGTTATGTGGACATTCCCTTCAAGTTATCTGGGACTCCCCCTACCCTTTTTACTGTAGCTCAACTGAATCCATCTTTTAATTGAAATGCCAGATGCACCACTATACATTTGATAGATTTGCCTCTCCTTATGTCCTCAAATTGCAATATAGTCATGAAAACAAGTAGAACCTAAATGCAGTGGCAGTTGTTGATCTCCTCTCAGCAACTGTTAAGGAATTAATGATTATTTCTGTCCTTTGAACAGGGTACATTTCAATTTCATTACATGCAAAGGTGATTTAGAAAAGATTTCACCAAGTGCTAAATCATTCATAGGACACTACTCAGGCTTACAGGTAGCTAGCCGAATTTTGAATGTTTGAGCTGATCAAGTCCTCTAATATTAATTGCAGCTTAATACTGAAGATGATTAATTCTACTTCACTGTGGTATTACTTATTAATATGTGATTTATAGTAATGCAAGGAAAATTCATTTTATGGGTTTGTGCGTCTGAAAAATAAGGTGACAAGTAAACAAGAAGTGTGGTGTTATTTTTAAGCTGGGTATAGATCATGTGATGGTTTTTATAGAAAAACCTGGTTGGTGAAAAAGAACATAGAGTTGGGAACCAGGAGCTGCAGCTCAATGGAGGCAAGTTGCAAGGCCTTTCATACTGGAAATCCGAAGTCCAGTCCCTAACATCTCCTAGATCAGGGATGGGGATCCAGTAGCCCTTCAGGTGTTCTACTTCAACTGCCATAATCCCTGATCATTGTCCATGCTGACTGGAGCTGATGGAGTCCAACAACATCCAGAAGCCCGTAGGTTCTCCACGCCTGGCTTAAGTGGTAGGAAAGATCTCACAATAACAATCATTAATTCCTGTTCATCTTTTGCTTCTCCTTGATTATGGATATCAGTTGGTGTAGGTTTATTCCGAGTAAAAATTCTCTCCAGATGACTTGGTAGCTGAGTTTTGCTTGATAACGTTTCTCTGTCTGATCACTGATCACCAGGAACGTGGCTAACTCCACTGTATATTTTTGTTTCACTTGTTTGAATCATTGCTATCTGCTTGGTCTCATTGCACCATTATATAGTGCCTGTACTCTTGGACTATGGGGCTCTCTGACTTAGACTATGTGTATAAACCAACATAAGGGTGGAATTCTGTGCTGTGTAGGATAAGATTGAATTAATGCTCATTTAGTCCCGTACAACTCTGGGATTCATTGATTTAATGTAGGTGAAACTAATCCGCAACATAAGGTGCATCATTTTTAATGATTTTTTTTTGAGGGGGGTTGCAAACAAAACAGTAAGTTGGTGTTTTTATTTAAGTGTTATAATCACAGAGTTGGAAAAACCCACAAGGGTCATTTATTCTGTCCTTCCATCCCTGGGTGGGCTTGAACCACCAACCTTCTGGTTAACAGCCAGAAGCACTGACTCATTGCTCTACCTGATGTATATCTTCATATTTTAAAAGATGGTTGTAGTATGATGGTGAAGGGGTCTTTTCTCAGTAAGCCTGCCTCCTTTTCTCCTTATGTTATGCATGCAATATATTCACTCAGTAATAAACTCAGTGACTAATAATGATAAATTACAAGTGTCTGAACTGATCTTTGTCAAACAAAAAGAACTGTAGGGCATGCTTAATTCTGTGAACCACCCCCTAGACTTCCCCTTGGTAACAATCACTTTTTCCTGTTCTACAGCAGTCTATCAAAAGTGATTTCTAAATGAAATCACTATCACAGCCTGCCAGGTAAGTCAGAGCCAGAATAGGTCCTCGACCACAGTGTACTATTTGAGCCATCACTACTGAATTCTGTTGGCATTGAACTGTCATTTTACTTTATTTCTAACAATTACATCAGAAAATGTAATTAGCACCGAATAGTTCTACTTGAGGTGGGGTGGGGGGCGCTGAGGCTGGTATTGATCAGACCTAGTTAGTGCCTACTGACTGTACTCCATTGAAACCAAGTGGACAGATTAGCCTGTGTTTGCTGGCAAGTAAGGTGCTGTACCAGTCAAAATGTGATCAATCCACCAATCTACAGTGACAGAATAATACATTAGAACAGATTGATCTCTCAGTGGCACTAAATCAAGTTAACTGCTTCCTCACACTTTTGTGGGTCTGCTTTACAAAGCCAGATATTCTCCAGTCCATCTCCAGTGCTTGTTCAGAATGCAATGCATGGTTTTTCATTTTTATATCTTCTCCCTTAGTATTGGGTTTGCAATCATTTTGCATTTCTTACTGGTACCTTCACCTATGCTCTCATGCGATATGAAGAACAGTTGGTAGAAATCCAAATCTTTGCTGATTAATCTAGAATTGCTGGAAAATTTAAGCAAAGCTTTTTTTTTTTGTTATTTTGTTATTTTTGTTTTTTTTTAATTTCCACTTAATGGAACTTAGAATAGTTTCCTCCAGCATAGCTAAACTCACTGTCTGTAAAAACCACCACTTTCCCCCTCTGTGACCCTCCACTCCTGCTTTACTCAAACTTCTGCCATTGTCTTAGGTCACCATTTTCCTCAGTAGGGAAATTGTCACACTAGAGAGACCCTCTCCCCTCTCAAATCCTTAACAACATAAATATGTGCCATAATTTTTATTCCTGCCCCCTCCTCCTTCCTCTGTCTTTAACACCTTAGGAAACATTCAATGAAAACAGTGTGATGATGAACGTTGTTGTTGTTTAGTAGTTTAGTCATGTCCAACTCTTTGTGACCCCATGGACCAGAGCACGCCAGGCCCTCCTGTCTTCCACTGCCTCCCACAGTTTGGTCAAACTCATGTTTGTAGCTTTGAGAACACTGTCCAACCATCTCGTCCTCTGTCGTCCCCTTCTCCTTGTGTCCTCAATCTTTCCCAGCATCAGGGTCTTTTCCAGGGAGTCTTCTCTTCTCATGAGGTGGCCAAAGTATTGGAGCCTCAGCTTCACGATCTGTCCTTCCAGTGAGCACTCAGGGCTGCTTTCCTTCAGAATGGATGATGATGAACAAATAATGCAAATAGAGAGAGATATCCTGGTTGCGTCCCAACAATGCTTTCAGGCAGGGCCAGCCACCCATGAGGCAAGGTAAAGCAACGATCTCAGGCAGCAGGACCTAAGCAAGCATCACCCACTGCTGCTACCCACTCCATGTGCTCCTTGGAGGCCAGATCTGCTGCCCTCCACAATGCTGCCTCCACAGTGACCTCTCAGTGAAGAAGAGGCACTGCTGGTCTCCTCCATCCCCCCACCCATAATACTCTTTCCCGATGTAGATCTTCACTCCCTCCTTGTTCTTGATGTTAATGTTTTGTTTCTGTTTTAACTATTTATTTGTGCTTTTATCTCGTGTTTTTATCTTGTGAACCACTCTATGATCTTTTGATGACAGGTCGTATAAAAAATATACTATTAATGCTACTACAACTACTACTAATAATTCTTCCCTGGCCTAGAGGTGAGGGAGAGCACCATTTTGTGGTTCACCTCAGCTGCCCACAACATTCTGCTGCCTGAGCCATAGGTTTAGATGGTATCTCCGCCCATTCTGCGTACAAAAGTTAACCAGATAAGCAGTTGGACCTTAATTCACTGCTGGTAATGAGGTGATCATCTCACTCTGACTAATGATAAAGCAGCTTC